>NC_090927.1:1259106502-1259731502 GCF_040938575.1 Ambystoma mexicanum | reverse complement strand
GTTCGGTGAAATCTTTTGATTAGGCGAGGAGCGTGGACATATTCAGCAGGTTCCCAGGATCTCTCTTGGGGGCCGTAGCCTTTCCAGTCAATTAGGTAGAATAGTTTAGATTTGGATATCTTGGAGTCCAGAATGCTTTTGACTTCAAACTCGAGTTCTCCATCCACTAGGATAGGTTTTGGAGATTTGGTTAGTCGGGTTTGAGGTTGCACGGGTTTTAATAGAGAGACGTGGAAGACCGGATGTATCTTCATGTGCGGGGGCAAGTCCAACTTGACCGCTACTGGGTTTACTATGGTAGTGATGGAATAGGGACCAAGGTATCTTGGGTTGAATGTGCGTGGCCCTTTTAGAGATAGATATTTGGTGGATAACCAGACTTGATCCCCTACTTGATAGTGAGGGGCTTCCTTCCGATGTTGATCTGCTCCTTTCTTGTATTGTTCTTTAGCCCTTTGAAGGTGAGAAACAGCTTCCTTAAAGGCTTGGGGATTGTAGAATGCAGGTAGTCTACTGCTGGTGTTTCAAGATCTTGGAGGGGATCCAACTCCGAGGTTCGAGGGTGACTGCCGTACAAAAGAAAAAACGGGGTTTTCCCAGTTCCCGAATGGACAGAGTTATTGTAGGCATACTCGGCTATCCAAAGGATATCTTTCCACGTTTTTTCAGTTTGTTGCAGCATGCAGCGTAAATACTGTTCCAGAGTTTGATTGGTCCTCTCGGTTTGTCCGTCGGTCTGAGGGTGGTGACTGGTCGATAGTCTCACATCAATTTGAGCCGACCGACAGCAACTTCGCCAAAAATGAGAAATAAATTGACTACCTCGATCCGAAATCAGAACCGAAGGAAAACCGTGCAGTCGGACGATGTTTTCGAGAAATTCTCGGGCCAGAGTTGCTGCTGTTGGCAAGCCTTTGAGCGGAATGAAATGCGCCATCTTGGAGAATAAGTCCACGATTACTAGAATCGTATTGTATCCGGAGCATGGAGGTAGATCGGTGATGAAGTCCATAGAAAGCGTATGCCAAGGGCGAGGTGGGATGTCAATAGGGCGTAAGAGGCCTGCTGGTCTTTCCTTTTGACTCTTGTTTTGGGCGCATACTCCACAGGACATTATAAAGTCTCTGATATCTTTTTTCCAAGACGGCCACCAGAAGTAGCGCTTGATCTTTTCTGAGGTCTTGGCTATACCGGGATGACCTTCCATTAAAGAGTCGTGATAACGAGAGATTACTTTTTTCTGTAAATCTGTGCTGGGTAGGTATAATCGTTCTTGGAAATACAATAAGTTGTCCTTTACTGCAAAGTCCTTTCCCTGCAGATGCCAATTCTGTATGTCTGCTGGAGTTACAAGTTGCCTGGCTTTATCCTTAACTTCCTCTATGGATTCTGTGGCGATTACACCCAGAATTCTTTGTTCGGGAATGATTGGTACAGGTTTAGGGTTGACCAAGTGTTCTTCCACTCCCATCCGAGAAAGGGCATCGGCTTTACCGTTCTTTGTACCAGGTCGATAGGTAATTATGAAGTCAAACTCGGCAAAGAATAATGCCCAACGGAGTTGTCTAGAGGATTGGGCTTTTGCGGTCTTCAAATATTGCAGGTTTCGGTGATCCGTAATCACAGTAACGGTGTGTCGGGCCCCCAGCAGATAATGCCGCCAAGCCTTAAAGGCAGACTTGATAGCCAGAAGTTCCTTGTCAGTAATCGTGTAATTGATTTCAGGAGGCGAGAATTTGCGGGACCAAAATGCCACGGGATGCAACTGATTGGTTACCGGGTCCTTTTGTGATAGAACTGCCCCCATGACAAGGCTTGAAGCATCAGTTTCCACGATGTAGGGGAGTTCGGGGCGAGGGTGTTTTAAGATTGGTGCAGAGATAAATTTAGTCTTCAAATCCTGGAAAGCTTGTTCCGCCTCGGTAGACCATTCAAAACGTTTGTTTTTCTTTAACAAGGCAGTGATGGGCTGGACTATTCAAGAGAATTCGGGGATAAACCTGCGGTAAAAGTTAGCGAAGCCTAACATGCTTTGCACACCTTTTTTGGAGGATGGTGATGGCCATTTGAGAACTGCATCGACCTTCTTTGAATCCATACGCACTCCGCCAGGTGATAATATGAATCCCAAGAATTCAACTTCAGTCACGTTGAAAACACATTTTTCCAACTTAGCGAAAAGTTTGTGTTGACGCAATCTTTCGAGGACCATTTTCACATGTTTCCGATGTTCAGATTTCGATGAAGAATAAACGAGGATGTCGTCAATGTAAACAACAACACATACATCTATGAGCTCTCTGAGGACATCGTTCATAAAATATTGAAAGGCGGCCGGGGCATTGCAAAGTCCGAAGGGCATGACCTGATATTCAAATAGCCCATACTTGGTGCGGAAGGCCGTCTTCCATTCATCGCCCTCTTTTACTCGTACCAAGTGGTAAGCTCCTCTAAGATCCAGCTTTGTATATATGCATGCTTTTCTGACTTGGTCCAGGAGTTCAGGGATCAAAGGTAACGGATATCTATTCTTAACGGTGATCTGGTTCAGGGAGCGATAATCGATACAAGTTCTAAGGTCTCCTTCCTTTTTTGGAACGAAGAACAAAGCTGAAGAAGCAGGGGACTTGGAAGGACGAATAAACCCATTTGCCAGGTATTGATCCAGGTATTGTCGAAGGTGAAGGTTCTCAGGCTCGGTGAGGGCATACATTCTACTACAAGGAGGAGTAGATCCAGGTATCAGGTCTATCTGGCAGTCATAAGACCTATGAGGAGGTAGAGAGTTAGCCTGATCCTTCCGGAAAACATCTTGGTATTCTAGGTATTCGGGAGGTAACTGGGGAGTCTCTGAAGAAATTGCGGCCAGTGCAACACCAGGTGGAGGGTGACAAGTAGAGACACATTCTGGAAACTGGACCGTTCTTGCTCGCCAATCGATCAGAGGATTGTGTTTCTCTAACCAAGGTATTCCTAGAATAATCTGAAACTGAGGGGCCTTGATCACATCGAACACGATCTTCTCATGGTGTCCATCTTGACTTACTAGCGTCACCTCTTGAGTGGTATGCGTTACTGGCCCGGAGGCTATCTCCGTACCATCCACCGTAGTAATGACGTCCTTTACAGCCTTGGGACAAAGAGGTAGATTCATCCTCAAAACCATTTCATGATCCACATAATTGCCGATGGCACCGCTGTCGACGTAAGCTTCAATTGCATGTAATCGATCCGGATTATCAGGGCTAATGAGGACCATAGGTATCACGAAATGCGAGGTCACGGAACTGGTTTTCACGCTTGGCAAGAGGACCTCTATTCTTGTCGGGTGAGGTCGTTTCCCTGCTCAGAGTTTGTAACTTTGGTAACTGCAGCTCCTACTGCCTTCTTGGCAGGTTTCACCGGACAGTCTCGAAGAAAGTGCCCTGAGTTTCCGCAATATAGGCATAATTGCAACTGTTTCCTCCTTTCCCGCTCCCTTTGTGTTAGAGGACCTTTCAGACCCCCTATTTGCATGGGTTCCCCGGAGTCTACTCCTTTGGAAGGAGTTGGCGGTTTGGAAAATACTCGAGCACCAAACTTGGAACGATCGGCCTTCCTGTTCTGCAGCCTGTGATCTATTTGAACGACCAGGTCTATATAATCCGAACAGTCTTGTGGGGGATTCACTACTTGGGCTAAAACGTCTTTGAGCTCTCCACGTAGACCTCTATAAAACAGCGTAATCCTTTTGTCCTCAGGCCATTGAGTTTCCACTATTAGTCTATTGAAAGATGCAATATAAGCCAAAAGGTCTTGATTACCCTGTCGCAACGAAAGAAGCTCATTGTCCAAGGCCTGCCCCTGTGAATGTCTTGCGAACAGTTTTTTCATATTAAGCTGAAAGGCTTGAAAATCATGGAGAACCGGATCATCTTGATTAACTAGAGGGATCGACCAGTCTGCCGCATTGCCACTAAGGTACGAAAGTACAAAAGCTACTTTTGCTTGATCAGTTGGAAAGGCTGCTGGCCGGCATAAGAAGTGCAACCGGCACTGATTGATAAATACTGCAAACCTCTTTGGGTCACCAGAAAATCGTTCGGGCGGAGCCAGAGGTACATTCCCAGGTAGGTTGATCTGCACTGGATTCATAGAGGATGTTGAAGGAAGATTTGCCCCTGATGCGGGTAACGGGGTCTGTCCGGCTTGTGACTGTAGCACTTGTCTAGCAAGATTGTCTGTTCTCTCCTTGGAAATAATTAGTTCCCTTCTTAGAGCATTCGTTTCCTGACGAGCTGCATGCACTTCTGCCCTTAGTTCCCCAAGTAACCGGACTAGGGGGTCAGTATCCGAGGTTTCCATAGCGCCTGGGCGAGAGTTTTGCGGTAGGCTTTGCGTTCTGTAACGCTCACCTGATTCTCGCAGAGGCGCCGGTCTTGACTGGGCGACTACCGTATCTTCAAAGGTGATGTGTAGCACCCGGTTGGCTCTTTGGGCTGGACCTCTGTGCACTGTATGCCTGACGTGTAGAGTAAGATGTCTGCAGATAGAAAATATGGGGTTAATGAACTGGGGTTATTGGGGTGTCCCTATCTCTTTCCTCTTCTCCTCTCCTGTACACCCCCAAAGGTTAACGCTCTCACCTTAGGTAAGTGAATGCCGAGCTCTCCATTTGCCTCAGGGCAGGGTGCTGTAACCAGTTTCTTCACTGGATAGGTAGCGCAGGCCTCTTGACTTCAGAGGACTGCTGTCCGTCGTTTACTGCACGAACGGTAAGTTTCGAGTCTTTCAAATGTCTTTAAAGTCTTTAGTAATGATGTCTCTTGTTTTGCAGGGTTCCGGCGATGGCGGATGACGGGCTGAAGTGAGTTGAAGATGGAGCCCGTGTGATGAATAGAAGCGCCTGGAAGCACGTAAGTAAGCGCTTGTTGCCTGCTTCACAATGCGCTCTAACTGTCTTTTTATTTTGCAGGTACGAGTTCGGAGCGGCTGCAGGGTGCCGGAATACCCACTGGATTAGATGTGGAAAGGAGTAATGGCACGTGAGTATTAAAGTTCCCCAATGTCTTTAAACGCACCTTGTTTTGTCTTTCAGATGCGGGATGCAGCGCCGAAGACCTCCGGAGCGCACGAAGAGTAGGTAAGCCTTTGCCTTTCAGATGCCGGAATGCTAACCTGTTCTTTCTTGTCTTTATAGGTGTTGCTGAAGACTGGATTCAGGATGGTAAGCCTTTGCCTTTCAGATGCCGGAATGCTAACCTGTTCTTGCTTGTCTTTATAGGTGTTGCTGAAGACTGGATTCAGGATGGTAAGCCTTTTTCCTTAGGCCCAGGACCGGATGCAGAAGACACGATGAGCGTTCTGCTGCAGAGGTTGCAGAATAACGCAAAGCAAGATTCATCCACCGGGTGTGGTTTAAATAGCCTCCTGTAGTGCTTAGGTGTCTCCTTCCACAGCCACGCCCAAGTAAGAAAAGAGTTCCTGGTAAGAAAAGA
Organism: Ambystoma mexicanum; assembly: GCF_040938575.1. Classification (NCBI taxonomy): domain Eukaryota; kingdom Metazoa; phylum Chordata; class Amphibia; order Caudata; family Ambystomatidae; genus Ambystoma; species Ambystoma mexicanum. The sequence continues at coordinate 1,259,726,025 of NC_090927.1, read as the reverse complement.
GTTCCTGCCTTCCAGAAGAGTTCCAGTGTTCTGAATCTAGGGAGTGGCTCCAGCCCCACCCAACAGGAAAAGTAGTTCCAAACAGAAGAGGATCAGAGGCTCAACTGGCAGGCAAGTAAGCAGCATGGCCTGCTGAAGGTAAGTCCACCCAAGCATTATGAGCCCGGCGCTTCCAGCGCTGGGACTGGCATATTTATGAGCCTGGTGCCACTGGCGCCAGGACTGGGTCCAAAAGGTCCCAATTGGGACTGGTTGGCACTCGGAACCTGGGTTATGGATCTGCTTCCAAGGGAGTTGGGAAAACCCTGACCTTTTGGAAGCAGAGATCATGACAAGCGCTGACCTTAGATCAGTACATGGCCAGGAACATTGATATGCGATCTGGAGTGTCTCAATACATCAGTTTGGAGGATACCTTAGGTTCAAACAATCTGGTCTCATGTGCATAATCAGGGGCATGGGCGGGGGTGCTTAACCAACCTGCCTTGGCAATTTAGGTGAGGGATGGTATTACGATCTGTTGGTACACGTGTGGTCGCCCCCCTTTTTGGGGTCATTAACTCGGGTCGATGGAGGTATTACTGGCCCGTGGGGTGCATGTGATTGGTGCCTGAGAGGCGGTGGGTTTTAGGACCAGGTAGCTCGTAAGTCATGGAGTCAGGCTGTGGCGGCCTCTGACATGGGGGAGGCGGGTCGATGCTTGAAATGGGTCCATCAGGGCCGGGAGAGGAGGCGAAGCTGTGCTGTTTGAACACCAGCTATCTCTAGAGGGCCTGGGCAGGAGGATGGGGAAATGGCCTTGCAGCTCTGTGCGTGGCATCTTGCACAAGGCGGTTTACTGTCTTATGGGTGAGGGACGATTAACAACACATGGGGTTTCTAAAAGCGCTCATATGTATTTGCATTAAAATGGAATACTAGCTGGGGATCATACTTTTTTGCATAGCATTTCACATCTACAGTTGACATACGAACATGAGGTAGTGTCAGGCAGGTGTGTGTATAAAGAGAGCAACACGTGTTATTGTTCACTATTATCAGCTATCCAGTCTTTGTACATCTCTTCATTATATACAATATCAGTTGCATATTTTCTCTTTATCCATTCTCCTTTACATTAGTAGCGAACGTTAGTCAACAAGGCACACATTACATAAATGGTTTCTACACATTGCAAGGGTTTTCGGGGTGGGTATGGGTGTGAGGTGCCACGCCGTCTATCGTTGAGGTCTTGGTGCAGGGTCAGGGCCTGCAGGGTTTGGGCTGGTCTCAGTTACTTCCTAATGTTCCCGTTCATGGCTGGGGCAATGATGTACTGCTGAAGGTTAATGGCTACAATGTTTTATTTTGTTGTTTGCTCGCGTCTGGTGGCTCGTGAGAACGAGTCCTCATCAGATCTGCCATGCAGTGGGAGGTGGGGGAAGTGTGGGCCTCTGTGAGCGCGGTCGAGTGGGGGTCACTCTGCAGCGTTCAGCGTGCATGTTTTTTCTGCCTTGGGTTAGATCTGCACATTTCTAGCAAGATGGGGATGGCTTAATACAAGATGGCGTCCGTGCTCTGCCACATAATGTGGTGGTGCAGCCTCACATGTCAGTCTGCAGCCGCCCTGCCGCCTGGGCCCAGGGGCCGGTTGGCTGCCGACGAGTCATGGGTCTTCACCAGGGTGGGACATGCAGTGGGAGGGGGGTTCCTATCGACCTACCCTCCGCTACATTTCCCCCCTTTTGTTACTTAAGTAACGAATACCTTAGCTCCCCCAGTCGTTCGCGCTCTTTCTCAGCCAACACTGCCTCTTCCCAGGCTGGCGTTCCCTTTATTGGCATCCAAGCTCTGCAAACCCCCCGGAGGCTTTCCCCCCTTCTAGCATACTCATCTGGGGTGCAGGTCATATATATACATCCCCCATCTCCCTCCAGGTCCACCCATACCTCCGTGTACCACTCTAGTTCCCGGGGCTCCTTTATTGTGTTATGATATAACCTGTCCACTATATCCCTGTCATAATATATGGGTACCAATCTATATATGGACTCTGAAGCCTCACCAGTTTGTATGTGGGCTTCCTGTTGCGCCCGTGCCCCTCCTCCGGCGTTGCCCATTGTCACCATCATCATTGTTCCATTGGGGACTACATTTGCGCAGCATCGAAGACCTAACTGGCACACACAAAAAATCACAAGTAAAAACACGATGAGGGGCATTAGTAGTTTCACAGCGAGCCCCATCCAGGAAGGTACCCAGGAAAAAAGGTTATCGAACCATGTGCTTGGGTCTGTGCCACCTTCCGTCTTCATTCGTTCCCCTAGGTTGTGCACTGCAGCGATAACGTGTGATAGTGTCCCATTATCAGCATCTTCAGAAGGTACAAAAGTGCAACAGGCACTTCTGATTTTTCGGCAAACACCTCCATCCATCGCTGTCAACAGGTCTAGGACATACCTGTTTTGCATTGTCATTAGTCTCAGCGCCCCTAGCTCCACCTTGATCACTTTGAACCCTTCTTCAGTGTCGTTGGCCAATTGAATCAGCTCTCACCGTGTAATCTGCAGCCATTTTGCATTTGTTCGGGCCTGAATGCTTGGAATGAGAGAGGCGATGAAGCTTTCCGCTGAGCTGAATAACCTGTACCTGTCTGGGATCTGTGCCAAAAGTTCTGAGGAGGCCTTTGTGATGTAGTTTGATGACCTCCGTTTTCTGGACACGATTCCTTCTGCGTTTCATTCTGATAGGGCGTAAAGTGGTGGCTCTTCAGTGGGTGAGGCGTTGGCTGTAGCTTGGGTTGTCCTCTGGCCCCCTTGGCCGAGGTGGCTCTCTGGTATTACCATTAGAGCTGAGTGCAGTGTTGCCAGGGAACACGTGCCCCTCCATGATGGTGGGAGGTGCATGTACGCCCTTTTGCCACAGACCCAGTAAGTAAACATCAAGGCTGCTGTTCCTTTCTTCATATCTGGGATCATTAGGCTCTTTCTGCAGTTCGTGTTTCTTCCCATGTCGATTTTCCCTTCTCCCAGGAAGCAAAGTTCCTTTGAGATTTCTTTCTGTAGTTTCAATGCTTTCTCTATTGCGCTCACACAGGTCAATTTTGCCATATGTTCTGACCACACTACGGCACACGTCTTTGCAATCCATTGTAGTTTTTCGGTTGACAGCCCTCGCAGTGCTTCAGCTTTGCACGTTACCACATCATCTTTCCATTTGTTTTCAGAAAATAGTGTTCCTTTTATTACTAAGAATGGTTCTTTTAAGCATACCACTCCTTTTGCTCTTGAGTAGCACGTTTTCTCGTTTTGCAGCATTTCAAAAGATACTGTGTGTGCCTGGAAGGTGTTCTTAATTCTGCACAGAGTGAGATGGAGGAGACACTGGGCATCTGCAAGAGGCAATTCTTGTGGCATTAAAACTTTAGGAGTGCCTGAGGCATGGGGGATCAGGGAGCACACGTAGAAGCTTTCATTAGTTGTTCGTTTGGCTGTGGAGCTCATGTCTGCATACCATTTATTCGACTGGTGTGGGTGTCTGGGATCTTCTATCGTATCTAGTCCCAGGCCATAGTATTCATCATATCTCTTCCTACCTACTTCTCTCTTTCTCTGTTTTTGAGGAATGTTTTAGCGTGCCTGGCTGCGTGCAACAGGGACTCCCTCTCCCCGGACCCCTCCTTCTCCCACTCCTCATACAAAGTCATAAAACTGTCAGCCATTTTAATATTCTCTTTCATTCTGTGGTGTAGTCATTTTCTCTGGGAGGACTGATTGTCGTTGTGGGTGGGGTAGCAGTGGTGCCATATAACCATGATATAACAGATGGGTGTCGGTCATTTAGTTCATGTACACTAACATTTGTAGCATTGCTTTGGGGCTTCAGAGGGGTGGTCGGCTTGTTGTTAGTATCGTTCTGACGTTTTGCCTCATCTGGATATGGGCCATACCCCCATACCAGCTGAAAGCCATCCCATATTAAATAGTTACCCTCCTTAAATGGTTTGCTTACATTTTCCATATTGGTTCCATTACCTCCCCCCTCATTTATCTCAATGCAGATAAATGCTATTATCCAATATATTGTTAAGCCAAACATGAGCGTGAAAAATATAATAGCACAGACAGTCAACCCGCATTCGTATGAGTATGTTCGCCAATCAAAAACATTTCTACTCCTAGCGTCCCTATTGCTAATTGTAGCAGGCGGCCTGTTCGGTTGCATGGTTACTCCTATATGTTTAAGCATAGAAAATGGTACATTAAGCATATAGTGCAATTATTTTTGCTTTTTCCACTTTGGAGTAATCATCTAGAGTGAGAGAGAGAGAGAGGGAGAGAGAGAGGGAGAGAGAGAGAGAGAGAGAGAGAAAGAGAGAGAGAGAGAGAGAGAGAGAGAGAGAGAGATCATGTTCATTTTATACTGTTTCATATTTTGTCATAAACATTGTTATAATACAGTTGTTATTTCAATAAACCTTGCATGCTCTTGTGTGTAAATTTCTTTTATTCTTGCACATTTTCCCCCTCAGGGTCCTCTGCACCTTCTACTGGTCCCACGCTGTCATAGGCTTTTCGGACGTCTGTCAAATGTATCCAATATCTCAAGCCCTTCACTTTCACCGCTGTGGGTGTGCAAAACACCACCTCGTATGTGCCATGAAATCTTGGAGCATTCCACCTACGCAAGAAGCTCCTAACATATATCATTTCACCTGGTTCCAGCTGACCTGTTGTGTTTTCTTTCTCTGGAGTGTGTGTTTCGTTTTCCCCATCACTTACGAATGGTGGTGCAAGCTGTCTCGCTATCATTTACTGCCTTAGTGAGTTTTGTTAGGTAGTCGTTGAATTCTTCTCCTAGTACAGTTGCACTTCTGTGTGCATCTGAATGTCTACGGAGGGGTGAGTGTGCTGTGTGCATTCGTCTCCCTGTCACGATCTCATGGGGCGACAAATGGTGGTCCTTGCTTGGCTGATTCCTCAGCTCAAACAGGGCCAAGGGGAGACAGTGCACTCAATTTCTCTTAAAGGTGAAACACAGTTTTGAGAGTCTGCCTTTTAGTAGTCCGTATATCTTTTCTACCACACCAATACTTTGCGGGTGATAAATCGAGCATAATTTGTGTGTTATTCCTAGCAATGATGTCACTTCTTTAAAGAGATCATTCACAAAATGTGTGCCGTTGTCAGAGCGAATTATGTCGCAAATTCCCCAGCGGGGGAATACTTCCCTCACTAGAAACTTTGCAGCGCATTTAGCATCTGGGCGGGCACAGGGACCTGCCTCTACCCACCATGAAAAAGGGCAAACTACCACTATCATGTACCTCGCTCCGTTGCATCTCTCACCCATGTTTGCATAATCTATATGCAGTTCTCTGAAAGGTCCTACCAGCTTGGGTATTGTTCCCCTGAGTGTCCTTAAAGTCATGCTGGAGTTGTATATCTGGCACGTTGTACATTCCATTGCTAGCTTAGAGAGTTGTTCCTGTTATCCTGGAATGAACTAGTGTTCTTGTATCTCGGCCACGATGTGTTGTTTTGCATTGTGTGCTGGAAAGTGTAACTGCTGGAATGCCTTTTAATAATTTAGTTGGCATCACTACTTTACCTGTGTTGTCTTGCCTCCATAATAAATCAGTGGCGGACTGGCTGCATCCTCTTTTTGTCCACAACTCTTTTTCGTCCTCAGCTGCCCCCTTCCTGTAGCTCCAATATTTGAGACACTGGCATGGCATTGTACCCGTCCGGAACATCCTCCTCCGATTCTCTTTGTATTAAGTACTCACCTGTGTTTTCCTTTCTTAAATATGATGCCTCCTTGGCAGCCATGTCTGCTGTAACGCTCACCTGACTCCCACGGGGGCGCTGGCCTGGTTCACTTTGCTGTTACCTCGTCTAAGGTGATGCGCAGGGTTCGGAAGACGGACTGGACCGGGCCCCAGATCTGGCTTGTCTGACTCGCAGAAGTATCCTTCTGTAGGTGAGAATAGGGGGTTAACTGTCTGCGGGGTAATGCAATCGGCCTCCCACTTACCCCTCTCACCCTCCCCAAAACCCTTCTGTGCTTCCCCGTAGCGTCTCACCTTAGGGTCTGGAAGGACGAGCTCTCCATCCTACTTCTGATGCAGGGGCGCGTTGGTATCCAGTTACGTCACTGGATTTTCGGATGGGTGAGAACCAAACTTGCTTGGCGTCCATGTAAGTTTTTCAATAAGTGGTTCCCCTTGTGTCCATGCATTAATGTTCTAATGCTAGTGTCTTTTTCCCCATAGGGGCCGGGGTACGGAATGCCGGGGAACAGGCACCGACCCGAGGTGAGCGGTGAAATCCTTGTGGAAATCAGGTAAGTCTTTAATGAGTGTTTTGGTAATGTCTTTTCATTCACTCATTAAAGCTGATGTCTTTTTCCCCTTAGGGGCCCGGGTCCAAAAATGCCTGGATGCGGCGCGGACCCGAAATGAAAAGGGAATGACCCAACAGGTAAGTCTTGACATGGAGTTTTAGCTTCCCTTTTCCCTTCTTTCTCTCACCTTTGTTCTTGTCTTTTTCTCGCTAGGCGCTGGGGCGCGACTGCGAATCCGGATGGTCGCTGCTGAACATGGAGGCGCCCTGTAAAGGTGAGTAGAATGCGGCGCTCCAGCGATCGATGCGATGTGCTTTTAAAAATAAATGTCTTCCTTTTCAGGATTGTCGGCGAAATGTCTTTGGGATGCAGATTTAGCAGGTGAGGCCTTTTCCTTCTTCTGTTCTCTTGTTCCATTCCTTTGCAGGTGATTCAGGATGCTGGCAGGTGTGGCAGAAGTCAAGATGCAGGAGCAGACACGGTGAGCGTCCAGCTGCTAGATGCAGAACAACGCGAAGCACGTGTGGCTGATCGGGTGTGGTTTAAATAGCCTTGGAAGAAGTTCCTAGAATGTGTCCTTCCTCCAATCAGGTATGTATCCTTCCCCGACCACGCCCGGGTGGTAAATGAGTCCCACAGGTAAAGTAGTTCCTTTCAGGCCTCAAGGAGGCCGGGGTTCTGCAGCATGGTCTGCATCAGGTAAGTGCACCCAAACACTTTCATAATGAGCCTGGAACCCATAGGCGCCAGGACGCTGTCCTAAGGGCCCCTATAAGGGGTTGCTGGGACCTTCCCCGGGGACTTGATGTCCACTTTCGGGGACGCAGGGCCAGAGCCGGCTCCCCGGGAGCGGGCATTGTGACAGCACTCCCCCCCAAGGCCCCTCCCAAGGTTGTTCCCTCCGGGGGTTTTGGTTTATTTGGGAAGAGTCGGTGGAATTTCCTGACTAATCGAGGTGCATGCACATAGTCACTGGGTTCCCACGACCTCTCCTGAGGTCCGTACCCCTTCCAATCAATTAGGTAGAAAAGCTTTGACCTAAACATTTTTGAATCTAAAATGTTCTTCACTTCGAATTCGGGTTCCCCATCTATTTGAATAGGTTCTGGCGGTTTGAGTAGTCGGGTTCCGGGTACCACTGGTTTCAGAAGTGACACATGAAAAACAGGGTGAATTCGCATATTAGCTGGTAAATCAAGTTTAACCGCTACTGGGTTAATTATTGCCGTAATAGAATAAGGTCCCAGATATTTTGGGTTAAAAGTTCGAGGCCCTTTGGGCGGTAAATGTCTGGTAGCTAACCATACTTGATCCCCAATCTGATACGGAGGTGCTTCACTCCGATGTAGGTCAGCATTCTCCTTGTATTTTCTCTTGGCTTGTTGTAAATGCGTGGTTGCCTCTTTGAAGGCTCGGGTAATGGTAGAATGCAGATGTTCTACTGCAAGCACTCCGAGGTTCTGAGGTGAGTCGAGGTTTGAGGGGGATGTCCAAACAAGGTATAAAAAGGACTAGGGCCAGTTCCAGAGTGTACCGAATTATTATATGCGTATTCGGCTATCCAAAGGATGTCTTTCCAGTTGCTTTCAGATTGCTGTAACATACACCGTAAGTACTGCTCAAGGGTCTGATTTGTCCTCTCGGTCTGACCATCGGTCTGAGGGTGGTGACTGGTCGATAATCTTACATCGATTTGTGCCATTTGACAACATTTGCGCCAGAAGTGGGAAATGAATTGGCTTCCCCGGGCAGAGATTAGTATAGATGGGAATCCATGTAGCCGAACAATATTTTCGAGGAATTCTTTGGCTAGGACAGAAGCTGAAGGTAAACCTTTCAAAGGAATGAAGTGGGCCATTTTGGAATTACCAGAATGGTATTGTATCCCGAACAAGGAGGCAAGTCCGTAATAAAATCCATTGATAGGGTGTGCCAGGGTGCTGGCGGTATGTCTAGAGGTTGAAGGAGACCGGCTGGTCTTTTCTTTTGACCTTTATTTTGGGCGCAAACACCACAGGACATCACAAAAGATTTAACATCTTTTCGCCAAGAGGGCCACCAGAATTGTCGTTTCACCTTTTCCATTGTCTTGGCAATACCGGGGTGTCCCTCTATTAATGTATCATGATAACCTGAAATAACTACTTCGTGTAAATCCTTGTGCGGCAGGAATAAGCGTCCTTGGTAATAAGGTAAACCATTATCTATGGTAAAGTCTGATCCCTTTTGTATCCAATCCTGTAGGACTGTAGGGTCCAGGAGTTGTTTCACTCTGACTTGAATGTCTTCAAGCGTCTGTAAGGAAGTCATGCCTAGAATTCTCTGTTCGGGAATTATTGGTACTGGTTCTGAGTTTGTATCAGATTCTCCCATTCCAATTCGGGATAAGGCGTCTGCTTTGCCGTTCTTGCAGCCAGGTCGATAGGTAATCACGAAATCAAATTCAGCGAAAAACAAAGCCCATCGGAGCTGCCGTGATGACTGAGCCTTGGCGGTTTTCAAATACTGTAAATTCCGGTGATCAGTGATCACCGTGATGGTATGTCGAGCGCCAAGCAGGTAATGCCACCAGGCTTTAAAAGCAGACTTTATGGCTAACAGTTCTTTGTCAGTGATTGCGTAATTAATCTCTGGTGCCGAGAATTTTCTGGACCAAAATGCTACGGGATGCAGTTGGTTGGTTTCAGGATCTCTTTGAGACAGAACTGCTCCCATGGCTAGGCTGGATGCGTCAGTTTCGACGACATACGGGAGATCTGGACGTGGGTGTTTCAATATAGGTGCAGAGGTAAACTTAGCTTTTAAATCCTGGAAGGCCTGCTCGGCTTCTTCAGACCATTCAAAACGTTTATTTTTCCTCAAGAGTGCAGTAATGGGTTGTACTATGCGTGAACATTCCGGGATAAACCTGCGATAGAAATTGGCAAAGCTGAGCATGCTTTGAACCCCTTTTACAGAGCTAGGTGATGGCCATTTGAGGATGGCATCCACTTTTCTTGAGTCCATTCGGACTCCTTTGGGTGTCAGGATGAAACCGAGAAACTCAACTTCTGTGGTATGGAAAACACATTTCTCCAGTTTAGCAAATAGTTTGTGTTGGCGCAGTTTTTCCAGAACTGCCCTAACGTGTTTTCTGTGATCAGATTCCAAAGAGGAGTACACTAGAATGTCATCGATATAGACGACAACACAAACATCGATGAGTTCCCGAAGGACATCATTCATGAAGAATTGGAAGGCAGCAGGCGCATTGCACAACCCGAAAGGCATTACCTGGTATTCGAATAATCCATATTTTGTACGGAAGGCTGTTTTCCATTCGTCGCCTTCTTTTACTCGCACCAGATGATATGCCCCCCGGAGATCTAACTTGGTGTATATGCAAGCGTCCTTCACCTGGTCAAGGAGTTCAGGAATCAGAGGCAGAGGATAACGGTTTTTAACCGTTATCTGGTTCAATGCACGGTAATCGATACAAGTTCTAAGGTCGCCTTCTTTTTTAGGCACGAAGAACAAAGCCAAGGATGCCGGGGACTTTGACGGGCGAATAAAACCATTGGCGAGGTATTGATCCAAATATTGTCTCAAATGCAGGTTCTCAGGTTCGGTAAGGGCATAAATCCTGCTACAAGGGGGTTGTGCACCGGGCACCAGATCGATTTGGCAATCGTACGATCGGTGAGGAGGTAACGTGTTGGCCTGTTCCTTTTGGAAGACGTCCTGAAAGTCCTGGTATTCCGGAGGTAATTGCATGGAGGCAGAGGTTACAGATGCTAGATTAATCTTCAGGTTTTCTGGGTAGCATGTTTGTGCACAATCCGGGAAGGTTATTCTCTTAGCTCGCCAATCAATTTGAGGATTATGTGTCTCTAACCAAGGAATTCCAAGAATAACCTGAAATTGTGGAGCCTTGATTACATCAAACACAAACACAAACATCTTTAAGTTCTCCGCGTAGACCTCAATAAAATAACGTGACTCTTTTATCCTCTGGCCATCCCGTTTCCACAATTAGTCTATTAAAGGTTGCAATATAGGATAGGAGGTCCTGATTGCCCTGTCACAGGGATAGAAGTTTGTCATCCAGAGCCTGCCCCTGAGAGTGTCGAGTAAATAACCTTTCCATGCTTGCTTGAAATCCTTGAAAATCACAGAGAATCGGGTCATCTTGAGTAACCAGTGGAACTGACCAATCGGCAGCGCAGCCGCTGAGATATCACAATACAAAGGCTACTTTGGTCTGATCATTAGGAAAGGCCCCAGGTCTGCATAGGAAGTGCAAACGACACTGATTCATGAATACGGCGAATCGTTTGGGGTCCCCAGCAAAGCGTTCAGGTGGGGCCAGCGGCATGTTTCCAGGTAGATTAATCTGCACAGGGTTACTGGGAATCACAGGAGCGGGGTTCCCTCCGGAACAGGGTAGAGGAGTTTGTCCAGCTTGACCTTGCAAAAGCTGTCTGACCAGGTCATCAGTTCTTTCCTTTGATATTATTAATTCCCTCTTGAGGGCATTAGTCTCTTGACGAGCGGCATGTACTTCGGCCCGTAATTCCCCCACTAATTGGGCCAACTGATCAGTCTCAGAAGTTTCCATAGCACCTGGGTGGGAATTTGTAGGAAGGCTTTGCGTTCTGTAACGCTCACCTGACTCCCACGGGGGCGCTGGCCTGGTTCGCGCTGCTGTGACCTCGTCTAAGGTGATGCGCAGGGTTCGGAAGACGGACTGGACCGGGCCCCAGATCTGGCTTGTCTGACTCGCAGAAGTATCCTTCTGTAGGTGAGAATAGGGGGTTAACTGTCTGCGGGGTAATGCAATCGGCCTCCCACTTACCCCTCTCACCCTCCTCAAAACCCTTCTGTGCTTCCCCGTAGCGTCTCACCTTAGGGTCTGGAAGGACGAGCTCTCCATCCTGCTTCTGATGCAGGGGCGCGTTGGTATCCAGTTACGTCACTGGATTTTCGGATGGGTGAGAACCAAACTTGCTTGGCTTCCAGGTAAGTTTTTCTATTAGTGGTTCCCCTTGTGTCCATGCATTAATGTTCTAATGCTAGTGTCTTTTTCCCCATAGGGGCCGGGGTACGGAATGCCGGGGAACAGGCACCGACCCGAGGTGAGCGGTGAAATCCTTGTGGAAATCAGGTAAGTCTTTAATGAGTGTTTTGGTAATGTCTTTTCATTCACTCATTAACGCTGATGTCTTTTTCCCCTTAGGGGCCGGGGTTCGAAAATGCCTGGATGCGGCGCGGACCCGAAATGAAAAGGGAATGACCCAACAGGTAAGTCTTGACATGGAGTTTTAGCTTCCCTTTTCCCTTCTTTCTCTCACCTTTGTTCTTGTCTTTTTCTCCCTAGGCGCTGGGGCGCGACTGCGAATCCGGATGGTCGCTGCTGAACATGGAGGCGCCCTGTAAAGGTGAGTAGAATGCGGCGCTGCAGCGATCGATGCGATGTGCTTTTAAAAATAAATGTCTTCCTTTTCAGGATTGTCGGCGAAATGTCTCTGGGATGCAGATTTAGCAGGTGAGGCCTTTTCCTTCTTCTGTTCTCTTGTTCCCTTCCTTTGCAGGTGATTCAGGATGCTGGAAGGTGTGGCAGAAGTCAAGATGCAGGAGCAGACACGGTGAGCGTCCAGCTGCTAGATGCAGAACAACGCGAAGCACGTGTGGCTGATCGGGTGTGGTCTAAATAGCCTTGGAAGAAGTTCCTAGAATGTGTCCTTCCTCCAATCAGGTATGTATCCTTCCCCGACCACGCCTGGGTGGTAAATGAGTCCCACAGGTAAAGTAGTTCCTTTCAGGCCTCAAGGAGGCCGGGGTTCTGCAGCATGGTCTGCATCAGGTAAGTGCACCCAAACACTTTCATAATGAGCCTGGCGCCATAGGCGCCAGGACGCTGTCCAAAGGGCCCCTATAAGGGGTTGCTGGGACCTTCCCCGGGGACTTGATGTCCGCTTTCGGGGACGCAGGGCCTGAGCCGGCTCCCCGGGAGCGGGCATCGTGACATCTGCTGCCGCGTTTCCCAAAGAGACAAAGTCAGTATTGTTGGTGTGGGCCTGGCATTTCACTATTGCTACCATGGTGGGTTCTTTCAACGCTTCTATGAGTTCCTTTAATAATTCTGCATGTTGTACGGGTGAACCATCTGCCCGGTTGAACCCCCTTCTTCCCCACCCGCCAAGCCCTCCGTGTACTGTTGTGGCCATGTATGCCGAATCTGTGTAAATTGTTACTGCGCATCCTTTTGCTGCTAGTAATGCTACCAGTTCTGCTGCCTGTGCTGAGAAATGAGCCGGCAGTCGCTGCTGTATTAGGACCTCGTACTCACCTTCTTCCATTCGCACGACCGCCACCCCCACATGTTTTTCTACAGTTTCCGAATTTATGGATGCTGACCCATATATGAAAAATACCTCTCCCTCCGCCAGTGCGTTCTCGCTCACCACAGTTGTGCCATTGTCCTCACACTGATATGTTGCACAATCATGTGCCTGGATGTCCTCTACAGTGCATGGTTCTGAGATGAATCTTGCGGGGTTAACCACCTTGCATCTTACCACATGTATATTGGCGCTTGACAGTATTACCTCATACGCGGTAGCTCTCTGTGTGGTTAATGTGCTTTTTGATCGCTCGAGTATGGGGAACAATGAGTGTTCTACATACAGTGTCAGTGAGCACCCCATTACTATGGTGGCGCTTTTCTCAATGGCGAACGCGGCGGCTGCGAGAGCCTGTTTGCATGCAAAATGTCCCTGCATTACTGCGTCCAGTGTACCACTGTAGTATGCCAGAGGCTTGTGACCTAGTGATGTTTTCTGGGTTAATTTATTTTCAAGTTTGTTTATTGGCATTTATCATGAAAACAGTGACACTTGGCAGGTCAATCAGGCCATACAATGAAAACTCTTTGGAATAGTATATCATGAACAAAGGTGAGGGGGGTAAGAAAAAGAGGAAGAGGGAAAAGAAAAGGAAAGAAGGGGGAGAAAAGAAGAAAAGAAAAAAAAGGGGGGGAGTAAGAAGGGGGAAAGGGGGAGAGAGAGGAGGTAAGAGATAGGAGAAGAAAGAACTTCTGAACAGTAAACAATAACCTGATAACATTAACATAAACTGTCTCCTTATCCAGTCTTCATCGTCCATTTACCGAGTATGCAGTAAGGGGTGCTATAGGGAAGGGGAGGGATTCTTGGGTGCAGCACTTTCCTTAGGTGTTTAGGGGCCTCCCTCGTGGGTTTCTAGGTTTCTGCAGTTCTGCATTGTCCAGTTAGTGTTTGCTCATGGGGGTTTATCGTCTGAGGGGTAGATTATTGTTCTAACTATCTCCCTCCATGCTTCTAGGCTGGAGCTGGACTCTTCGGTGAATCTGGCAACGCTATCTTCCCACACCCTAGTTTCTGTGTTAATCCATCTGATAAGCTCGCTGTGCCAGGCGTCATGTCTGGGGCCCACTGGCTTTTTCCAGGACATGGCGATATGTCTTTTGGCCAGGAGGCACAATAGGTCCATTAATTTCACCCGATGTTTAAGTTTGGCCAGTCTGGGGTACGTACCTAAAAGTCATTCTTCGGGAGTCCATCTGTAATTGGAGGTTCCTGCCTTCTCGTACGTCAACTTGACTTTTGCCCATAGGAATTGCACTGTGTTGCACTCCCAGAACATATGTATGAGATCAGCCCTGTCCGCTTTGCACCACGGGGAGTTGGGGCTTGCCTTCTTGTTAAATGTCGTAAGCCTGTGTGGAGTGAGGTATGTCCGGTGCAGGACGTTTAGTTGTATAAAGCGGAATCTGTGGTTCCTTGATACGACCTTGGGAAATGCTAGCGCCCTGCTCCATTCTCCCTCCGAGAGTTCTCTGCCAGTGTCTGTTCCCCACTTGCTTTTCAGGGTCTCTCCATTTGGATTGGGGTTATCGTTGAGATGTCCGTATATTTGGGAGACCAGTTTCTGTCCCTCGCCTAGGTTATATAATAGAGTTGTGAGTGGATCAGGTTCGGGTTCTTCTGGCCAGGTGTCCCATTTGTGTCTTGCTATTTCCCGTCCATGTTCTGTAGTGTGCTGAACTCTTTAAAGGAGCCTTCTTCGTATAGATCTCCCCACGTGTAGACTCCCTTCATCTCCCAGACCCTGAGGTGTAACATGTCTGTGTCTGACCTGCACAGGTCCCAAATCATTGGTATTTCTGGGGAGTACAGGTATGTTAGGTTTCTTAGTGATTTCGTTCTATGCCAAATTTGTTTCCCCAGGGTGGCTATAAAGGGTGTGTCGCTCATTTGGTGTTGTGGCACCCAAATAAGTTCTTTCCGTTGCAGTGGAGAGATCAGGGACTGTAGCAGGGGAGTTTCAGATGTGTTCTCGTCGGCTAGCCATTTGGACACAAAGCTGAGTTGGGTTGCTAGATAATATTTTTCGATATGGGGGAGTTGGATTCCGCCCTGAGCATGTAGTAGGACTAGCGTGGAGTGTGCTATTCTATGCCTGCCCTGCCTCCAAATGAATTCTAGAGTTATTGGCCCTAATAGGCGGAAGAACAGGCTCTTGATGTATTACTGCACATTTTGGAACCTATACAGGAGCCTAGGGAGGACAATCATTTTGGTTATCGAAATTCTCCCCATTGCCGACAGTGGGAGTTTTGCCCAGAAGGACATTGATCTGCGCAGTGCGGGTACTGCAGTATTTGTGTTATGCTTGTGCATCAGTTGGGGAGTGTGCATAATCTGGATGCCCAAATAACGGAACTTGGTGGTCTGCCACTGTATCTCTAGTGCTGGGAGCTCCTCCGAGCATCTGTCTTTAAGGCCTGCTAGTGGGAATAGGCAGGACTTTGCCTTGCTGAATTTTATGCCTGAGACTTTGGAAAAGTTGTCAAGAACCTCCAGCATAGTTGGGACATTGAGATGCGGGTCTCTAACGTACAGAAGCACATCGTCTGCATAAAGTGAAATTATGTGGTCTATCTCCCCTAGCCTTATTCCGGCATCAAAAAATTGTTTACGAAAATAAATAGCTATGGGTTCTAACCCCAATATATAAAGCATGGGGGATAGCGGGCAGCCTTGCCGGGTACCTCTGCGTATCTCCCGAACTTCTGACACATGCCTCCCAGTTTTTACCCGTGCCCTTGGTTCAGTGTAGAGTATTCGGATCCACCTGATAAATCGTGGGCCAAACCCGAATTCTTTCAGGACCGCTAATAGCCACTCCCAAAATATGGAATCGAATGCCTTGATGGCGTCTAGTGATAACAGGGCGTAGGGTTCAATGCTCGCGTCTGTTTGTGCAATGATGTGTTGAAGTCTGCGTAAGTTCATGGTCGTGTTCCGGCCTGGGACAAACCCACATTGATCCGAGTGTACAATATCCCCTATATGTCTGGACAGCCTCTGGGCTAGGATTGTGGTTAGCAATTTAACATAATGATTGAACATAGCCAGGGGGCGATATGAGTCGCATTGCTCCGCCGGCTTGTTTGGCTTAAGGACTGGGATTACTAGGGTTTCCCTCATGCTGTCAGGTAAGATGCCTCGTTCGTATATTTCCTGGAAGACCTCATGCAAGAGTGGTATCAGGGAGGAACTATAAGTTTTATAAAATTCCGAGGGTAACCCATCGCTCCCGGGAGCCTTGGCCGTAGCTTGTGTTTTAATCGCTTCGGCAATGTCTTCTGTGGTAATGTCTGCATCTAGTGCTTCGGCCTGTGTTGGAGAGAGCCTGGGTAGCCCTATCTCTTCTAAGGTATCCGCTATTTGGTCCCCAGATATTTCTATTTCGTGAGAGTATAAGTGCTTGTAATAGTTCTTAAAGGTATCATTTATTTCCTGTTGGGTCTGGTATGTGTTGCCCTGTTCGTCTTGGATCAGGGTAATGGTGTGTCTGGGTTGTTCCTTCCTGCAGAGCCAGGCCAGGAGCCTACTAGGTCTGTCTGCTTCTGTGTGTGCCCTGTTTGTTCTGGTGGCAAAATCAAACTTAGCAAGCCTGTCCCAAGCAGTCGAGCACTCCTCGCGGAGTGCTCTAATTCTGTCTTTGTGTTGTTGTGGGTCTGTGAGGTCCGTACTAAGCCTCTTAATCTCTGACTCGCTCTGCTCTAATTCTTTGCGTAGCGATCTTCTGATGCCACCTGCTTTTGCCATGACCTCTCCCCTGGTCACTATCTTTAAAGCCTCCCATACCGTGCTTACATAGTCTACGCTTCCCTTGTTTAGTTCTATGTAGTCTTCCATCGTGTCCTGAAGCTCATCTCTGAATGCTTGGTCTAACAGGGCCGTTGTTGGCATGCGCCACATAGGGATGGGGGGCCTGGGGCCAGTGTGGTTCCAATTTACTATTAGGGGGGAGTGGTCCGAGATTGTCCTTCCCAGGTATTCTGCTCCCTCCATCTGAGGTAGGTGTTCTCTACCAACAAAGATGTAGTCCAGCCTCGTATGGAGGCTATGTGGGGATGAGAAGTACGAGTAGTTTCGTGTGTGGGGATGAAGCTCCCTCCATATATCAGCCAAGTCTAGCCTCTCTATCAGCGCGTGTAGCGCTGTCGTGGCCGCCATAGTGGTGGTAGGCGGCGGTAATGACCTGTCCAGCGTGGGGTCTCACACGCAATTGAAATCCCCACCCCAGATGAAGAGGCAGTCTCTGTGTGGGGTGGTTATGTCGTACATCGAGGCCAAGTAGGCGGGGATGCTGTTGTTAGGTAGATAAATGTTCACTATGCATAGCTCTTGCTGTTCGATGTGGCCCCATACAATCACATATCTGTCCTCTGGATCGCTAACAAATTTGGCTAGTCGGAAAGGGAGTTGGGGGTGTATCCATGTATATACCACTCTAGCATATTTTGAGTAAGCAGTTCCAAACCCTTGTCCCCCCCAATGTTCCTGAAGTTTGCCCATAGATATCGCCGTGCAGTGCGTTTCTTGCAAGAGCGCTATTCCCACCTTTTTCCTGTGTAAGTATGACTTGATTCTATTCCTTCGAAGGTAGGTGCCGAGGCCCCTCACATTCCATGTCATTATTTTTACTTCCCCTGCCATGTTACTCTAGGTTGGGAGTTGCTGATTACGCTGTCCTGTAGGGAGGTTACCCACATAGTGTCTTCCTCCCCAGCCCTTTCCCCCTCTTCCGTGTCGATGTTTTCTGGAGACTTACCAACTGTTATAACTTTCATCCGAACGAATGAATAACCAAAAACGTTTAACTGCAAACTGCCCCCAGCAGTTGCTTCGAACTTGCAGCGCTCAGGGGCTCCCGAGCCTTCTGGGCCTCTCCAGTTAAACGTTTTTGGTGCGGGCAGTGTGTAGGCATTTGACCTGCACTTTCCGTGAGGGGGTGTGTCAGCGGTGTATTTGCTTGTGGTTCTTTGTGGTCCTACCCGACGTAGCTATATTCACAGTGTGGTCCTTTGTAATATCTGGTTAAGCGTCTCATCTCCAGCGTGGGACCTTCCATAGGTGTTCATTTCATTGTCGTTCACTTCTCTTTTATCTGCTTTTCTATGGGTCCTCTCCGTTCTCCGCTAGATTGTTGTGCTCCATCCACATGGTTGCCACCGCTGGGGTCTCTAGGAAGATTGCCTTCCCTTTGTATAAAACCTTAAGACGAGATGGGTATAGCAACATGTATTTTATGTTAAGTGTTCGTAGCCTGGCTTTCACTGGTATGAAAGAATTTCTAGCACGCTGTACTGTGGGGGTATAGTCTGGGTGTATGACTATTCTGGAGTTCTGTCTTCTGATCGCTTCGCCTTCTCTGGAGTGTCGTAGTATCGTTTCTCTATCGCGGAAATTGAGGATTTTCGCTATTATCGGGCGCGGGTGCGACCCCGGCGGGACACGCTTTTGAAGAGATCTGTGGGCGCACTCCACTGAGAACCCCTGGGAGAGTTTTCCCGCCCCTTTTTCTTGTAAGAGCAACGTCTCTATAAAGTCTGTAGGGTCCGAGCCCTCCATGTCCTCCGGGACCCCCAAGATCCTAACATTATTGCGCCGAGCGCGCCCCTCCACATCCTCAGATCTCGCCTTCAGCCTTGCTACTTTCAGTTCCAATTCCGTTACCTTTGCCTTCAGGTCTGAGGTGTTAGCGACGTTGTCTCGCAGGGTAGCTTCATTCGTATTTACTCTTTCCGTTAGGTTACGGGCATCCTGGCGCATAAATTGCATGTCCGCCCTCATTTCCTCTATTTTAATTTCAATAGAGGTGCGTAGTGCTGCAATAGCTTGGAGGACTAGGGTGTCTTTAGGTTCTGTTTCCAGCTGCGGTGACACTGAATTGGGATCGGGGTCCTGTTGCAGCGGCTGTTTGGGCCTGACCGTCGTGTAGGAGTCCATTGTCGGTGATAGTTTTGTCTTTGCTTTAGGGGGGGGCATCTCTGCCTTTAAGTCCAGTGTACTGTCCTATTCCTTCCTGCGCTCCACTTAATCAGCCCAGCCTGACCCCAGGTCTATTAGCGGAGTAACAGTGTGTGTGAGAAGATTCTAGTTCCGTGACTCTCTGTTTGTCCCGGGCCGAGCCCCTCTCCCGCCACGGTCGGGGGTCCTCCGCTTTGTGGGTCACGCTGGGCGGTATCACCGAGCCCCGCTTCTCCTCACTCGGTCGCCTCCCACCGCCCGCCTTTTCCGACGAGGGCCTCTCATTTTTCCCGCTTGAGGCGGCGTTCAAGAGTCTCCGTCCACTATCCCTCTGTCCGAGGGTCCGCCTCTTCCTCCGCTGCAGAGAGCCTCCGGATCTCAACACCTCCCAGGCCCAGAAGAGTTGCACCGTTCAGCGGGTGTAGAAGGTGGAGGTAGGTGAGAGTATTTCCTTTCCTTCTCGGCTGGACCTCTCCGTTCACGAGCGCCAAGTCTCATCAGCGGCAGCGAGCGCCGTGGGCATCGCCATCTTGGATGTCAGGGGGGGCGCCTCTCCCTCTGCTCCGTTCAAGACTTTGTTAGGTCCGATTTCGTTTCAGAGTGGGGCCAAGTCAGGGGGGAGAGGTTCCCCTTTCCACAAGTATGATTACCAATGATGTCCGTGAAGTTTTTACTGCGTAATTCCACTCGTTTCAGGATCTCGGGCAGGAGCGCCACGGTGCTCGTCCTCACTGCATGCGTGCTGGCATTGTGTCAGTTGTCTGTTTTCTGGGTTAAGACTGCTGTCATGAGTGCCCCCTTGCAGTGCGAGAATAGGTAGAACTCGCGTTCATAATCTGGGTTTGCGAGCACTGGTGCGCTTGAAATGAGTTCTTTGAGTGATGTGAATGCATCGCACGAATCTGAGTCCCACTGTATTTATGTTTTTCCCTTTTGTGCTTCTTTGAGTGCCTGGAGCAATGGGCGTGTGTATGCAGCATAGTCTAATATCCAGGCACGACAATAGTTGCACATCCCTAGGAATTTTTGCATGTTTTTCACTGTCTTTGGTCTCCCCACAGCCGAGATGGCTGCTACTGCGATAATTTTCTTGCCATCCTTTGAGATTAATTGCCCTAGGTACAGCACTTCACGTTGATAATATTGCAACTTTTCTTTGTCCACCTTGTACCCCTTTTGGGCTAGTAATGCCAAAAGGGCAATGGAGTCTTTTCCACACTCTCCCTCGTTTTTTGCTGCAAATTAACAAATCATCCACGTACTGTATTATTGTGCTGTCGGCAATCATGTTTCCAAGATCTTTATGCAATATTCTGTTGAATATGCTGGGGCTTTCGCAATAACCCTGGGGCAATCTGCAGTGTTCGTACCTCCTCCACCCTAGGGTGAATGCTGTCAGGTATCTGCACTCTTCTGCGAGTGGTATTGAGAAAAATGCGTTTTTCAAATCCACCACAGTGAAGTGAGATGCGTCTTTTGGGATGCTGCATAGGACGTATTCGGGACCAAAGGGAACTCTTTCGAGATGACGTCATTCAGTGGGCGTAAGTCCTGGATCATCCTCCAGGCCCCTCCTTTTGCTTTTTTGTTTGGGTAAATACAGGTGTTACATGGGGAGTTCGAGAATACTATTATCCCCTGTGTGAGTAGAGCATTTATTGTTTCTTTTATCCCTTCTTCTGCTTCCCGGGACAGGGGGTATTGTTTGACCCGGGGCAGAATTGCTCCAGGCTTGAGATTGATCTTTCCTGGTGTGACCCCGCGTAGTAGTCCTACGTCGTGGGGACCAGTCGTCCACAATTGCCAGGGCACTGCATGTCATCATTAAAGAACGAAGGTGGGGCGCCCACTACTGCCATTAACTGTACTGGCACCTGCCTCTGCTGTATCATTAATTCACAAGGGATGGCTATTTCCAGGATTATTTCTCCGTCACTCTCTGAATCTGTGAAAAGCTCCTCGTCTGACAGATCTTGGAGTGCAATGTCAGCGTTTATGCATAATACTGTGCGCCACTCGCAGTCGTGTATGTCCATTGCAATTACAACTATTCTTTTGGCTGTGATTTGTACTGCATGTATGTCCAATGACATCACTGTTCCTGGCATTATCTCGGGGCGAGCTATTGGGCGGAAGACAAATTCTGCTGGCACTCTCCATTCCAGCTTTTTCAACTCCGGGACCACCCCAGCTAATGTTTTTAACCCCTGATTGAACATATCCGGGTTCACGGGTATGCCACTCACCTCTGGGCATGTCAATCTTGAATATATCACTAGTATCGCACGCATAGAACACATCCCTGGGGTTGAGCACACAATCCCTCCCCTTTTTGTGAACGAGATAGTCATGTTCAATTTGCTGAGGAGATCTCTTCCTAGCAGGTTCACGGGGGATTGATCATAATACAATAGGGGTGCCCTTACTGTTTTCCCCCCCACTGTCACGTCCAAATCTTCTGTGTAAGGAACTTCGACCACCGCCCCAGAGAACCCCTGCGTTTCCAATTTACGATTAGATAGCGGAAACCGGCCTTCGCGTATGCACGATTTTTCGTCTCCCGAATCTACCATGAAGATGAATTGTCTATTTCCTATCTCTGCTCCTATCAATGGTTCCTCGCTTGCATTGAAGGTTGTCGATAGGATTGGACACGCAGGTGTTCTCTGTGGGCTGTCCTATGCTGGATGCCTAGTTGTTCCCCCTTGGCTGAAAAAGTTACCTGAAACTACTGCTACTCCTCCATATGGGGCAGGCACGCCGTTGGATGTTGTAGTGAATGGGTTGTTTTGAGTGTAGAGTAGGTGCTCACTGCTTTGTGGATGTTGTTGAACATTGTGTGGTCTTTCCCTGTATTGCTCTTGCCCCCTTTGGTCTTGCTGTTCTCTTCCCCCGTCCCGGGGCAACCCGTATGGGCTCCCCGGATGGGGGTGCCCGCAATATTGGTCATCTTGGTAACTCGGTTTAGGCCTGCTCCTGCATTCGCGCGAGAAATGTCCCCACCTTCCACAATTCCAACAATTTCCTTGCCCCCCTCTGGGTCCTGGTCCCCCATTTCCACCATTACCTCCATATCCCTGTCCACCTCCTCTTCGCCCCCTGTACTCACCTCTTCTGTTGCTGGGGTGCCACGCTTGCCACTGCAGTCCTCCGTATTCCTCCTGTCCATTCCACTGTCTCTGCCCGTTGTTTGCCCAATTTGCAGCCATCCTCCCCTAAATCGCTACCAATCCCCCCTGTCCATAACTTCTTCCCCATCATTCATAGTGCATTGCATTACTGACTCTAAATATGGCGCGTCTGGAACTGTTTCCCTCAATGCGTCCCAAACGCGCGCGTGCACTATATTGAAGGCAGCGCCATCATGTCTGTCAGTATCCAGCGTTATTCCCGGAAAACCTGCTTTTGCCTACACCCTGTCTGATTGGTCCCCTACTGCTGACACGAGTAAACTTTTGACATCTCCTATGTCCAGGGGAACCCCTGCAGTGTGTTTCTCAAAGGCGTATATCCACTTGCTAGCTACACCTGATAGCGAGGGCATAGATTTTAATAAGTTTGCCTTATCCATCTGTGCCCAAGCTATATAATTTGGTCTTCCCGCCCCCCGATGTATTAGTGGGAGTTGTAATCGTCCCTTACTTCCTTTCCCAATACTCACCTTTGTTCCTTTTTTTCCCCACCATGGCTATCCTTCCCGTCCTGTTTCTTAACCTCCCTGTCCACTCCTGTTCCATTGTCCTCCCCAGTGGTGTTTCCCCTAACTCCACTAAACTTCCTCCTGCCACCATTCCCAACCTCCCAGCTTCCTGCTCATCTTCTTCCAGGTCACACCACAGCTCTTCTCTCCCATCACCTTCCACTTCTCCTCCCTCTACACTTCCTCCTATATTGTTTGCTCCTAGTTATACTATCTGGGTGGGCTCCTCTTGTATTCTGAATAGTATCGCCCCTTTTTTCCACCCTTCCTCGTTTGACTTATCTAAGGGGTGGGACCGGGACAATCGTTCTGACTTTGTTGTACTGGGCTCACCTTGTTCACATAGGCTTTGTATCCTTGACAACTCTTCCCTGGCTATTGAGAGCCTGGCGTCTAAGTCTTCTGTCAACTTACATATGTTTACTGAGGGGGTACTCACCTGACCATTTGATCGGGGGCACTTAAATGGCAGTGGTGCGGTTGGTCTTACTGTGGGTGTGGGGGTGCTAGTGGGCACATATGTGGGATCACTGTATCCTTCAGCAGGTGGGGGTTTGTTCAGAAGTGGGTACAATCGAGTCACCTCTATGACTCCCGCTTTTACCTCGTCCTCCTTGCTACCCTCTGCTCACGCTGATGGGGTAGCCGTGAGGGCAGGTTGATCAAGTGTGGTCTCTATTTTCTTTAGTGGAGGTATTTCCTTGAATAATCGCCATAGATCTAGTATCTCTCTCCTATTATGAAATTGTTTTCCTTTGTGTTTTAGGAATATGCAGGTGGCTACCATGTCTATGTCTAGCACACTTTTATCAAAAGACCCTCCTTGTGGCCAGACCTGGGGGAGACCCTCCCCCTTCAATTCTGTTACCCACTGGTCATGGTACTCAGTTATTCTTTCTGCATGTCCTGGCAAACTTTTACAGATGTGCGCTAGGGGTGTCTACGCTCCTATGTCTAGACCAGTGTTACTCTGTTTGCTTGTATCAGTCTGTTCTGTCACTATGTATGGGTCACTGTGTACATGGGACTTCAACCACTTTTACGTTTTAATAAACAATTCACACTCTTACTCAATGGAAAAGGTGCCGGTTTGTCAAATCTTACCAGGCCACACTTACAATGACCGTACCCCCCTAGAAAAGTACTTGAAACAGTGCTATCATACAGAGTCACTTCATTACAGAAAATCACAAACATACAATGTGCACAAAACACCACAGACATTCATCATACCTCAGCATACGCATATAGCATTTACCCTCCCTGCCTTGCCCTTCGCCTTCTACAGCGACCCCCTCTAACCCTTACACAGCTTCTTTTATTTATTTATATATATATATATTTTTTGAGACCTTATTTCTACCCCGGATGAGAGGAATTTAGAGAAGAATAAGAGGAAGAAAAAGCTAGTCCTAACGTATTTTCCGTGTCTCTTCGCTCAGACACCCTTAATTTATCTTTTTCACTGTTGTACTCATTCCCAGCACTAGTCGAGATAGCACTTCTCGGCGCCGCCTTCTACCCCCTTGCAGAGTTAGGTTCCCGTCCTCTTTTCCCTTTTCACTTCAGTATCCTAATGGCCATATGCAAAGAAAGAGAAAGTATTAGAAGTAAGAAAGTTCCCCTTATATCCCCCACTCCTTTCCTCTTGCTTCCCCTTGTCCTCCCAAAAAATGTTTTCCCTTTTTTTTAAATGTTTTTATTTCTTTATTTATCAATCCACACACAGGAGAAATTATACAAGAACATTACATGTAGCATCTCAGGTCATGTAACCCAGAGTCCCCATCTCCCCCCCTTACGTTCCCCGGCAAGCATAGTTCTCGGCCTTAGTCAGACTGACTTGGCGGCACTGCTGGGTCTTCCATAGCGTGAAGGGCCCTTGCGATCAGGCGCGGTTTGTGGGTCAGGGCCGGATAATTCCGGTCATCGTCTAGCACTGGCTCCCAGATATCCCGAAATTGATGAAGCAGTCCCGCCCTGGCTGCCGTGACTTTCTCGGCTATTAAAATATCCCAAAGTTTGACCCAGCAAAGGGCCATCAAGGGTCCGTCCGCGGACTTCCAGGTGCGGGCCACCGTGATCTTAGCCGCTAATAGGAACTGGGATATCAGGGCCGCTCTTCTCCCCAACCGCGGGTATGAGCCTGAAAGTGGAATCCCTAAAAGGATCTGTTAAGCTGATCGGCCCGAGAGGACCGCGTACCTGTAATCTTGGTGGTTGGTCTTGCTGAAGTCGCCAGTCTGGAGTCCAGGAACTGATGAATTAGCGGCACGAGGAATCAGCCCCTCCACCACCCAAAAGAGGAACTGGGTGAAGGTTGGACCGACCCCCAATGTCACGATAAGTATTCGCCAGATGAGCGTGACTCGAGGATTGATGGCTCAGGTTGGTGATACTGTAGTTCAGGTAGAGCCGATTGTAGATATCATGAATCTTCCGGAACCAATGTAACAGTGAGGTATTACAGTTGATAGAAAAGTCCGGTTGGTGCTGATAGTTCCAGAGGTTTGCAGGATAAGGTTCGGAGGTAGGCAGAACAGGAAGAGAGAGAACAGCTGGAGGCTAGCTGGTACTGGGCAAGTCCCGGGTAAGTCTGAAGATGGGCAGACCCAGTGCCGACAGCAAGTCAGGGCTGGAGGCAGGCAGGCTCAGGACAGGCCCCAGGTAAGGCTGGAGGTAGGTTGGCTCAAGACTGGCCACAGGTAAGGCTGGAGGCAGGCTGGCTCAAGACAAGCCACAGGTATGGGCTGGAGACTGGCTGACCCAGGACAGGCCACAGGTAAGGGCTGGAGACTGGCTGACCCAGGACAGGCCACAGGTAAGGACTGAAGGTAAGCTGACCCAGGACAGGCCACGGGTAAGGAATGGAGGTAAGCTGACCCAGGACAGGCCACGGGTAAGGAATGGAGGTAAGCTGACCCAGGACAGGCCACAGGTAAGGCTGGAAGAGAGCTGGTCCAGGACAGACCACAGGTAAGGACTGAAGGTAAGCTGACCCAGGACAGGCCACAGGTAAGGCTGGAAGAGAGCTGGTCCAGGACAGGCCACAGGTAAGGACTGAAGGTAAGCTGACCCAGGACAGGCCACGGGTAAATGCAGGAGGCAAGCTGGCCCAGGACAGGCCGCAGGTAAGTAAGAGGCAGGAACAACGAGGCGAGCGAAGCGAACCGCGTTGAGACGCGACTCGCTGTGAATTGCGGCCTCTTTTATGGGCCGCCGGCGCCCGAAAGGCCTGGGACGCAAGCCGTTCCGTTTCCGGACGCCGGCGGACCCATAACGAGGCTTGAGAAGCAAGCCCCGCTAGGGAGATGAGTTCGGCCCACGGCGCATGCGCGGAGCCGAGAGAGAGGCCTTCCGCGCATGCGCCGAAGGCCGCCAGCCCTGTAGCCCGCCACTCCCCTCCCGGCGAGCCCCCGGAAGCAGATGCGCGGATAGACTCGCCAGGAGGGGAAGAGAGCGGCAGACCCCCGTCTCCCGCGTGACATAACACCTGTTCGGGCGTGAACGGAATGGTCGTCTGGGCGACGTCTTTTATGGTAGCTAAACAGAGCGACCAAAACTCTTGCACCCGGGGGCAGGTCCACCACATGTGAAAGTAGGATCCTGGAAGGCCGCAAAGTCGCCAACAGTGAGGGTTTAGTGCTGGTTGGAAGTGATGAAGGCGTAGAGGGGGGTAATACCAGCGCAGGAGTAGTTTATGGGCACACTCCCGGTTGGTAATACAGCGGGAAGTCGTCCGCGTTCTTGTCCAAATGTCCACCCATGTATGGTCCTCAATGGCGTGTCCGAGGTCCGTTTCCCATTAGGACATATAGGAAGGCCTGGACTGGAGGGGGTCCTCCAGTAGCAGCCTATACAGGGTCGATATTTTCCCCTGGGCCGGTAGCTCACTCACCGTCAGTTCCAGTGAGGTAAGGGGTCTTGTGGCCGCCGCTCGGGTCTGTGGGTGGGAGCACCAATGTCTGAGCTGAGCGTAGGAGTACCTATCCGTTTCCGCTAACTGAAAAGTCATCTTGCAGCGTTCAAAGGTTAGGGGGGAGTCCCTTTCAAAAAGTTGCACTAAAGTGGCGAGGCCCCCTGTGACCTAGTTTCTAAAGTTTTGGGGACGGGCCCCGGGGGAGAAAGCTGGGTTGAGGAAGATTGGGGAGAGCACACTCAAGTCTCCTGGGATGCCCCGGTGTCTGCGAGCCCACTCCCAGGCCCTAATTGTTTGTTTTGTAGCTGTGAGAGTGCCCGGCCAGCTGCGGCGTAAGGCTGTGGGTAAGAACTGGAGGAAGCGAAGGGGAAGAGAAAGGCAGGATTGTTCGATCTCCACCCATTACGGTCGACCCGTAGCAAGCCCCCATGCCTGAAGGTGGGCCAGCTGTGCCGCCATATGGTATTTACGGAGGTCGGGAACCCCCAGGCCTCCCAATCTCATGCTGGCCATCATTGTTCTCCGCGGGATGCGCACTTTCTTCCCCTTCCAGATAAAGTCCACCATCTTCCTTTGGAGCCGCTGCAAAGGGGGAAGCGGAATGGTGATCGGGAGGGCGGCACAGGCATAGAGGAAGCGAGGAAGTAAGTTCATTTTGCACGCCGTGATCCGGCCTAGGAGGGAGATCTCTTGGGGTTGCCAGCGGGTCAGATCCTTTTCTAATTCCTCGAAGAGTGGCGGGAAGTTAGCTCGGTAAACTTCCGTTGGGCGTGCGGGGATCTGAACCCCCAAGTAGGGGATCGATTTGATGCTCCATTGAAACGGACCTCTCTTCACCAGGGCCTCTCGTTCAGCTGGCGTCATGCCCACTCCCAGCGTCGCCGACTTTTGATAGTTAATCGCAAATCCCGAGACCATCCCAAAGTTGTGAATTTCAGTTAAAGCCTCACTCATGGATCTCTCAATGTTTGTGATGGTAAGCAGAACATCATCCGCGTAGAGGGCCACTTTATGCTGCGCAGAGCCGGTGTTCAGGCCACTGATTCGGGGGTTTTTACGGACTCGTTGAGCCAGCGGCTCCATGGCCAAAGCGAAGAGCAGAGGGGATAGAGGACATCCCTGCCTCGTTCCGCACGTGAGGGAGATTGGGTCCGACAAGCGGCCGTTGACTCTCAGCCTCGTCCTGGGGGACTGGTAGTTCGCCAGGATCATCTTCTGAAAGGTCGGACCGAAGCCAAAGGCCCCCAGAGTGAGGCGCAGATAAGACCAGTCCACCTTGTCGAACGCTTTAGTTGCGTCCAATGCCAATAAGGCTAGCTGTTGGGAATCCCGAGTGGCGATTTCAATGAGGTCCAGGGCCCTGCGGATGTTGTCTTTCGTTGACCTGTGGTTTATGAAGACTGTTTGATCCGGGTCTATAATATTAGGGAGGATAGGTGC
Source organism: Ambystoma mexicanum (assembly GCF_040938575.1). NCBI lineage: Eukaryota > Metazoa > Chordata > Amphibia > Caudata > Ambystomatidae > Ambystoma > Ambystoma mexicanum. Next base: position 1,259,698,301 of record NC_090927.1, on the reverse strand, counting down.
CAGACGGTTGGCCAAGACTTTAGAGTATATGTTGGCGTCCAGATTCAGCAACGCAACGGGTCTATATGAGCTAATATCATGAGGGTCTTTCCCGGGCTTGGGGATAAGGACTGTAATAGATTCTTGCATCGTTGGGGTGACCGTGCCAGTGGCCACGAATGAGTTGAAGAGGCGGGCCAGGGGGACCGCTAGTTGGGGCCAGAAGATTTTGTAGTAGCGAGTGGAAAATCCATCCGGGCCCGGGGCTCTAGGTTTTAAGCTCTTAATGGCCGCCTCCACCTCCTCGATTGTAATCGGGGCTTCCAGGTCTTCCCTGGCCGCCGGGGTCAGGTGTGGTAGGGTCGCCTCTTGGATGTATGAGTGCTGCTTGATTGGATGTCTTGGGGCCGCCGTCATTATTTCCAGGTGGTGGGCTTGTTGCCAAGCGTATTTTCTCATGGTCAGCGTAGTGGATCACCCCCTGCGGATCACGGAGGCCTAAGATAGTATTCCTGCTCTTCACCCTTACCAGTTTGTTAACCAGGAGCTTGTTGGCCTTATTGTTGAGAGCATAGTACCATTGCTTAGACTTGGTTAGCAGGTTCGCCGTAGCTTCAGCGTAGTGGGCTTCCAGCCGTTTCCTGGCCATTTGCAGGATCCTGTAAGATTTGGGGGCCCAGCCCTTCCTTTTATGTGTAGCCTCAGCCTCTCGGACTGCAGCTTCCAAAGCGGCGCGCAACGCCCTCTTTATTTTGTGGTATGCGGCTCCCTGGGCAATCAGCTCGCCTCTGAGGACCGCCTTCATGGCGTCCCAGGTGTTAGCTGGGGAAGTGTCCTCGTCCCGGTTTTCAACGAAAAAGTTCTTAATGGAGTTGGCGATTGAGTCCCTCACTGCCATGTCTCCCAGGATAGGGTCATAGAGGCACCACCGGCGACTCGGAGGGGGGTCTGGGTCATGAGACCGCAGGGTCAGAGTAACTGGGGCATGGTCTGAAAGGATCCGGGGGCCAATTATCACATCATCAGTGAAGGACATGATCTGTGGGGAGGTCAGGATCAGGTAAATTCTGGAAAAGGTACGATGCACATATGAATAGAAGGTAAAGTCCCGTTCGTCTGGGGACAGAACCCTCCAAGTGTCCACAATGTTTAGTGTGCGAAACAGGTGGAGCAAGCCGGCGGCCAACTTCAAATCTCTAGAAGACGGGGGTGAGATCTGTCCTTGAGAGGGTCCAGAGCCCCGTTGACGACATGCCCCTCGATGAATGGGAGGAGAGAGTCCTCCAGGTCCTGGTAGAAGCTCTCCTGATACTCATTCGTGGCGTACACCGAGATGAGGGTGTAGAGCTGGCCATGGATGGAGCATTTGACTGCAGTAAAGCGACCCTCCTGGCACCGTAGTGAGTCAAGGATCTGAGGCTTCAGGTCTTTTGCAAATAAAATAGCGGTGCCCCCCTTCTTAGTGCCGTTAGAGGCGAGGAATTGTAGCGGGAAGAGTCTGCTTCGCAGGCGTGGAAAGTCCGCCGGAATCAGGTGCGTCTCTTGCAAAAAAGCGATCGACGACCCGTCGTCTTGTAGCCTCTGTAGGATCGATTTCCTCTTCGGGGGGGAGTTCAGGCCCCTAACGTTCAAGGAGGTGAAGTTGAGTTTCAGGTGAGGGGGTTGATCCGGGCGATCCTCTTGCTGAGGGGAAGGGGGTTGTGGGGGAGTTAGGTCAGCCATGGACGTGAGAGCATGATTGAGTTGGAGTCTCCTGTGGTCGAGGATTTTTTAAACTGGTCTAACTGGTCTCCAACGGGAGAAAGCACATTCAAAAGCGACCTCCAACAGGAGGACCAAAGTGCGGCCAGGGGGGTCGATTTAGAACTATCGACATGGCCTCTAGGCAACAGGGCTGTCATTCGACAGCACCAACATGTTTGAAAGTCTCTCCAAGGGTAAAGTGATGACATCCGCCTTGGAGGGGGTTATGGACCGCGTCGGATCCGCGGCAAAATGTGAGGCTTAAGGATGTTCCAGAGTCATGGTTCCAGTGCAGGCGTTAAGGCGTGTCATTTAGGTTTGCAATTTCTCTGCACTCTGGACCATGGGGTCCGTTTTGGCTTTGGGGAGATTGCATCTGAGGCCGGGCTTGATCGGCCCGGAGCGGAGAGGTCTAAGGTCTCTGGGGAGTCTGTGCGGAGGATTGACGTTGCATCGTCGAGGTGGCTGATGGTGCGCTGAGTGCCCTTGTACGAAAACTGTAGGGCCGTAGGAAAGAGCCATCGATAACGGATCTGCTGATCCCGAAGAAAGAGTGACAAAGGCCGGAGCATTCTGCGCTTTTGAAGAGTCAGCGGGGAGAGGTCTTGGAAGATCTATATCGGGATTCCCTGAAATGAGAGCTCGTCCTTAGAACGGCCGATCGCTGCTATGGCCTCCTTGGTGGTGTAGAAGTGGACCCTAGTAATCACGTCCGGGGGGGTCCGTATCAACCCCTCGGCGAGGGCGCAGCCTGTGGGTCCGATCCAGCAGCAGTTGAGTCTCGTCCAGGTCTGGCAGGAGGGACTGGAAGAAGGTGCTAACGTATTCCAGAGCTCCCGGTCGGAGATTGAGGCGGGCACTCCGCGAAGACATAAGTTGTTGCGGCGGGAGCGGTTCTCCAAGTCTTCCTGTTTATGTTTGAGGATTTCGGTTCTTGCCACCAGCGATTGGACGGTGCGTTGAATTTCCGTCAATGAAGCGGAGTGGTCCGTGGTCAGGTCCTCGACCTCGCCAACCCTCAGTTCGATGCCGGCGACTCTTTGCTCGGTCTGCTCCAGTTTGGCGGTGAATTCCGACATGCAGGCTCTGAATTCAGATTTGATATCGCTCATGAAAGCCTGAAGATTCTCCTTAGTTGCGAGCGTTCCGCTGCCATCAGACGTTTTCTGAGGGGTGAGCTTGAGGGGGTCCGCTTTGCCACCCTTTCCCGAGGCCAGCAGCATAGCAGAGATGTCGGCTGATTTAGGAGGCTTCAGTGCTTTGGCCATCACTCCACGGAGAGGGGACGTCACCCGAGTGTGACTCCCGAGTTCACGTTTTGCAAGGGGCTGAGGGGGGTGGCCAAATAGATGTGCGGGGTGGGCAAAGCCCGGGGATCCCAGGCAGTGGAGCGGACAGGTTAAGAATCCATCTTCTCACGAAGTAGAACAGTTCCTCAAAGTTGGGCAGTCCAGCAAGCTGGGCGTCTGCCTAGGAAGATGGCGGCGGCGATCGGCACCTCCAGCCGGTGGCAAGCAGACGTGGGCAGGGGTGCCGCAGGAAGTCGCAGGGGGAACACACTCCGTATGGGGTCAGAGTAGGTGGAGCTCAAGGGCCCTCCCGGCGGGGATAGTAGGCGCCCGGAGGGGGTGTTGCGGTAGGCCTCGGGGCAGCCCCGGGAGGGTGGGCAGAGAGCAGGTAGCAGAGGGGCCAGAAGACACAAAGTCATCCCAGGGCGGTGTGTGTGGCTCAAATCAGGGCCACGCTGTAGCTGGAGGGCCTCCGGAGTGAAGGCTGGCAGGGCCCCCTCAGAGGTCGGGGGGGTTGCTGGGGCAGGGATGAGGGGCAGCTCACCTCACCTGTGCGTGGCCGTCCTCCGAGCCGGGGCCACGCTGCAACAAGTAGGCCTTCGATGGTAGCCGGGGGAGGCAGGGCCCTACCCCCGAGAGCAGCAGGCCGAAGATGGGCAGGGGCGCCCCAGGAATCAGAGAAGGTGCTGAGGTGGAGCTGAGGGGCCGCCAATCACAGCCGGGCAACGTGTGTGGCTCTCACTCGAGCCGGGATCATGGGGGGGCCTCCGGTGGTTGCCGGGAGAGGCAGCAGGCAGAAAGTGGGCAGGGGCGCCCCAGGAAACGAGGGTGGAGGGTCCGCAGAGAGGGCAATCCCAGTGAGGCGGCGGTGTCGGGAGCCGCCGAGTTGGGTGATCACAGGGGCACCGGCAGCAGGCCTCGCACCGTCGAGGACCAGGCACGGGGGGACGCTCCGGTGCAGGGTGTCTGGCGGGATGAGCCTCATGCATGGGCCGGCGCGTCTCATGGGCAGATGATGGCAGCCAGCCGCCAGCCTGGAGCGGGTTGCGAGGATGCGGTGGCCATTTTAGGCCGTGTTACGGGAGCGGACCTTCACGCTCCCCGTCGGGTTTTCGCCGTTAGCGAAGGCATTATGCCCCCAAAACGCTGCTATCCATAGCCCAGGACCACAGCAGCTGAAAGCTCCCCATCACGACCAACGAACTCAGCTGGACACGGGTAAAATTATCACTGAACCGCGGATCCGAGCGGAGACCATTAGAGGAGCTGCCTCATCGCTGGCGCTCCAGGCCACGCCCCCAATGTTTTCCCTTTTAATATCACTCGCACTTAATACTCACGTGCCCGTCTTGATCCGAGACTCTCCGGATTCGGTCCGTCCAAGCAGCGTGGCCTTGCACTCAATGGCCCCACCCAGCTCCGGCGAGCGGGCCCTAACTGCGTGCGCACGTCTCTGCGTACCAGTTGCCATAGGTGGGTGGCTCTGTTGAGCGGGCACGCCATGCGTCTCCACTGCGACCGGGGCCGTCTCGTGCCAAGGGGACAGTTTAAAGTTAACAAAATAAATCACGTCTATGGGGTCACCACTGAATGTAAGTGTCCCCAGAAACGCACCCCCCTTAGTGAGAGGCAGTAAAGGACACACCCCAGAAGGGGAATGAGGCCAGGACCAAGTGCGGGTCAGATTAAAAAGAGCTTTATATAGGTCAATATAGGGCATGCAAAGGACTCTGCAAACTCCGAGAGCGCTCTGTCTGACAATGGCAAAGACAATCAGTTATATTACAAATACACGTCATGCATGAGGTAGGCTATAGGGGCCACAGACTCTTAGGGATTGGGTGGTGATGGCTAGGTGGTATACAATGTATACATTTGCTTCTCCAGGATTGGCGGACGTTGGTGCTGCGCCACGTGGGGTGGGAGGTCAGCTGGTCTCATCGGGGTGGAGTGCCGGGCCGGACATGCCTTGTAACGATGATTGATAACTAAACTAACATGTGCCCTTTTGGGCACACATTCCCACCCATTCGTCACACTTCGTATTTTCCGTTGATTTGCAACTCTTGTAAGCACTGACCTTAGATCAGTACATGGCCAGGAACATTGATATGCGATCTGGAGTGTCTCAATACATCAGTTTGGAGGATACCTTAGGTTCAAAGAATCCGGTCTCATGTGCATAATCAGGGGCATGGGCGGGGGTGCTTAACCAACCTGCCCTGGCAATTTAGGTGAGGGATGGTATTACTATCTGTTGGTACACGTGTGGGCCCCCCCCTTTTTGAGGTCATTAACTCGGGGTCGATGGAGGTACTACTGGCCCATGGGGGGCATGTGATTGGTGCCTGAGAGGCGTTGGGATTTAGGACCAGGTAGCTCGTAAGTCATGGAGTCAGGCTGTGGTGGCCTCTGACATGGGGGAGGCGGGCGGATGCTTGAAATGGGTCCAGCAGGGTCGGGAGGGGAGGCGAAGCTGTGCTGTTTGAACACCAGCTATCTATAGAGGGCCTGGGCAGGAGGAGGGGGAAATGGCCTTGCAGCTCTGTGCGTGGCATCTTGCACAAGGCGGTTTACTGTCTTATGGGTGAGGGGCGACTAACAACACATGGGGTTTCTAAAAGCGCTCATATGTATTTGCATTAAAATGGAATACTTGCTGGGGATCATACTCTTTTGCATAGCATTTCACATCTACAGTTGACATATGAACATGAGGTAGTGTCAGGCAGGTGTGTGTATAAAGAGAGCAACACATGTTATTGTTCACTATTATCAGCTATCCAGTCTTTGTACATCTCTTCATTATATACAATATCGGTTGCATATTTTCTCTTTAACAATTCTCCTTTACATTAGCAGCGAACGTTAGTCAACAAGACACACATTACATAAATGGTTTCTACACATTGCAAGGGTTTTCGGGGTGGGTATGGGTGTGAGGCGCCACGCCGTCTATCGTGGGGGGCTTGGTGCAGGGTCAGGGCCTGCAGGGTTTGGGCTGGTCTCACTTACTTCCTAATGTTCCTGTTCATGGCTGGGGCAATGATGTACTGCGGAAGGTTAACGGCTGCAGTGTTTTATTTTGTTGTTTGCTCGCGTCTGGTGGCTCGTGAGAAAGAGTCCTCAGCGGATCTGCCATGCAGTGGGATGTGGGGGAAGTGTGGGCATCTGTGAGCGCGGTCGAGTAGGGGTCACTCTGCAGCGTTCAGCGTGCATGTTTGTTCTGCCTTGGGTTAGATCTGCACATTTCTAGCAAGATGGGGATGGCTTAATACAAGATGGCGTCTGTGCTCTGCCACATAACGTGGTGCTGCAGCCTCACGTGTCGGTCTGCAGCCGCCCTGCCGCCTGGGCCCAGGGGCTGGTGGACTGCCGACGAGTCATGGGTCTTCACTAGGGTGGGACATGCAGTGGGAGGGAGGGTCCTATCGACCTACCCTCCCCTACAGAGTTAAGGTTAAAAGGGCTTAGGCCAGTTATTACTAGTAATGAATTATGGTTGTATACACATGTTTAACTGGTTGATGATGCAATGACCTACCATAGACAAATCCTAAAAGGTGTGTTCTACACGAGCTGAAGATGGTATTTAAGATAACGGCTACCAATGAGAGTGTAGCAATTGGAGAAAGATGGGATTTCTCTGAAGAGGTTTCGTCCAATCACATACAGGGGTGGATTGTAATAAAGTATATGGGAGTGTTTTAACTGTTGCAAAAATGTATAAAATATATCAACTGATGTGGTTTGTTGAAACTTGCGTTATTGAAACTTGGGTTAGTTTGGTCCCGCTGTACCATCTAACTGCTCCCCGGACGATTGCACAATAAACTTGCTTTATGTTCAAAACGTGGACTCGTTCCTCAGGTGGTAGGCCCACTTGGTTTGGGGTAATTGGGGGTCCGCCCCAACAGAAGCCTGCAAAACTATTACTTGTACAAAAGCTAATATACTTGATCGGTCCCTTAGGTTATACCAAGGTAACCCTTCAAAGATTATGGATTAAACACAATAAATTGATTTCAGAACACTGGGGTAGAGAGCAGAACTGCCTTAGCATAACATGTCCAGAGAAATTGTCAAATGTGTCCCAATAGACTTTGAAAGCTAACAAAATGTGCCATCTGTCAGTATAGTATTTTCAGGTAGTCAGAAAAAAGGCATCAAAATGTTGGATTTTGTATGATCTTAAAACTGGATTTACACAATCCCAAAACTTTAATAATCTCTAAATCTCTTACATCTAAAGTAGCTTAATTTACAGCACTACCCTCAAAGCACATCTATTAGAATAATATCAGGCAGTCCTGTATATTTAAAGCTCACCAGAATACCACACAATACCCAAACAATCTTACCAAAAATACTGCAAAATACCCCTGACAGATTTATTGTGCGTTGGCTGGGAACATGATGAAGCAATTATTGGGCGTGGCTTTGCATAATATAGCATAATCATATTGTGTGTTCATTCTCTGACCTAAAGTGCATTGGGAGGGAAGTATCAGCAACTGTGCTGTGTGCATATTGATTTTGTTATTGTGTTATTGCCACTACACCACCATGTCCGAGATAGAAGCTGGGTTTTCTGAACTATCAGCGTACCTCGAAACGAAATTCTATGCTTTAGGCACCTTGTCATCTGAAAATCTGATAACAATAAAAGACAAGATTAGTACTGAAGTCGAGAAAGAGGCCCCTGAAAAGATCTTTGATGAAGGAAGCATTATACAAACGTGTCTTCTTAGATTATTTCAAGCCAAAGAACTCAAACAGGAGAATGACCATATTATTTATTGGTCTTTGCCAGGTTATGGTTTCTGCTACATAGGCTCATCAAGCTTTTGGGAAAGGATGCTGAGGTCATTAGCAAGTTGCAGTGTAGTTTAGATACAGAATGTGAATGGTTGGAACAAATGAAGGCAGATTTAAAACATAGAGAATTAGACACGGAACTCCAGGCCAAACGTAGCGATTTTAATACACTGTTGGTTCAGAGAGACAAACAGTTTGCTGAAATTTTGGGAGAATTAATTAATTTAAAAAACATATTAGACAGTGTACGGAAAGAAAAGATAGAGATGTCGCAATCTCAGAAAGTAAGACACTTAGAAAGGATAATAGTGAAAAAGATAAATAATTCTGTGCCATGGAAAATGAAATATTTAAACTATTAGATGAGAAAGAAGTAAAAACCAAAACAGTTGACCATTATCAGGCACAAATCAATGAATTGCAAGGAATAATCACTAAAGTCACGAATGAGAACTCTGCCCTTTGCCATGAAGCACAGCAGCTCCATGCACACTGCAGAGAAATGAAACAGCAAATCTCGAGTTTTTTTTTTTTTAAAACTCTTTATTTTTGGTATTTAACACACCATACAACTACACACTCACATTAGGGTGGACATTAACTTTGCACCTGTCGTCTTAAACCCTCCTGCCGTCCCCTGTCCCCCTCACCCCCCACCCCCGCTTCACCCGAGCTAAGTCTCCGTAGGTATTCATCGCTCCCCTCCTGATCCATGACTTGAGGAAAAGTTGGTCTGGACTGAGATTTCATCAGGGTGTGCCTCCTGACTCTGAAGTGCCAATTGAGGGGGCCTCCGCTTCACTCATCAGGAATGTTATCAGCGGGCCCCATATGTCAGGAGGGCGAGCGTGTAGGGGCAGAAGTTTTATAAAGTCCGATTCTACATCCTGGTAGTAGAGTAAGTCTTTGCGCCAGGCTGCTTAAGAAGGAGGGGGGCCCCCGCCCCACGCCATGGCCACTCTCCTTCGGGCAAGTGTCAGCAGAACCCCCGTCAACCTTCTGGATGGGACGGAAAGCAGCCTTGTCATGCCTAGCAGTGCTGCTGTATGTCTCGGGTGTATAGATTCTCCAACAATCGCCGTCGTCGTTTCCAGCACTCGGTTCCAAAAAGGGGCTATTTCAGGGCACTCCCAGGACAGAGGGACAAAGTTCGCGGATAGGGAACCGCATCTCTTGCACTCCGCCTGCACGTCAGGGTGATGTTTGTTGGTCTTTTCGGGTGTGTGATAGGTTTGATGGAGGAAGTTGAAGTGGATAAGTTTGAGGCGTGAATTAAGTGCGATTTCCTGATTCTGATTCAGGATGTAGCTCCAATCCTCATCTGAAATGACTGTGTTTAGTGCTCTTTCCCATTTGGGTTTTGCACAAGTGGTGGCGGTGGTCGTACTAGAGATTAATGCTTTGTATATTTGTGACACCAACCTGCCGTCACCTTGTGCTTGAATAACGTCATGCAGCAATTGCCAGGTAGGCGGTTGACACGGGAAGCCCGGCAGGAGGGTCTGTAATGTGTAACGAGTCCGGAAATAGAGGAACACATCCAGTGCAGTGTTGCCCCCTTTCATTTTTGCTTGGTCTGGGGTTAGGAAGCCTTCCTCTGTGAAGAGGTCTCCTAGAGTTTGTTTTATCGACCCATTGGTGAAAGACTTTCTCTGAGGTTAGGGGGATTCCCGGAATAAACTTGACTGGCAAAAGAGGGGAGTACCGTGTTTGCACCCCGAGCCTTTGGGCTAAGGTTTTCCAGACTTTGTACGTCGTGAGCATCACGTTCATCGTGTGGCAAGGAACGGGGATCTGGCCGAAGATTACTGCAGTCAGGAAATTGGGCGTTGCCAGGGCTCTTTCCACTTGTACATGAGGGCGGATCGTGTGAGTTGCATACCAATGGCTGAGGTATTGTGCCTGGGCAGCCCAGAAGTATTTCTCCAAGTACGGGAGGGCAAGCCCCCCATTGGACACAGGAAGTGTCAATGTTGAGTGTGCCACTCTGGCTGCTTTGCCCGCCCAAAGAAGCTCAAGAACCAAGCTTTTCAGCCTTTTCAGAAAGGTTTGCGGTAGTAGCAGAGGAATATTGTTGAAGAGGTACAGTAGTTTAGGCAGGACCACCATCTTGACCAGGGAGGCCCTTCCCCAAAGCGTTAGTGGAAGCGTCTTCCAGCGTGAAACCTTGTCCTGGAGGGACTTGACCACTTCCTCGTAGTTATCGCAAAACACCTCGTGTTGGTCCAGAGACAGCTGTATCCCCAGGTACCGGACCCTGGCAGTTTTCCACGTCAGATTGAATTCGTCTGCAAACTGTTTTGTGGCCCTGGTCAGTGGAAAGACGACAGATTTAGAATGATTAATTTTTAGCCCAGAGGCCGCTCCGAATTTGATGACTTCCCTCATGACTGGGTTTAGGTTGACCTCGGGGTCGCGAATGAACAGAGCCACATCGTCGGCATATAGAGAGACGATGAGCCTGTGTGGGCCGATGATGAGTCCCCTCTGTTGTCTGAGTTCCCGAAGGTTGGAGGCGAGTGGCTCCATTACCAGGGCGAAGATTAAAGCTGACAGCGGGCAGCCTTGTCGCGTACCTCTTTGCAGATCTATTGAAGCTGATTTTGCGGTGCCTACAATGATGTTTGCTTGTGGCTTGGTGTACAGGAGAGAGACAAGCTTGATGAAACGGGCACCTAATCCCATCCTGGTGAGGACCATGAACATAAACGGCCACTCAACCGAATCGAACGCTTTCTCGGCATCTAGAAGGACTGCAATTGCCTGACTTGAGGGGTCTAGTGCCTCGATGATACCGAACATTCTACGGATGCCGAAGGTCGTATTGCGGCCTGGAATAAAGCCGGCTTGCTCCGCTAGTACAAGGGCGGGCATCAGGGGCATCAACCTTTTGGCTAGAACCTTGGCGAGTATTTTATTGTCGAGGTTAAGCAACGAGATAGGGCGGTACGAAGCACATTCTTCTGGTGGTTTTCCTGGTTTATGCAGAAGGATGACATTGGCTTCACAGGAGGAGCGAGGGAGAGTCCCGACTTCCAGCGTCTCTTCGTACACCGCCGCCAGGAGGGGAGCCAGGGTGTCTGCAAATGCTTTATAGACTTCTCCCGTTAGGCCGTTTGGGCCTGGCGCCTTGGAAGAGGGTAGGGTCTTTATGGCTGCTTTAATCTCTTCCTGCAAGATCAGCTCATTCAGAGGTTCACACAGGTGTTGTTTGACCCAGTAGAGCTCTGTGTCTTCTAGATATTCCAATGGGACGTTTGAATCTTTTGGGAGTTTCGCACTGTAGAGGTCTTGGTAGAATAGCCTGAATTCCTCTGCAATCTTATCGTCGGTGTGGATCACCTCACCTTGCTTGGTTCGGATCCTTTCGATTTGGGACTGTTTGTTGTCGGCTCTGATTAGGTTCGCTAGGAGGGCACCAGGTTTTTGTCCCTTGCCGTATTGATGGACTTGACTGGAGCGACTTAAACATTTGACCTCTCGATCCGCGGTGGCATTGAATTTTTGCAGTTCCATTTTCAGAGCTGCCGCTGACTTTGGGTCGGCCGAGTTTGTGTTCTGGATCTCGAGAGATTTTAGTTTATCTTCGCTGGCTGTAAGCTCGCTCCTGATGAGCTTGAGGATGCCGTTTTCTTTGGCGAGGCAGACTCCTCTAATGAAACATTTAAAAGACTCCCAGATTGTGCCTGCTGAGGGGACAGAACCAAGGTTGGCTTCAAGAAACACGTCCATCTCCTCTCTTAATTCGGAGGCAAAGACCTCATCATGTAGCAAGCCCGTTTTGAAGCGCCAGCGCTGTAGAGGCGGCGTAGGGTTGGATGGCTTGAGATTGAGAAAAAGTGGTGAGTGGTCTGAGAGCGTTCTCGGATGGATACAACACCGGCCACATGTCAAGGGGCCATTTACTGAGGTGAAGAGATAGTCGATCCGGGAGCTCGTGTTGTGGACCGCAGAATGGAAGGTAAAATCCCGCAGCTCTCCATTTGAAATTCTCCAGACATCCTGAAGATCAAACGCTTTGCAAATTTCCTTTATTTGGAGGCCAGCCTTAGAGGGCGGCAGCGGTGTGGCCTTTGATCTATCTCTCATAGGGTCTAAAACCGTGTTCATGTCTCCGCCCCAAATTATTATTGCAGGGTCGTGAGTGGAGAGCTGTGTCAACACCCAGCCAAAATTGTCAGGACCGTCCACATTCGGCGCATAAGAATTAATGAAAGTCATTTTCTGACCTGTGATGATGCCGCACACCAGTACTGCTCTTCCCTCGGTGTCCTTTGCCGAATGGAGTAGACGGAAACTGAGCCTCCTGTGTATGAGTATAGCGACTCCTCTCGAGTATGTAGAGTAGGATGAGAAATATCTATGGCATCCCCAACTCTTGGCCCACCGGTGATCATTCCCAGGGCTGAGGTGTGTCTCTTGGATCAAGGCCACGTCCACATCATGGCATGTAAGGTAATGCAGAATTTTTCTGGTTTTTGCTGGGATGTTGCTGCCTCTTATATTCCACGTTAGGACATTGAATGGGGCGAGTAGGTTTTTATGTCGGACCACATTGCCATTCCGATGGGCAGCGCTGACTTGGCAATAAATGGTCTAGTACCAGGATCAATGCTCAGGGGTGGAGAGCCTGGTTGAGGCGACGGAATCGACGATGGGCAGGGAACAAGCGGGGAACAGGACGGTCGGGATCTGGCGGTGCTGACCATTCCCAATGCACTCTGAGGGCTCGATCTAGGGGCAAATCCCAACAGGCCCGAGACATTACTCTCCGAAGGGTGGGCAACCCCCAACTGGCCCACCGAGAGGTCCCTCATTAGCCAACAGCTAACACAAATGGCCCATGGAAATACCATGCCGATGGAATGAACCTCCACCTCAGCGGAAAAAAACTCAACTAAAACTAAACTTAACAGTAGCTGTGCAAGGGGCGCTCGGGGCCTCCCAAGTGTCCCTGCTCTGTCTTTCGCTTAGTGTGAATTTTCCAGCTTACTCTGTGATGCAGGCTAGTTTCTGAGTCGCCGCCCTGCATTACTCTTTATGGAGGATTCCTGGGGTTTCTATCTCTCTGCGGTCTGGGGCGAGCCTGGTTCTGATCTGGACATCCCAAACGGTCTAAGAATAGGTTTGCTTCATCCGGGGTTTGGAAGAACTGGATCTTCCCATCGTGCTGAACTCTAAGGCGCGCTGGATAGAGCATTGAGTACATCATTTGACTGTTTCGGAGTCTCTGCTTGACACTGGCAAACATTTTCCGTTGTAACTGCACCGATGGGGAAAAGTCGGGGAAGAAGTGAATATTGTCCCCCTCGTGGCGTAGCTCGCCTTTCTCTCTGGCTAGCCGAAGTATGGAGTCCCGATCTCTGTAGTTCAACAGCTTCGCTATTATTGGTCTGGGTGGCGAGCCCGGAGCTGGTCTAGACGTGGGAACACGGTGAGCCCTCTCTATAATGAAGAGGTGGGACAGAGCCTTGCGTCCGAACAGGTTGATGCAAAGGGACTCGACGAAGTCCTCCATTTTCTCCTGCGTTTGCTGTTCTCTCACTCCCACTATCCGTAAGTTATTCCTTCTTGAACGGTCTTCTAAGTCTTCACACTTGGCAATGGTTGTTTTAAGTTGTGATTCCAATAGAGAGACTTTGTTGGTTAGAATTGTTGAACTGTCGTTGAGATTTGACACTCTCTGCTCCATATCGTTCATGCGTTCAGTATGTGAGTCCATCCGATATTGCAGGAGGTCGTCTTTAGATGCAAGACCATCCATTTTATTGCTCAGGTTGCCAATGCCAGCCTTCAAGTCAAGGAGGATTTCTTTGATTTCGGAGGAGTTGCCACTAGAATCATCTTGCTGCGGACAGACTGACATTGAAGCTAGGTCCTCCTGGAGGAGGGGTGCTCTGGGAGTCGAGCCACTTTCAAAGTTTAATTTCCTCTGGGACTTGTCAGTCTTCCCCATCGTGGCAGCGGAAGTGGGAATGACTGTTGTCGGCAGTGGAAGTGGGAATGACTGTTGTCGGCTGCTTATGTCCAGACTATAACTGGGGCACCTCCAGGGCCTTTCCCTGGAGTGGGCTGAACGCTGCCTGATATGGATGGTGGTCTTGCGGCTTTGTGAAGGAAGAAGCATCACAATCCAATACCCATGGGCAGTGGGGAAGGGTTCTGAGAACTTCAATGGGGGTGGACTACCCTTTCCGGTGCAGTTGGCACTCCTGAACCAGGGTGATGTTGCCCACCTTAGTGCGGTGAGGCCCAAAGTGTCCAGCTAGCGTGGATGACGCAATGTTCAAGTCACAGTTGGAGCAGGGTCATGATGGACAACTTCTGGAATTCTGCGCCGACCCAACCCAATGTTAATCACGGCTTGCCTGAGGGAGGCCGGAGGGGGGGGGAGAGGGGGCGGCCATATGCCGGACCGGCTCCCTACGGGGAGTGTTGTAGACTCCCCCCCCACTCCTTACCTCAGCACTCGCTCAGTCTTTTCCTTCCTCGAGGCTTGTGCCGCCCTGGGTGCTCACGAGACTTGGGGGGGCTCCTAGCTCTCAGCACGGCACCGACGCTGGGGCGACGGTATTCGCTGCGGGCTCAGCAGAGTGTGGACTTGTACGGTGGCTCGGAGCTGGGGGGGGAGAGGTGGTTAACCCCCGACCGCCGTTGTGCCTCTTGCTCAAAGGCCCATAGCCTCGGAGCTGGATGACGGAGCTGGCGCGGTAGAGGCGGGCGGTGACGACGTGGGGGAGCAGCTGATCCTTTCTCGAAGTGCCGTCACCTCCGAGGCCGGCGCCGGCCGCTGGGATAGCTTGTGGCCGCGATCCCTGCACGACCGCCGGCGTCCGATGGTGGAGGAGGGAGGCCCCTGTGCCCTCGCCGACTGGCTGTCATCTGACAGGTGCCCACAGTGCTGCGCCCGGATTTGTCGTCGGCTCCCTTGGCGCCCTCGTCACGGCTCGGCTTCTGGTGGGGGATCAGGTTACCACTGGAGAGGGAGCAGGGCTCTTGGTAGTTGGCGCCCCGCTAGCCAGTTATGCGGGGCTCGGGTACAGAGCCGCGTGGGCTGGGCTTTGACTCGGGGGCACCGATTTGGCTCCAAATTTCTTAGATATGTCGCTGGGGGGACCAGAAAGACAAGGATCTGCGGGCTGACACACAGATTCGCCGGGAACTGGAGGATTCCGAAGGATTAATACGGGGCGAAGCGGGAGCTTTAGACCAGGTCGGCCATCTTGGATGGCCCTCTAGCGCCCTCTAAATTTCGAGTTTTGAATCTCAAGAAAAGCGGCAGTGCACCACGTTCACTGAAGCTGAATTTAACCCTTTAAGTGCCATGGGTATTTCCCCCAGTACCAAGGCCTATTTTGGTGATTTTGGTATGTGGCCATTCAATGCCTTGTAACTTTTTTGTTACATGAGATATCTCAGCCAAATTTGACCCCTTTTTTCCCCACATGTAGGCGGTCATAACGCTACCCAGGAATCCTAGGTTGCTGTGGGGGGGGGGGTGAGAGAAAATAACCAAAAAGTGCGAAAATCTTGTGTTTTTTAAAGAAATGCGAATAAAAAGATGTCCAAAGATGCCTGTGTTTTTTTCCTTGTAATTGCTGAATTCCCACATTTCCTGTCTGTCAAGAACAGGTTGATTGGAAACGAAAAGAAATTATTTTGATGTGGTTATCAACCATTTTGTGAGAGGTAGGCGATTTTGTCAATTTTTGCCAATTGGACATGCATGGACGGAATGGAAGAAAAGGGTAGGAAAGCCGAATTGGAGGACAGAAAGGTATACATTTCTGAAAAGTAGACAAAATTCCAAGTTTAGGAAGGGTTGATTTGCGCAGGTCGGGCAACAACTAGGTTGGGGAAAATGCCATAGATTGGGGAAAAAGCAGGAAAATGACTGAAAAAAAGGTATGTGGTGGACATGGTTGGCTTGGTACGGCAATGGCTTCTATTAATTTTGAGAAAAGCAATGCTCCGCTACATTCCCCCCACTCTTGCAGTTAGGAAAGCACACATTTTTTGTAGTGTCTCACAAACCAAGCAATACCACAAGCCAAACACTGAGCCATGGTACACAGGAGTTTTATGCTTACGGCCTGAACAGAGGTACGTAGCATGTGTAAATCAGGAAAACCAATGTGGTGAAGAACGGCAAGCATACATTTTTTGAAAGAGCACAGGCAGACATTTTCAAGGGTTGTTGACTTGTGCAGGTTACAAAAGTGTATGGTGCCTAAAGCAGCGACTAAAGGTAGGGTACATTTGGGAAATGAAAGGGTTGTGTGACAAAGGGCACCACTAATGGGTCAAAACGTTATGAAAAGCACACAAACACAACAAATGTCATACCTTCCCGCATTCCCACACGTGACCCGATGAAAACGGTACCTCACATGTGTGGGTGCACCTACCTGGGCACCAAGGGGAAAGCCGAACAAACCCCTAACCCCAAGTCCTTTCCGACATCTGAATTTCATGATTTTTCCAGACGGGCACACCATACAGATATGGGCCTTGGGTGTCCAAGCCAACAAGGAAAACAGGGAACCCCATGCATTTCCGAAAAGAGGACACCCGTGGGAATCCGCAGATGTCCGACTTGCGCAAATCGGCCCAGAATTTATTACCCAGAAACCCTAGCTAAGTCCGAAATGTGGCTAAAAATATGCATTTTCCGCACATTTCACTAGGCTCACCCACTGAAACAAACCGCCAACAACACATGGGCTGCCGTCCCACGTTCCCACAGGTGTCCTGATAAAAACAGTACCTCACATGTGTGGGTGCACCTACCTGGGCGCCAAGGGGAAAGCATAAAAGACCCCTACCCCCAAGTCTGTTCTGACAGCTGAATTTCACGCTTTTTCTAGACGGGCACACCATACAGATATGGGCCTAGGGTGTCCAAGCCACCAAGGAAAACAGGGAACCCCATGCATTTCCAAAAAGAGGACACCTGTGGGAATCCGCAGAGGTCTGACTTGCGCAAATCGGCAAATAATTTATTAACCAGAAACCCCGGCAAAGTCCGAAATGTGGCAAAAAAACACCTTTTCCGCACATTTCACTCGGCTCACCCACCGAAACACGCCACCAACAACACATGGCCTACCGTCCCGCGTTCCCACAGGTGTCCCGGTGAAAACGGTACCTCACATGTGTGGGTGCACCTACCTGGGCACTAAGGGGAAAGCCTAAAATACAGGTAACCCCAAGTCTGTTCTGACAGCTGAATTTCACACTTTTTCCAGACGGGCACACCATACAGATATGGGCCTGGGGTGTCCAAGCCACCAAGGAAAACAGAGAACCCCATGCATTTCCGAAAAGAGGACACCTGTGGGAATCCGCAGAGGTCTGACTTACGCAAATTGGCCCAGAATTTATTACCCAGAACCCCCGGCAAAGACCCACATGGGAGAAGGGTGCCCAAGGCCAGGGATATTACCGCCGACTCTGCTGGAGCCCTGGCTGCCCTGCGTTACAGTTTCTCCCCACCAGGGAGTCTCGGCAGTGTGCCAATATCTCCTCGAAGGGAAAAGCTGTAATGCATCCCAGCCGCAACTCCAGGACGGTTGGAGGTGATGTCCCTGGCCTTGGACATCCATGTACCATGTGTGTGTACCGTCCCCTAAGCACAGCAGCAGCTCCAGGGAGCCCCGCAGGATCCCAATTCCTCCCAGGAGGTGACATCTGTAACGTAGCACAGCCAGAGGTGGAGCCTAGGCTTGCAGACGGACAACCCACATGGGAGGGATCCGCTCCCAGGAAAACACCAATGTTCGGCTGGCATTGGGGGCAATTTGTGGCCTGCCCCTGCAATTGAGTCCCAGCCCACCAACATATCTGCCCAGACGGCCCATTCCCACCCACCCCACCAACAATCCAGCCCCAGTCTCACCCACCCCACTGACAGTGGGCCCTAAGCATAGAATAATAAAAAACACTACTCACATAACGTTGCAGCTGCTCACGTAGAAAAAGCTGTAAACAAAACAAAAAACATGTGTTACCTACGGTCACACCAGCAAAAACAAATCATTTTCAAGCATGCACCACCCCTTGCAAGCCATCCCTGGTGGTCTACTGAACCTCACCTCCCCGCTGAAAACCCATTTGCCCCTTCCTACAGGCAGATATCTGCCTCCAGGGAGGCCTGCAGGAGGTACCCCTGCCACCTATTTTGGGTGAGGGGGGAGAGGGGCCCCAAAAATTGTGGGACAGGCCCCCCAGTGGGTGGGGCAGTAAGGTGTAGATACCCCGGGGCCAGATTGGCACACCAATGTGCCCCTCTGCGCCAAGGCAAGTTTAGTAAACAAAGGGGAGAATCTCCCCTTTCCAACAACACCTCCCTCGATCTCTGGCTTGAAATACAGCCGGAGATCGAGGGGGAGAAAGGTGAAGACTCGCCTTTTATTTTCACTGCAGCAGCCCGAAACGGCTGCTGTAGTGAAAATTACTTTCACGTCGGCGTGCTTTACGCACGCGATGTGAAACTGAAGGTAATCCAGCCCGCTGGCAGTGAGGGGTGACCTCCCCCTCACATAGCCCGGGGGTTGGATTACTGTTTTGAGCGATCCCTGCTTTACATGGATCGCTCAAAACGGAGTACCAAAAAGGACGAGCTATCTCGTCCTTGGCACTGCAGAAGTAATTCCAAGGACGGGACAGCTCGTACTTGGCACTGAAGGGGTTAATCACAGCCCTAGCCAGGGACATTTGCCAGCAAATGTCCACTTGACATGGCCTGGCTATGGTCAAGTATTTGAGGCTGAACCACCAACAATTGCTCACACACATGTTCACCCACAAAAGAACAGGAGTGGGGGACAACATGACACATCCCAAAATGTCCCATGTAGTGCTTTAAAGATAATGAAATCGATTAAGGCTTTAATCAAACCATTCAAAAAAGGAGGGGATAGCTGTATAGAAGATCATCCTGAGGTTGTATATGATATCTTTAAGACCCTTCAGATTCCTGGGGAACAATATGGGTGGCAGTTTCACCTCACTTTAAATGCTGCTTCTGCCAGTGTTATCCGTGGCCTGAATGAACAGGAAATCTTGTCATGGGAGGACATTTAGAAAGAAATTAGACACCAATTCTTGCCCTACCATTCTATACAACAAGCCAAAAAGGCTGGTTATAGCATGTCTGCATAGCCAAATGAATCCCCTCGCCAATTCTTTGAACACTTAAATAGGGCATTCTCAGGTTTTGATGTGACCTTTATTCCTCAGTCAGTAGAATTCAAAACTGCTTACTTGTATGGGTTTCAAAAAGGTATCGTGTCTCAGTTAATCCGTGAGTTTGACATGGAAAAACCATTAGATTGGATCATTGAACAGGCAACCAAGATCTATGAGGTAATGTTTAATGAGAAAGAAGAGGGAACGAAAAGTAAGGAAACTAAATAAAAAACTAGAGAGTCCACACTGGCAATTCTTGAGGTAAAGTCTGTAAAGATGCCTCTAGAAACAGCACAAATTCAAGCAATGAAAGACACACCACACAGTGAAAGGTGAGTGGGTCAACAGAGAACACCACCCCAAACTCCCATATTCCAATACATTAGTCCTCTGTATCTTAGTAATGCTCCCAATGTGGGATTTCGCCATGATATGCTAGGACTAAACAACAACTAGAATCCGAAATACAACAGTCCATATCAGACATTAGGGGGCCAAGAGTAGATGTGAGCCTAACACAATGGTTTATAGCCATCAGGAAAGACCAAGGTATGTGGATCGATTCATGGCAAATGGAAATCATAATAGGGAACAATTCCCACCACATGAAAGACAAAACGTGAATTATGCACCTCACCAATATAGCCAATCCCCACCACAGGTTGACCATGGTCAAAGGATGGTCACCCCACGCTCCCCATCCCCTGTGTCATGACAATTCAGGGGAAACACAAAAAGAAATCCATCTCCTGACAGGTACCAGAACATGCCTAATCAGGGTGATTTCAATCATTACCGACCCAGACCACAAAGGGATGAGTTCAGGGACATGGACAGGTTCCAATGCTTATGGGAAACAGGTTAGAATGACCTCTGAGCAAATCGAGAAATTATATGCAGTGCAAAAACAGCAACCAAATGAAAAGTGCATGAGGTTCTAGGAGTGACCTTGTGCGCAGCGACAACAAGCGACTAGTTAGTCATTTCGGCAATGATGAGAACACAGATGCCCATGAATTACCTTTGAATGAAAACACTGAGTTGTCTAGCGCCTTGATGACAAGAAAACAAATGAAAGTGAGACAGAGAACAGCAACGCACACAAAAAGGGAGTATGTTCTAACTTAGATTTGAGCCAGACCATTCAGGAGTGTGAAAATGAGGAGCTGGAAATAAGAAATTAACAGAAAAAAGAAAAAGAGCAGCGCCGTAGATGGCAACTAAAAAATGATATGCAGTATAAAAATGAAAGGTCGGGATAGTCTATCCTTGCTTAATAACCAAAATACCATTTATACCCCCACAGAAATTAGTATTCCCCAGTAGTAGTAGAGTCCGTGAGCAGAGTCCAGTCTGCAGCAGTGAGAGAAGGAGTGAGGAGCTGCAGCTACGACCCACGAACTTTGCTTTTTGTTTAGTGTGCCTTTAAGGGAAACAAGCACAATTATCCTTAAAAACCCTTGGAGCGCGCGGAGCGCGCGGAGAGTCTGTGAGCAGAGTCCAGTCTGCAGCAGTGCTGCAGGTCGTGAAGAGGGAGGCGGAGGCCGCCAGTCGACACCAGCGAGGAGGTAGGCAGTTTCACGCACCGCTTCCCATTGACTCTTACCGTGACTTTGTGACCCTGCCCGCCCACACGCTCGCCTGCACGCCACTGCTCCTCGTCTTATCGGAACGGTCCTAGTGCTCTATCTCTATCTCCAGCGCGGGGGGAAACAGTGTCCCCATTGTCTGAGGCGGCTCGTCCCCATCCACTCCCCCCCCCTTTCCTTCCCCTTCCTTCCCCTTCCCCTTTCTTTCCTTCCTCTCCCTTCCCCTTTTTCCCGCCTCCGCTCAACTTCACTCATTGCCGCTTCCTGCGGCATTCGTCCTTCCCCCGTCCCCCCTTCCACCCCCCTTCCCTCCCCCACTCCCGTGCCCATCCTTACCTCTCGTTTCCCTTTGGCGCCTTCCGGAGATGGAAGAAGATCCGGAAAAGTGCCTTCTACGAAGTGATGCAAAACAAAATCGAATCCTAACGCAGGCTGGCCCATCCACGCTTCCTACCACAGATATGCCGGTGGCCGTTTTGACTGCTTCACCGTCTAACCCAGGCCAAGGGATGAACAGCTTGATCACTAACCCGGCCATGGGGCAAACAGGCCCCAGTGGAACAAATGCGGCTAACTTGATGACGCTTTCCGGAGGAGTTTCCTCTACTTTAAATCCTACAGCATCCAAATGTCTCTTCAATGGGCCTTTGTCACAGGCCACTGCTACAGGCCCCAGAGACAATCTAACCTGCTCCGCTGTCAGCCAACGTCAACACATTTTGCAGTTAGCCAGCGCCACATGCCTCGATACCGCCTCGGCGAGTGGTCTAACCTCCGTGAGGGTCGGAGGACCCCTGGGGGAAGACCTGAGGAAAGTGGCCCTGGCAGGCGGTTCTGTTGGTCCAATACCTCAGCCGGCTTCGACCTGTACCAAGCCGGATGCGCTAAACCCTCCGGAATTGCATCCCCAGATGCAGCCGCAGTTACAGGATGGAACCTCCCCTGGGAGGTGCGCCCAACCAACAGCACGTTTAGAAGCTCCACCTACTCAAACCATCACGGCCATGATCCACGTTCCTGTGGAGGCCTTGTCCATAGAAACCATTGACTTAAGGAAAACTCTACCTCGGCTGTCCTTTGCAGCTCCGGCAACTTTGCCCTTGCCTTTTGAGGATCTAATACACCTGCCTACGGTGGACACACCCATGGTCCCGCCCTCTTCTAGGATCAACGAGCAAGACAGGGTGGTCCACCCGCTCCCCCAAATGATGAGAGGCTCCGCAGAAGCCTCCTCTGATTCAGACTCTATCTCGGACCTCTCCGCTTCATCTAGGGGGAGTCCTAAACTGCCCTTACAGTCTAATATAAAGAGACCTTTATACAAAAAAAAAGGGAAGGCAATCCAGAGAAAGGTCCCGTCTCAAGGCCTTATTAGCAAAAGCCTCCCGGCCAGCAAACCACAACAAAATCAGGCGGTTCCTAAAAAAAAGAACGCTAAACAGATGAAACAAACGGGTTCTCCTACAGCCCAGAAAAAAAATCCCTCGGGGAAAAATTTCCTTTCTACCCCTATGTTGTCAAATGCCCTTTTGAACTTCTTCAAGACACAGGGGAAAAGAAAAGTATTTATCGACTCTGAACCATCGGATGCTGAGATTCTCAAAGCTTTGGAGCAAACCCCTCCAGCCCCTAAGTGTAGGAAAACAGCAGGGGCGACAGCACCGAGCTCATTGACAGCTGAGTCAGAGGCAGCCCAGGCGCCGGACATTCGGCTTCCCACAACAGCGGCCCAACTGACGGCCACACCGCTGCCACAAACCTCAACGACTTCCACTCCAGATCAACCCACTTCTCTGCAACTGGGTTTAGTGGCTTCCAACCTTACCATCCCGCCGTCTATAGGGCCGCATTCCCCTTCACCGGAAGATAGACCTCTTCGGAATGGAGTTTCAGAGATCTTGGATCTTCTACAGCCCAAAGTCTACCCACCTCAAAGAGGGACGTCTGCACAAGCATGGGCCTCAGCCCATTTGAACACACCGAAACCGGCCTCTTTGTCACAGGAACCGAATTCGAGACGCAGACACTCAATCGCCAACTCAACATTGACAGAACTGAAAGCCACACCAGTCAGAAACGAAAGACCTTCTGAAGGTGAATCCTCGAGTCACAAAGAATCACCCACCGTGAGGAAGGACATGACAACGATCATGTCTGCCATTACAATAGCACTGGCACCATTCTGCAAACTCTATGAGGGCCTGGGGGACACATTAAAAGACAACACTGCCGCCCTAGCTATTATTCAATCTAAGCTGACCTTCTTGGAGGGCTTCATCACCGCCATTGATTTAAAATATGATATTCAATATCAAAAAAGGGGATCGCCACAGACACCCGAGCCTTGTTCCTCAGTGGACGCGGTGGGCCATTAATCCACACAGACCTCTGTACTTACAGACAGGAAGGACCTTGCACCTCTGTTCCGTAGCAAACCTTCAACTACAACCCTGTCAAAAAGAGCCATGGCGAAAGAAGCAAAAGAGCCGAAAGAAGTATTGATGGGAAGATCAGGTTTGGGTCAGAGGCTCCCTCTGCCTGAGGGGAAAAAAACATAAGAAAATAAAACACTAAAAGTAAACAGAAAAGAAGAGACGATTCGGCCGAACGCTCAGCCCCTTTCCAAACAAACAGAGTCAAACGGGACACCCTCCCAGGTCCTTCCAGAAGGAAGCACACCGTCTGCCAGGGGTAATTTGGCTCTTACCATTACTGACCTAACTCAGTCGCCCAAATCTGCAGAAGACTTCTTGGACTCAAGCCTTTTAGTAAACATTGACGTTGATTCTGACGAATCTCCAATAGCCCCAGACATCAAGTCTATAGAAGTTCAGAAACGGCCTAGCGTCTTAACTACCGCGCCACGGAAAGCTCACTCTTAAAGCATTTCTACATCCGAGAGAGCCTCCTCACAGGAAATCGTGTCTCATTCACTGGCCCCATGGGACACCTCAGCAAAGACAAACCGTCAAAACAGATCTCCGGAAGTTCATCAGAACAACCCACACAACCATGTGCAATCTCGAGAGGCAGATGTGAACAGGAAACTTCAGATCCGCACGTTTAAAATCGAACAAATCTCGAGTAAAGACAATTACATGATCTTAAATAGAAGAACAATTTTGAAAATTACATCTTCGACAGACTGTCTAAAGAAATTGAAATCCGCTGACTTCAAATGGATTCAGCCTTACCATTCCATCAACAAGGCCAAGGCCTATTTGTTCATACACGCTGCACCATTACAGGACCTTTCCAAAAAGGCAGGAGACGAATTAAAATCCATGGGGTTTTTGCTAACAGAAATAATAGATCCGGAAAACACCACTGCTAAGACAGAAGACAGGGTCGCTACTAGCAGTCACAAACCCCGAACTCCGGCCCATAACCTTTCGGCACGGAGAGAAGTCCTAAAAGCGCATTTCTTCGACTCAGCGGTCAAAACCAAACCATCTAGGGCCCAAAATCAACACACACGCCGTTCACCAGAAGTAACTCGCTGGACAGATAAGTATGCCTGCTCTCCGGAAACATCTCGACGAAGAGATCATCATGCTCGAACATATGCGGCAGTAGCATCGGACTTCTCCAATAGAAGAGACCATTATGAGAAGAACAGGAATACCCTGCCAGAACGACGTATGGACAAATTGCGTACATACGGCTCGTGACACTCCACCAGAGCCTACTCACCGGCTACAAGAAACGACATCCAAAGAAAACATCGGCAAGTCTCACCAAACAGGCACAGCAAAGATACATCTGAGATCTTGGAAAAACCATTGCTATCAGGGGGTCCCTGGAACTGGATCAAGGACGCCCTAAGTATTAAACGCCCAAGATAGCAACTACCCTCCGAGACCGGCGATTTGTGTCTCCAAAAGACTTTGACGCTGGCATCCTGGAATACGAGAGGACACTCCCATTTAGTGGAACCCAGTTCTGTAGCTCTATCATCATTTGACATTTTCTGTCTTCAAGAGACCTGGCTCCAAGAAAAACCATCTATGGACGGCTACGAAATCGAGATCTCGCCAGCTATCAAGGGCATGCTAGGCCGCCCGTCCGCCGGTCTCTTAATTGCGGTCCGCTCAGGGCAGAACCTGAGAATCATCAAGACCATGAAAAAGTCGTATGGGGTTCTGGCAGTCCTTATAGAGTGGAACTATGGAGGTGATACTACATGTCAAAACAGTAAAAGCCGTACCAATCACCCTTTAGCCTTAATAACTACATACTGGAATCCGCAAAGAACAACAGTAACAGACTTCTGCCGAGTCATGGCAGAAACCATGGATGAAATCATGCTGGAATGGAACTCCCCCTTTGCGATAATTTGTGGAGACATTAATGCTAACTGCATCCACCCTAACCAACAAGCTCTTGCGGATGCTCCCACGACCCAAGCAGAACACAGAGGCAAAGCGTGGATGAACCTTATGGCTGCCAGAGGGCTCCACAATGCGGCTTGGATTCTGGGCAAAGACATCCATATCCCAACTAGGGAAAGAGGCCAGTCGATGGCCACTCTAGATTACATCTTTGTCTCGCAGGCCTTAATCGCTGAAACTCGCCAATACCAGGTGGTGAAAACCGAGGCAAGTGATCATAACATGCTCACTCTGGAATGGCCAGCATATGTCAAGACGTGTAACCAGTATTCTCCATCAATCGAGACGAATTTCCAACAGACCAGGCTTCGCCTTACCGCGGCTAATGTGCGGTCTTTTACGCAGCAATATGCGGAGACAGCTAATACTGCTAACACTTCCGCAAAGGTACAGAGGCCGAACTACCTTCCTCTTCTGATTGAACACAGAACCAAGTCGGGGCCAGGGAAGACCATCGCCCCAGCTTTCACTCACAACTATGATAAATTCATAGCAGCGAAAAAGAAGGAGTTAAGAAAACAAAAATGCAGAGCAACTTCTGAAAATACACGGGCAGCGTGGGACGTCTGGGATCACCATAAGAAAATCTATAAAGCTTGGATAAGATCAAGGAGAGCAGCCATTTATCAACACGATGCAGAAAAAATGCTAAGAGTTATCATTTCAAAAAAAACTGCCGACTTTTGGAATCTCATAAATCACTCGCAGAGCAACATAGATAACAACATGATTAATGCAGTGGCGGAAACAGCCTGGGTTCAATTCTTTACAGCACTGTTTGCGTCCCCGCATTCCACAAGAAACCTGCGAGTAGAGCCAACGCAGTCATCTTGGGCCGATTTATCCGATAAAGCAGACATATCCAGGGCCATTCAGAAGTTGAAATCCTCTAGAGCCCCGGGCCCCGATGGCCTTTCAAACTTGGATCTTAAAACTCATATCAAGGAATGGGTTCCCTTCATCAGCCTTCTGTTTAAACACTGTGCTGACACCAAGAAAATCCCACTATCCTGGACCAAAGCCATAGTAATACCCATCTACAAAAAAGGAAGCCGAGAAGAACCAGGTAACTATCGGCCCATTGCGTTGCTGGATATTCTGGGAAAACTCTTCGCCTCCCTACTGCTGGACCACTTCCGCCGCTGGGCGCTTTCGGCTCCCTGCAGAGATCCCTTTCAAGTCGGTTTCAAGAAGAACGGAAGCACGACGGTTAACATCTTTATTCTAAACATCTTGAAGGCAAAAATTAAACAAGGGGCTCTGACGGTATACGTAGCTTTCATCGACCTGTCGCAGGCTTTCGATAAAATATATAGAAAGCTGCTGTGGAACAAGCTGAAACATTGGAATTGCCCTGAGGCCATCCTGAATCCAATAATGGCGCTGCATGCGAACACCACACTTATGGTTCGTCTGAACAAACAAGGGTCGCTGTCAAAGGAAATCACAGCCAAAAGAGGAGTCAAGCAGGGATGTCCTTTGGCCCCGGCCCTGTTTTTGGCCTTTTTAGGCGATTTCAAAGACTCAGAACCCATGGTCCGTTCTTTTCCCCCGAATTTTGGTGGTTCCAAACTATCCCGCATCTTATATGCAGATGACATGATTTTGCTTGATCAGACGCCCATTGGCCTTCAACGCCAGCTGGAAAACTTAGCCCAATATATGGAATCAAACAAACTGTCCATAAACAAGCTAAAAACTAAAATCATGATTTTTTCAAAAAAACGCCTGTCGACGAAAATCATCAGGCCCTGGTCGGTCCACCAAACAAAAATCGAAGTGGTTTCCCAATTCAAATATCTGGGAGTAATTCTTGATGGCAGCACCCATGACGCTAAAATGCAGGACCACCTCTGGGCTAAAGCAAAATCTTTAACTTCGCAACTAAGAATGGTGGACCGCAAGTATGGCAAATTCTCTTTGATTCCGGCCATTAATTTCTACAAAGAAAAAATGGTTCCGGCACTGACTTACGGTATGGATGCCACACTTTCCATACCTACTACTTTTTGGCAGAAACTGGAAGGCTTCATCTGGAAATCTGTTCTCGGCCTTCCTAACTCTGTTCCTATTGCGGCCGTAAGAAGAGAGCTGGGCCTTCTATCACTAAGTGCTACGGTGAATGCTTCGTCTTTAGCTCTATTTAGAAAGACTCTTATAACAGACGGTCTCCCTATCTTCAACATCATCGCCCAAGAGATGGCTTCCTCAGAATGCAAGACTCTTGTGAACTGGGTTAAACGCCAAAAAAATAAACTGCAGGAGATTATGTGCTCCGTGGACGATCTGATCACCAACCCAGTTAGAATCGCCAAAAAACTGAAGGATCTGGATTGGATAACAACAAACGACCAAGTACAAGCATGCAAGCTGCTGACCCATCTTCCTCCTACGTTCAATAGACTGCACATTCCTCTAGCCTATTGTTCGAAATTTCCAGACAGAAAATTAAGATCTACCTTCTTAAGAGCACGTTTGAATTTACTCCACACAAGAGAAATCTTGACAATAAGACAACAAACAGCCACAAAAAGCTGCAGGCTATGCAAAGCCTCAGACTCTATTGAGACAGTTCGTCATCTTCTTTTGCATTGTCCCTCCTTAACGAATGAACGCACCGCTTTCCTATCACCTTGCTGGCACGACCCCCGACTGATAGAAGAAAATACTTGGTGGTGTCGTCTCATTTCAGGGAGAAAACCCGATGGGTGATAGCCTCAGCTAAACTGTTGGAAGCAGCGTTTAGTAAAATCAACGCCGTGGGATGTAGCGAAATATAAAAATGTTGATGTTTGATGTTCAGCCTTGTAAAAATCATATATTTTGATTATACACAAGTAAATAAATAAATAAATAAATAAATTAGTATTCCCAAAAGACAGATGCAGGTCATTACCTGAGGAGCATTATGAGCCCTAGATATTCCAAGAGACAGAAATGACATGTATCGTCCAAAATGCAGGTAAGTATCACACCGAAACTGATATTCTGTCACCTGACACTTGTCTAAATACACAGTCAATAGGTTACAGAGTGGGGGTAAGTGGAAAGGACCCAGACAATGTCAAAAGGACACTAGAGGAATGGGGAATGCACACTAGTTGTCCCAAATCAGAGGAGCAGTTGGTGGCTACACTTCAAATGGGTTCTGAACCCAGGAGAACAGACAAGGAAATTAAAAAAGAAATGGCCAAAAAGGGAGGTAAAATGTCATTTCATATGCCCCTTTGCCTAGCAAAAAGCCAAGCTGGCCTAAGAAAAGTAAGCCCTGATTTCAGTAACAATTTGCGCTTTCTATGCATACTAGAAGAATGTGAGGATACATATCATGCTCCTATCACTATTGAAGAGAAATGTAGTGCATTTGAACTGATTGACACAGGTGCCCAAGCAACAATAATGTCTCAGGAACTAATGCAAAGCATCAATGAGGGGAGATCCCCCACAAAACTGTGTAAATTTGAGGCTGAGTGAAGGCCTTGTGCGCAATTTCAGTGGGGAAGAAATACCAGTGGAAGGTGTCACTGAGGTTGACATAAAGATAGGGAAGCATAGGGTGAGACAGGAAGTGCTGATCACACCCATTAATTAAATACCATTCCTTTTAGGGACAAATTGCCTGAGGAGGCTGTCACCCCTCATTGATCGGGTAAATTGAGTGTTTTTTTTTATTGTGTTTGATTCATTATTGAACCTTTACAATGCTACAAAACTTAAGAACATGTCATTATCTTTTTTAAAAAAAAACATTTCATACAGAATTATTTTATACACCATTGAGCCAATGATGATTAGCTTACAATTACAATTAAAACATACTTATAACATATATTGGTGTCAAGGATCCAATTCATTTAGAGCAATGATGATTTGCATTACAACCTCAAGGAAGTTTGTTAGCCCAATAAGTAGTTTTATGCTATTCCCCCACATGCACCTATTCCATAATGAGAGTCTCGAAAGCTCCATACCAGATTGCCAATGGCTCCCAAAATGAGTGATTCTGATATCATCAAAATGTACACAATACATCACTAAATGCCTCAGGGATTCAACAGTTCCACCAAATTGACAAAATCTACATTCCCGGAATTTTCCAATTTCCCACACCATCTACCAATTCGGTTGTATGTAGGAAACTGATTTAGGCGAAAACGCGTGTATAGCTTTCTTGCAGCCTGACACGGAAATTGTAATAGGTATCTGGACAAATCCCCCATTTTTCTTCTAAATGCAGCGTATTCTTTGGATGCTTTATATCTGCCTATACGATCAGATTGCAAGCACCAAGTCAACAGTTGGAATTTGCGCTTATTAGAGGGCAAACATAAAATCAGATCCTCCGATATGTTAAATTCTTCCAAAATTACATCAATTTTCCTTACAAATCCCGACAAATCGGCTAGAGCTCCTAGTTTGATCATTGCATTTAGGTCTACATAAAGTGAGTTCCTAGTGGGACTCAACATTTTCCTATAATTATTAAGCAGCCTCTAATTCCATTTCGCGGAGAGAGGCAGAAGATCGAGCTCATGTCTGATTATGTCATTGGGAATAGATTTTGCTAGACATAATACCCTTTTCCACAGTATACCCTCCAGCATATCCAGTATATCATCAATCTCAACAGTGCATAACTCAAGAATGTAAAGAATGCTTGGCTCAATTTTTAGCAGGTAGAATTGTATTAATGGTATTAACGAGAAATTACAGTATTTCCTATAAAGGATGCACATCTGTGCAGTAAGAGGTTTCATCTTTTCCCTAAGCAATGTTTCCCACCATTTTTTAGAGTTCTGATCGGTGAGTGTGTATCCGAGGTAACGCATGTCATTTACCACTTCAAGCTCTACCGACCCAATTGACCAATTAAATTTCCTGGTTCTTTTGCTTCCATCATTAAATATAAAAATGTTGGATTTCACTTGGTTTATCTTTAAATTGTGATCCTCTGCAAAGAAATAGAGGGCATCCAACTTGTTCTGTAGCCCAAATGGCGTTCTGTCAAACATCAACAGATCGTCCGCAAAACAGATGCAATTCAGTTTTAGATCACCTAGGCAAACCGGATAATTTATTCCATCCTTCCATATAATATCCATGTAAGAAAGGTATAGATTAAATAAAACCGCTGCCAGGCAACATCCCTGTTTTAACCCAACTTCTGTGGAAATAGCGTTTGTTAGGGTTCCAGTACCCTATAGTTCGTCTTAGAGTACAACATAGCTATCAAAGCCACTACATGTACCGGAATCCCAAGATGTATCATAATCTCCCATCATTTAGATCTTATTACTGTGTCAAAGGCTGAGTTCAGGTCGAGTGCAGCCATATAGACTTTTCCTCTTCCCCCTTTTTTTCATTTGACACTGCAAATACGCAAGAATAGTGGCATTGAGAGTGCACCACTACTTTACGGAACCCATTTTGAAATTTGAACAGAGTATCATTAGAGAAAAGGTAGTCCTGGAGTTCCTTTAAAATAAGCTGAGAAAAAATCTTTGATGAGGCATCCGTAAGTGCAATAGGTCTAAAATTATGCGGATCATTTATGGGGTCTTTCTTGTAAATCGGCACTATTATGGCCGAACACAATGAGCCAGGAATTTTTTTTTTTTGTGAGAAATCTCATATCAAATTTTAATTTAAGAATCTCAGCCCAGAATAGCGGATCAAGTTTTACCACACATGCTGGGATCCCATCCGAGCCACATGCTTTAAAATCCTTCAAATTCGCTATGGCATTGATTATGTCTTCAGCAGACCAGGGACAGGACTCCAGAATATACTCAGAGAAATCAACAATACGTTTACTGGAAAACCTGTTTGGCAATTCGAATTTCTTAGTAAGGTATTGTACCCAGGTGATCGACAAAATAGAAGGCTCAATGGAGAGTGCGGGGGCGGATATAGTTCTAATCAGTGTCCAAGTATTCCTAGTATCCCGGGATAAGATGTTGTGCATCATACGTTGATTATCCCTAATGGCAGTTTCCTGCCTGAGTTCTCTGATCTGATTTTTATGAGATAGAATAATGCACTTCTTTTCAGCTTGGTGTGCATCATGACTGAGTTGCATTCTAAGTACTTTCCTCATTTTTAGATTTTTTGCAATCTTAAACTTATAAATTCTGAGATCAAATGCATGTTTGTGCACCTTTGCAAATGGATACATCTTTTTCTCCTGTGCAATACCCAACAAGTGTGCCTGAATACAACTGCTCAGCTCTGCTTCTAGCCATCTACCAATTGACCTTGGATTGCGACTGATATATTTAAATAGAGCATGCTCCTTGATCCTATTAATCCGTCTTAAGCAGATCCCCCTGTTCCATCTTAGCGACAGGCCAGGCCTGTCAATCTCTGTCAGACTCAAAGCAGGTTCAGAGTACAAACTCCAATTGCGAATATTGAGTTTAATACAAATGGCAGAGTGATCCCCATACCCAAGGTCTAGTATTTGTGTAGGTTCGCAGTTCTTTCACAGGACTGCAGATATAAAAAAAGGATGTATGTAAGAATTTCGATCACCTCGCTTCCATGTAAGCGGATCCAAACAACCCTCAGGCTCCACCAGTTGCATATCCCATCCTAGTAGATATTTTACCCACTTTTGACCATTTTTCAATGACAGGGATGATCTCTTTTTTTTATTTCTCTCTCGAACACTCTTGTTATTATAACAGGAGGAATACAAGGAGTCCCCACCCATTATAATCCCCACACAACCCATACGTACAAACAAGTCTTCCAAAATTCCATCAAGAGTGTTGGCAATCTGGTCCCATGCTATTCAAGTCTTATTCCAATATATACATATGAGAACCAAAACTAGATCCTGAGTTTTACATGGATTCATTTGTATTACCAGCACACTTTCATCTTTGTACAACAACAGAACATCATATTTAGATCTGTTGCTAACAAGTACCGCTAGTCCACCAGAGGACCTACCCTTTGGACCTCTAGTAGCATCCATCGAGTAAAAGCTGTATCCAGCAATGTTAAAAACCGACATATGCATCGTCTCTTGCAGCAGAATGATTTTGGGACAATTCCCTAAATCAAATTTGCCATACCAACGATGAAAGTTTGATAGGCCACAGCAATTCCATGATGTGACCCTAAGGGGACCCACGCTACGCTAACGCATCCTCTTTCACTTTTACTGGTGGACCATTGGTTCCACATGCCACAGGTGTAATCCCATTCAGTGCTACCACAAGTGCAAGCAATTATTTCAAAGTATCTCCACTGATATTCAACTGTGGAACAGTTTGTAATGGCATCTCTTTTACAGGTTCAATTTCAGGTGGGGTTTCCAGAAATTCCTCAGCATCTTTTACATTCATGAATACACATGGGGCAAGGCCAAGTGCGATAAAATTCTCCCTCTGCTCCCACACCATTTTCATACTAATCATAGACTGGAACCCACATAACATACAATGATTGTAGTTGGTGGCCAGCCTTATCCAATCCACATCGTCTGAGCGCAAGGTTCTTAGAGAGGGGATGGCTTGAAACATTTTCAACATGAATGTTCTATTCAAGCTTGTTTTACCATTCATTCGGACATCACTTTCCCAACCCATAATAACCAGCATTCCTGCAACCAGTTTCTCCTCACAGCACACTTTTTTCATACCTGACCCCATTCGGCCCTCTTCATTGCATACCTCATGTTCCACTTCCTCCTCTTTGCCAGCTATTTCGGATTTAGGATTAGTGCTGCCACTTAAGGGTTGCGTCTTGGACTTGTTCTCTGGCCCACTTACTACCTCAGCGGATGTCACCTCCTCTCCATCCACAAAATCACAAATTTCACCCTCGCCTTGATCAGCTTTGTCACCCATTCCTTTCCTCTCAACTGCAACTGACTGTACACTCCTTCCTGCCTCATTACTGCAACGGATACTATCCTGAGATTACTTTTTGCTTTTTTCTGTTTTTTACTATTTACTGGGTAAAATTGTGAAGCAGCAATACCAACGGGTGCACACCGCCCTTTTTTCTGAGAGTGCAAATCACATTCAATGCTAACGCTCTCCCCAGCCTTACCATTCGCCCCATTTAGATGTTTGTTTTTTTGTGTACATTTTTTAGAGTTTCAGGGCACGTTTCCTTGATCCTCTGAGTGAAGATCCAAGTGCACCTTAGACTCTTCATCCAATTGGTGGAGATCAATGCCAATCTCCTCCTCTTGTTTATGCGCTACTTTTTTCCTTGAATCTGCACTTGCGAATACAAGGAGATCCCCTATTTGGGTATTTGCCAATTTCTTCTTCTTCACATTTCTAGACTTATTACTCTTTGCCTCCCTCTTCTGAGCACGGGCTATGGTTCTTTTTTCCCTCCTGGTCAACACCACATTTTTCTTACTTCTTATCACATTCACTTTCGAGATCAGATTTCATCTGTTCAACCTTAAGTGTATCCAATATTACATCACCTCCTTCATTAACACTTTGTACCATAGGAATGTTGACTATGCTATGCTCGCTGCATTCAAAATTGACCACCTCATCTTGAATGACACTTTGGTTCTGCGTATCCTCACATAGGGATCTTTCAGTAGGTAGTTCCATTATTGCTGCAGCCGAAACACCCACCCCTGTGAGCTTCCAACCACTTCTTAGACCGTGACCATACTAGCAGCATTCAAAATGAGAACCTTTTGTGCCTAGTGGTGCAAAAGACATTACCTCTTCCAACCTATGGCATAGAATTTCCAGAGGAGAGACGCTTGAAATTCAATCCCGAGCTGCTAATCAGCAGGCTAGGCAAAACTTGCAATGTAGACAAAATCGAGAATAGAGATACTCAGCTCAATAGGAGCTCACACAACCGCCCTTAATAGGTCTGTTAATTATCACTGCACCATTGTTTGAGCCTGCTATAGAAAAAATGACCCGTTTGCAAAACCTTTACAGAACACACTCACCAGTTCAAAGTATCAAATCAGTGCAGTAACACAGTTCTCCCCCTCACTGTCCCACTTGGTTAATTCATAGATAGAGTGTAAGCAGCACACTGGACCAAACGCAAAACGCCAGCTCATAAACAGTTCCGCTTTGTGCAGCGCTGCCGAAATTCCTCCTAGTTCAATAGCCCTTAGAGGCGGCCTACCGTTGCATCCCGCGTTCTTGCCCAGGGAGCCCCCCAATCCTCACACCTCCCAGCCTAACAGCACAACAGTACTTCAAAAGTACTTCCGAGGTGCGTGCGCGGGTGCGCACGCACACAGTACTATATTGACCTGCAGAGGAGGCGGGCAGGCGGGGGGCGGAGTCCCAAGGTCACGCTTCAAAGGCTCTAAGAAAGAGAACAAAAATGTTACGTAACTCGCATTAGCGTGGTGAGAATCCCCCTCCCCCTAACACCAAGCATCAGTCCCAGTCCCAACAGATGGAATGTGCAGAGATATTTACTGTGGTAAAGGCAGTCCAAAATGCAGCGTTTCGCTTCCCAGCTCCCAGCTCCTTCCTCTTGCGCATACAGCGCCGTTCGGGAGCATAAATCAACAAAATCCAATAAAATCCACAGCCAAGTCCTTGAATAGCAAGAGCCCTCGGCAAGAGACGCCGGCACAGCACAACAGTACTTCGAAAGTACTTCCGAGGGCAAATTGAGTGTTGTGGCCTTTAGCCAAAGAACCACTGAAACCTAGGGAAATAATGGTTCAGAGCAACAGCGCAAAAGAAAGCCACACTATTACTAAATCAGATAGCACAGTGGAATTATATCTTCAGAATGGCTGGCCTAGCGTCACTGTCATTCTCATGTGCCAGGATGAAATGCAAGGATAAAAAGAGAAACAATCTTTAGAGATTTATTTGGACCCCAAGAAAAACTGGCAAACAGAAATAGATGAGAACACCTTGCATTTTTACCTAGATGAGGAAAACTACAAACCAGATATTGCTGCAGAATCAGATCAGGAAAGCAATTGCAGAAATACACATGGGAGAAGGACAGCCCTTGATCACTATCCATGTCAACGGACATTCTGAAAAGATTGAAGCCACTTTGGCGCTAGAGCAGGAAAGAAGTTTCACTAACTTAAAGGTGTTTAAACAAATACTTGACAGAGAGGAAATTTCAAGTTTTCAAATAAAAAATCAATAGATTTTTGGGCTGAATTACCCTGAATTGGCACAAATAATTGTGGGAAGATGTATGCTAAAGATTACAATTGGCTCTAAAAGCATTCATCATGATATTTGGATTGTAAGCAGAACCCAAACTAAATTCTATTTAGGAAATCATATCATGCACAGAATGTGTATGGTATACGATTTCTTAAATAAGAAGGCCTGGTCCAGAGTGGGTGGAGCTGCACCTGAATCTGAGGATAAAAGACAAGCTTACCATTGTGCCCAAATGATGCCATATACGATTGAGCTTCAATTGAAGTTGGCTGTCACTATTCCTGCATTTACCAGACAATTTACAGTAGCATTAAAGTACAGAAAGGGACAACAGAAGAAAGGGCTTGATGCATTTGTGTGCTTAAATGAATCCATGAAACAGCAAGGGTCAGAATGCAAATATACACCAATGGTAGAGATTAGGGATGGACCCATTCGAATACTGGTAGATAACAAAGGGTGTCAGGACATTCATTTGGAAGAAAATACAGTGTTAGGGATGGCGGCGCAGGAATCTTACTACACAGATCTAAGAAACCCAGTGATTGGGAATATCCCTGTAAGCTATGTGACTAGACCAAAACGATTTTTTAGAATTCAGTCTGTATACCCTTATGAGCCAAATGAAGTGGTATGCAGTCATCAGGATTATTGTGTCCTATTTGAAGTGGGCAAATCCAAAATAGAAAGAAGCAAGGTAAAACACAGCAAATTGAGATGGAGGTAAATATTACAAAATATTTGAGGGTAGTGGCTCTCCAAAGAGACACTGACACACAACTAGAAGAGAGTACCGAGGTTACTCCTTTGGAGGATTTCCCAGAATTTTCAAAAATGGCAGAGGAGCAGATTCAAGCTGCAGATGCTTTCACAAATGAAGAAGAAAGGGATCAATTGAGGATGATTTTTATGGAAATCAAAGAGGTATTTGCCAAAGATGCCTATGATTGTTGGCTGACCGATTTGCATGTTGCCACGCTACCAGAAGGATATGGTAGGGAGCCAGTATTTGTGCAACAATATATGTTACCCTTAGCATGTCTGTAGTCACTGGCCGAAATAATAAAAAATGTTGAATCTAGAGACATCAGGCCTATTCATAGTACTTTAAATACTACCATATTAGGTGTGCTAAAGCCCAATGGTGCTTGTGTGCAGACCTAAAAGAATTGAACAAGAGGGTACCTGTTTCAAGGTGGCCCCTTC
This sequence comes from Ambystoma mexicanum, assembly GCF_040938575.1. Lineage (NCBI taxonomy): Eukaryota > Metazoa > Chordata > Amphibia > Caudata > Ambystomatidae > Ambystoma > Ambystoma mexicanum. Next base: position 1,259,661,945 of record NC_090927.1, on the reverse strand, counting down.
CATTTATTGATCAAGGCCTTGCACAGGTCAAAGGTGTTTACCACTTTAGATCTCATAGCAGGCTACTGGTGTGTACCACTAGCTGAAGATATACAAAATGTATTTGCATTTTCCTTTGACAAATTACAATATGCATAGTTCCGGACCCTTTTGGGTATGTCAATAGTGGGAGTGAATTTGGAATATGCCTGAACAAGGCACTTCCAGATGCAGCTGAGAGAGGAACTATAGTTTATGTGGATGTGGTAATCAAAAATTAAGATTTAAAAAGTCAGTTCAATAAAATTAGGCAAAGGTATTGGTAAAGAATGCACTTCAAGGGGAGAGGGTGATTGTTGAAACAAATCACCAGCCTCTACAATTTGTGTTAACTAAAAGGATCAGATCAGAGAATTTGGTCCAGTCAAGAATTACTTCATGGTCACTAGCATTACAGGGATTTCCAGTGGACGTGTGATATGGACAGAACAAAAAGAGCCCAGTTGTTCAAGGACTAGTAGATTTACATGATTGTGCAGCTATCGGTGCACCTGAAGACACTGAATTAGAGAAAAATTCAAATGAATTTGAGCAATACAAACACAAGGCTTTCAATGAAGAAACATCTAAGAATCGTCGTAAGAAACTATAGTGATCGTCATTTTTTAAATTACTCACTCTAGCCAATGGTGAATATTTTTTTCTTTTCTTTTTCTTACCCCCAGTTCCTCTCGACTTTCATGTCAGTTATTAACTGTGATGAATGATAAATGTTTTGAAACTAGCAATTAAACCTGTTTAATAAAAAAGGGCGTTTTTCAAGTATATACCAAATATAAAAGGTCTCAATTGTGTATTCTTTAGTGTAATGGAGGCAGAGGGGAGGGGAAATCTATAAAGGTCTGCAGCTATATCCATATCATGTCAGTTATTGTCTATAATAGATAGATGATATAGTTATAAGGACATGTGTTTGGACATACTTAAAAACACAAATGTTTCTAAAGTTTATATCACATTTGTATTTGGAGCCGATGCGTTATAGTACGCTCTGAAAATTCTATTCAAATGGATGAAGTCATTTTGACTCTGCTTATACATTGCAATGTCTCTATCTGCTGGCCTCAGCAGCAATGTTCCCTCTAATTTCTTTGGGCTGTGTGCGCCAAAGAATAGTTGTGTGCGGGCTGTTTTTCAGTTATGTGCGCAACTGAGTGATGCGCCGCCAGACCGGTGGTGGTCGTCGACTCGGCGGCAGTGAGCAAGTGCTTGCTTAGTGATCCGATTCCACAGTGTGCAAGCGAGGAATGCAAATTTGCGGCACAAAAAGCTCTACTTCAAGGGCCATTTGGGTGCTCTATTCATCCTCAGACTTTAGCCCATCTCAAATTGTGTCCCTTTTACACCTCTAAACATTAGCAAAATCTTCTATTTTATGATGGGTTGGTACAAGAACAGAGGGGTTCTCCTAGTGGAACACAGATTCTGCCTCACAAATTAATATTAGTAGCACAGCAGTAGTGCCTCCTGCATTCTCGGTTGACTAAATATATGGAATATAAAGGAAATGCTTTCTATTGGTTTAATGAAATAAGCAATACATGAGCATGATTAATGACAAAGAAGACTTAATAGAAGGGGGGGTGGACAATGGACAGTTAAATAAAAAGCACTGAATCGTGTAACGTCAGATTTTCCTGGTCCGGAAGTTAACCTGATCAACAGTCTCAGAAAGTTTGCCAAGAAAAGGGTGACTAGACTACTACTAGTAAAGCATCATAAGAGGACTCTTAGGGCCTCATTACACGGATGGCGGAGAACCATGGCGCTATTAGCGCCATGGTTCATGCCGGTAAAATACCGGCACCACCTTGGCGGAAAGGGGAATTACTGCCCCATTCCAAGGTTGGTGGGGCGGTAATTCCCCTTCCACCATTGCCCTTCCCCATTCCCATTTTTGGCCCATAGGGCTCAATGGGAATGGGGAAGGCGCTAATTACGGTACCGCAAATTGCGGTACCGTGATTAGCTCCCTGGGTCCCTTTGCGGGTTGGTTTTTAACACCTGCAAAAAGCAGGCGTTAAATCCCCTAACCTGCAAAGGGACCTAGTAGTAAGGCGGTAAGGATTTACCGGTACCGGTATTTTACCGGTACCGGTAAATCCTTACCGCCATCCGTGTAATGAGGCCCTTAGAGTTCTGCAACCAAATCAGAGGTCCAGCAAGAGTCAACACTCTAACAAAGAATATATATTATGTTTACTAATTTATTCAACATGAACAATAAATATAAAGATGAAGGAACTGGGGACTCTGGGACTTGTATAGTAGCTAGCAGCCAGGTAGTACATTACAAAATAAATTGTTTTACAATCAATTAAGAAAATAAATTAAACTTATGTAAATAATACAGAAAAGAAACATTTCTCATCAGGTAGGAAAACAGGACAGAGAGCAATTTGCACCACCAGTTTTGCCATATATTGTAAGCTGATGATGAGATGTTAATACAAGAATAAATACAAATCTAGACACATTTTCATTTAAATGAAGGGGATATGTGAATGCCATACATACCAATTGTTGTTCGTTAAAATTGGAGTGACTGTGTCAGTAACATTTCAACAGCATTAAACAGGTTCCCAATTGAAAGCTTCCTTCTGATATGCTTTTGTTTTTAAAAGTCAAAGTTCTCTCTGATGAGCAAAGCATCAATAGGCTCTAAAAATGGGCCTGATTTGCAGAGTATGTGCGGAAGCTAAAGTTACTGAACAATTTTCTACAGGAAAGAAATGGGCCGATGGGTGGAAATTGGACTACATGAAACGCCATTTAGTTGGAAGAGTTCATGGCTCTGATGTACAGGCTCTCAGGCACAAGAATACAGCAGAGAAACTTGGGGTTGGATTGCGTATTATGCTGGCACAAACGTCAACTGAGAGAGGTAATAGCTTGGCCATGGTTGAGCAACAACGGTCTAAGCCTGAAGAGGTGAAAGTTCTACTCCACAATGTTTTGCTAGCTGTAAACTTAAACACTTCTATGCTATCTGTGCAAGGAATCCACAATCACATAGCGCACTACACCAAAATACCAGACAGCTGGAGAAGTAAATATTATGCGTTTGAATACCTGGAGTCCATCAGCAGCGTAATCAGATCAGAACTCTTGGCAGAAGTTTGCAACGCTCCATTTCACACTCTGTTGATGAAAGCACTGACATTTCAGTCAGTAAACTGTTAGTTATTTACTTTAAAATCAGATCTCTTGCACCAACCACACACATTCAATGTACAAAACTCTGTTCGGTGGAATTGTTGAGTTAACATCTTGCAATGCAGAAGCTGTCACTTCAGCAATTACTGAATTTTACTCTGCCAGTGGTCTGAGTCTTCGGAAAATGGTGATGTTTACATCGGATGATGAGAAGTCAGGCTAAACAAAGTGTCAGCAATGGCATTGTTGAGAAGTTGACGGTGTCAGTTGTTATCTTACAACACTTCAGTGGTGCTACAACTCGCCAATGGCGGAGTACTGCCCGCCGTGGCACTACTGAAACTTGAATCTTTTGAGCTGTCAGACTCCCTTGATTCACATGCTTCTCTCGCCTGTCTTTGCCACTCTTCCAGTGCTGATACACATCATCGAGATTTACATCATGTAATAGATATACCTTTGTTCGCATGAGCATGTCAAGGTGACTTTCTTGCAGTCGATTCCTTGATTTGGTCTTAATGCTGTCTTGAGACTGAACCCTCGCTCACATTCTGTGCTTGAGGCTTGAAATGTGGCGCATATGTCCATGAGCTGTGCCACTATATTGTACTCCGTGGCATGTTGAAGTGTGAAATTCACCATGTCTTGAAAACATTTTAAAGAACCAGACTTGTTCCTCTCTGCTACCACGTACTTTAAGACATTATATTGCATACGGTTGGAATCCACTGAAAGCATGTTAGGGTCTGATTCTAAACAGTCCACCTCCTTACAATCTAAAATGGCTTAGTATTTTTCAGCAATATGCTTAACATTTTCTATTAAGTCAAAGCTGCATTGTTGAGTGGCTAGTGAATCAAAATAAAAAGTGGCCCTGTCCTTCAGTTGTTTTTTGGAAACTTTTTCTCCATATGCTCACACACCAAGCCAATAAAACTCAGAATAGATGCAGCACTGAAGTCCTTCTCGTTGTCGGAGTATGTTGAGATCAGATCTCAAACTGTGCTGCTCCAGAACACTTCCTGACCAAGGTACTGTCACCTAATCTGGTTGATCTTGCTGCTGCAAACTGGATGGCTTCAATCGGGGTGAGACTGGTTTTTAGGAGTAACTTGAACAAGTCTGCTAAAGAAATGTGACAAGTGGGGTCAGACAGTTTCTTGAAACAGTATTTCGCTATAGGATCATTTTCCTCCTTTATTTCCTTTATTTCCTGATCAAAGTATTTTAGCAACACCTCATATTTGCACGTTAATACATTCAAAGCAAAATGTCTTGATAACCACCGCACTTCATTGAGGGGTCGAAATGACAAAGCATCACATTCAATGACTGATGCCATTTCTTCAAATTTAGATTTTCTCAATGGAGATCTGTACAACACAGAATAAACAGTTCTTAGCAAGGTTTCTACTTCCCTAATCATTGGCAACTTCTTCCAAGCATCCCGATGCCCAATTCTTCACAGTGAGCTACACAGTGTTTCTCCATTAAATGTGGAATAGATTGTTTAAGCCTTGTAGCAACACTGTTGTTTTTGCTGCACCATCTGATGTGAACATCAGCATTTTCTGCAGATCCAGACCATTGGCAGAGTAAAATTCAGTAATTGCTGAAGTGACAGCTTCTGCATTGCATGATGTTAACTTAACAATTCCACCGAACAGAGTTTTGTACATTGAATGTGTGTGGTTGGTGCAAGAGATCTGATTTTAAAGTAAATAACTAACAGTTTACTGACTGAAATGTCAGTGCTTTCATCAACAGAGTGTGAAATGAAGCGTTGCAAACTTCTGCCAAGATTTCTGATCTGATTACGCTGCTGATGGACTCCAGGAATTCAAATGCATAATATTTACTTCTCCAGCTGTCTGGTATTTTGGTGTAGTGCGCTATGTGATTGCGGATTTCTTGCACAGATAGCATGGAAGTGTTTAATTTTACAGCTAGCAAATTATTGTGCAGTAGAACTTTCACCTCTTCAGGCTTGGACTGTTGTCGCTCAACAATGGCCAATCTATTACTTCTCTCAGTTGACGTTTGTGCCAGAATACTACGCAATCCAAACCCCAGTTTCTCTGCCGCATTCTTATGCATGAGAGCCTGTACAGCAAAGACATAAACTCTTCCAACTAAATGGCGTTTCATGTAGTCCAATTTCCACTCATCGGCCCATTTGTTTCCTGTAGAAAATTCTCCAGTAATTTTAGTATACGCACATACTCTGCAAATCAGGACCACATCAGCATTGTACTAAAAAATCTCTCCAAGTCACACATGTACCTTATCTTGTGATTTCTGGGGCTCTGTTCCAACTATTTCCTTTAACCAATCCTCTTTGAAAGCAGCGCAACATTTCTTCTTAGGTGATGCAGCAGCTGCAGCACTCCCTTGCCCTTCCTTTGATGAAGAAGACTTGGATCTTCTGAAGTTAAACAGTTTATCCATTCTCTGGTTAAAAAAGAAATAACATTTATTTGTATGGAAACACAGTGCTGTGTTCCTGCTGCTGTCTATGTGCAAGTGGAGAACTTGTATTCATCATCACACCAGGCCGAGGGCAGATGCCTTTTAACTATTAGCCTGCATCTTGAAATGTTTACCCAGCCCAGGCAGCCACACAAGTAGCAAAATGCTTATCTAAAATGAGCTACAGAACACTTGATGACTAAATGAGCAGCTTACACCTCAGTTGGACTCGACTGACTGCCCCATAACAAGCTGGTCTAGGGAAGCACTGTGGTATGGAACTGCAGTACCACTGCCTGTTGCACTTAGAAATTTCTAATGTTGGTTGTCCTACCACCTCCCCCCATGTAATTTGTCATTGCCGGGAGTAAGAGACTGTTAGTAGCCCCATTCCCCCCCGCCCCCTCAACAAGAATGCCATTGAAACCCATTGCATTCTAAGAAACTCACTGCTTCCCATGAAATCTGATTTCTTATCTATTATACATACTTTTGTGATCAGGAGAGCATTGTGCCTCCCTGTATGTAAAATAAATAAAATAAGAACTGCAACAGCCGAGGATCCGATTCTTGGCTGATGACCCGGTCAAACAGAGGGATCTATAAAGAACATGGCATAATCTATTAACCTAAGCTACTTCCCCCAAGTTTTCTGGGTGCACTACTCTGCTGGATGCTGTACTCTTTTAACAGAAGAATGCAACTGCAGCAGGTCTTGCTTCTCAGCAAGGTACCTAGAACATAGAGCATCCTTGGTGCACTGTTGCTAAATCTGCTGGAATGTGTTTTCTACTGTGCCCAAGGTGGTTGTGTATTTGGGGTCACAGGGAGGCAAGGGAGTGGTCTAAAGCACTGCAGTGCTAATGGGACTATGGGAGGCATGCCTTTTTAAAAAAAAAGATCAGGTTTTCTGCCAATCAGAAAAGAATAGCAATGCAATCAGGCCAAAGGCAGAATGCACATGCCAGCGAGTCTGTGATATTTCTTATTTATTTAGTGTGTTGCTCTTAATACAGGGAGTGGTTTCTAAGCACAGAATCTGGATTTGAACCTATGTTGCACCGCTTTGCCTTGCTCCAAGACAACGTTGCCCCTGGGCCCTGAGCTATCCTCCCTCCACATACTTCTCGAGACATCACCAGCCATGTCTCCTGTGGAGTGGACTAATGTATCTTATGGTGGGTGACTACATGAGATGTCGACAAGATAGCAGGATTCCAGTCCTGGGCTTTCCTTTTGCTAATCATTGCTGTAATGAGCACAGCCCAATCTGTTCAACTGAAGCTGACAGACTACAACTCCCAGAATGTTGCTTGTTAAACAAAAGCCTATTCTGGAACAGTGGTGTCAGACTCCTAGAGACCAACAATTGTTAAGGCTACTGTAATCTGAGTAATAAATACAAAAGCAAATTTATTATTGATGCTCTGGTCCTCCCCTCCCTGTGGATGACATCCCAGATGTATGGTGGAAAGGACAGTAATCGGTCACTGCAGTGAATAACAAACTAGATTCCCTGCAGCCACATATTCAAAGGACTGCAAACTCAAGATCTGGGAGTGGCTGCTGCTGGCCAGCTCCTACAGCTTAACCCAGCAAATCTGAGCCTTGTATGTGGAGCCTCCCTCCAGGTCTTTGAGATTCCAGGGAGTGAGAAGAATCATGACTGCAGCAGATATGTTGTCAGAGAAGGTATGGTAGAAGGAAGAGTGGCCTGGCAGTTCTTTAAAGCTTTGGTAGAATGCAGGCCGAGCACCCTTTATAGACGCACCATTGCTCAGTGGGGTGGTATGATGAAGTGACCTGCTGCCTTAATTGGCGGTGTGCTTTGAAAACGGCCAGGGCATTAGGATAAGTCTGCAAAGTGGCATCGGTTTAATTTCGTTAGCCGAATGTCAACCAGAATAAACAGGGATTGTGTAAAATGCTGATCTGCAAGTTAACTCATTAGAGTGGAAGATGTCAAAGTGGAAGAGGTGTCCGAAAAGAATGGGACACAAGAAAATGCTAATTAAACATGCTGCCAGCCTACCACCTGTGAAAGGAAGTATCCCACCGAAGGCATATCGCCGGATGTTCAGAACAATAGCTTTATTATTTCTGTCACGTTGATTATCTGGGATTTATCGCAGTGCTTTGGGGCAGGAGGTGTGACTGTGAAATGTTTAGCCTACCTGTTTAAACCCCACATGTTTACATTACTCCACAGATGGCAATTGCTCCACAGTGCACAGGCACAATTCAGCTCTCCTGCCCATGCCCCTGGATTTCCCTCACATGGCCATGTTGCCCACACAGTGCCAAATGGGCAGCCCACGACATCCACGCTGCCCAACTCATGAGCACCGATTTACGAGAGGGGAAACATATCAGGGTGAGGAGCAGCACCTGTCTTTTCCAATGCCATATAGTAGCCGTTATGATCTTCGGAAAGAAAAAGTACATTAAGTGGAAAGTGTGTGCCCCCTCATTGCCCTCAAGTTCTTGTTCGGATCAGCTCTTGGCACCACGGCACCCACATATGGCCCACTGTTCTGCACGGACCAGGAGGAACCAGGAGGATGCGCTCCCCAACGACCACTGTAAAACTCACAATAACACTATTGCCATTTTGTATGACCACGTCAGGTCTCACTCAGATCACTGCAGCAGGCGCTCGAGTCAACAGCACTGTTTAAAGAGTCACCCTCTGACCTAAACACGGAACCGCTGTCATTTGGCCCCGGGCTTTGCAGGCTGGATTTGTAGTTATGCATGTGGCCTACAAGCCCCAGAATGTAATCTGCTGCTTACAGGCAAGAGTGGAGACTAGAGGTGGTGAATCTGTGGGCACAAGTCCCGCTGGTAGTTGGAAGGTTTACTCTGTATGTACATTGTACACGGTCACATCATTTGTATTGTCTGCAGCGTGAAGGAAGCCAAGCCAATCATGGCCCAGCTGGGCTCTACTACTGCGGCACCTTGGCACATAGGCCCTTGTGCGCCCGCCGCCTACCCCACCCCACCCACACTCAGTGAAACACGTGGTGCTACATTACACGGCAGGACAGGACTCAGGAGCCAAATGAGCTCCAGTGTGAAATGTCACAGGCAGAGGGGCACGTGCCATTTTACACAGACGCTGCCTAATTATTTATTGAAATGCCCCCAGAGGGACCCCTGCCCCAAATAGGCAGCTGCCACTCAGTCGCCACACCAGTGTCTGTTTTACTCACCAGTCCAGTGCCCCACTGCCAAGCGTACAGGCCTCAAATGCTGGAGTCACTGCACTGAGCGCCTCCACGTTCCAACCAAGGTGCCTGGCTGCCTGTTGCCATGCCTCACACACAAGCTCTTCAATGTCGAAGTAAGTGGGTGGGAGCAACATGTAAGCACTGCCAGCAACTGTGATTGATTGGATGTAGTAGTGCAGCACGTGTATCCAAGCTCTGCTACAGCCAATCAAATTAAAGGAATGTGATGTGTGACTGCAGCAACTTGTTGTGAGTGGCTGAGCCATGCAGCCCGTCAACAGGAATAAAAAAAATGTTTGTTCCAAAACAATTAAAATAACAATGATGATTGGAAGTCGTGCGCAGTAAAATAAACAATATGTGCGGCTTCCCAATTAAAGGTGAGCGGCCGCACAGGCATGCACCTTACAGGGAACATTGCTCAGCAGCGTCCAATAATAATGGTCACAGTCTTAGGAATGGAAAGTCTTATTCATAAGTTTGCAAAAGGGACCCGCATAGGATTAACTGTGATCGTACAATTATGTACGGTTATAAAAGGGTATTTATATACTTAAGTGGAATATATATGTATGGCTTTAGCTTTGTGTTAATGCCAAGTCATATTAAAGTTGCTTATCGTCATACACATGTCTCCTTTTTACTAGTGTGCCAATGAATTTGAAGACCATAGGAAACACCAACATTGTATATGTTCAATTACTCAATGCTAAGACCAATTATTAACAGAAATAGTTATCTATGGCTGTGAAAAATATATGTCAATGCATATAGAGGGGCAGGTGCAATACAGAGCCTCCAAATGTTATCTCCTGCTACCCTGAAGTTCCCAAGCTACCTCACTGAGAAACTCAGACTCTCCGGAGACCTACAATCCACCAGAAGGAAGGACATGTGCAGACCTGAACTCCACCCATGCAGGATGGACAGAACCAGAATACAGAGCTTCTGTGTCTGCACCCCCAAACTCCTGGAAAAGCTGGCCATCTCCGAGCTTAAACTTCACACTGAATTGGTTGGTTGTCTCCATGACCATCAGTCTGGCTTCAGAGCTGCCAGAAGCACAGAAACTGTTCTCCTGAACATCCGTGAAGACCTGCTCTCCAACCTTGACTCCAATACCCCCCGTATCCTCATCTTACTTGATCTCTCTTCTGCCTTTGACACGGTCAACCATGCCATCCCATTCAATCATCTCTGTGATAACCTGGGTATCACCGATTAGGCCTTGGCTTGGCTGACCTCTTTCCTCTCCGATCGAACCTCCCAGGTCCAACTTGGGTCCTTCCTCTCCTCTATCTCTATCTCTACCTGTGGTGTTCCCCAGGGGCCTATCCTCTCTCCCTGGCTGTCCAACCAATACCTGGCACTTCTTGCCCACCGCATTGCCGCTCTCTGGCCCAACTTTCAGTGCTATGCAGATGACCCTCAGCTCATTTTCAGTCTCCCTTCCGCCACCTCTTCTCCTTCTCTCATCTCTGACTGTCTGTCCGGTATCCTCAAGTGGTGTGCCACCAACGATCTTTGCCCTAGTGCCAGTAAGACTGAGATTCTCCTCATCTGCACACCTGTTCCCTCTTTTCCTGTCTCTCTCTGGCCAGCCTCCCTTCACCCTCTTCCTTCTCCCACCTGTGATGCTAAAAACCTCGGGATCATAATCGACTCCACTCTCTGTTTCTCTCCTCACATCTCTGACGTCTCTAAGAAGTCACACTACCAGCTGCACCTGCTCAGAGATATTCTTCCTTTCCTCTCCTTCCCCCAGAAGCTCAGTTTCTCCAGAGCTCTGGTTCTCTCTAGGCTGGACAACTGCAACAGCCTCTTTCTAAATCTGCCTGACTCAACTCTCCGCCCTCAGCAACTCATCCAGAACAGGACTGTGAGACTTATCCTTGGCCTCAAGCCCAGGGATCGCATCTCTCCAGGACTGAAATCTCTGTACTGGCTCCCAGTGGCTGCAAGGATTAAGTTCAAAACCCTCTGCATTGTCCAAATGGCCTTCTGAGGCCTCAATACCTCCAACTCTCTCTACCTAGATACCTTCCTTCTCAAGCTCTTCGCTCATCCACCTCCAGCTCCCTCAGGGTCAGTCGCTTCTCCAAGTAACAAGTTGGTGGTAGATCGCTTTCTTCAGCTGGGCCTCCCTCTGGAACAGCCTCCCTGCCTCCATGAAACTTGAGGAGAACCATCTCCAGTTCCAGAAGCACCTCAAGACCTTCCACTTTGCTTCTGCTTTCTCTCCTGCGGAGCTCCTGACTGAAACTGCACTAGTCACCAGGCCACCCTCTGATCTCGGGCCTAGGTCTCCTCCCCCACCAGCTGCACACCTGCACTGCCTCCCGGGCAACCCCTGCACTTGGGGGCTGTTTCAGTATCCCAACTGTCCCCCCAGCTCTTGACACTTGATGTCTGCACTTACTCCTGCACTTGCGACTAGCTAGCCACACTTTTACCTATTGTTTTATTTATTCTTTTCTGTTGATCCTATGTATTGCACTGCCCCCTGCCCCATACCCCTGCACTTATGCTTTCCCCGTCCCCTGCACATGCACAATCTCACTGTCACCTGGCCTAGTAAGATAGTTGCCTTTGTCTTCCCTCTGTTCCCCCTCCCTTGCCTCGTCACGCCCTTGAAACACTTGTGTATAGGAATGTTATAAATGCTATATCATATCATCATATCAATTCCCCGACTGTGTATGTTGATGGATGTGCTTACCACGTTGAAGGGGATTCTGAAAAAGAACTAGTGGCAGGAATTGGAAACTGGTGGCTTAAATGCGATGGAATTCCAAGAATAAGCATGAGGTCAGACCCAAAAGCCGTCAAGTTGCAGAATTGGCTGCCATTTATAAAACAATATCTACAGCAGTAGAAAATAAACTTAAAGAAATAGTTTGATTCACTGATTCGGATGATGCACAAAATAGTTTTGTGGAATGTTTACCTGGCTGGAAATTGAGAGGAATGCTCACATATAACAAGAAGCCACTTCAACATGGCAAAATGATCCAAGCCATAGACAAACTGGTTCCAGAAAATGACATGATCATCCATTGGAGGAAGATACGTGGTCATTTAAAAACACCAAGGGAAGACAGGGAAAGGAATGACAAAGCAGATCAATTAGCGAAAGTTGGAGCTGTAATGGAATTATTTTCTATCGAGCACCTGCTCGGTGAAATCCAAGTGGATGCGATAACACGCTCCAAATCTCAGGGAACAGTTGATCTGCCTGTGGCACAGTGGTGTTTTATACTCCTGATCAAGACCTAATTAAGGCACAGAAAGGAGATCTTATTTTAGCCCCATTTTATAACCACTTGCTAGATGCACAGCAAAATCCTCAACTGAAGAGGACTGCAAATGGAAAGAGGAATTGAGGGTTCTGTTAAAAACCAAAAGAGAATTAATTTACAAGATGGACTGATGATTTGGCAATCGGTGTCAGGGCAAATTCAATGGGTAGTACCTTTGTCATTTTGGGGATTGATGTTACATCATGCCCACGATGCCATAACTGCGGGTCGCAGAGGTTCTCAGAAAACGTTAGAAATTTTAAAAGATTATGCATATTGGCCACACATGACACAGGATGTAGAACTCTATACAAGGGGATGTCTGGTGTGCACACAATGTCAACCTACTTCCCCAACACATAGGGTGCCATTAATGAAAAGAGGTCTGACACTTCCATGGTCAGACCTGCATTGGGCCAGTGCAAAGGTCAGCAGAGGCAAACAGACGTTTGTTTGATGTCCAAGTGGGCGGAGTGGATTCCAGCCCCAGATTGCAGTGCGCAAACGGTAGCCTCTTCGCTAGTGAATCATACATTTTCAAGATTTGGTTTACCTCAGAGAATAGAATCAGACCGTAGAAACCATTTGACTAGTGCAGCGATGACAAAGATGTGGCAAATCTTGGGTGTGAAAAGAAAATTACACATTTCATACCGGCCCTCCTCTTCATGGGGAGAGGAACGGTGCAGCAGGTCAATAATTGATATGTTAAAAAAATGTGTAGCTGAAGCAGGATCTAGTTGGGATTTGCGACTTCCTCTGGTGTTAATGGCTATCAAGTCAACACCATCTAGATAACAAATCTCGGTCCACATGAGATTTTGACAGGTAGGAAAATGGTTTTGCCACAACACCTGCTTCAAAGGACCAATGAGCAGGTCCTGGTAAACGCAACCACAATCCACGAATATGTGGAAGAACTGAGAAAGCATTCGAATAAATTGCTTATCTGTTTGCACAGTGGAATTTGGAAAAAACGCTGAGAGTGCAAATCATAATATGACAAGAAAACATCTGTGAGGGAATATGAAGTAGGTGACCAGGTATATAAGTTTGATTTCGGAAAAGGTAAACACAAAAAGCAACGTTTCTCACATTATGGCGTGGGCCACTTAGGATTATGGATAAAGTTTCACCTGTAGTTCACGGAATTTCTATGAAGGAGGGAGAACAATTTGACCATGTTACCAAATTAAACCGTTCCACCCGAAGCATGAGGTAAGGAGGTTAGAACAAATTGGTGAAACTAGTAGGGAGTGAAAAATGTGATTGTGTCCTGAAAATGAGGCACTTGCATCTCAAAGAGGTTCATCATAACAGTCAAGTAGGTGAATAATATAGAAAGAATCCTGAAAATGAAGAGCTTGCATCTGAAAGATGTTCACCATAGCAGATAAGTGGCTGAATAATATAGAAAATATCAAGCTGAAGTGTAAAGAAGGGGGTGAAAGGAGAGATACATCAGGTAGCTAACTGTGAATGCATATTAAAAATCAATGTGAAAAAGGGGAGAAACAGGGGAGTACATAAATGTTACTATGTGTGCAAGGTTGTACAAAAAACAAAAGATAGACAGGTTTTTCAGGTGACATTTATTTAGATTGCTGCAGGTCGATATGCGAGTACAATTACATTGGCAATTCCCTGTAGGAAATGATCAACGTGTCTCTTGTGTTAACTGAACCTGCATTTTCTTACAATATGGCACATCTTTTTACCATTGGTTGTATCTCTTATAATCAACCCATGTGTTATTTCCAGGTCCGGAAAAGGTATCCTTGACTGTTGTTTATATGGTATATTTATATGCATAATACAACATTTTATTTCAGGTAATCAGCAAAGGAAAGAGAACAATGAATGAGTGTGATGTACTTGGTTCATAGTGTGTCTTTTTCTATTTGCTTTAGATACTAACCGATTATTCCACCAGCGCTCCTGAAGACAGGTGTCAATGGAGGGGACCCTTCAAGTTCGCTCAGAACCTGAGTTCGTGGGGAAAAAACCTGGACCAAAGAAGGAGGGAGAAGATGGTGACCCCTGAAGGAAGCCCACTCGCTGAGGATGGAAGCTTGCTTCGGGTTGAAGAAAGTCGCAGCAGGGTCACAAGCACCCTTTAAGCCTTGTGATGGATGTGCCATAACTCTAAGGGAGTTGGCTTTTATAGACAACCAAATGATCTTTTCTGGCCCAATCGACATCTTTCTCCAGGGCTGTTTTCTTTCTCTATTGCATGGTCACTCTTAAAAACAAGGCATAAATTCGTTTTGCGAAATTGATTAGTCAAGAATGCTAAATAATAATGTTTTGATTAGCAATCCAACATATATGATTAGCAGTTGTGTTAGGTCATTACTTTCAATTGAATAGGGAGTTAATTCTCACTCTCACTCTCACTCTCTTCGCCCCAAGCCAATCCCACCCCAACACTGCCGTCTACTTTCACGTACAACCGACCCATGAAGCGTGCGACAGCTGAGGCTTTCACAGCCACCTTCTCTCCCCCCCCACTCCTCTGGCTGACTCTCACCCAGACACTACCCTGTCCCTTCTCTACTCTTCTATCTCTGACACCCTTGATGCTCTTGCCCCTGTCATGTGGATCCGTTTGAAGCCCAAAGCCAAGTGCAACTCCTGGTATGACTCCGACCTAGCTACACTTAAACGAAAGTGTAGGGTGGCTGAGAGGAAATGGAGGGCTTCTTGCTCATCCTCTGACAAACTGGCCTGTCGCCTGCTCCAAAGGCAATACCGACTCTCTGTCCGGACTAAGAAGAGAGCCCACATTCAAGCCTGTCTCTCTGCAGCATCAAACAACTCAGCCGAACTCTTTAAAATTTGCAAGGAGCTTGCCAACCCTGCGGCAGGGTTGCCTCCCAGGCTCTCTGCAATGCCCTTGCCTCGCACTTTATCTGAAAACCCCAGGACATCCTGTCCACCCTCTCCTCCCTTGCCCCTCCTATTCCCCCTCAGTCTGTGCTTGCAGACCCTCCTTTATCCACCCCCCCACCGTCATTCTCTTCCTTTCCGATTTTCTCCCCTGACGAGGTCGCTAGACAAGTCGGATCTATGAAAGTCTCGTCAAAACAGGTTCATCCCTGTTCCTCTAAAACCATCAAGGACCACATTGACACTCTTGCTCCGGCCCTTGCTGATTTTTGCAACCACTCCTTTGCCTCGGGATCCTTCCCCTCCAATCTGAAGCACTCCCTTGTGCATCCTCTTATCAAGAAACCCACAGCTGATGCTTCCTGTCCGGCTAACTATCGCCCATTTTCCATTACCCCCTTTCTGGGCAAACTCCTGGAAAAGCTGGCCATCTCTCAACTTAATCTTCACTTAGATTCTGTTGGCTGTCTTCATGACCACCAGTATGGCTTCAGAGCGGCCAGAAGCACGGAAACTGCTCTCCTGAACATCTGTGAATATCTGCTCTCCAACCTGGACTCTAACATTCCCTCTGTCCTCATCCTTCTTGATCTCTCTTCTGCCTTCGACACGGTCAATCACACCATTGTGCTGAACCGGCTCTGTGATAACCTGGGTATCACTGATCAGGCTCTGGCCTGGCTGACCTCTTTTCTCTCTGATCGACCCTCCCAGGTCCAACTCGGGTCCTCCGTATCATCTGTCTTCCTCTCTACCTGCGGAGTTCCCCAGGGTTGTAACCTCTCACCCTGGCTTTTCAACCAATACTTGGCAACTCTTGCCCACTGCATTGCCATTTTCTGCGCAAATTTCCAGTGCTACGCTGACGACACTCAACTCATTTTCCGGCTACCCTCATCTACCTCCTCCACATCTCTCATCTCTCACTGCCTAACCGCCATTCAAGATTGGTGTGCCGCCAATGATCTTTGTCTGAATGCCAACAAGACTGAGATCCTCCTCATTGGCACACCATCTCCATCCCTTTCCCTCACTCTCTGGCCTGCATGCCTTGGCTCGCCTCCTACCCCTACCTGCGAAGCTAAGAACCTTGGGGTCATCTTTGACTCCACACTTTCCTTCTCCGCCCATATCTCTGAGGTCTCTAAAAAGTCAAACTTCCTACTGCACCTCCTCAGAGGTACTTTGCCTTTCCTCTCCTTCCCTCAGAAGCTCACTGTCTCTCAAGCTCTGGTTCTCTCTATGTTGGACTATTGTAACAGCCTCTTTCTAAATCTCCCTGCCTCTACTCTCCGCCTTCTGCAACTTATCCGGAACAGGACTGCGAGACTTGTCCTTGGCCTCAAGTCCTGGGATCGTATTTCTCCAGCTCTGAAATCCCTCCATTGGCTCCCAGTGGATGCAAGGATTAAATTCAAAACCCTCTGCATTGTCCACAAGGCTTTCTGGGGCCTGGGTCCAAAATATCTTCAGCTATCCCTCCGCAAATACCTCCCCTCTCAAGCTCTTTGCTCCTCTACCTCTAACTCCCTCTGGGTTAATCCTTTTTCAAAGAAGCAAGCTGGGGGTAGATCTCTATCTTCGGCTGGGGCCTCTCTCTGGAACAGCCTCCTTGCCACTCTAAAACTTGAGGAGAACCATCTCTGGTTCCGGAAGCACCTAAAGACCTTCCTCTTTGTTTCTACCTTCTCTCCCCCTCTCCCCTGCTGACCTGCTCTTTCTTGGCACTGTGCACCTGGCCATCCTCTTTCCTCTGGGTCCAGGTACCTGCTCACCCTGCCGCCCTCCTGCACTGCCTCCCGGCCACCTCTTGCACTGGATGGACTGCATCTGTACCCATACAGCCCCCCCCATTTTCTTCTTTTCTGCACTTATAAGACTTACCCAGTCTGTCGCCATAAACACAGCACTTGCCACATGCTGGCTGCACTATCACTGTTTATTGCCTCCTTTCTATTTTTTTTATTTATTATTCATTTACCTACTCTCCCCCTTCCATGCACGTTTTCCCTTTTCCCCGTCCCATGCACTTGCACAACCTCAATGTCACTGGGCCTAGTAAGATCGTTGTTGTTTTTGTGTTCTCCCTTGTTTCCCCTCCCTTGCCTAGTCACGCTCTGAAACACCTGTGTACGAGCGCGATACAAATAGAATATCATATCATGTATCATAATTGCAATCAATAAAAACTGTAACACAGTTGGTCTGTTTCAGATTACTTATTCTTTGTTTCACATAAGCAGGTCTCCATATCATGCTTGGAATATCTTGCCTCAGTTCATTTTGATTTCTGTTATGAACTAGTGTTATTTTTCCTTTTTAAATATATGACTACAAATACCAGAATGCAAAGGGAGGTGGATCTTAAAAGCCAGAACTTGCTGTACAAGTCATAATTGACAATAGACAGCTTACAGCTTAGATCTCCAAACTCTCCCTCTCGTTTGGAGACCCAAGACCCTCTCAAAGATTTCTCAAAGTCAAATACTTTTAGTCCTACTACACTGGGAGTCAGCGTGTGGTTATGCATTAAAGGTACAGTTCAACAAAACAAATTTGACGTGATATGTAAGCAGGAACAAGTTGTGGAAACACGTGGATGCCCTGCAACCGCCTCTGTGTGCTTTTGAAAGAATAGAGATATACTTGGCTGTCTCCATTTGAAGTAAACCGTGTCGCAGACAGGAGATAAACCCATGTTGCACGGCCAGGTGGTCGCTTAGCCACAAAAACACATGTTTTGTAACTGATTCTTAGACATAAAAGGTGTGCACCTTTTCTACTCTGCCAACAAGAATATAGGAAAACTGTTCTTTTGGCAAATGCCAATTTGTCCTGTGCATTTTGCTCGGTTGGAAAAGAAAATTTGAAAGAAATGTGAATGTTTTACTTTAGGATATATGTTCCCCTACTGTGAAGGAATTTATGGCGTACGTCAGACTCTTTCCACTTTTTTTAAGGACTTGAGCCCAGTGTACAGGCAGTCAGAATGGAAATGGAATATACAGGTTAATATTTCAATCAGATTTTAGTGTTTTTAATGGAGGTATACATTAAGCAGCCAACTAAGCTGGTGAGCTTTTCTCTTTGAAAACTATGCAGATAAACGTGCTTTAAACCCTGACAGACTGAAGGCCCACCATGTTAACCAAACACCCTTGCCCCCACCCCACCTACCCATTCATTTGAGGAGTGCATTGCTCTTAAAACCAATACACAAGCGGAACAGGTATCCTTTCCTGAGCAAGGGGGCCAGCAACACAGGCCAGCTACAATGCTATCCAACACCATTCACCCAATATTATCCCTTCAAAATATAGCCGCCTTCACAGTGCATGCTTGCATTTGTTTTTTCATATAATTTATGAACAAATGGTAAAATGCCACTTATCTAATGCACACTTCAGCTATAGTGTGGTCTAAGAAAAAATAAACCAAACAACACAGTCTAACGAATAAAAAGGAAGTGCTGCCGTTCTTTTTCCCTTGAGCTCGTAGATCAAAATCTGTGGTTGCATCGGCAAATAAACCACCTACCCACCAAATAAAACTGAGATTCTACTTTTAAGAATATGCGTGTTTTTCAGGAAGCTCAGGTAAAATGTCAGTGTTGCCTTCCTCATGTTTTGCAATCACACACAAAAAATGCCAGCCTGCCTCTTCTCTTTTCGGCTGCTAAAACACACCAGTGACGAAACACAGACCAGCCCCCCACCCAGCATAGCAGGGATTAGAGCCTAAATGTTATTAAACACTGATTGTAGTTATGTTGCAGAGCCTGGCCTGAGTGCTCGGCCCCGCCTACAGGACTAGTCCAACTGTTGAAAGTCTCTTTCAACACACATCAGTTAAAACCTCATTAGCAGCATATTGCCAGTTTGACATTTGTGTGGCAGCCAACATTCCCTGTAAGGTGCGCGTCTATGCGGCCGCGCACCTTTGATTGGGAAGCCGCGCATATTGTTTATTTTACCGTGCACAACTTCCAATCATCATTGTTTTGTTTTTATGAACATTTTATTTTTATTCCTGTTGACGGGCTGCATGGCTCAGCCACTCACAACACTTTGCTCCCGCCCACTCACTTTGACATTGGAGACCTCGTGCATGAGGCGTGGCAGCAGGCAGCCAGGCACCTGGTTTGGAACTTGGAGGCCTCAGTGCAGTGAATCCAGCATTCAAGGCCTATACGCTGGGCACCGGACTGGTGAGTAAAACAGACACTGGTGTAGCAACTGAGTGGCGGCTGCTTATTTAGGGCGGGGGTCCCTCCGGGGGCATTTCAATAAATAATTAGGCAGCGTCGGTGTGAAATGGCACGTGCCCCTCTGCCTGTGACATTTAACACCGGCGCTCATTTGGCTCCTGAGACCTGTCCTGCCGTGTAATGCAGCGCCAAGTGTTTCACTGAGTGTGGGTGGGGTGGGGTAGACGGCGGGCGCACAAGGGCCTGTGCACCAAGGTGCTGCAGTAATAGGGCCGGCTGGGCCATGGTTGGCTTGGCTTCCTTCACACTGCACATAATACGAATTATGTGACCGTGTACAATGTACATAGAGAATAAACATTCCAACTTCCAGCACTACCAGCGGGACTCGTGCCCGCGGATTTACTACCTCTAGCCTCCACTCTTGCCTGTAAGCAGCAGATTGCATTCTGGGGCTTGTAGGCCACGTGCAGAACTACAAATCCAGCCTGCAAAGCCCAGGGCTAAATGACAGCGGTTCCGTGTTTAGGCCAGAGGGTAACTCTTTTAGCAGCTCAGTACTGTTGACTCGAACGCCTACTGCAGTGATCTGAGGCCTGACGTGGCTATACAAAATGGCAATAGTGTTATTGTGAGTTTTACGGTGGGCGTTGGGGAGCGCATCCTCCTGGTCCCACGTGGTCTGTGCACAACAGTGAGCCATATGTGGGTGCTTTGGAGCTAAGGGCTGATCCGAACAAGGACTTCAGGGCAATGAAGGGTCAAGGTATTTTCAGCTTTCAGGGGACACACTTTCCAATTTATGTACTTTTTCTTTCCGAAGATCATAACGGCTACGATATGGCATTGGAAAAGACGGGTGCTGCTCATCACCCTGATATGTTGCCCCTCTCGTAAGTCGGTGCTCATGGGTTGGCAGCGTGGATGTCGTGAGCTGCCCAGTTGCCACTGAGTGGGCAACGTGCCCATGTGAGGGAAATCCACGGGTATGGGCAGGAGAGCTGTATTTCACGTGTACACTCTGGAGCAATTGCCATCTGTGGAGTAATGTAAACCTGTGGCGTTTAAACTGGCAGGATAACCATTTCACAGTCACACCTCCTACCCCAAAGAAACATGACAGAAATAATAAAGCTACTGTTCTGAACGTCAAGCAATACGCCTTCGGTTGGATACTTCCTTTCGCAGGTGGCAGCATGTTTAGTTTGCATTTTCTTGTGTGCCATTCTTTTTGACACCTCTTCCACTTTGACATATTCCACTCTAACGAGTTAACTTGCAGGTTCACACAATCCCCGTTTATTCTGGTTGACGTTCGGCTAACGAACCTAACCGATGCCACTTTGCAGACTTATTCTAATGCCCTGGCCGTTTTCACAGCACACCACCAATTACGTCAGCAGGTCACTTCATCATACCACCCCACTGAGGAATGGTGCGTCTATATAACGTATAGAGTGAGGCATCGCCTACCCCCTTCTTGCTCGGCCTGCATTCTACCAAAGTTTTAGAGAACTGCCACACCACGCTTCCTTCCACCATACCCTATCTGCCAACATATCTGCTGCAGTCATGATTCCTCTCACTCCCTGGAATCTCAAAGACCTGGGGGAGGCTCCACATACAAGGCTCAGATTTGCTGGGTTAAGCTGTACTAGCTGGCCAGCAGCAGCCACTCCCAGACCTTGCGTTTGCAGTCCTTTGAATATGTGGCTGCAGGGAATATAGTTTAAGTTATTCACTGCAGTGACCGATCACTGTCCTTTCCACTATACTTCTGAGATGTCATCCACAGGGAGAAGAGGACCAGAGCATCAATAATAAATTTGCTTTTGTATTGAGTACTCAGATTACAGTAGCCTTAAAGGCATGGTCTAGTAAAAAAAATTATTTAAAAAATAGATAGGCAACATAAAACGAAATACTAGCATTCTCTTTTTTAAAACTTCCTATGTAAGATTTTGAGCTATTCAAGCTAAAAATTCGCAAAAGCAAGCACACGGGCGCATCCATTTTGTGAAATGGATGCCCTCCTGTGCTGGCTTTTGCTTTTGCGGCACTAATGAAGGAAAAGCCAGCCAGCTGTAGTAAACAAAAGCTACCGCTGGGTGGCTTTCCCTTCATTAGTGCTGTACGCGGAGGACGGGGACCGGAGACCAGAGCAGGAAAGCTGCAGCTGAATCTCGGTAAGTGCTATTTATTTTTTTTAAAAAATAAGCACTAGCTGGTGTTTTTTTTCTACGTTTTACGGGCTGGAGGAGCCCGGAAAACTTAGAAATAAAACTGCAGCTTTAAAAACGTTGTATTTATGTTTGCGGTCGCTTTTGAAGCGACCGCTGACATAAATACAACGTTATTGTGTTGGAAAACGCTGCGGTTTTTCTTTCCAAGTTTCTCAGGCTGCTCCGGCTCGGAGGAGCCTGAGAAACTCGGAAAGAAAATCCGCAGCGTTTTCCAACACAACCGCGTTGTGTTTCTGCCTGAATCTGCTTTCCCATTTGGGGCTCTCGGGCTCCCCACGGGGGGGAGCCCGAGAGCCCCAAATGGGAAAGCAGATTCGGGCAGAAACAACGCAGCATTTAGCATTTCCCATTTGGGGCTCTCGGGCTCCCCACTGGGAGCCTGAGAGCCCCAAATGGGAAATCAGCTGTAGGCAGAAACACTATGCGGCATGTAAACACAACCACGTTGTGTTTCTGCCTGCTGTGGCTATCACTTTGGGTCTCCGGTGCTCTGGGAGCACCGGAGACCCAAAATGATAGCCACAGCAGGCAGAAACACAACGCAGTTGTGTTGGAAAACGCTGTGGTTTTTCTTTACGAGTTTCTCAGGCTCCTCCGAGGAGCCTGGGAAACTCGGAAAGAAAAACCGCAGCGTTTTCCAACACAATAACGTTGTATTTATGTTTGCGGTCGCTTCAAAAGCGACCGCAAACATAAATACAACGTTTTTAAAGCTGAGGTTTTATTTCTAAGTTTTCCGGTCCCCGTCCTCCACGTACAGCACTAATGAAGGGAAAGCCACCCAGCGGTAGCTTTTGTTTACTACAGATGGCTGGCTTTTCCTTCATTAGTGCCGCAAAAGCAAAAGCCAGCACAGGAGGGCATCCATTTCACAAAATGGATGCGCCCATGTGCTTGCTTTTGCAAATTTTGAGCTTGAATAGCTCAAAATTTTACATAGGAAGTTTTAAAAAAGAGAATGCTAGTATTTTTTTTTATGTTGTCTATCTATTTTTTAAATAAATTTTTTTACTAGACCATGCCTTTAACAGTTGTTGGTCTCTAGGGGTCTGACACCACTGTTCCAGTCTAGGCTTTTGTTTAACAAGTCTCGGGAGGATAGCTCAGGGGCAGCGTGCTCGCCTTGGAAACAAGACGCAGAGCACCACAGGTTCGATCCCCGAATCCGCGCTTAAAAACCTCTGGGTATTAAGCGTGTTATAAATAACCAATCATATCATGCATTCTGGGAGATGTAGTCTGTCAACTTCAGTTAAACAGATTGGGCTGTGCTCATTACAGCAATGATTAGCAAAAGGAAAGCCCAGGACTGGACTCCTGCTAAATTGTCGGCATCTCAATTAATCACCCACCATAAGATACATTAGTCCACTCCAAAGGAGACCTGGCTGCTGCTGTCTTGAGATGTATGGGGAGGGAGGATATCTCAGGCCCCAGGGGCAACGTTGTCTTGGAGAAAGGCAAAGCGGTGCAACATAGGTTTGAATCCCGAATCCGCGCTTATAAACCGCTCCCTGTATTAAGAACAACACACTAAATAAATAAGAAATATCACAGACTTGCTGGCATGTGCATTCTGCCTTTGGCCTGATTGGATTGCTATTCTTTTCTGATTGTCAGAAAACCTGATATTTTTTTTATAAAAAAGGCATGCCACCCATTAGCACTGCAGTGCTTTAGACCGCTCCCTTGCTTCCCTTTGTCCCCAAAAACACAACCACCTTAGGCACAGTAGAAGACACAATCCAGCAGATTTAGCAACAGTGCACCAAGGTTTCTCTATGTACTAGGTACCTTGCCGAGAAGCAAGACCTACAGCAGTTGCACTCTTCTGTTAAACGAGTGCAGCAGCCAGCAGAGTAGTGCACCCAGAGAACTTGGGGGAGTAGCTTAGGTTAACTACATGATGTCATGCTCTTTATAGATCCTTCTGTTTGACTGGATTATCAGCCAGGAATCGGATCATTGGCTGTTGCAGTCCTTATTTCATTTATTTTACATACAGGGAGGCACAATGCTCTCCTGATCACAAAAGTATGTATAATAGATAAGAAATCAGATTTCACGGGAAGCATTGAGAGAATGCAGTGGGTTTCAGTGACATTCATGTTGAGGGTGGGGGGGCTACTAACAGTCTCTCACTCACAGCGCTGACAAATTCCATGGGTGGAGGTGGTAGGACAACCAACATTAGACAACATTGCAGTTCTATACCACAGCACTTCCCTATACCAGCTTGTTATGGGGAAGTCAGTCAAGTCCAACTGAGGTGTAAGCTACTCATTTAGTCATCAAGTGTTCTGTAGCTCATATTAGATATGCATTTTGCTACTTGTGTTGTGTGGCTGCCTGGGGTGGGTAAACATTTCAAGATGCAAGCTAAAAGATAAAGGGCATCTGCCCTCGGCCTGGTGTGATGATGAATAAAAGTTCTCCACTTGCACATAGACAGCAGCAGGAGCACAGCACTTTGTTTCCATGCAAATAAATGCTATTTATTTTTTAACCAGATAATAGATAAACTGTTTAACTTCAGAAGATCAAAGTCTTCTTCATTAAAGGAAGGGCAAAGGAGTGCTGCAGCTGCTGCACCATCTAAGAAGAAATGTTGCGCTGCTTTCAAAGAGGATTAGTTAAAGGGAATAGTTGAAACAGAGTCCCAGAAATCACAAGATAAGGTACATGTGCTACTTGGAGAGATTTTTAGTACAATGCTGATGTGGGTCTGATTTGCAGGGTATGTGCGGAAGCTAAAGTTACTGAACAATTTTCTACAGGAAGGAAATGGGCCAATGGGTGGAAATTGGACTACATGAAACGCCATTTAGTTGGAAGAGCTCATGTCTCTGTTGTACAGGCTCTCAGGCACAAGAATGCAGCAGAGAAACTGGTTTTTGGATTGCGTAGTATGCTGGCACAAACGTCAACTGAGAGAGTTAATAGATTGGCCATGACTGAGCAACAACGGTCTAAGCCTGAAGATGTGAAAGTTCTACTGCACAATGTTTTGCTATCTGTAAACTTAAACACTTCCAAGCTATCTGTGCAGGAAATCCACAATCACATAGCGCACTGCACCAAAATACCAGACAGCTGGAGAAGTAAATATTATGCGTTTGAATTCCTGGAGTCCATCAGCAGCGTAATCAGATCAGAAATCTTGGCAGAAGTTTGCAATGCTGCATTTCACACTCTGTTGATGAAAGAACTGACATTTCAGTCAGTAAAATGTTAGTTATTTACTTTATAATCAGATCTCTTGCACCAACACCACGTTCAATGTACAAAACTCTGTTCGGTGGAATTGTCACGTTAACATCATGCGACACGGAAGCTGTCACTTCAGCAATTACTGAATTTTACTCTGCCAATGGTCTGAATCTGCAGAAAATGGTGATGTTCACATCAGATGGTACAGCCGTTATGCTT
Organism: Ambystoma mexicanum; assembly: GCF_040938575.1. NCBI lineage: Eukaryota > Metazoa > Chordata > Amphibia > Caudata > Ambystomatidae > Ambystoma > Ambystoma mexicanum. The sequence continues at coordinate 1,259,636,981 of NC_090927.1, read as the reverse complement.
GGCAAAAACAATGGTATTGCTACAAGGTTTAAACAATCTATTCCACGTTTAATTGAGCAACACTGTGTTGCTCACCGTGAAGAATTGGGCATCAGCGATGCTTGGAAGAAGGTGCCAATGATTAGGGAAGTAGAAACGTTGCTAAGAACTGTTTATTCTGTGTTTTGCAGATCTCCAGTGAGAAAATCTAAATTTGAAGAAATGGCATCAGACATTCCATGTGATGCTTTGTCATTTCGACCCATCAATGAATTGAGGTTATCAAGACATTTTGCAGTGAATGCATTAATGCGCAAATATTAAGTGTTGCTAAAATACTTTAATCAGGAAATGACGGAGGAAAATGATCCTATAGCGAAATACTGTTTTGATATTCTTTGCGATCTAGCAGACTTGTCCAAGTTACTCCAACAAAGCAGTGTTACCCCAATTGAAGCCATGCAGTTTGCACGTGGCAAGATCAACCAGATTAGGGAACAGTACCTTGGTCAGGAAGTGTTCTGGAGCAGCACAGTTAGAGATCTGATCTCAACATACTCCGACAACAAGAAGGACTTCAGTACTGCATCTATTCTGAGTTTTATTGGCTTGGTGTGGGGGCATATGGAGAAAAGGTTTCCAGAAAACAGACTGAAGGACTGGGCCAGTTTTGATTTTGATTCACTAGCCACTCAACAATGCAGCTTTGACTTTGGAATAGAAATTGTTAAGCATCTTGCTGAAAAATACAATGCCATTTTAGATTGTAAGGAGGTGGACTGTTTAGAATCAGACCCTAGCATGCTTGCAGTAGTTTCCCTCCTTATGCAATATAATGCTTTTAAGAGTATGTGCTAGCACAGAGAAAAAAAGTGTGGTTCTTTAAAATGTCTTCAAGACATGGTGAATTTCACACTTCAACATGCCGTGGAGTACAATGTAGTGGCACAGCTCATGGACATATGCACCACATTTCAAGCCTCAAGTGTGAGCGAGGGTTCAGTCTCATGAACAGCATGAAGACCAATTCAAGGAAACAACTGGAAGAAAGTCACCTTGACATGCTCATGTGAACGAAGGTGTATCTATCCCATAACTAAGTAAATCTTGATGATGTGTATCAGCACTGGAAGAGCGGAAAAGACAGGCGAGAGAAGCATGTGAATCAAGGGGAGTCTGACAGCTCAAAAGACTCAAGTTTCAGTAGTGCCACGGCAGTCATTCCATCGCCATTGGCGAGTTGTAGCAGCACTGAAGTGTCGCAAGATAACAACTGACACGTCAACTTCTCATCAATGCCATTGCTGACACTTTGTTTAGCCTGACTTCTCATCATCTGATGTGAACATCACCATTTTCTGAAGACTCAGACCACTGGCAGAGTAAAATTCAGTAATTGCTGAAGTGACAGCTTCTGCATTGCAAGATGTTAACTTGACAATTCCACCGAACAGAGTTTTGTACATTGAATGTGTGTGGTTGGTGCAAGAGATCTGATTTTAAAGTAAATAACTAACAGTTTACTGACTGAAATGTCAGTACTTTCATCAACAGAGTGTGAAATGGAGCGTTGCAAACTTCACCAAGATTTCTGATCTGATTACGCTGCTGATGGACTCCAGGAATTTAAACGCATAATATTTACTTCTCCAGCTGTCTGGTATTTTGGTGTAGCGCGCTATGTGATTGTGGATTTCTTGCACAGATATTTTTATTTATTTATTTATTTATTTTACATTTATAAAGCGCTCACACAGCCCGCAGGCATCGAGGCGGTGTTACAGGAATTGTTTGTTTTTCTTAGTTGCGTAGTTGTGTTTTTTTGTCTTAGTTACGTATTTATAACGCGCTTAAACACCCAGAGGTTTCTAAGTGCGCCCCGGGGATCGAACCTGTTGTTGCTTCGTGTCGTCCAAGACGCACACGCTGCCGCTGAGCTATCCTCCCGGGACGGAGGATAGCATGGAAGTGTTTAAGTTTACAGCTAGCAAAACATTGTGGAGTAGAACTTTCACCTCTTCAGGCTTAGACCGTTGTTGCTCAACCATGGTCAAGCTATTCTCTCAGTTGACGTTTGTGCCAGCATACTACGCAATCCAACCCCCAGTTTCTCTGCCGCATTCTTGTGCCCGAGAGCCTGTACAGCAGAGCCATGAACTCTTCCAACTAAATGGTGTTTCATGTAGTCCAATTTCCACCCCTCAGCCCATTTCCTGTAGAAAATTGTTCAGTAACTTTAGCTTCCGCACATACTCTGCAAATCAGTCCCATTTTTAGAGCCTATTGATGCTTTGCTCATCAGAGAACTTTGACTTTTAAAAACAAAAGCATGTTATAAAGAAGCTTTCAATCGGGAACCTGTTTATGCTGTCGAAATGTTACTGAGACAGCCACTCCAACTTTAACGAACAGCAATTGGTATGCATGACATGCACATATCCCCCTTGATTTATATGAAAATGTGTGTAGATTTGTATTTTTTCTTGTATTAATATCTCACCATCAGCTTACAATATATGGCAAAACTGGTGGTGCAAATTGCTCTCTGTCCTGTTTTCCTATCTGATGAGAAATGTGTGTTTTCTGTATCATTTACATAAGTTTCATTTATTTTCTTAATTGTAAAACAATTTATTTTGTAATGTATTACCTGGCTGCTACCTACTATACCAGCCCCAGGGTCCCCTTTCCTTCATCTTTACATTTATTGTTCATGTTGAATAAAATAGTAAACAGAATACACTAAACCCTTCCATCTTAGAGAGTGGCCACTTGCTGGACCTCTGATTTGGTTGCACAACCCTAAGAGTCCTCTTATGATGCTGTACTAGTAGTAGTCTAGTCACACTTTTCTTGGCAGACTATCGGTGGGGTTAACTTCCGGTCCAGGACAATCTGACATTACACAATTCAGTGCTTTTTATTTCACTGGGCAGTGTCCATCCATACTCCCCCCCCCTTCTATTAAGTCATAATCATGTTCATGTATTGCTTATTTCATTAAACCAATAGAAAGCATTTCCTTTAAATGACATACATTTAGTGAACTGAGAATGCAGGAGGCGCTACTGCTGTGCTACTAATTAATTTGTGAGGCAGAATCTGGGTTCCACTAGAAGAACCCCTCTGTTCTTGTACCAAACCATCATAAAACGAAAGATATTGCTATGTAAAAGGGACACAATTTTGAGATCAGCTAAAATCTTAGGATGAATAGGGCACCCAAATGTCCCTTGAAGTACAGCTTGTTGTGCCGCAAATTTGCATTCTTCGCTTGCACACTGTGGAATTGGATCACTAAGCAAGCACTTGCTCACTGGTGAGTGCCGCGCCAGCGCTGCCGAATCACCGACCACCACCAGTCTGGCGGCGCATCCCTCAGTTGCGCACATGACTGAAAAACAGCCCACTCACAACTACTCTTTGGCGCACACAGCCCCGAGGGAACATTGGTGGCAGCTATAGCGACTCACATTCAATACAATGAAAAACAATTAAATAATTTTCCATCGTGAATTGCGATGCAATACCACTTATTGTATGCCTTGAAAAACATTGAAAGCAACTTATTTTCAACTGAGACATTGACTTAAATATTTCCATTTCTAGGGTTGGACTGATGCCGACATCCAAGCATAGAATGGACAAGTTCATATTTTCATCCCTCTTTTCTTCATTTTGGATAGCATGAGGAATTATGGTACCTACAGTATAATGATTTATTTAAAATATATTTTTAGAAAAATATTTTTAAAAGAATATCAGATTTTTTTCAATCTACAAAAAAAATCAAAGATCACTACAATGAAAGAAAAGAGATAAAAATGAGAAAAGTGATCAAAAGAAAAAATCTAAATCGCAAAATAATATACATTCAGAGATACGATATGTGAAGAACTTCTGGATACTAATTGCATGATGTTATGGCAATTCATGCATAATATGGCGTGTAACATAATGAAATCAAAGTATGAGATTTTTTTTTTTTTCCAAGATCACACATAGTACTGTAGCCGGCATTAGTTTGTTTCTGCAGTGACTCTTCGCTCGAGTCCCAGCAAACACAGATTGGGGGGAGTGTAGGAGAAGAGACTCTGAATTTTAACTAAGGCTCCGAATGTCAACAAAGATTAAACCTGATCCCATTTGTGAACAAGAGTGTGAGACTCGGGCATGAGGCTCTGGGTCAAATATAGTTTAGGTAAGTATTGTGAATGCACAGAGCACATGCCAGCTAAAAAGGAGGGGCAGGGGAATTGTGCACTGCATTAACAGCTGATGTTATCATGCCACACCACAGTTATGGACTGAGTGCAATGGAAAATTAAACGAACATGCATTATTCTACTAATACCTCTAAACTCTACCCTATTCCCTTACTAATATTCAGAGCATCTCAGTCCATGACTTTTGGTGTAATTTGATTAGCTGAATGTGATGGCAACCACGGGCTGTGCAAGGTTAATTGGAAGTGCAAGAAAATAAACAAGAATGAATTTGTTTTGCAGTGCATACATGACAAGTTGACGATGTGGAAAGTGGAGAGCCACGTTGTTCAAAGAAGCCCCATTGTTCATTTTCAGAACAGGAAAACAGAGCGTAGTAATGTAAGACTTTTCATCTGTTTGCTGTCTTTCTAAAAGCCAGGCTGATCACGTGTTTTTTAATGGAACGTTCTAGTGAGTTGCTTTGCAAAAGGGAGGTGGTTCTGATGGACACATGACATCACTTTCAAAATGTGGTATTTTCTTACATTTTATGTAGGCACGCATACATTCATTGGAGGTGAAGAGGGTTTAAAAAGAGCTGTTAGTCAGAAGGCTTGGTCTTTTGGGCGCTCTCTGACTGGCTCTGGGACAGTGTGCTGCATTCGCTCGCAGGCAGGCTGGCTGACAGGGAAAGTCAGTCAGCTGTTAATGCAGTGCCAAATTCACCACCCCCTTTGGCTGATACCTTTCTAGGACGAGTGGTAAGAAAACCAGATATATTCTACAGTCCGTTTGGAGGGCGTCCTGGGTTCGCTGCCCAGTGGGTGTGGGGGGGCGGTGGACAAAACCAGGTGTGTTTTTTTGGCGAGTTCTAGTCAAATTGAGGTGCGAGGTGATTGTTATAATTTTTTTTAAAACTGTCAATCGTACACAGTTCATTTTCACATGCTGTTCAAAGTAACTTATATTTGAAGGGTTTTTGATAAATGCATGTTACAAACTGTGGCTGCTCAGAAAAGCACATTCACGTTCTGAATTGAAGAGAGTTATTTTTCCCATGTGTTTTTGACCTCATGTAAGGAGATTCAGATGTAACAAGGATATAGGCTGCCAAGATTTGTAACACATTTTAAGGTCAGTTTTAGCAGAACCATTGCCATCTATCGCAAGAAAGTGTTTGAGGCCTATTGTGGGAAAAGGCTGTTTACCGTGGGGGAACTTTGCTGATGAAATGTGTGGCTTTCGTTTATTTTCATTTTGAATCGTAAGGAATGTCATGCAAAGATACTCCTGCCTTCTCGATATAGAGCTCTGGATGACCCAAAGCCACCTCTTGTTATACCCCTCCAAAACGGAAATCATGGTATGTGGCAACTCCGAACTTCTTCCGCACCCATACCCTGGCCATCTGCCATGGGCAACTCACCGACTCCGTCTAAATCAGTAAAAAACCTTGGATGCACCCTTGACTCTGACCTAACACTCTCGCGCCAAGTCAACAACGTCTCAAAGTCCTGCCACTACCACCTTAAAACTCTTTAGGCGCATCTTTCTGTATCTCTCCTTTCCCAAAAGACTCTCCGCGGTCCAATCAATTGTTACATCAAGACTGGACTACGCTAACCCCCTCTACCTCGGAGCCTACGCTTACCAAATGAATAAACTTCAAAGAGCACAAAACGCTGCAGCCAAACTGCTACTAGCGCTCGGCCCGAGAGACCACATCTCCCCAGCCCTTAAAACTCTGCACTGGCTTCCAGTAGCCTGAAGGGTGACTTTCAAACCTTATGCATTTCTCATAGAGCATTGCATAAAACCGGACCTCAATATCTTCAAGATAAGCTAAAACCCTATCACCCTTCACGTACTCTTAAGATCAAGCTCAGCCGGCCTCCTAGTCATACCTAAAACAAACTCAGTCAGGTTAGCCGGATCATCATTTTCAGCCTTAGCCCCCACGCTGTGGAACGCACTCCCACCCCACATCCGCCTAACTGAAGATCTAATGTCTTTCCGCAAACTACTGAAAACTTGGCTCTTCCCCTAAAACCAACCTGTACGCAAACTAACCCAAACTGAATAACAACATCTCAATGACACCAACCCAAGAAACTACTAGATCTTGACAACAATAAGAAAAATAAAAATACATCATCAAGATCCATGCAAGAAATCGACAACTAATAACCGCTAATATAAACTAAAAGGACAAACAGATTAGAACGAGTAAAGTAACTCAAAGCAGTGAAGTGAAGAAAAAAAAAAAAGGAATAAATCGTACGAAAACAGGAATGAGGTTTAAAGTAATGAAATGGATGTAACGAATCGATAATGCATGATGAATGAACGAAGTGAACGGAGCGGATGAAATCGTTAGAATGGATGAAACGGATGAATGCGCTGAGCGGATGAATGTGCTGAGCAGACGTGTGCGTAGATCGGATGAGTACATAGAATGGATGAGTTTGCTGAGCGGATGGGGCGTAGAGCGGATGAGAGTCTAGAACGGACGAGTTTGTAGAGCGGATGACTGCGTAAGAGTATGTACAACGCAGGAGTACATAGAGCAGATGAATGTGCAGTGCTAAGCGGAAGTGTATAGAGCGGATGAGTGTGTAGAGTAAACAAGTGTGTAGGTCAAACGAGTGTGTAGGGCGGATGAGTGCATAAGTGCGGAGGAATGTGTAGAACGCAGGAATGCATAAAGCAGATGAATGTGCAGAACGGATGAGTGTATAGAGCGGACGAATGTATAGAGCGGAGGAGTATGTAGAACGTGGGAGTACATAGAGCAGATGAAGGTGCAGAGCGGACGAGTGTGTAGAGCGGATGAGTGCGTACCTGCGGACGAGTGCGTAGAACGCAGGAATCCATACATCGGATGACTGCCTATGAGCGAATGACTTTGTAGAGCAGATGAGTACATATAGCAGATGAGTGCGGGGAGCGGATGAGTGCGCAGCGCGTGATGGGTGCGCAGAGCATGATGGGCGCGCAGAACAAAAGGTTGCGCAGAGCAGAAGAGTATGTAGACCGGAAGAATGTGTAAGAACGGATGAGCATGTAGAGTGGACGAATGCGTAGAAACAGACTAGTGGGTAGAACGGACGAGTGTATGGAGCAGAGGAATGCGTGAAAGCGAATGAGTGTGTAAGTGCAGAGGCATGTGTGAGAGCGGAGCGAGGCGCAAAAGCGGGTGAGTGCGTAGAGCGGACGAGTGCGTAAATCGGACGAGTGCTTAGAGCGAATGAGTGCATAGAGCATGTAGAGCAGATGAGCGCGTAGGGCGGACGGAATGGGCGAAGAATGTTGATGAAATGGGTGACGTATATGGATATAACAAGTGATGTATGGGAATAAAACGTGTGACATGTGGTTGAAACGGGTGACTTATGCGGTAGGAACGGGTGGCGTATGTGGATGAAATGGGTGACATGTGGATGGACGGGTGAAATATGTGGATGGAACGGGTGAAATATGTGGATGGAACACGAAGTATGTGAAGGTACTGGTGTAATATGTGAAAGGTACGGGAACTATGTGGATGGTACGAGTGAAATACGTGGATGGAGTGCATAAAACAACTTAGAAACACACGGAACGGAGTACATAGAACAGATTCAAGTGCGTGGAACAGATTGGAGTATGTGGAACAGATGGAGTGCGTGGAGCAGACTGGAGTGCATGGAGCGGTCTGAATGCATAGAACAGATTGGAGCGCAAGGAACGGCGTGAATTACATGGAATGGTGCGAGTGCATAGAACGTTTGAAAGAGCATGTAACCCATCATATCACATCACCATGCTTACTCTCTTCTTTACACCACCACCCAACTAGAACAAAGAGATACTATGACACCATTCGGTATAGCTGTTCCCATACCAACATCTGCCACATACTCCACATCACTATAACTAAACACTGATGGTTACACACCTCCCAGCCAGGCGTTCTGCTCAGGCCTAACGCAGTCACAATCGGTCTGGATAAATCCTACCAGAACGAGCACATACTCTTAATCTCTCAACCACCACACCTACTGCTAAGAAGCAGCTATTACACGAATGCCACACCAGCTGCACACATATCTGGTGCTCACACGCACCTTTGACTCTCTCTAATCTCTCTACTGACTTGAACTTCGGTTCCCAAGGGCGTTCAACCTACCAGCACCTTCAGACCATACCAATGGTATATAAGGCGCTATATAAATGCAAAGTAACATAACATAAGTCTGTACATTTTATAAAATTCTAATCTCTTACAAAGCATAGAAGAAACAATTTAGCCATAGTCTACTCATTACGCATTTCTGGTTCCTTGTGTTAGTATTCAGACCAATGTGAAGCAGGAGGTGGTAGTTGCATTTTATCACATCTGGTCAAATACAAAACAAAAACTGATCACTGTGAATTGGGTCCATCTCAGGGGTGGATTACATAAATAACAGCATTCAGGTGTCCTGGTAAGTGTATTCTTGATTACTGCCAAAGTGATATTGTCAATAAAACACCACATGATGATGAAATTGTGACTTAAGGCGCACCAGGTCCGGTTTTAGCTTACCGTTTATGACTCTGGTATAATAATAATTATAGCATCAGGCAGTCCTGTATATTTAGGGCTCACCAAAAATACCCCAACAAGCTCACCAGAAATACTACAAAATACCCCTGACAGTACTCCAAGGTTCGAAATGAGCATGAGCTAAAAGCAGCTCCTGGGTGTCAGGCATCACCGAGTAGGCAGGAGCTACCGCTGAGGAACCAGGAGAAAGTACACAGTGCTCTACAAATCTAGGTTCCACATGAGATGCACACTTCAACATTTAGCCCCGTTTCCTAGAGGTTTGCTAATTATTCTTTATTTATATTCTAAAATTCTAAAACACTGAGGCGTGGCCTGAGCCTGTGGTAGGTATATAATGTTTAATTTGTAATTGAACAACCCGCATAAGCAATATTTTAGTGATTTACAATGCAAGATGGAGCTTTCTTGTAACAAAATGCCATCAATAAGAAAAGAATATGAAATAAGGAATTGTAGCAGTGTCATTTACAGTTCAGGACGCAGCTGGTGCTTACTGTACAACAGAAATTAACATAATCTGATCATACATGAAAGCACAAAGAGTTTACACAAGCATACAGCATTAAAACAGCATTACTCTTCACAATACCAAATTATTCACAGATATTGTAAAGTGGACAAGCTTTACCATCTCGAAACCATTATGTTTGGGATTACTTTGTAACAAAGTGTGTGACTTCTGTTTTTAAAGTATAGGGCATAAGAGGCGCACCATAAAAACGACACTTTTTTTAAGGGATGAACCAAAAAAATAATAATAAAAAATAAAAAAAATACAGCTACTCTGCTGTCGTTTTAAAGTAGCAAGGTTTTTGGTACTAGAAACGGGACCACTGCTATGTTAAAATTGAGTATGGCTCAATTTCGAGTAACCCAGTATTACCCCCGGGGAGCCTGTTACACTTGCACCTTCACGTACACAGGTGCCATAATTGTCAAAGTTTGCACGGCGGAGTACTTATGTGCAGTGTAAAAAACAAAAGGTTGCGTACTCTCAATCTTTTGCACTCTGCTGTGCAAAATGGGAACACTGCTTGCAACGTGTGCATGGCAGGCAGTGTTGAAAATGGATTACAAATGAATCCACTGCATTTGTGCCAGCATGAAAATGCAGCCTGGCACAAATGCTGAAGTATTTGCATTGCGGAGAGAAAGGGCGAGGCAGAATCATAACTACGAACCGCCCCTCTCCACCATGCAAATTGTTGAAAATGAGCCAAATGTGCTGTAGGCAAAGTTTTATCCAGTGGGACAAAATTGGAAAAACATGACTGAAAAGGCCAAATCTGCACAGGAGTTTTACAAAAGTTCACATATGACACTTAAAGAAAGAACCTGTGTTGTGCATTGTGAGAACGCACTAAAGTAAGGGTGAAGTGATTCGGAACTTTGTATTAAAAGTACAAACTATTCTTTTAAAATACTTCAACACAAATATGCATGCCCTTAAAGGATTTACAATGCTAAGTTTGTAGTACTCCCAACAATGGCATGAGGTTATTCCAAGTTTCCAAAAATGCTGATGCCTTAAAAGGATTACTACACCCGACAATTGAGATATCAACTCAAAAAGGGAGAACTGTCAAAGTTTGGATGTTTCTCGCAATACAACACTATGGTTATAATAGTAAGAAGCAACATTGGAAACCATTCCTATTTAAACTGAATATTCAATTACTGTTGGGAGTAATCTTAAACGACCATGCACCCATAAATGAACAGCAATAATGTTTCACATTTCACATCTCAAGAGCAAAGGAAACATGTGAGACTTTCCAATGAGTTGTGCTCTTCTTGCCCCATAAACAGTAAATGTGGGAAGTCCAACCAGAAAGGTTTGCAATCTTGTGCCCGAAGCACCTGGACCATAGTTGTTGGCATTTGCCTTTTTTTTCTTTTTACTGATGCTGGCATCTCTGTGAAAGGTGGAAATGGCAGTTGTGGAGGTGCAAACTTCTATACACACAGCAACTTGATGCCTCACAGAAGTGTCAGTTTATACACGAAATGTGTAAAACCCGATAGCTGACACAGGCTATGCCAATTTCTTTCCACATACATCCTGCTTCCTGAACAAAATCCAGAGGTCTAAAAGTGCAAATCAGCACAGTTTAAAAACTTTGTACCCATCTTTTGTCTTAATTCCGATAGTGCTATTTCATGGGAATGGACTGGAAAACATTTCTGTGTGGGTTCCACCTGTTGCTCCATGTCTCTATATTTTTTCTAAGCTATTAATTAGGCTTCTCAAAGTACAATGTTTATATACCAGATTCCTCTCAAACAACAGACATGGTACTTTCTGGATTTACCCTAATCATCCTAGAAGCATTACGGAGTTCATGCAATTGTTTGGCAGGCTTGCCAACACCATCCTCAAATCTTTTTTCAACCACTACAAGTACAGTTTCATACAAGAAGGATGCATTTTGTCTGATGAAGTTCTTCTTCTCAGACTCCTGTTCACATCGCAAGCTGTAATCAACATGCTGGACAGCAACTAGAATTATTTCCACCAAGCTTTCGAGAAGAATCATGTGTAGCTCTGGAAAATATAATTTCAGGGCCTCTTCCAAGAAGGCCATTGTTTGTTTTGTGAAGGCCACTACAGTATAGCTGAGATTCACCCAACAGTCCTCAGCAACGTACTGCTCAAAATTACCTACACCACAACTTCGCATCTCCTCCCTCAGCTTTCCAAGAGCCTCAGGAGTCATTAGATTCATTCTTCTCCACATCTCCTCAGAATTACGATGCTTGGTAGCCTCAATAATAATATCCTTGTAACTTTGCAAAGCATATTTAATGTCCTTCACCAAGAGCACATGAAGAATGAAAGTTAAGTCCAGGCCAATCTCGCTCAACTGTTTGCAATGCTCTTTGGCTACCTTCACGCACTCAGCAGCGGTTGAAAGACTCTCTTTACTATCGAATACTTGCTTGCTGAATGCATCAACGAACATCCTCATAGCGGATCGTGACCAAACAATAAATGCAGAGTAGCAGCCACTGTTGCCAGCAAAGTCCATCTCAAACTCCTTGGCCGTCTCCAGGAGCCCGGTGAAGAAGACATTGCAGAGCTTGTGAATATAGAGAAGAGTGGCACCCTCAATGCGCAGCTGGCGGATGGCAGTGTGCATGGCAGTTGCTCGGTTCTTAAGAAACAGCTCACAGGCCTTTGTAGACTGGCCGAGACGGATGAGCTGGGATACTGCCCGTCGTGTAGCCTTGGGTCCGCCGCGGAGTGAACGATCTGGAGACAGCTCAAATACAAGCACTTCAGTCAGCCGACGCACCCGATCTTCTACTTTCGCCCTAAGCTCCTTCACCCTCTGTGTCAGAGGTGCGTCTCCCAGGTAGGCATTCAGCTTGTCAAGAAGGTCCACAGCACCCTCAAAATCCCTCTGTGCAATACAAACGTCCAAGTCCTCAGGTAGCTCTAGGATCCAGTCCAACTCAAGGTCTACTGCCTCTTCTTCTTGAGCATCATCATTATCATCAAACGGGTTTCGGGGACCCTCTTTTCCAGTGTTCTCTGGTGACCGGGGTGGTGGTGGGGCCATTGCTGCAACCTCCTCCTCCTTTCTGCGTTTCTCACTGCGGGCCCGGTTCTTCTTGGCCTCATCAAGCACCTCCAGCCATTCCTTTTTGACCTTGGCATTCTCTGCCTGGAAGATGCGGCTCTCTGGGCAGGTGAGTATTTTGAACATGTCCTTGGCTGGTGGGTGGTCCTTGACATTGACCACTGCCAGGTCATCGAGGCGATAGCGGGCGTCCAGGCGGTAGCCACCACGTCGACCTGATACAGCTACCAGCAGACAATCACTGAGTAAAAACACATGCACCTTCTGAAGGTGTGCCGCTTGGTCGGCTTCGTACTCCTGTAGATCGCCATTGTAAAGCAACTGCCGCCCTGGGCTGTCGCGCAACAGGTGCTCGGCTCCCTCCACCCGCTCCAGCAAGGTGGTCAGAGCACGCTGCGGCTGAGGGCCAGGTGTTTCTTCGGACTCTCGGAGCGGGAAGGCGGCGACCCCAGGCGGCAGTTCGTCTAGGTCGGGACGCAGAGCGGCAGGCAGCGCCTCCAAGATGCCCTTCTGCTCCGTCAGGATGTGGCTAAGCTGGTACATCTCACTTTCCAGGTAAGAGATCTCGCGCGCCGTTCGGATAAATTGCCTGTAGTTCTGGTAGACATTGCGCTTCAGGCTCTGCGCAGTCTCATCGGCAAGGGTTTGCACGCGCTGCCGATGCTCCTGCAGGTCCCGGTCGCCGTCAGACTGCTGCGAGAGGCGTTGGACATAAGCTCGCGGCTCGAAGCCGCCGGACTCTAGCTGCCGTCGCAACCTGACGTCCGCCATTGATAGACCGATTGGCAACTGGTTTGGAAAGATGACAGCTAGCAGTTGTTTGGTTGCGAGCTATTTCTGCTTCCTGTTGACGGAAATCAAAGCAACCCCGCCTCCTTTCCTCCTGTCAGACAGGCGGCCTGTAAACTTAGCAGCAGCGTAAGAGCAGCAAGCTGTGCGTTTGGCAAAGTATGCCGCCATCTTAGAATATCCATACGGGTGGCGGTTGAAAGGGCGGCTGTCAGCAAAGCCAACGTCTTGTTTTGTAATTTGAAATAGCTTAGTCTGTTTTAAAAAAAAATACATTTGTTAAATGGAAAAAGGGAACATTTAAGTAACTTCCATTTACAACTCGACACGTACAGGAGATATCCATGCGTAATTACTTCAAGATTTCGTCTACGTATTTTATGCAAAAAGGGGGGCAGTTTTAATTTGCTATGTTGTCACTGGATAAGGAACATCTACGCCAGCTAGTGAAGGGTCTATCCCGGCCCGACGCTCTACGCCCACACGGTGCTTCATAAGAAGACGCGGGCAAGGGAGCGCCGTCTTCGGACAAGTACTCCACATGTCTCCAATCTATAACTGACTTTCGCCTCGTCAATGCCGTTCTTCCCGTCCCGCCCCTTTCGCTGAACGCTAGACTGCGTGGCTAGATGCCACACTGACCAAACATACGTGCATGCAAGTTGTATCTTTACTGGGTTTGGAAAATAATGTAACATGCACCGCCTACATTCCTTTAGCATTGATACACAGCATGACGATCCCCTAAGCCTATTGTTGCCGCCACTATTTTGTAGTTTAGTATTGCCTGCTGTGTAAAATGCAGAAACGTCACAATCCGTTTGCTTCTACGCATGCGCACGCGTGCGTACTACCTGTACATTTGTATTTGTCCTAATTCTTGGCGAGATGTTTTAGCAGCTATTACTGTTTTGGACATGGGGTCTCGGATTAACGCTGCCCGGGGTCCACGGGATATGGACCAGGATCTGCTGCTGGCTCTTTGTCTGCAGGCTGAGGAAGAGGAGGTGGCACGGGGGGGAGTGATGGCCCCTCTTTCGACTTACAGAACCCCAGTCACCGCTGCCCCCGAGAAGTCGCTTTCTGTGGTGGATCCGTCCTGGGAGTTGCTGGATCCCAGCCCTGACGTACGCGCCCTCTTTCTCCAGTTCAATCAACTTTTTTTTTGGGGGAAGCTGGCGGGGGTGGAGGTGAAATGGAGCTCCCGCATGACGCTGTAAGTTTATAGCATTATCGTTAAAAACGACTTGCAACAAACCGTTTTATTGTTAAAAGAGATTGTTATATTTATTTACATTTTAAAACCGATTTGACTTAAACGTTTGTTCGACACATATAGTGGGTCTGGGTAACACAGCCAGAAGTTCGGCAGTCCTCGAGACCGGTTACAAGAAAAAATAACATTAATTGGATAGTTGGCAGATGGTTTAATCTAGTACATAGATTAAGGACCTGTAGAGAGGAGGACATCGATTTAAACGTGTAGGGAATATGAAAGGGATGGTCGTTGGCAACTACAGCAGTGGAAGGGAGGTGGGATTTACTGGGGCAATTCAGATTTTCACCACACTAGTTCCAGAAAGTTATAATTCTATTAAACCCAGGAGGCAAAGGATTATGCTCTCTCTCTCTCATTTTAGTACTACAACAGCATTACAAAGGTAAACCAATAATAATCGTTAAATAATCAAACTACAAATCCCTCTTAAAGTCTTTGGTAGTACAGTATCATTTGTCTTTGATAAACCCACGTGATAATATAAAGCAATCATTAACTTTCTCTGCTCGTAAACACTGCAGCAACCTCCATTACTTCCTCTTTTCTTTGCTGAATCCACAACTGCTTTCTCATGGTAATCCACAATTCCGATGTATGATCAAATCCACTTCTGAACTCCCAGACGGCTTGGATTCCACCACGGTACCTAGTATGACAAAATGTATACTCGGTGAGATGGAACCAAAGGGCTGTGCAATCGTAAGTCACAGTATTCAAAATAGAATAAATGTAACTCATTTTTTAATGACTTAATGCATCAACAAATCAAATCTGATTTTAAGGGTGGGATAATCCTTTGCCTCTGTCTTTAATGAATTTTGACTTTCTGAATTCCAAGTCAAGATCGGAGGCTTGAATTATGCTTGTTCAAAGCTTACCACCAACAATCCCATACTCTCCACTGGTTTAAAATGGAAGGTCTTAAAGGTCGGCTCATTCAACCAATCTGCTGATCTCATGATATCTTCTAGTCTAGCACCTACGTTAAAGGCCTTGGTGGCCATCGCAACCCTCACGTAGTGTGCACCGTAATTGACCACATAAATGCCAGCTAGCGCCTTCAGCCATCTGGCTAATGTCGCTGACGCCACCGCCTTACAGGGCTTGCACAATGCTATAAATAATTGTGATCTCCCTGGAGGCAGTGCTCCAGATAGGATTTTGAGGTGCGAGTATGTTGCGCATGATTTTTGAAATTTAGAGAGTAAATGCAATATCAAGTGAGTAAAAATGAGTTTTCTCCTCTGCAAGAGAGTAAAATGTATCCAACATATACACCCAATGCATACTTAAAGTCAGACCCGTAGACAAAAAGAGTTGTAGATCAAAGTTGTCTGACTTGCCTTTAACCATTTTATTACACTTGTGGAAAATATTCTGCCATAAAATAACTTGTGAGTACATGCTACATACGCAGCTTCATTTTCAAAATTCTGGTCCTAGAAACTGTTAAGAACTACTATAGATTGAGACTAATGCATTTCCTGCAGATGGAGCTTGAGTAAGCAAGTGTTACAGTACAGAACTTGCTTACATAGTTTGAAAGAAGTGAAAGCAGTCAACAAAACAGTGCTAGGCATGAGTTTATGAACTGTATTACTTCTAAATCAATTTCTATAACATGTTCCGTGTGTTCTCATTGGAAATATTACATGTGGTCTCCTTTCCTATAATTTAAAACAGACTTCACAAATTCTGAAAATAACATGCAAAGCTTCACAAATAAAAGTGTTACCCTTACGTAGAGCCAAGTTAATCTGTTTTGACCTCCAAGAATTCCACACATTAATCACTAGCCAGAATCAACTTTTACTGGCGTACATGGTAGCTCGGAGCAAGGTAAACTGAGCCACTCATTACACAATCACACACTAAAACATGAAAAAACAGCCTGATACACTTAAAAAGCAAGCTGATTATAGGTGTGTGTCATTGTCACCTAGAGAATGGAGGTAGATGGATCAGTCTACATTTCAAAAGACAATCTTATAGATTGTTGCAAACATCTGCATCATGACTGCCCTGTTTCGGGGTGAAGTTTAGTCTCTGGCAAATAAAGTCTCCACTTTCACTCCAACCATGCTTAAGAGGATTGAATATGCAAGTCTCCAGGCTTTCTGTGTCCTTGCTAATACACACACCCATCAAATGTGTATAATGCTTTTGAAAGCATCACGGCAGAAACAAAGTACCATGGTGAAGAAAACCTACAAGAATTCAGTTAATTTTAGTTTCTTTTGTCTAGGTGTGTATGGCTGTGAAAGCCTGGCTGGACGTCTTTTCTTCCTTGCATACTATAGTTTTATTGCAGTAGTTGGGTCTGTAGGGTATTTTGTGGAGATTTGGGGCCTGACGGTATTTTCTTACCGCCGAAAAATAACTTCGCAACAATCACTCCTTGTATTCAGATTGGGCCATGTACAACAATAATACAGTGGACATGCATTATTTCAGCACCCAGACATGCGTATTTGGTATGCGTGGTTGGTGGTATTTTGGTGAGCATAATTCCCTTGTTTTATTTGTGGCCCCAATATCCAGAATCCCTTATTTTTGCTTAGATTTTTCGTGTAATCACTAGAGAGACCTCAGGCTTGCATTTCAGGAACACCACATTTTCATTTTTAGTGTGCCACCATGGGCAATTTCTCTCTGTCTTATCTACGGCAGCGAGCTATCATGTGGTATTTTCACTATCTTATATACGGTAGTGAACTATGTCCCGGGCCTCCCTTTTTGCCGACTCATAGACCTCCGACAAACTACAACACACACAGTTAGTTATAATTGCTCATACTGAATTACATTGTGCACACGGCTGCAACCAAATTTGATGTTTAGCTAGCTTGAAAATGACAATTGCACTGTCTAAACATCTCCCCACATCATCAGCACTGTTTGGGTAAATATAAAACACACCACCCGTCTGCTTTCAAATATTTTTGTGTATTATAAAAGTTGCATTTAAACACGATCTCACTCTTTACAGAAATAAATAAAATAGCACAGTAACAGCATTGTCTGTGATACACTGAAAAGAGAGTGGCGGAGACAAGAACTCAATTTGCAACATTAACATGTGATTAAAGCAAAGGAATCTCCTTTCCTACACTGACTGAATATTCCCGTATACACTCATCCCCCACACTTCTGTAATTACCTTATCTGGTCAGCCTGAGTTTTCTTCAGCTGTTCTCTTTCTGAATTTGGCTCCCTTGAAGATTAACCCCGGTGAAAACAAGCGTCTTTCGTTCTCAAACCGGGTTATTGCCTGGAACTCTCAGCTTTTGCAGCAGGAATGCTCCAGCCAGGAAAACGGGTCCTTCTCCCAGCTCTCCAAATCCCGACTGTCCTCCCCCTCTCTTCAAACTCCCCCCAGCAAAACCCTCATCACTGCCTCTAGCATGATACTTGCTATGACGCTGCTCCAATCAGAAATTAATCATGCCATCTCCTCCCTCTCTACACAATGGCTCCTTTTTACAGTAACCATTTGTAACCAACTGATTTCCTGTACCTTCGAGCCCTTGGCTTCCTGTAGTTATGTGGACAGAGCAGCAGAGAAAAAGAAAAAAAAATGAATGTGCGTTTAAAAGTTCACTTTCAGAGTAGGCCTATTTCTGCAGTGGAGACACATTTTTATTAGTGGGTTATGTTAAATGCAGTTTTATTAGTCAGGTTAGTTATTAATAATGTTAGTTATTAATTTTCAAATGTGTCTCTTGCACCATAGGCATTTCAGGTGAAAAATAGTGTGCATTTTTGAATGTGCACGTGTGCTTTTAACTGTAAAAATAGATTTGCATCTTATATGTTAAAATCGTTTTTGACTGAATAGCCTGGCTTTACTTATATCCATGTTAATCTGGTAACGCATATAGCAATGCACCGCACCCATGTGGTGGCGCTGCATAAAAAAAAATTGCTACCTGTGCAGTAGTGCTGTACTCTGTGCTGTAACACGCCAAATATCCTTACAGGTCAAAGTCCCTAAAGGATGGTCCTAACATAACGATTTTCATCAAAGTGTCTATGGTTTCACTTTTAAGGGAGCATCTGAATTTTGTTTTAATATTGTTTTATGTGCTAAATGCACGTTCACATTCTACACTGGTTACACAAAGACTTAAAGCAATTTTGCATACTTTTGCAATATTTGGCATCAAATCACCATGTAGACTAGCAACACGACTGCAGACTTTTGTCATACTGCAACCCTTATAGCTCCCCTTAATCATACCATGCAATAGAGGCCATTCTTTTGTCTGTAAAGTTTGGCCATCTAATAAAGAAGCAGTCTCATTTTCCTCAACATGCCGGCCTTTGCTGTCATACTGAATTCTTACTTTTTTGCTTGTCCATAAAATGTGCATCTGCCATGGAGTGCTTCCCCGATTTCTGACTCACTATTGTCTAAAACTGTTGCTGATTCTAACAAGTTACCCAAATGAGTAAAAATGGCATTATCCTCATTTTGAAATCTCTTCCCAATGTTTTCTTTTAGATTTGCGACATTCTGTTCTCTTAATAAGTTAAACTCTGCACCAGAAAGGGAACTATAAGATAGTATTACACCTTTTAGTGAGATACATTTGCCCTCTGTGTCGGGCAACCCCCAACGATAATCTCAAGTTGCCTAAATTATCACCATTCTCTTTGAGTAAGGATTCAAGACTTCTAAAAGTAGCATCTACCAATGGCTGAATTTCAGTAAATAGTAAAGTCTGTTTCTCCAATTCCCGGCAAATAATTCCCACAACATTCATTATGTACATCTAACATAAATGCAGTAATAACGGCTGTCTTGTAGCTGCTAAAGTATTTGTGCAGTGAAGATGCAGTAGCGTTCCCATCAGCAGCAAGCTCCGATAGAGAAACTACAACCGAAGGGTAGCTTCTGTGGACGGCTTCAACCGCTTTTCTCATACTAAGCCACTTAACCGAGTGTGTCTTTCATTTTTAAAACGGGATCATCCATTACTTCTTGCACCTTCTCAAGTTTTGTTCTTATTGCAGAAGTATGAAATGGGGCATTTAAAGAATTAAACCGGGATGTAAATTTGTTGAGGACTGGCATTTTCTTCAGAGTCTGTGCATGCTAGACTGAGTCTGTGTGCAAGACAATGTGTTTGTGTAAGGAATGGTGAGTATTTGGGCCAGAGTTGCACACCAACACCTGTCTTTGATCCCCACATAACTGCAGCGCCATCAGTTCCAAGAGATACAAGCTTTCCCATATCAAGACCAATACTCTTAATTTTTTCTGTCACCCGTGCTACAATTGTGCTTGCTTTGCCGTCGTTGATGCGTAAATTACACAAAAACTAATTGGTGCTCCTGTACTATCAAGGTACCGCAAGTAGCCAGTTTCTTTTGAACACTAAGATCCTGACTTTCATCTATCATAATACCAAACACAGGTGATTGCTTTAGTTGCTTAAATAGTTGTTTTTCCATCACAGATGACATCCTTCACCGAATCCCAGCTTACATTTTTGTAATCTTTACTGTGTACAGTAGTAACTCCATTCTTAGCTTGAAGTTCAAGAAAACTATTCACTTTTTCGGATGGCATTTCCTCTTTTGCTGCATAAAATACTGTACTGAACAATCTTTTGTCATTCTCTTCCACAACAATGCTGACATCTTCCTCACTGTCACTACTACCTAGGCATTTTGAATTTGTTGGACATCACAAGGTATGCAATTTTCCGTTCAGCAGTTAGATGATCTTTGGAATCCTTGTGGCGCGATATGGTTGATAATTGAACATTGATGGCTCCTTCCTGTCCCCACACATTACGAACATTTGCCTTAACACAAACTTTACATAGAAGTCTCCTATTGCCTTGTTCATTCCTTTTTGTTTCTAACCATGGATACTTAATTTGCCATTCAGCAAAAGTGCTATCTTTAACATTTTCTCCGGTATGTTTTTTTTTTTTCTGCTGCTCAACTTTGTCAACTACGTTGCGAATGATGTCATGTACAAATTGCTCCACATAACAGTACAGGATTTTCCTGGGCTTTTTTTGTACTAGGCGCAAAGAAATCTAGCAGTGTTCTCTTTGTAGCCATTTTAGCGGTCCTCCCTCTGCGTTTCTTCTCTTGCTTCTCTCTAGACTTCTGCCACTGCCAGGCACCTTGTTCTTACCTGGAAAACAGCATGAACAGCTTCAACCACCCTTCCTGACATGACCTTTCATTCTATATTGGTTATGCAATTGAACATAAAGTTGTTCAAAACTTATCATAGCTTGAGCTTTTGAAACTGGCTATAGCGTACTATTCATAACATAACAAAGATCCCTCCTGGCAATGCTCTTAAAATGCCAACCAGATAGTAAGAGTAGTGCCAAGTGTGTAGACATTAATCTCTGCAATTAGCGGGATTCCTTTACCATGTACTTGAAGTTCTAAGTACATGGGCTGGGATGGCTCTTCTGTGCCCGCCTCCCCACTTTTAGTTCAGCTCTTTGGAGTCAGAGTACTGGTTGGTCCAGCAGGGCCTCTGATACTCTGGTTTTGCTGCTTATTGACCATATACCAATGAAGACCAGGAAACGTTGGTATAAGGCATTAAGAAGGCATTAATGTGCAGTGACCAGGGGGATTGTTTTCTTAACTTAGGCCTGAACTCCATACAAATCTATGACTGTTCACAAAAGGTGACCGGGACCCACAAGACTGCATCAATTAATAAATGTAGGAAGCTACAGAAGCACAAACAATTTAGCTAATTTGGGGGAAAGGAAGACACCAACTCACTCCCGGAAATGGTAATCCAGTGAGGAACAGACTACTTGGGTAAATTGTGTATACTTCACCCCAAGCTTGGTAACATATGTATGCATCTCTCTGCATTGCTACTTTACATTTAAACAGCGCCAAGGGATGGTTGCGGGGCCCGGCCATTAAACCCCCAGGGCTCAGGTCAAAGCAAAATGGTTTGGCCGGAGTCGTCGAAGTGCGCAATGCAAGCCTGAAGGGAGAGACAGGGCTGGCAGGGGCAACTTCAGAAAATAGATGGGGCACACTTGGAGGCTCTGCCCCGTCTACCCCCCCACCCCCACTGTCTGGAGACCAACTATCAAAGTATATTTTAAAGCGCAATATGCAGAGAGGTGATGGAAGTATTTTGTGAAAGTAGCAGTTTTAAAGTTTTACTGGGTTTGTTCAAGTACATTTTTCGGAGCAAACACTATAAAACAACACCGCCAGTTTTGGCGAAAGGCTTCCCTGACCTCTCTGCCTAACAAAAAGCAAATGCACACATCCAGGGGTGTACCTAGGCTAAAATTTAGACGGGGGGTAACCCTTCAAATGGTGGGAGAAGCACTAACTTCGGAGACGGTGAAGGGGTGGCAAACTTACTTGTGAAGGGGCATTTAACTTGATTACTTGTAATGAGACTGTTCTAGTGCAGCTTCAATGTTAATATCAGTTAACTCTCTCCTTAAGTCTGAAACACCCACTTCTTGCAGATCCTGAAGGTCCCAGAAAGTGTCAAAATGGCAGATCGTGTGCAATGAAAGACTCAATATCATTGCATAACAGGACATTGCAGAGTGTGGGGCAGTGCTCTGGACGGCCCAAGCAACGTCAGTGGCTGGGAGCAACAGGGGAGAAAATGTAATGTTGGTTCAACCACAGTTAGTCCGTTATACTAGAATCTCTGGTGCGCTGATTGGCTGGTGAGACTGTGTCTGCCTGTCAAATCAAGTCCTATTCTAAGGGTGTAAATGTAATCACTTATACACACTGACATTTTTGCAGTTGAAGCCAGGGTGAGATTACATTATATGCCCAGGATCACACACTTAAGCTAAACAGTGAACAGGGGTTTTTAACCCACTGTGCTATTTGGGCATGGCCATTTTCTTCCACGTTTTACTTGGAAAAAATATTTACTTTTTGGGTGTCAAGCAAGACCTACAATAATACTGTCCTATAGAGTTTACTTGCAAAATACACACATTGCACAGTCAAGCATCCTGACAACATGTAAATTCATATAGCGCCATGTTGGGCCAAAATAATATCAGTGTGCCTATTGTTTTCCATTTAGGATGTGGAAAATAAAAAGATGCAAAAGGCAAAATATCTATTTACCCACTTTATTTTCAGCGATTTAAGACACACTCACAATAAAATAAGTTGTGTCATAAACTCACTTAGGTTTGGAGATTCGTCACAAACCTCCAGCATGACGTGTTATGTATGATTTTAAGATTCAACTAAGGACATCCAAGCAAACTTTAGTTTTTAGCATCAAACTATTAGACATTATGGGTGGCCTGGCTGGCCCCTGACCTCCTGCCCGCACCCTGCCAGGACGAGGCTGTTCATCCCAGGAGACGGCATTGGTGGTCTGACTTGGAGGGGCCTTGGATCAGTGTCCTCTGGGGCAACACAAGCAAACTATCTCAGCAACCTCCACCCCCCTAAAAATGATTCTGATTCTACCACCTGCATGGGACCGGATTAAGGTAAGAATCACTTACCATTTACAGAGGACTTTGAACATGTTTAATAAACATTTACTTAGAGCTGCACTGCATTTCCCATTATATTATTTAAAAAAAGGTGGTGCCGGGGTTGCTTGTGTTACCCAGTGCAATGCAGTTTAATTATTCACCTGTGTGTTTGTTCTATTTTTTTAAGAATTTTATAGTGCCAGGTTGCTGGATAGCTTCTAGGCGTCTGGCTATGCCTGCATAGGTAAGAAAAGCAATGGATGCCCTCAGTCTGCGAATGCTCTGGGTTCATGTGGGCGCCAGCTTTACCCATCTGCTCTCAATTGTATTCATTTTCCCCCACGGTCAGACTGGGCCATAACATTGTCTTGGGCACCAATGGAAAAAGTGGCCCACAGTTGCAAATGGCAATTCATTCCTTTTGTGACACTGTTTACCCAAGGGGGAGGTATTTATTTTAAATGGGACAAAAATTGAGCATTTTAATGAATATTTATTCGGCAACACTGGTCAAAACTACTATCCGCATAGTTAAGTAACTCATAAAACTGGCCCATATTGGCCCAAAAAGTCTCTCACTGCCTCAGACGTGGAAACACGCAGCTTCTGTGCGCTATCCTCTGAAATGAGAATACTATGCTCGGGTGGGGAGAGAGGGACAGCACTGACCCTTCCCTCTCTCCCGACCAGCACCTGGCCTGGCCCTGTGACCGCCGGCCGCACCAAAACAAAATAAAAAAATGCTCAGGTCGGGAGAGAGGGACGGCACTGAACCGTCCCTCTGTCCCGACCCACTAGTCATCTGGCCTGGCTGGCCACTGAGCTCCTGCCCGCACACTGCACTACAGACATATCGTACTGCACTGCAGACTACTGCAATGCAGTACAATATGCTCAGGTCGGGAGAGAGGGACGGCACTGAACCATCCCTCTCTGCCGACCCACTAGTCATCTGGTCTGGCTGGACCCAGGCACCCCACCCTCACCATGCACTGCACTACTGCAGTGCAGTACAATATGCTGCTCGTGTCGGGAGAGAGGGACAGCACTAAACCGTCATTCTCTCTCGACCCAGCATCTGGCCTGGCCCTGTGACCTCCCTCCTGCCCACACCAAAAAGAAATAAAAAATGCTCAGGTCGGGAGAGGGGGATGGCACTGAACCGTCCCTCTCTCCCGACCCACTACACTGGCCTCCGTCTGTGTCCCCCTTTACCTACCTGTCTGGCAGCGCAGCCTGCAGTAGGTAAATTCTAAGCCTGGCGCAGTCCAACTCCGACAGAGGCTGCTGCTCGCTAGCCCCCGCTTGCGCATAGTGAGGGGCACGTGCAGAAATGAACGGCACTGCACCTCAATGCGCAGGCGTGGGCCAAGGCTTTTCCATTTGTCTGTCTGCTGCCTGCATCAGACAGTGCAGTGCTGTGACAGTTCCTATACTTTTACTTTAAAAAGGAGCGCTCCGGAGCACTTTCTTTTTAAAATAAAAGTATAGGAATGGTAAGGGGGGGGGGGGGAGTACAGGTGCACTGCTCCCATCCGCTCCCCCCTCACTGAGATCACTGATTAGGATACATGCTTCAGAGAGAGACTGTTAAGGGAAGGGTCTGCCTGCCTCAAGGCAGGAGCTTGCTTTCTACAGTGCCATCTAGTGGCAGAAAGTATTTTTTTAAATGAATAAATACAGCGTACATGGTACGCAGTAGAAAAATAAATCATCCGTATTTCCTTCAATTATATGCGTAAAAAGGCACGTTACGCACCTTAACTGTAGGGCTTCCTGGATGTCTCACTTCCTTCATAATATCTTTGTATGCTGTCCAACATCTAACTGGACATAGTTTGGGTTGGTCGGGAAATGATTCATAAAATATACTCTTCAATCCTGTCTTAGTCCTTCTTGAGAAAAAAAAAAGAAGTCACCCTGTTCAGTGGCCCTGTTCAGTGATGCACTTTTCTTGTTTACCTCCAGTGCTCTAATGTCTGATGTTATCTTGCATGATAAAAGATACAATAGCATAGATAGTTTACCCGATATGGCTTTCCTGGATAACTCAGTGTTGTCTGGCCATGATAGAAACATCTTTAATACTGTGTCCACATCCCATAGTTGAGAGTATTTCTCCATCGGAATCCTAGACATTCTCACTCCTCTTAATAGTCTGCAAATCAAAGGGTGTTCCCCTATGGTGACCACTTCAATTCTAGGGTGACCTGCTGCTATCACAGATCGAGTTGTATTAATGGACCTATATGCCTTCATCTGGGTGAAGGAAGTCGGCTACGTGAACCACATCTCTTCTTCTTTCCATACACAAGCCACTCCAGTTTGCCCACGCATATTTATATGCTCTCTTGGATCCTGGTGCCCAGGATTTGTTAATGATGAGCTCAGCCTCGTTCGATAGGCCTGGCCTAACACAAGCTCCTCGTGAATCACCCACGCGATCAGGCTGAGTTTTCCTGCGCTCACTAGTGGATGGCTGAGTCCCCCTCATGATAAAATTGTGTCTGGGGAGAGCCACTGGGTTGTGATGGGCTTGATAACCACGCCTGACCCCTCCAGTCTGGAGTGATCAGAATTGCAGAGGCTTTATGCCGCCTCACCTGAGCTAGCGTCCTCGCAATCATCGACAATGGCGGGTAGGCATAGCCTACTCCCTGATCCCATAATTGTAGGAAAGCGTCCTTTGCTATTGCCTCTGGGTCCGACCTCCAGCTGAAAAACTGGGGTAGTTGGTTGTCAGTCTCGATGCGAAAAGGTCGATTTTGACATGGACCCCACCGAACCATAAGGTCTGAAAACACTTTCTCGTCTAGCTTCCAATCGTTTGCGTCTGTGAGATATCGGGAGTTCCAGCCGGCCACTTCGTTTTGGCGTCCCGGCAGGTACTCTGCTGTCACTGAGACCTGTCTATGAAGGCAAAGTTTCCAGAATTCCTTCGCCATCTCTGCTAATATCCTGGACCTCGTGCCTCCCAGCCTGTGTGTGTATGTATATATATATATATATATATATATATATGTGTATGTATATATATCTGACTGCTGTCACGTTGTCCCTCTTGAGTAGAACACAACTCTCTGCTCTCTCTTGCGTCCAGCATCTCACCGAAAAGGATCCGTCTAGAAGTTCCAGACAGTTGATGTGCAGGGACGTCTATTGTTCCAACCACCTGTCCCCCGTCGATAAGTCCAAGCATCAGGCTCCCCAGCCCCATCTCCTGGCGTCGGATTCTATGATCATGTCCGGGGATGTGCCAAATATCGCTCTCTTGTTCCATGCATCGACGTGGTGTAGCCACTATTCCATTTCCTCCCTCACCTCTTGGGGGGGATTGGAACTCTTGTTTCGTTAGATGTGCCTCTTCTGAGGTGTATTTTTAACCTCTGAAGGGCCCCATGCCGTGATGTAACGGCCCCAGGAATATGGCCTGAATCGACGACGCTAGACGTCCTACCAGTCTGGCGATGTCTCTCACCGACATCTCTCTTATTGTATGTTTGATCTGTTTTTTGATTTTGTTCACCTTGGTGATGGGTAAGCTGAGAGATCCCTGCGTCGTGTCCACCACAAAACCCAGGGATTCCATGGTCTGTTCAAGGCGAACCTTGGATTTCTCCCAATTTATAAGGAATCCCAGTTTCTGGAGTAGCTCCTCAGTGATCTGTACCTGAGCCTGAAGCGTCTCCTTGTCTTGGCATATTATGCAGATATCGTCCAAGTATATTATGAGGTGAATGCCTTGCTCTCTCTGATGTGTCCCCACTGGTTTCATTAAACACCAGGGAGCAGATGCTAGCCTGAATGGTAGGCAACAGAATTCCCATGTTGCCCCCATATAAATCTCAAAAACGTCTGGTGTTCCGTTGCTATGGGCACCGTCGGGTATGTGTCCTTCAGGTCTATCCTGGCAAGGTAGTCGCCCTATAATAGTATGTCTCTTAGGAGATGAATCCCCTCCATTCTGAAATGTCTGTATACCACAAATTCGTTCAACCCCTTCAGATTGATAATCAGTCTTCTCTTGTGTTTCCTTCTCACTATAAGCATGTTGCTTATGTAGTCTACTGAATGTCTGTCACTTGTCTTATGGGCGCTTTGCGTTTGTGTTCTAGCCCCTTCAGTTCTGCTTCTAATAACTGTAGGTCTTCTAGGCTTAGATAAATGCGCTTTGCTGAGGATGTTTGCCATAGTGTTGTGTGAAAATCTATGTGGAAACCCTGAAAAGTCTCCAATACCCAAGCATCTGGGGATATGTTGTGCCAGCATCCTATATGCTCTGCTCACCTTCCCCCTACTGTTGGGGTATTTAAGCTTAAGGTGCATGGAAGCTCACTTGCCCTCACCTGTGTAATTCTGTTGGCGTTCCCCTTGTCACCATCCTCTGCCCCTTCCTTTGCCCCAAGAGTGGGGGTGGGGTTCTGTCTCTGATCTTCTTGTTCTCTCCAATGTGGTTTCTCACTGTCGGGCCTGTTGTATAGGTAGCGGGTGGAAGAGCGACCCCTTCCTCTGCCAACCCTTCCAAAAATTTGTCTCCCGAACACTCTTTTGAGGGAAGCTTGTGCTTTAGTGAGTGCCGCGTAGGAATTTGTGAACTTAGTTCCTTAATGAAAGAATCTCCGAAGACTTTGTTGCGTATGTGTCATGATGCCTAGGCGCCAGGCTCATAGACATTACTTACCTCATGCAGACCATGCTGCAAATAAATCCAAGCCAACGTGAGGCCTGGATGGGACTATTTTACTACAGGGACTATTTTTTTACTCGGGTGTGGTCCTGGGGAACTTCTTTCCTGGGACTACTTTGGAGGCTATTTAAACCATGCCCGAACAGCAGCACATGCTTCTTGTTATTCTGCATCCAGCAGCGTGACTCTCACCGTGCCTGCAGCCAGCATCCAGTCTTCTGCCATGCCCGCGTGCCTGCAGCCAGCATCCAGTCTTCTGCCACGCCCGCCTCGAAGCCGGAGCTCCTAGAATAAAGAGGAAGAAAAGGACAAGGTTAGAAAACAAACTTATTTCAAATTCCTCACCTGATTCTGGATCCATTTCATCTCCCTAACTGGAAAGTACATCAGTCCTGCACGCGTCGCTTCGCCAGCTCCAGCACGGCGCCATACTCGCCAGTTCTCACAGCATCTTTCGATCCGGCACTGTCTCCATCATTTCTTCGCCGTACTCCGGCACCTAGGGGCACAAGAATAACAAGGTGAGCCAAGGGAATCAACAAATACCTCTTACCACCATAGACTTACCTGATTTACCACCGGCGGTATTATTCTCCATATCTACATATGCCGCATCTGTATAGAGGGAAAAAAACAACACGTTAACGCATGCAATAGTTACCGGACAGCGTTGGGTAACACAGACTTTACCTGAACGCCAGCAGCAGCTACGAGACCTTCTTCTCACAAACTCAGTTGCAACTTAAGGAAGGAAGGGGACAAGAGTGAACATCGGGCACATTGAACTCTTTGAACTTGATACTTACCAATCCCGCCTGGGACTTGTCAATGCGTACCGGAACTCTCCCAACGCCTTCAAACCAGTGAAGTAACTGGTATCTAAGCGCCCCTGCAAGACACGCAGGATGGAGAGCTCATCTTTTACAAATGTAAGGTGAGGTAACTAAGGGAATATCGGAGGTGATTAGTGGGGGAGAGCGAGAACAGTTGGGAGGCCATCACTAAAACCCACATGTGGCTAATCCCTGTCTCCACTTGCAGGAAAATAATTCTTCGGGTCCAGCAGACAAGACTAGGCGGGCCAGTCCGGTCAGTCATCTCTGCACTACGCATCACGTTGACGGAGACCGCAGCTGTCCGGGTCCGATCTGGACCCCTGTGGGGTCCAGGTGAGCGTAACAGGATGCCGTTTCTGACGAAGCCAGTTCGCTTAGTTTGGGGTCAATCTTGACTAGCAGTGATCTCCTCCTTTCCATGGTAATTGCCCAATTAGCGTTACCCAACATGCAAATGGCCTTTTGGGCCCATCCAATGAGACCTCTTGGGTCTACTGGTTTGTTCTTGTCCAGGGCCTCTTCACCCAGTTGCAATATTTTAGCGATTGGGCCTACCATATTTAACATCTTGTCCTGGCAGGAGCGCCAGGACCTATTCAGGCCCTTCTCATGTCCTTCACGTATTTCCCCATAAAGGTGATCTTTTTATAATCTATTTCTAGGGTATCTGCGACCCCTTCTGGGAGGTGTGGTCTTGGGCATTCCGCCCTTGGTTTACTCCTGACTTCTTTTGCCAAAGGTGTTATTAGGCGTTTTTTAAGATGGGCTGCTATCTTTTTTGATGGTTCCCATTTGGAGGACCAAGGGTGGAACATTGCCTCCGGGTCAAACTCATCAGCCCCCCCCCCCCCACCGCCTGTCCTCCTCTTTATCCACCTTCTTTTTCTTTGGCGCTTTCCGGCCTTCCTCATTTGAGGATGATATTGAGAATATCTCCTCTTCAGTATAGTCATCCTCTGAGCTATTGGAGGATCTATCTTGCCACCTGCTAAGTCGTGGTCTGGCTTTCATCTTCCTTTTTTTACCAACCATTCTTTTTTGGTGGCGTTCCCGGGGGGTGCTTGAGCCTGTCACCCGTCAAGTATTATTGTAATAGCCTTGATCCAGGCTAGCCAGACTCACAAAATCATCAAGTCTTACCTAGGACTGTGCCCGTCAAAATGCTTTGCTGTGGTAGCTCTTGGCCTGCAGGTGCGCTGTCGCCAATGCGTGATCTAATGATCGAGGCCCAACGGTTGCGGTTTCCTTCCATAGCAGCGTGCGTTGTTATAAACAAGATCGGGATCCTTTTCTAATTTAGTATTGTTCCTTCCGTCGGAGCGCTCTGATCGACGCAGTCACTCACAGAGGAAGAAGGAATGGAAAACGCCGGAACAAGTTGTCCCATCACGCTTCTTCCTTCATGACCGTGCTTCCCTCTCTGGGCTTACCATGACATTGTGGTCACCAGATCTCCCAGCCCGTCGCGGCCGCAGCTAACTCGGTCAACTCTAGCGCATATGCTCCGCCAGACATCTACTCTGCGCGCGTCGACATAGTGAAAACAATATTAAAATTGTTAATCATATGCTCTTTTCACAATAAAATTATAAGGAAAGAATGTGTACTTAACTCGCTGCCAAGCAGCAAAGAAAGAGGAAGTAATGGAGGAATCTACAGTGTTTATGGGCAGAGACAGTTACTGATTGGTTTATGTTAACACGTGGGTTTATCAAAGACCAATACTACCAAAGAGAGAGACTACATAAGCGGGATTTGTAGTTCGAAGTGTTTATTATTGGTTTTCCCTTTGTAATGCTGCATGAATGGTAAAATGAGAGGGAGCATAATCCGAGCCTCCGGTCTTGACATAGAATAAATGTTGATCGAGAGCAAGAGTTCTCCTTGAAGATGAAGGTACTGAAGTGCAAGTGCTTATTCAAATGGGTGGGTGTTTTTAATGTGAGTGTTTTTCGGTGAGAGGGGCCACGGAAGGGGCAGGGGTAAAAAGCGAACGACCAAACAGGGTGGCAAGGGACACGTATTATGGAGTTTCCCCAAACCACAGGGCTGGAGAAAGGAGGGTAACGTTTTGTACCCGGCCGAGGGTGCAAGGGCAAGACCATTGATAATGTTGAAGCTGGGAAGTCTACAGGTGGGTTGCTCGTGGATAAGCAGCGGGCATGGAGGTGGTGGGAAGGAGCAAGAGAGCTCATGTGGGGAGAAAAGGAATAGGTGCAAAGGCTAAGGAAGAAACTTGAGCAGTAGCAGTGCTCCAGATAGGATTTTATAGTGAGAGTATTTTATTCCCAATATTTAAAATTCAAGAGTAAATCCGATTTCAAGAGAGTAAAGTGTCTTGACAACTATCCAGTTTGTACATGAAATTAAAACTTTGTTTCAAATCCTTTGTGACCAAACAGCTGTATTTCAAAGTGGTTCTAAATATTCCCCCACACAAGAACTTTGTAGGGAGAATAGCTCAGCGGCAGTGTGCTCGCCTTGGAAACAAGACGACTCGAGGCAACACAGGTTCGATCCCCGGGTCCGCGCTTAGAAACCTCCTGGGTATCAAGCGCATTATAAATACGCAACTAAGACATATTCTGGTAACAGCGCCTCGATGCTCCTGGGCTGTGTGAGCGCTTTAAAAATGCAAATAAATTAATAGATGCATACTACTCAGCTTCGTTTTCATGATACTTGAGCCCAAACTCTCCTTTTAAGGGCTACTAATATCAGCTAGTTACACCGGGTGATTCATAAATCAAGTCCCTCACTCTACCAGCATCACTTCTCTGCTTCTTGGGCCTACTGTTGCTGCCTGGCACTACCTGCTTGACAGCCACTCCATGTTTGTGCTCCATCTCTACTTCCCTTTGCTACTCTTATTTCCCCTGTCTCTCACTTTCAGACACTCTGCCTCTTACCCTTTAGTGTTGCGATGCCACATTTTGTGGTCTGTTTCTCTGTCACTCTGCCACTCCCATCTGTGCATTCTATTGTTGCCGTTTCCCCTCCTATATCTTGCTGTATCGGTTGATAGAACACCTCCTCCTCTCTCATCTCATTACTCTGGCTATATATGTTCTTTCATTTTCTCAGTTGTAGTTGCTACTCCTTTTGATTATCTTTCTTGCATTGTCTGGTATGCTATTGGCCTACCCTTCTCTAGTCTTGCTTCTCTATTTCCATCTCTCCCCACCTGCTGTTGCTCTGCGTTTTTATTTTGCTGTCTCTAAATTTCTCTTTTGCTCTGCTTCTATCCCTCACTCCTATTGTGTGTTTTTGTCTTATTATTAATTCTATATCCCTTCTCACTTTCTATGTTGCCCTGTCATGTAGCTCATTGCTCTCTCTTCCTGTTGCTGAAATTCCTGTTTTGGATTGTCTAGTATGTTCTCTGTCCCTTTGCCCCTTCCCCCGCCACACCTTTGTTCTCCTGTATTTCTTAGGTTCAGAGTTGCTCTTCCTCTCCGAGTTTTTCTGTTTGTCTTTTAACATGGCACCAACAAGGTGAAAATGTATTTTCTATTTAAAAAATCTAGTGCAGCTTTACCATTGACTGCTTCTTTTTAGATGTGTGCAAACATTCCTTTGGCCATTCGGCTGGGATTTCTCGAGTTACAGGTTTGTCTGACAAGATGCAGCACTTGCTTGAATGCAGATGCTTCAGCAACACTGTGTATGTCATTACTAGTATAAGAGCCCATATGAGCTGTGTGTACTGAGCCATTACAAGTATAGCAGCCCTGAAGAGATGTCTGCTCTGAGCCATTACACATATAGCAGTCCTCTAGATATGTGCTTCTTCTGTGCCATTGCAAGTATATCAGCCCAAATGAGATGTCTGTTCTGAGCAATCGCAGGTGTAGCAGCCCTGATGATTTGTGTTTTCTGAACCATTACAAGCATAGCAGCCCTGGGGAGTTGTGTTCTGAGCAATCACAGGTATAGCAGCACTGATGAGTTGTGTGTTCTAAGCCATTACATGTAGAGCATCTTGGATGAAATGTGTGTTCCGAAATTAAATAGTCCCTTTGAGAAGTCGAAAGTTAAGTCAACTGTTACAATTGAATGTTACCTGCATCTTAAATGCATATTGTAAGGAATTTTGTCAGAGGACTATTTTATAATCTTGTGATATTTTCTTATGGTGGTATAGTGGTAAAATGGTGGTACAGCATGGTTATGGTGATGCCCTATATGATGTGACAAAACTCCCCTCTAATACCTGTATTCTACTTGGTCAACTCTAACGCAGGATAGCGGGCTTTGTACATACAGGAACTCGACAGTGCTACCTATCACTTATCTACGAGACTGGACTACTGTCTTGGACAGATTTGTTCATGAGACGCTTTTCATTATGAATAATTCAGCAGTTACGCATGAATCATACGTTTTCTGAACTTACTTGCTAGGCCCCCAAACTTTACCTCCTGTTTTGCCACCCGTGGTAAAATGTTTTACCTCTTTTGACACACTGGGGCTATTCCCTGAATTTTCATACCCTCTTTGTCATTGACTACACTTAGACACAGAAAACACAACCCCACTGATTTAGTTTTTAAAATGTTTTTTATATGCACTGTTGTTTGAAAATAGGTTGAGGTATGCACATTAATACAACATAGCACGTATATAATAGATTACGTGACCAGCCTGTGTTCAGAACAAAATATTAGCATTTTATATCTTACCCAGACCTTGAGTTCCGAGGCAATTGGCATAACATACAGTCTAAGAGAAGAAACAAAAAAATACAGCACAACGGTATGCCAATTTCTTATCCCTGTCTACACTTCAGCAAATGCTAAAAAAAACTGCTCATAAAGTGACCACTTAACCTGACTGACTGACTGAAAAGATAAACGGTTATGTACACGCTCCTCAAGTTTACCAATACTCGCTTCCAGCATGTGAGACTTCTGCGCTGTTATCATGGGGAGTCCCTCTCTGAAGTGAATTGCGAATTCCGCAGCTCCACCACCCATGATGGACAGTTCAAGGCCCCAGCTTCATGGAAAATATTGCACTGCATGATTCCGCTTTATCCGCCTTCTGCTCTCCTGTCCTTTCTCTGAATCACCTCTCCACCCCTTCTGTCAGCTAGATTTATACCCTAACCCTGTAAAACTCACTAAACCTGCCCTTTCCCCTGACGTATACACATCATCCGAGCTGATCTCAGAGGGAAGCATAGCTTCATAAAAAAAAATTGGCAACATTTCATTTCCTCTGGTACAATGGCACTCTTCACCAGAGCACATATTTTCTTCACAATTTGTTCAATGAATCATAGCCAGCAAACTGCATGCACGTTATAATTCTACTGTAAAACAGCAGATTACTTTGCCATTTCATCTGAAGTATTTTGCACTTATTTGTTAAGGATAAATTATTATTAATTATTATTAATTATTAATTAATCGGAAAGTGTTAGTTGATGGGAAAGTGTTAGTTGGGTTAATATATGCATACAGTGCAAACTGGACAGATGGCCTATTCACCATAAAGTGGATCATTTTAAAACGTGCTTAATGTGCATTTCCATTTGCTGTCTGTATTTTGCATTCAGTTTACTGCCTCCTCTGCCCATATACAGTGTTGTTACATCTCCAGTATCTCCCTACACGTCTGCAGTATCTCTACATCTCCCTCCTTTTTCTCCTGCTGGGATCGCCTGAGACATCACTGCAGGTGAAACAAACAGTCTTTCAAAAATAAAAATGTTAAACAAAAAATAAATGTGTACTCCCACTTGAAGTGTCAATATTTGAAATAAATACCACACATATTTAACCATAGGCGTCATTAATTATGTACATACTCCAACTTCATGGAACAATCCATATTTCCACCCATATATACATCAATGATGTTTCAATAAATAGCATAACATTTTCAGAATAAAAAAAAGTTCTCCTTTATCAATAGTCCAATCTCCATTTTAGGGGAGCACAGCACAGCAATATGCTCCATATGCAATAAATGGAAAATAAAATGACGGTGAAGATTGTCATTTTTAGTTCCTGGTACCCAGAATATACAGGACCACGTCTCCGGAATGTCCTGTCCATTAGTCTCTGCACTACAAAGACACAACGTTGTCATCAGCAGAACTTCTCCAATCCGGCACCCCATGGAATCTCCTGCACAGGCGTCATTTTTATGGCATCTCGGGCTCCTTATCTTCACCCCCTTCTCCCGGTTTGGGGGCTTTCCCGGGGCATCCGATCCCGTGGCATCCTCCAAGGGTTCAGCGCTCCAAGAATCCGGCCCTGCCGAGGGCAAGGAATTAGTCATCTAAAGTAAAATGAAACAAACAAATTAAGTACCTAGAACAACACATTTTTTTTGTATCCCTCTTCTGCTGCAATGTCTGAAAATAAAATTGGATTATTGTTATTATTGTGGTGACTGCCTGGATACTGGTTTGTCACACCGGAACACCTGAAAATAAATCCATCATTATACAAAACAACCACATCATGCAACCAAACTAATTTCACAAATACACACCCCGCCCCATTATTTTTCTTCATCTCAAAACACCTTATAGTTTCCCATTATATTCACTGAAAAACAGATGTGTTTACCATGACTCCCTGTTGGCTCAATTTTAACTGCATTTATTATTTTCATTCAACTAGTGTCGACTTGCTCCAACATTTTCACCTCCTGCTTCGGGTGGAAAGGCTTGAATTGATTTACATGGACAAACTGTCCCACTGTCACTTCACCCTCCTTCTTAACTATTCTCTATACCAGAGGGGACGCCTGGTCTATGATTCTAAATGGACCTTGCCATGCTGCAAGAAACAAGAGTTTTTATGCTTATTTTTCCCAAAATGCAACTTGCAGACCTGATCTCCCACCTTGTATTCCCTTACAGATATCTTCCTATCATAATGTTTTTTTCACCATCAGCAGACCTCTCTAGATTCCGCTGCACAAATGCAAATGCATGTTGCAAGTGCTTCCTCAACTCTTCCACATATCCTTGAATTGTGGAGGCATTTACAAGTGTTTGCTCATGAATCCTGTACAATAAATGTTGTGGTAACACAATCTTTCTCCCCGTCAGTATTTCGTGAGGACTGAGGTTTGTTGATTTAGCGGTGGTCGATCTAATGGCCATCGATACTAAGGGCCGCCAAAGATCCCAACTAGAACCTGCCTTAGCTAGAAATTTCTTTAGTATTTCTACTATAGACCTATGGTTCCTTTCCACCCCTCCTGAAGAAGAAGGCTGATGCGAGATGTGGCGTTTCTTTTTCACACAGAATATTTGCCAAACTTTAGTCATCAAGGAGCTAGTGAAAGTAGTCCCCCGGACTGACTCTATCCTTTGGGGTAACCAAAATCTTGAAAAGATATGATTTGGCAGTAACGTGGCTGCTGTTTGCGCACTGCATTCCGGAGCGGGAATACTTTCCACCCACTTGGACATTAGCCAAACCACTGTTAATAAATATTTGTTCCCTCTGATCTTTTTACAGGCCCGACATAGCCGATTTGAAAACCAGACCATGGAAGGGTCGCACCTCTTTTCATTAATGGAGCTCTATGCATAGGTGAACCAGGCTGAAATTGTGCACATACTAGACACCCTCTGGTGTATAGTTGAACATCTTGGGACATATGTGGCCAATAACCATAATCTTTTAAAATGTCCCAAGTTTTTTTGTGAACCCCTGTGTCCCGTGTCCTACAGTTATTATATCATGTGCATGATGTAACATCAGTCCCCGACATGACAAAGGCACCACCCATTGGATTTGCCCTGTTACAGATTCTCTAATCATCAATCGATCTTGTAACCTAATTCTCTTTTTGTTCTTTAACAGTACCCTCAACTCTTCTTTCCCTTCACAATCATTTTCAGTCAAAGGATTGTGTTCGGCATCTACCAAATGATAAAAAAATTGACCTAAAATTGGGTCTTCTTTTTGGGCTTTGATTTAGGTTCTGATCTGGGTTATCATAACTATATTGCACTACAGGCTGTTTGACTTCTTTTGGAGATTTGGAGCATGTGATCGCATCTACCTGTATCTCGCCAAGCCGGTGTTCAAACAGAAATAACTCTCCCATTACAGCTCCAATTTATGCTAATTGATCTGCTTTGTCATTCCCCCTCCTTGTCCTAACCTGGTGTATTTAGATGCCTCCGATGTTTCTCCAATGTACTATTAAATATTTTTGACGCAAGTTTATCTATGGCTTGGATTATTTTCCCATGTTTTAGAGGCTTTTTGTATTATGTGAGCATACCTTTTGCCTTCCAGCCAGGTAAATATTCCACAAAACT
Source organism: Ambystoma mexicanum (assembly GCF_040938575.1). NCBI lineage: Eukaryota > Metazoa > Chordata > Amphibia > Caudata > Ambystomatidae > Ambystoma > Ambystoma mexicanum. Next base: position 1,259,600,255 of record NC_090927.1, on the reverse strand, counting down.
ATTTCCCGCATAATCAGAATCAGTCACTAACACTATCTCCTTGAGTTTATTTTCAACTGCGGTAGCAATTGCCTTGTAAAGGGCAACTAACTCTGCTACTTGACTACTCCTAGATCCAATTATCATGCTCACTCTAGGAATGTTGTCACATTTAAACCAGATATTTCCTATTCCTGCTACCAGTTCTTTGTCCGTATTATTTCCACATGATATGCACACCCATCCACATACACTGTTGGAATGCTTTATGGGGAGATTGTTCAAATTGGATTCTATTTCTGCTTCATTGGGTGTACATTCAGCTGCACAATCATGCAGGTCCACCAGCCCCTGGGCAATTGGGCTCTTCTTATTTTGTCCATATTTTACTTCCGCCGGGAACCCCTGTAGGGAACCCCGGTTATGCCAACATCCAGGAAGTATTTCTGGACTGTGCCAAATTACCTGACCTAATTCTTTTACTTTGCAGAAACGGTAAGGGTTGTTGATTTGTTTCAATAGTTACTCTTTCCTTGAATGATAGGACGGAAATGCTGCAGTGCCCAGACACTGGTTAGGAGTGTTTTCTCACATTCACTGAATTTAGTTTCAACCTGGGATAAAGCTTTGCTCGCATAAGCAATAGTTTTGTTATTTAAATCATGCCTCTGAGATAATACAGCTGACATGCATTGGTCCTTGAACCCTATTTCTACAAAGAAATCCTGGTTCTTTATGGGATGGGCCAAACTTGGCGCCTTCATTAGACATTCTTTCAGCCTAGCCACCGCGTCACACTGCTCTTTTTCCCACTTCCAGGGTACACCCTGCTTCAATAATTTGGTTAAAGGTTGTGTAATCTCTGCATAGTTTTTAATACATTTCTTGTTATATCCTGTCATGCCTAATAAGCTCTTCAATCCTTTCAAGTTAGTAGGATCATTCAACTTCTATATTGCCTCCGCCTTTTACTTTTGTGGATTCAACCCATCCTCAGTCACCTCGTGGCCTAAAAAGTTCACTTTCTTTTTACACCATTGTGCTTTCTGCAAAGATACTTTGGCTCCCGCCTTCAGTATTTGGCAAAGCACATGTCTAATCTCATTAAAATGACTTTAAGGCCGCCGAATTAGCTACTTTGTGTGCTAGGGCATTCCATATATGGGTACCGGTGGTTGTCAAATAACCACGCTACTTTCATAGGACACAGAAATCGTGCCGGAGTACATGCTCGTGTGAAAGCTATAAGTTCTGCAACCCTGGAAGACTTGGCCGTGGGCAATCGATAAGCCTTGAGGACAGAGTGGGATGCGCATGCAGAGTATCCAGAGACCAGTTCTCCTGTCCCCGAGCTACGCAAGCATGAGCTAGCCAAGAAGAGTATCTCGTCAGGGTTCTGCAGTGAGACATCTAATAAATTAGCACAAGGTGACAGATGGGTTCTATGTTATTACATCAACCATCTTTTTTCAATGTTTTTTTCCCCAAAATTATTTGCCATAAAAACACATCTAATTGTTTCTTCAAATTATTTTTGGGGAGTTCTCCATTCCCCCATGCCCTCCTCCCCTATTGACTATTACCTATTCCCGACTCCCCTCACTCCCCCCTATATTTTTTAAAGAGCTTCTTTGTAAAAAAAAAAAAATGGTTAGCTATGTAACATTGTACCAACAGAAGTGTTTCGACAGCCACTAGACAATCATGCAGTTCACCGTCTTGCAGGGTTGGCAGCAGCGAGGCAGGGTTCAAGACAGAACAGCGGTTCAATGTTACATTTGCAGCAGAGATGATCAATTTCTCATACTTTGTAAGTCGTGAATTGGACATATGTTGTGTCTTCCCATTAAGCAGCAAGGCCAGCACTGAGTGGGGTAAAGAAACTGTGACAGGGTGACACTGTACTAAGGAATCTGTCTTCTCTATCAACAGGTCGGCAGTGGCCACAGCCCGCAGGCAAGCAGGATTCCTACCACTACCGGGGACTAGAGTTACACTGTGGTACGACACAGGCCAATGGACGTCACCATGCAACTGTGTTAACGCTCTTGGGCAAATCAGTTGTGCTCATTGGAGTACAACACAATCTGTTATGTTACTTGGCATTTATATATCGCGCTATGACCTCAAAGCACTGGTAGGTTGAACGCCCTCAGGAACCGTAGTTCTTGTCAGTAGAGAGAGATAGTGTTGTAGGGTGCGTGGGTGCACCAGATATGTGGGCAGCTGATTGCCAGGTGGTAGCTGCATCCTAGTGTTGTGTGGAGCTGGAGATATCAGTTGAATGTGTGCAGTCTGGTGGGTGGACACCCAGACTGGGCTGAGGCTGCGTTGGGCCTGAAGGACGCATATGTGAGCAACTAGGCCGGAATGTGCTCAGCTAGCTGCGTTTTATTAGGGTGATAAGGTGTTCATGGGGTCGTATTCGTATGTGGACAGCTAGGCCGAATTAATTATGGGTATAGCTGTGTTCTAGGTGAATGATGGTGTATAGTAGAGAGTAAGCGTAGTGAGGTGATATGACGGTTATCTTTATTCGCCCGAGACCAGGCACGTTAACAGGATGGCAGGGAGTAGAGCGACAGACGGACACATGGAGACAGGGGTTGGGCTTACAGCGACAGAGGGGGGATACGGATATATAGAGACAGCATGGGGAGCAGGAAGGCAGGGTACACAGTGATACACGTGTGGAGCATGTTAACATTTACATTCATATTTCTATCCAGATGCGATTCAGGCTAATATTCACAGCTCTAACCGGGTACTCCATTGATTCCATCCATTTCATTCACTTCATCTATTCTATCCGTTCCATCCACTCCACCCATTCCATCTGTTTGGTATATTCCATCCATCGATTCCATACACCCATTCAATCCATTTGATCAATTTTATCTACTCCATCCATTTAATTGATTCCATTCATTCCATCCATTCCGTTGACTTCGTCCGTCTATCTATTCCATCCACTTTATCCATTTTATCCATCACACCAATTCCATCCATCGACTCCATCCACTCAGTCTGTTCCGTCCATTCTATCCATTCGATTCACTCTATCCGTTTCATCTGTTTCATCCGTTACATCCATTACATCAGTTCCATCCATTTAATCAGTTAATCGACTCGATTCACTCCATCCATTCGATCGACTCCATCCATTCGATCGACTTTCATGCATTACATCAATTCCGTCGATTCAATCCACTCCATCCATTCCAAACATTCTATTCACCGCATCCACCCCATCTGCCACCTCCGTCACTTCCACCCCATCCGTTCCATCCACCCCATCCGTTCCATCCCATCCGTTCCATCCATCCTGTCTACTCTGTCCGCTCCATCCACCCTGGCCACTGCATCCACCCTTCCATCCACCCTGACCACTGCATCCACAACGTCCACCCTGGCCACTGCATCCACTTTTTCCACCCTGGCCACTGCATCCACTTTTTCCACCCTGGCCACTGCATCCACTTTTTCCACCCTGGCCACTGCATCCACTTTTTCCACCCCGGCCACTTTTTCCACCCCGGCCACTCCTTCCACTCCATCCACCCCAGTCACTCATCCATTTAAACAATTGCATCCATCCATCTGCCCCATTCACCCCTTCCACCCTGTCCACTCCATCCACTCATCCATTTAATCGATTGTATCCATTCATCTGCCCCATACACTCCGTCCACTCCATCTACTCCATCCACTTTGTCCACTTTACCTATTTCATACACTCTATCCGTTTTATCCACTCAATCCATTTGATCCATTACACTAATTCCATTGGGTTCATCTATTCCATCCACTCTCTTCATCCACTCTATTTATTCCTTTCACTCTATCCACATCATCCATTCCTTCCACTCTATCCACTCCAACCATTCCTTCCATTCCATCCATTACAACAATTCCACCCATTTCATCCCTTCCAACCAATCATTCCATTCTATCCATTGCATCCATTTCATCCATTACACCAATTCCATCCATTTCACCCACCTCCCTCCATTCCCTCGATTTGATTTACTCCATCCACTCGATCCATTCCATCCACTCCAATCATTCCAACCATTCTAAGCACCACATCCACTCCAGTCTATCCACCTCATCCACTCCGCCCAGTTCATCCATTCCATCTACTCCATACACTTAATTTATTCCATCCATTGCATCCAATTCACCCATCCGATCTATTCCATACACTCCACCCATTCATCGACTCCGCCCACTCCATCCACCTCTTCCATCATTCATTCCTTCCATCTATTTTTATCCGTACCATCATCTGCCCCGTTCGTCCATTCCACCCACTCGATCTACTCGGTCTACTCCATCCGTTCCATCCATTGATCGTTCCCGTATCCGTATAATCCCTCCATTCTATCCACCCCATCCGTTATATTCATGTGTTCGATCCATTCCGTCTACTCCGTTCCATTCATCGATCGATTCCGCTCAGTCTGTTCCATCAGCTCCATACATTCCTCTTATCCAACCATCCGTCCCTTATATCCAATTCCATACACATCATCCAATTCCATCTATAAATTGCATCTACACATATTCCGACCATTCCATCCATTGCATTTGTCAATTCTCTGTACATATCTTCCAATCATTCCACATGCATCTACGCCGTCCGTTCCATCCACTCGCCCCACATGCGTCCATCCATGTCATCTATCCCTTCCATCCGTCCGTCTATTTATCTATTGCATCCATCCAGCATCTATTCCATCGATCACATCCATCCGTCCCTTCCATCCACTCATTTTCTTACATCCATCTTTCCATTCAACCACTGTTACACTCGTCTGATCCGTCCATCCACTCCATCCATCAGTTCCATTGATTTTGTCTATTCTCTCTAGTTCATCCATTCTATCCACTCGGTATACATAGCTTCTATTCAATTTCACATGCATCTTGCGATACATACAATACCCTAATTTCACATGTGTCTATCTGTTCCATTCATTCCATCGTCTCATCCACTCCACCCGTTTGCTCCATCCGTCACTCCATACATGCATCCACACCATCCATTTCATCCACCCATTTTGTCAGTCCATTCCCTCCATCATTCATACATCTATTCCTTCATCCACTCCATCGATCCTATCGTGTGGGTAGGATCAGAGGTCATTGAACACGTAGTAAAGAGTCTCATTGTGTATTTGGTCATTGAGTTCAGACATAAGTCCTGCGCTTCCTTGGAGAGCGCTGGGGACCCGGTGCCCCCCTGCTTTCTGATGTAAAACATCGTGGTGGTATTGTCAGTAAAGGCCTGCACCACCTTGCCCTTGAGAGAGGGCAGGAATGATTGGAGGACCCAAAACGCTGCCTGTAGCTCCAGCACGTTTATGTGCAACGTCTTTCCCTCCGGCAGCCACAGGCCTCTGGCATGAAGACCTCTGGTGTGGGGTCCCCATCTGTCCAAAGAGGCGTCCGTCGTTAACCCCTCCTGATGTGGTAGGTTCTGGAAATCCGCTCCTCCGGTAAGATGAGAGCGCATGCCCCACCATCTTATCGCCCAACGGAACCCCTCGTCAAGAGCGATCTTGTCCTGGAAACTTCCAGAAACTTGATAATGGGCGTTGAGGAACTCCTGCAGTGGCCGCATCCGCAGCCTGCAAAGTCAGACGAGGTAAATGCATGACATTATGCCGAGCAAAGACTTGAAGGCCCTCACTGTGGCGATCTTCAGAGCGAGCAGCCGTTGCACCTCGTCCAGGATGGCAGCCACTCTCTCCTCCAACGGGGATGCTAGACACAACACCGTGTTGAGCCGGAATCCCAGGAACAGTGCGTCCTACCATGGAGTCAAGCAGGACTTCGCATAATTCACTGAGCACCACAGATCCATCAGTAGGTGGACGGTCTTCGCTGTATGGTCGACGGTGATGCTCCTTGAGCTGGCCCGGATGAGCCAGTCGTCCAAATACGGGTAGACTTGGATCCCTTGCAGTCGCAGATGTGCCGCCAACGGAGCCAGGCACTTGGTGAAGACCCTTGGTGCCGACTTCAATCCGAAGGGAAGGGCCTTGAAATGAAATGCTTCCCCCAACGACGAAGCGCAGAAACATGCAGTGTTCCTTGTGAAGTGGGATGTGGAAGTGCGCATCCTCCAGGTCCAACGATGACAAAGTCTCCCTCTTCTAGCTGTCTGAGCATGTGCTGAAGAGTGACCATTCAAAACTTCTGAGACTTGATGTATTTGTTCAGTCATCGGAGGTCGAGAATGGGCCTCCAGCGCCCAGTCTTCTTTCTCACGAGGAAGTACCTTGAGTACACTCCGGAGCCCCGGAACCGCTTTGGGTCGAGCTCCATCGCCCCTTTCTTTAGCATTGGCCTGAACCTCCAGCAGCAGCTGAGCGGCGTGGTTTTCCTGATGGGCCACAGGTGATATTTGGGTACACTTCTGAGTGTGTCCGTGAGCAAGAGCATCCAGCACCCAACGGTCGGTGGAGATGGTCTTCCACACGCTGACGGAGTTTGCCAATTGGCCTCCCACTGGGGTGCGTGGGTAGGGGCCCGACGGCACGACCGGTTCATTCTTGCTTGGACGTTGACGTGCCGCCTTGCGGACCCTGGCGACCACATCATCCTCCGAAAAGCTTGGAACGGCCCGTTTGTCTCCTGTGCCAAGAAGCAGGAGGGCTGGTGGAACGAAGAGGCTCTGCCTCTCATAGTCAGGTCGACCCAACACTGGGGCTGTTGAGAGCACTTGTATTATGGTGACAAAGCGTCTTCAGCGTCCTGGAACCATGGCAGGGGCTCTAGGATTGAATTTTGCGTGAGAGTCTGAAGGGGCTTAACTATAGTGTGATTTCCCTGGGACCCACTTTCTGTAGTAACTGACCGTCCTGAGGAACCCTCATTTGTTTCCTGATCTGGGACTTGGGAACTCTCTTGATCACCACAATATGATCCTGGATAGGTGTCTTTACCAGATGAAATCTCATAGCCCAGATATCGCACGCAGGGTAAGCGCAGCTGTAGCTTGTCCTTGGGCACCTTTTGACCCTTTTCAACAAGCGCTGTCAACAGAGCGAAGGAGTGCTGCTTGCAGGCTTCCAAGGAGGGGGAAGCTAGTAGCAGATCGTCTACATACTGCTCCAGCGTGAACCCTCCTGGTAATACTACCAAGTTCAGATCCTTCTTCAGGATTTAAGAAAACAAGGTGAGGCTCTCTACGTACTCATTAGGAAGACACGTGAACATATATTGAGCATATTTTTATAAGTAAAGGCAAACCGATACTGTCTGTCAGGGTGGATTGGAATGGAGAAAAAAGCTGAGCACGAATCTACAACCGTGAAATAGATGACTGACAGTGGAATACAGGGCAGGATGGTGGCTGGGACAGCAGCATTAACTGCCTGCAGGTCTTTTATGAAACAGTAGACCTCCTTACCTGGCTTCTTGGTGGGCAAAATAGGGGTATTACAGGTGCTCCTTCTACGCACAATAAAACCCTGTATAAGCAGGGACTATATTACGTGACGGATACCTCCTTCTACCTGTATAGCTATGGGATACTGAGGCACACACGGTAGAGGTTTAGCTGGGTTTGGTATTTATTTTTTTACTTGCTTGGCATTGAGCATATAAACAGCTTCATTTGTATTATGTGAGAAACCGGAGGCATCCTCACACCTACTACCCTTGAATCTTCTTCTCATCTTCTCAGGTGGCCAGGGAAAAGCAATCGCTTTTGGACCCTGACCTTGGGGGTGGAGATGCGAGGGAGGATCACCTGGATGGAGGGTCCTTGGGGATTGGGGAGAGGATGTCTGCAGGTGAGCTATAGTATCCCCCTTTTTCCTTGTGCTAAACAACCTTACCCGCCCCCTGCCTTTATTGGCTGTTGCCAATCCCAGTCTATCGTTCACCCTCAGTTACACCACTATAGTACTGGGACGCAGTGACTAGGAGCAATACACACCAATGTCATTTTACCGCTCTGATACTGAGACGAGGAAGAGGACTGTGAAACACCACTATACTAGTCGGGCAAGTCCCACTAATTGGGGTTGAGCAAAGGATTTGCTCCTGCAGCCAGTTGACGGGCTACAGGTGTATATAAAGAGAAGGAAGTCTGAAGGAAAGAGAGTCCAACTGGGAGAGAGAGAACCCAGCTTGCAGGCGATGGCATCCTGTGTGGAGAAAGGAACCCGCTCGGTGCAAAGGACGCTGAGTGCTGTAGGAAAGGCAGAGAAACGCCAAGCCCTACCAGGCTGTGAGGGATCGGAATCCTACAGAATCCGCTGCCGTGTGTCCCACGCTGGAGCGTGGGGGGGAACAAGACTCCAGGGGCTTGTGTTCGGGCATACAGAGGTGCCGTTTGGACAAAAGCTAATGTTAATTGGGTCAGGAGACCAAAGGAGAGTTTTATGAACCCGAACGAGCTGCCAAATATTGCTTGCATTTTTTAATACCAAACTAAAGAAAAGTTATGTGAAACACATGAAAGCACTGTATGAATGAAATGAAAGTGAAATGCAATTTTGAGAATAGTGAAAGCCAGTCCAAGATGTTAATGGACAATATAAAAGTATAACTGAAGGGACAGCCAGTAATAAGGGTGTTTGAAAGCAAGTGAAAAGCAAAAGATAGCACTATTGTGAAGTGTGAAAGCAAGGTGGGTACAAGGAACGCATCCGACAAAGTGAATGATGTGACAGCCACGTGGTGGCAGAGTCGAGAAAACTTCCAAAGAGGAAAAGCGCTTCAAGTGGACAATTGATGCAGGGTCAAAGAGGGAGCCTGTGTCTGCAAGGAAGTCCAATGAGAACAAGCGACTGTAGCAAAGTGCCAAGGGTTTTCCTTTGCGTGACCTGTTGTGGGTCGACTGTGTGGTCCGACAACTGCGCCTAGACCGAGTAACCGTACTTGCAGTGCAAAGTTGGTTAGGAAAGCCTACTGAAATCCAAGACAACTAACTGACTATCATTTTGAAGCTGAAAGTGTTCAACTTGGGGAAGGGAACCTCAAGACCCTTGTTGAAACTGTGTTACACTTGGGGAAAGGAACCCCAAGGTTATTTGTGTGGAATTGTTTTGGGGTGGGGGGCTGTGGGAAGGCTGTAATACAAGCCAAGGAGCCGGTAAAGGCTTGGAGCTTTGTTGTGAACACTATTTCTTTGGTTGCTGACATCCCTACACATTATGTATCTTTAGATGTGAGGGCAAGAATAGGTTTGTGACACAGATGTTTTAGACACAGACGGACTTTTAGTTGAACTCAAGGACACACATGCTAGCCTTAATTTCTTTAGATAGGGAAATCCCACCTTAGCATAGGGCACGTTAGGCCTTACTCCATCCTAACAAATAAGGAATGCATTCTTGTTTTTGAGAAAAGGGAGTCTGTTATCTGTGTCTTCATGAGGCCTTCACAATGACTGGAACATCATTTGGCAGGAACTCGATCCGCAAGGGAGCACTGTCTGTGTCGCCAGGGTTCAAATGCAGAATCTCCTGTAGTACAGTCAATGCCCCTGTGGACAGCGATGTCAAGAAATATGCCACTGGGGGTACAGTAAATGGAACAATTTGGTTTACTTAACAAATCCAACCCAAATAAATTAACAGGCGATCAACTAGAAAGCATGATTGTCTGAAATAGGACCCAACGTGGCTACAAGCGAGGGAGACACAGGTTGAGGTATCTGCCTACCTCAATACCAACAGCACTGATAATTTCATGAGAGCGCACAATATGTGGAAATTCGGGAGTCTTTGGCGCTGAGCGTGATGCTCTGTTGACTACCAAACATGGAACCTTTTGACCAGCAATGAAACCATCAACATGGGGAGCAGCAGGATTAAGCGGTAAGAGTGGTGCAACACGTTCTGGAACTCCTTGGCAATCATAATGTGCATTCTGTGGAGATGGGTGGAGGTGGGGACACAACCACCCCAAAAGGTGCGGTTGGCGGTTCTAAATGATTTTATTTAGGAGAAATTATCGAATTTGAATCCAGGGTAATTGAGGGTATCTGGTAGCTATTTAGCCCCAGTTTCTAGCCTAGAAGAACCTGGTTAGCTTGACACCAGGAGCTACTTTTGGCTCCCCAGGCCAACTGATGCCGAACATACACACCTATGTGTGTTTGGGACAATCTATAAATAAACATTAGGACACATCATTATGGCATTTAAGACATAAGAAGCCATAAATAATGGACACAATTATATGTTTCCATCTTATGTGGAATTTAGAGTTGCGGAACACTGTGTACTATCTCCTCGTTACCTTGTGGTAGCTCCTGGTCATGGGTTAATGATTCTTGATATCCAGGAGCTGCTTTTAGCTCCTGCTTATCCAACCTTAATTGTGATCCCTACAAATCCCTCAAATTTGTTTTTTTTTCCTTTTATTCCATTTGGCTGCAAATATATGCAGGGGGAGACTCCCCGGTGCCCCACCCTGCCCCCACCTTCATTATTACCCTTGCCCACTCCCCCACCCCCCACCACATTTATTTGTGGCCAAATTCGTTAACATTCTTTCGTTAACATTATTTTAATGCATTAGAATTCGACAAATTCTCCTGCGATAAAACCCACTTATCTCTGGTTAGCTTCCTGCATTGACCGTAATGCTGAATCTAATTCGGCTTTCCAGTATCCAGACTCGCTGTAAGCATTTGTACAATCTCCCTCTTGTTAAGCTTTTGTATGATCGCCCTCTCATTGCCCTGGTTTTGTCCAGTTGTAAGGGCCACTTCTTCACATTTCAGACTCTTGCTTCTGGACGGGCCTTTTGCAGAAGCGGCACTGTGAAATGAACACCCACCACACACCATCTGGTTTCAGAATTATGTGCAAATGTTTGTCCCATCCTTTTTATAGCTCAAAACCACAAATGCAAATATGCAATAGCAAGCAAGAATACATACGTATTTCATCACAATATTCTCTTTTCTTTTGATTATTTGCATGCCTGAAAACAGTTTAATTGTTAAGAAGTCAATTGTTGCGTGAAACTTGTTTATCTAGTGAAAACATGAACAGCAAAAAAACTCTGCTTATTGACGCAGAGATGCATCCATGCCTTATATATGTGTTGACAAACGAGGCCTAGCAGTAGTTCACAAAACAACCTTGCATGTCCTCTTCCCCCAAATGCTTGTTTGTGATGAAGTGCACATCCATTCCTAGCATGGACACTTTTTCATAATACAAGTGTATTTCTTAGCTTAAAAGCAAACCGCTAAAATGAATCAGCCTACGCTGTTGAAGACCAAATAGCTGACAGTTTCCCCCTTTTTTATATTGTTTCACCATTACTCTGCAATCCTAGTCAGTCTTATATTCTTACTGGCTAATGTCGTGTTCTACTCGTCCTACCCCTGCGTCGGGAGTGTATGTAAAGCTATTTTGAGCTTACAAAGGGCTATTCAGAAAATTGCGACTATAATCCGCTATAGCTACGAAGACGGGAGAACAACCCCAGGAACCCTGATGGATTTTATGGTGTAAGAGGGGATGGAAGATGCTCAGGATTTAATGGCTGGTTATGGACCCAAAGAGTTTTGGAACAATGATGCGGTTATGGAGCAGCCATTTGTGGCCGATGCAAGCTCTGAAGACAAGGACTGTGAAGCTATGATGCTGCAGGTGGATGCAGTGATGACACCTGAGACGGAAGCCGCCCCCCCCCTCCCTCCACTACCCCCGGAACCATGATGAAAAACAATGTTGTGTGCAGGTATGTGCTGATCGAGGCAGTGGCAGAAACTATTAACACTTTGTGTCGGTTGTTCAAACCAGCTTGAAGACACGGGTTTTTGTGAAAATAATCTGTGTAAGACCTGTCTTCTGCTGATGGAGACCGATAGCCTTAAAGACAGTGCTATTATATTCAGTGTGCTTGCTGTTCAAAACAAATCGAAAGTCCGGGGGATAACAGTCTTGTGTGTAAGGCCTGTCTTGCGCTAGTGGAGACTGCCATGGACGCAACTACCCCAATTCGTAACGATATTCGAGCCATTCAGGGGGTCACAGCCATAGCGGCTGAGGCATGTTTGAAACAACAGATGGTGCTACGGACATACAATTAATTGACTCCAGCAGAATGCTGGAGAACGTCTGTAACTTGTACGCGGATAATTTGCTATGTAAAATATGTTGCGTTGAGCCCTAAACGCATTGTAGATTTTCTGCACTTGACGCAGCCAATGACACAGATTAGGATTGGTGCTGGGATTGAACGATGCGCATCTAAAACATTATGAGCTATACAATCTGTGAATAACCCGCGCTTGAAATTGAAGCAGTTTAGAAGCATGTGTACGATGGCCGTTAGAGAAGAAACATTGAGAAAACAGTTCCCAATTGGGTGGGGATAAAGTATATGTAAATTAGTGCCTTCACGAAGCGGCTGCATGCAATGTGTTTATGCAGTATTCACATGTATTATGGATTCTATAACTGGGCTGATTACTTTAGTATGAATATATTTTGAATACAAATTAATGTTTTAAATGTGAATAAAAATCTATTGTTTAGAAAAATGGACCGTGTCTTTATGTTGAGCTTTTACGGGCCAACATGTCTGCCCCAAATCCATAAAATGTATTATGATGGAGGTGGTGTTGGCAGTTATGGAGGGGTTGACGGGCTGTATCGTAAACTGCAAAGCGATGGTGAGAAGGTGCCCCGTGGAGCGGTTAAGATGTGGCTTTCAGGGGAGGAGGGCCTACATGCTACACAAACCGGACTGAAAACATTTTAAACGGCGAATGACTGTAGTATGTGATGTCGATCAACAATGGCAGGCAGATATTATGGATTTGAGTTAGTTTCCCTAAGATAACTACGGTTTTTGCTATTATGAGAGGGCTGATCCCGAGACACAGAACATGATCACCACATGTCAGAATGCACACAATAATGGAGGAGAGGAATCGACACTCTTCCCCCGAACCACAGAAGCCGAAGGAATTCGACCCTCCACCCGTGGTTGGCACAGGCGCCTGATTATACACAGGACACCCGGTGGCAGCCAATGGGGGGGAAGAGGAGTTAGGAAGAGGTTGTGGATAGGGTAGGGATGTAGGAACACCGGATAGAGGGTTAGGGAACTCCTAAGGTGGATAGGAATGGGGAAGCACAGGGAAAAAACCTCCTTATCTAGTTCTTTTACTAAACCAAACACATAGGGTATGCGCTATTAATCTTGCCTCCAGCCTACCTCTAAATCGTATAAACACACCTTAATACGTGTTAACATGTAACAAGATAAACATATAGCAAACATAGATGAACACCAACAATGGAATTAGATTCCATACTTGAAATACATGACACGTGGCCCGTTAGGCAAGCTGAAGCAACACTGAACACATATAGCCATAATGTACATGCCCAGACAGGGACACCAGATCACTGTTGTGCCCAAACAGCCCCTAACCCTGAATGTCCTGTACTGTATGTTGCTGATTTAGCAACCCTAAACATTGCCCGCACTCTGCCGTGTGCCTTTAAACACACGAGTATTAAGCATCGAAGTCCTTAACAAGGATTCACTGAAAACGCACACTTTGCTGTAAACTCGTAATGTGCCCAGTACTTATCTGAGCTCCGTGCGGCCCCACGGGACCACTCGGAGTCTGAAGAAAACGCTGTAGCAACTGCCAGCCAGTCCGCCAGCTTCGTCTTGCTCCAAAGTCTTACGGGCTGTAAGGAAAGCTTCGCTCACGTCTCGCTCCGACCGCACCCATCCAGGAACACAAAATAAGCCACACCTGCGGGCGCGAGCGTGTTGGCTTTATGCTGCCCTTCATTACTTGCAGCTGGCAACGCGCGGTAACTTGCGCTGAACTACAGGTCCTCCTCGGAATGCTGGGAAATGTAGTTCTCTTTACCAATGCTTTAATAAACAAACTTAGTTACTCCCCGGTGGCACCAGCCCTTATTCCTGACACCACAGCCCCGAATGTGAACCCACACGGCATCCACAGTGAGAGAATGGGACGTGGCGGCGGACCTAGTGAGGCAGAAAGCGGGAGAGACATTGCAGGGAATCGCAACTAGGGAAGAAGGTAGCCACGGGTCGACAAGATGCTGTGAGGTGACCTGGGCCATCTAAGACCAAGATTTACCCACACGGAGAAACGGAAGCTGTTCTCCATATCCCACATTCTCGTGGACATGATACGGGTGGGTCAGAACCCGGCCGGTTCTCGCTTGCTGTGCATGAAGAATCGGACAATCGTCAATTAACATTGACGGCTCCACTACCTACAAGTTTACAATGCTTAATGCTTTCTCTCTCTCCCAAAAACTTCACAATTCCGAGTCCCCGGGTTGTGAGAGGCGCGGAACTCTGCATTCTTCGCCGGCACCGCATGGGGTAGCATCATGGCAACCTTCCGACGGAAAGAAAGGGGGAGGAGCTTGGGGATAAATATAGAGTTTCAAGGGATCTTGTTTCTGATTGGTCCAAATCCCTCCTGTCCCTATATAAAGTGGAAATGAATGACGGACTAAGGGGATTTCGTTCTTTCACTTTCAAAACAGCCAGTTTGGGGAAGAGAGAGCAGCTGAAGAGACCGTCTGGGCTCACACACTCTCTGTGCACCCTTATTTAAGGAATTCTGAGGAGAAGAGCATTACAAAAAGACTGAAGCAAGTCTAAGGTTCAGGCAAAAAACCACTTTATTTAATTGTGTTGTTGGAATTAATAAAAAGGCAGCCCTTCTGTTAAAGCAACACTGTATTCCAGTCAACTCATTTACTGCTATATTCTAGCCGTCATCGGCGGTCTATCAAAATATGCCTATTTTGAGGCTTTGAAGAATAGTAAGCGGGGGCCACAACGTTGCAACAGCTTTTAAGTGTATATTTAACAAAAGCAGAATTCCAGCTAAACTACAGACGGACTCTGGTAAAGAGTTTTTAAATAAGCCGGAGCGCACCACTTTGTAACACACTCTGAAGTTAAAGCCTCTGTTGTAGAAAACCTGGCTCTGGCGATTTTTTGTCTTTTCTTTGAAAAATAAAAAAATCTTTCTTTTTTACAGCTAAAAATACCTGAAGATATGTGGGAGTGCTACCCGGATTTATAAATATTTATAGCTATGTGCAATCATAGATCTATTAAAACCATCCCAGCTGATGTAACGTCACATAATCCCCTGGAGGTCTGGAAAAACTGTACAGTGAAAGCCTTTTTAAAAATAAGAAGCTTGTACCCCTTACAGGGATCATGTGCAGATTTCAAAATACAAGACCGTTTTTAGAAAGGGGCATGAGCAGAACTACAGCGACACAATATTCTCACCCCCCTCCAACACCCTCACCCTCCGGGTGAGGGGCGTTCAAGGTGTTTTGTATAGGGCGGAGATCCAGAAAGTCAGTAAAGACCAACAGCGAGTTTATAGAATCTAAAAAGTAATGGCCGTGCACCTAGAAAACAATATCTAGTTAAATGGCTGGGCTGGTCTGACAAATTCAACAGTTTGGTTTCCGTCGGATCCCTAGAGACCACTGGTGTGTAACGGTGGTCAAAATGGAGTCTGCATATTTTTATATTAAGCTTCCTAGCAATGCTTTAGCCGAGACATTTCCAGGGACCAAAATATCCAACTTTACCATGAAGCTGGCCAACCCGTAAATCTGGAGGGGCAATGGACGGTGGCGCTCGCTGATGTTCAGTACGTCCGATCGTGGGACACTTTAGCCCTGGGGGGAAACCACCTTTATTATAAAACAAGCAAACCCTCCGAGGCTCTGGCCGGGTGGATTTCCCGAGGGGCATAATCCAGCTATACAGGAACTTGAGTCCTCAACAAGGCCGTATCAATCCTACCCAAATATGAGGACACGACAGTGCAACTAGACCCACAGTTTTTCTACAGGGTCCAGACCCATCAACAGCTGGGAGACTGCGCAACATATTGGAAGTAAAGAACCGTGGGATAATACCTGTGCCGACATTGACAAGAGTTTTGTTTATAGCTTATTGCTCTATAGCGATGTGTTGGAGTATCAACGGGTGGGGGATAGCTATGCGCGGCTAACCACGATTATGTTCCAGTGTGTAAAAACCATTTTGACACCATCAACATACAGATAAGAGCGACAGTTTGTATCATTTAAATATGGAAAAATCTGGCTGCGGTTGCACCTCAGGCCGCTCCGGCTGAAAGATTAATAGAAAAGCATTATAATGACTGTGGTAAAGAACTATAGAGACTCAGGCCCTTAATGTAATATTACATGAACCAGGCTTGTTACGGCGATCAGCCATATTTTAGCGGAACCCCATAATATATATACGGCAGGACTAGGCAGTATCTTTAAAAGTCTTTTTAGATGCATGATGCCATTTCTAGGTTGCGGTTTTGAATTGGCTAAACCGCATGTGAAAACGGTGGTCCGCAATATTGCAAAGGACGTTGTGGGAGGCGTGACATCGGCAGTTGATGAGTGGCTGGCACAACAGAAAATGCAGGGTCAGGACGGATCTGGCCTCATTTATAAACCATGTATGAGCGTTAAGAGGAAGAGGTTGGCGTCCTGTTGCGCAGCCTCCCAAAACCCACCATGAAAAGCAGATGAAAACCCTGACACGCGCAGTTGAGTAAGAAAAAGAAACGTGTTAGTTCTAAAAGACACAATGGCAGTGATATTTTTTAAAGAACCCGGGCTTTCTTACACAGAACCTCGGGGAATGTGTAAAATCTGAGCCAATCTCTTTACTGTACCACTGACACAGACCAGCATTGATAACGGTTTCTTTATCGAGGTCTCGCCTATGGCGGCTCTATCACTGCTAGCCCCATAGGTATTTTTAGTACCGGGCTCGACCGACATGTATCTGGATTTGAACGATACACTGTTACATCTAACCTGTAAAATAACAAAGGTGGATGGAACCAACATTGCGGCTACAGCACGAGTGGGCACAATCGCTTACCCGACAGACAGCATATTTAATCAGGTGGACGTGATGCTGGGTGATTGAATGACACCACAGAGCGATATGTATGCCTACAGGCCCTATTGAGAGCTTGTTAAATTGTGGCCATGATGTCCTGGATAAGCAACTCTAAGCGGGTCTTTTTTATCGCGATAACGCGGGACATTTCGACAAACCCGCTTTGGACAGTGATAACAAGGGCTTCGAGAAGAGATCCCTTCACGCCAGGACAAGTAAAGTATTCAATTTACTAGGCCGCCTACACACTGACATTTTCTTTCAGGATACACTATTGATCAAGAGCGTTAATCTTAAAGTGAAACTATCCAGAAACACGGATGCTTTTTGTCTCATGAGTGGGGGACGCCGAACAATACAAACGCGGCCAGTTTATTTGTTAAACATGTAAGCTTCCCTCCAACTGTTTGACTGGCGCATGCAGAGGTGCTGCAGATATCTAACTTGAAATATCCTGTGGAGAGAGTCGCTCTTAAAGTCTTCACCATTCCTACTTGTCTCTGGGGCAGCTCCCAAAGATAATCATCATGGGAATTGTTAAAACAACGGTGCTTACTGTTGCATGTGATAGAAAGCCCTTTGACTTCAAGCACTGTAACATGAACTATGTGCCTCTGCATAAGGGAGGTGTTCTGATTCCTGCCAAAGCATATACTCCCAATTTTGGACTGCTGAACATAATCCGAGAATACATGTTGCTGTCACCGGAAAACAAATGCTTGATCTACCGGTTTCATTCACACGCAACAAGTATGCTCTAGGCTATACCTTGCTGGCCTTTGATCTAATACCCGATAACACATCAGCAGGGCATTTCAACCTCATGAGCAGCAGAAACCTATGTGCTGAAATAAAGTATGAAAGAAACATAACCGCCACACATTCCCTGATAGTGTGGAGCGTTTTCGATAGCATTCTAGAGATCAACACGCAAAGAAACATACTTTTTGATATTTAATGGATACTCTACAGATAGATTTCTGTGTAAACATAGACCTGCTCAAAGAACATTTCATGGTGTGTATGCCAGCGATACATGTCCCAAGCGCCTACCCAGAAATCCCCCGGTACTCTGGTGGTGAACACTGATCCTCAGCCCCAGGGTGGAACACATTGGGTAGCTCTGTGGCTGGAGGGAGATGTGCTGACAGTGGCGCACTTCGCGCCAACATCCCATATAAGCAGGAGTTTTAATGATCTATGTAAAAAGCATTGCAAAATATGTACGTTCTATTACTGTAATAGTTAAAAACTCTAAGGCTGTGACCTGTGGTCAACACTGTATATTCTTTATCAGTCAAGTGTCGGAATGGAAGTTGCTGGCGGCTATTTTAAAAATGTATTTGAACAACCACATGCAAAACGATCAAATGGTAACCAGATTTGTTAACAGAACATCACTCAGTCAAAAATGTTTATTTTGCATTCAAAATCCATAAAACACATAACATTACACACAACAATAATCACACTTAATTGTTATTTTTTTTTAAAAAACTTCCATTGAGCTTACATAAAAACCCACATAATACATATCAAATACACTCTGATGGAACAATGCACATAAAATCTAGTTCAAATGTTCTTTGACAAGCATGCAATTAAAAACGATCTTCAACATATGGCTCCCGTTCCCATTACAATCCAGTGTAAAACTCACTGCGTTATTCACCTTGTAACCTCAGTATCCTAGTTCTGAAGTACATTGCTCTTTTCAGAAAAGACAGTAGGGACCAAGCAGCCAGAACAGAGTCAGCACTCTAAAGGAACAAAATGGCAGCTCTATATTGACGAATGTTGGCCTCCATCAGCACTGGTAATAACATTACTCTTCGAATCCCTTCGTACCCAGGGCAAAACAACAACAAATGCGTCCGGTCTTCCTTGTTGTGCCTGCACACTGGGCACCCAGTCGAATCCGGGTAGACCTTCCAGTGCACTGTTATCCCTCAGTTGAAGACAATCAAACCTTGCCCTTCTGATTAGCCAGCAGTCTTTTTTACTTGTACCCCAAATTAGGTATGGTTGGATCTCATTTAGCTGGCTAATCACAGCATGCACTGTATCAGTATTACTCATGTTCAGCGGATAGTCTCTTCATAGCAAATGCTTTCCCCAAAACACGTTTATAACTGCCTGCCTCTATTTTAGTCAGAAGAGCCACTGGTGGAGAAAGGGTACTTTGGTTCGCTTCTCCAAGGGCATTATCAATGTAGTTGAGCCACGGGATTCTTCTCTAACCCACCCTAGCCATTACTGACCTTATTATAGTATGGCAGAGGGAGGCACATTCGTTCGCCCAAATCCGAACCCAAAAGATTCTCTGGACCAAAGCCCACTGGTCCTCCAAAAATTCCAAGCCCAATTCCCTATAGATGGACAAGCAGGGCGAACAGCTCAGGAGCCCCAATAATCTCCTAAGAAACTGGTTCTCCTTTGTTTGTATCTCGTCTGCCCTCTGCAAGCCCCATAGTTGTGCACCATACAGAGTAACAGCCTTTGATTGTGCCACATATATCTTGACCACAGCATCCAGAGGTTGACCCTCCCAGTGCGACATAGAGCGAAAAAATTCCCCCTATTTGCTGAGTTAATTTTACTGATTGTTTGTTTAGGTGCATCTTCCCTGTGAGTGTTTCTGAAAATCGTATCCCCAGATAGTCAAACACCTTCACCCTTGGGATTACTTCTCCACAACAGAACATAGGGCGCATATTTGCTGCCCGTTTTCTTCCCACACAGGCCATTACAGCTGATTTCGTTGTGTTGATTTTGAGCCCCAGATTACTCATGAATGCTACATGTGCGTCAATGAGAATCTGGATTACTCTTGGGGTCCTGGTTAGCAATACGGTGTCGTCCGCGTAAGGAGGTCCTTCAGAAGTCTATTGATATATAAACAAAATCAAATTGGAGCCAGGACACAGCCCTTCCGAACGCTGCACCCAACCTTAAAACATGCTCTGCAATAACCCACTGCGCACGCAGGCCTCACTGTTTCTATGTAACTTCACCAGAACCTTCAAGACATCCCCTGGGCAACCCAAGGACTGGAGCACGTCCCAAAAGTTTCCTCCCATCTACCTTCTCAAAGGCTGTGCTCGGGTCCATGAATGCCATACACACTCCCTCACCCCTGCAAAAGACATAATTCGCTTCTAGGAGATATAGGTTAAGACTCTGTTCCATGGTCCCACCCCCGGGGTGAACACCAAACTGTATATCAGACAAGACCGACTCCTCCGAGAGCCAGTTTTCTATGTGGCCCAAAAACACTCTGCCAAAAATCTTGAAGGCGGTATCCAAGAGCGAAATAGGCATATAGGAAAGTGGGTTAGTATGATTCCCCCCCCCCCCCCTTTCCAAAATGGGGAAAATAATGGCCTTTTTCCAGGACGGGGGGGGGGGTAGCTACCTGTTTCCATGCATGCGTTAAACACCATTGTTAAAAGTAGTGCCCACAAATTCAGGGGGTCCTTGAACATACATGTCGGAGCGGATCACATTGGGGCCGGGGGCACGATTATGTGCCTGCTGGCAGATGGCTCTAGACACATCCTCTAGCCTGAACTTCAGGCAGGAGGGGCTTGAACCAGTGCTTTCCCTTGTGTTCCCTCCTCTAAAATGTTCCAACCGGGCTGCTTCCTCTAAATGTGTGCCACTGGCACCGGCGCCATAAAATCACAGGGACTCCTCTTCAAAAACTCCTAAAAACCGTCTGGTCCTTGCGTTTCGCCGCATCCTGAAAGTCCTCCCAAGCTGCCCCTTCGATTTCCCGTTTCCTTCTCTTGATCTCTGTCTGATATAGGGATCTGGCATCTGCTGGAGGCCGGTGCTTTCAGAATCTTCAACAATGATCTCTTCGCGCCACTGCAGCCCTCATCAAACCAGCCCTTACGCAGTGCCCTCCCTGGTACCTTGGTCACAATCGTGAACCTTTTAGGCAAAGCACTCACCAATTCAGAAAATTGATCCACAATCTGCCAGGGGGGTGACCGTCATCCAGAATACAAAGAACTAAGGCTATATTTTCAGAGATTGAATCTAGGTGCAGATTAGAGAGAGACACTAATTTTCCCCCATTCGGTTTTCCTGGAACCCGAGGCCACCCCCTTCACTGGGCAGGCTATGGTATTGGATGTGCCCCGTCCTCCAGCACACCCTTCAGGGTCAAACGGATGGGATGGTGGTCACTATTCACATCTGCTAACACTTCAAAACTCATGGCCCCAAAACTCATAGTCCCACAGAGTTTAAAAAATAATCAATGGTTGAGGAACCTACATGACTGTTAAAGGTAAGATGACCAGGAATATCAGGAGCCAAACGACCATTCATAGTCCGCAGCCCCCATTCCATCAACCAAGAAAACATTTGCAGACCTTTTACACAGCCCCTGGTATCCCTCTTTTGAGGCACAGGGATGCCTAAGGACATGTCCTCTAAGGGATCTACAAGATCATTTGGTAAGCCCATACCCAGTTTGAGGTTAAAGTCACCACCCCATATATACATTTCATGTCTGCTCCTGCTGGTGGCCAGCAAATCCTCCAGGAACACCTTAACCTTAGGAAGCCTATCCACCTCTGCTTTGTGTGGGCTATTATAAAAGTTGATAATACACAACTGCTCTCCCCCTACCTGGTGAGAGGCAAATTACCTGGAGAAAATCAAAATTGGTTTCAACCAACTTGACCCTACGGTCGAGAGAGATCTTTATTAGGGTGGTCAGACCCCCAAAACATCTTTATGACAGGGATCCCAAAAGAGACGAAGCCATCCAGCTTCGGGGTCTCCAGTGCCTATGTTTCTTGCAAGAGAATCACCTCATTTACCTGTAGGAGTGCCACCATGTCAGCCCTATCTATCTTTCCCCTTGACCTGGCAATATTCCAAGATAGCAGGTGAAGTTCTAAAGGTGACCTATTAGAGAATTTACCTATCCCCTTCGCCACCATCCTTGCCTCTAGGGCTTCCTGGCACCCGAAAGCACCCAGCTGTCAGTCTAGATCTTCACAGGAGGTAAGAACCTCAAAACGATTGGCCAGTCCTGGAGCACACAAGGGCGCCCTTTCCCTTATACCATTTGACCCTCTTGTTATGGGGATCGACCTCCAACCTTCCCCCTTACTACGGTCAAATAAGGGGTACCATTGACCAACCCCCCTTCTGTCTCGCCCCCCAGAACCCCTTCCCTCCAAACTACCCTGGGGTGTCTCTGGCACTACCTCATTCCCCAACCACGAATAAAGTAGTCCAGGGAAAGTAGACTACTAAAAAGTCTACTATCATTTGGTCTAAGACCGCGTAGAATGTTGGAGCTAAGAAGATTACCAGCCACCGTTGGGTCAGAGAAAGTCACTAATACGCAATCACCTTCCACCTTCTTCCGCTTGGTGCCAAAACGTTATCTGATGTGTATAGATCTTGCAAAATATGTTTACAATGTCAAAAGTGTACATGTGGATCGTCTATACAGTGATACATCTAGCAATAAAATAGCTTTAAAAATCAACATGCATTGTGCGTTATTATACATACTAAATAATATGACATAATAAACAACCAGGCAGTTTTATGAATTGAAAACATTTATTAATAAAAAAAATACATATTTAATACAGAAAGAAAAAATGTTATCACAATATAGCAAAGAAGAAACGTATACATTCAACAATGATGGGGATCTGTAACGCTCACCTGATTCCCGCAGAGGCGCCGGTCTTGACTGGGTGAATGCCGTATCTTCAAAGGCGATGCGTAACACACGGTTGGCTCTTTGGGCTGGACCTCTGTGCACTGTATGTCTGACTCGAAGAGTAAGATGTCTGCAGATAGAAAATATGGGATTAATGAACTGGGGTTATTGGGTGCCTCTCTCCTCTTCCCTTTCTCTTCTCCTGTAGAACCCCAAAGGTTAACGCCCTCACCTTAGGTAAGTGAACGCCGAGATCTCCATCTGCCTCGGGGCAGGGTGCCGTAACCAGTTTCTTCACTGGATAAGGGTGCAGGCCTCTTGACCTCAGAGGACTGCTGTCCGTCGTTAACTGCACGAACGGTAAGTTCTGGGCACTTCAAATGTCTTAAAAGTCTTTTGTAATGATATCTCTTGTTTTGCAGGGTTCCGGCGATGGCGGATGGCGGGCTGATGAGAGTTGAGGATCGAACCCGCGTGAGGAATAGAAGCGCCTGGAAGCACGTAAGTAAGCGCTTGTAGCCTGCTTCACGATGCGCACTAACTGTCTCTTTTATCTTGCAGGTACAAGTTTGGAGCTTTAGAGAAGCTGAAGGGTACTGGAATACCCACTGGATTCGGCGTGGGAAGGAGTAATGGCACGTGAGTAATAAAGTTGCCCAATGTCTTTAAACGCACCTTCTTTTGTCTTTCAGATGTGGGCTGCAGCGCCGAAGGCCTCCGGAGCGTGCGAAGAGCTGGTAAGCTTTTGTATTTCAGATTCCGGAATGCAGTGCGAAGACCTCCGCAGCATGCGAAGAGTAGGTAAGCCTTTGTCTTTCAGATGCCGGAATGCAGCGCGAGGCGTTGGTGACAGCCGATGGACCAGGTAAGAGATGCGCTGCCACTGAAGACCGTAGTGCTAACCTGTTCTTTCTTTGTCTTTACAGGTGCTGCTGAAGACTGGATTCCAGGATGGTAAGCCTTTGTTCCCTTAGGCCCAGGATCAGAAGCAGAAGACACGATGAGCGTTCTGCTGCAGAGAATGCAGAATAACACAAAGCAAGATTCATCCATCGGGTGTGGTTTAAATAGCCTCCTGTAGTGCTTAGGTGTCTCCTTCCACAGCCACGCCTAGGTAAGAAAAGAGTTCCTGCTTTCCAGAAGAGTTCCAGTGTTCTGAACCTAGGGAGTGGCTCCTGCCCCACCCAACAGGAAAAGTAGTCCCAAACAGAAGAGGATCAGGGGTTCAACTGGCAGGTAAGTAAGCAGCATGGTCTGCTGCAGGTAAATCCACCCAAGCATTATGAGCCCGGCGCTTCCAGCGCTGGGACTGGGCATCTTTATGAGCCTGGTGCCACTGGCGCCAGGACAGGGTCCAAAAGGTCCCAATTGGGACTGGCTGGCACTCGGAACCGGGGTTATGGGTCTGCTTCCAAGGGAGTCGGGCAAGTCCTGATCTTTTGGAAGCAGAGATCATGACAGGATCGCATTATTCAGATAACCATATAGGCATGTTGCACCTTGCGCTGCCTAGACATTCCAGAGTCATGTATGACGGGGGTGGGTAAAGATTCCCTAAACCAGCTGGTGTTCCACTCCTTTACGGGGTTGGGGAAGCGGGGACTGTTTTTATAGGGATGACAAAAGAGCGGGGCTGTTGGCGAGGAGTTGCAAGAACCCTAGTTTTTAGCCGCTCCAGAATGCGTAGTTGGGCAACATTATCTGTGACCGAAGTCAGAATATTTAAATCCACGACTGTTTGCATAAACTCATTCCAGCCGATGGGGGCATTTATTGTAGCGGTGTGGTGTCGGTTTGTAGCGACCCGTACTAGATGGTGCAGGTTCAAACACCTGACAACCCTGCCTCTGTAAATAAGCTCACCCATATCAGTTCAGCCGGCCACATAGTTTGTAAGTTTCATCTTATGTAGCAATAGTTTGGTTTATAACGCTGGTTAAGAGTGTTTATCACATCGGCCACAACCGGATCTGCCGTGCGTGTAGCCTTCACACTGCTAGATTCTTTGAGCGGCATATATAAAGGTAGTTTGTTTTCTTTGCATCGCCGTGTCGGGTGTGGTTTAGGTATTTATGCAGAATATTCTAATGTAAGGCGGCTTTATCATGCACCGCTAAATCAGATCTGTTTAAAACATCCTTCATTTCCGAGTCGAGACGCACAGTTGCAACTTTTCTTATATCTCAATCCGGCGTGGGTGTGAAAGTCGTCAGGTTTTCTAACTGATGCTTGTCCACCAAATATATTTTGTGGGTGTTCCATTTTTGTCCCCCAAGCATGCTGGTGATTAGCGGTAGAGCTATGCATATGAGTGATCCTATGAACCCACCAGCCTGCGAGACCACTTTTCTTTCAGACCGTGGCGATATTTGCCTATTGCTCAGTTTCTTGATTACCTTTTTCAACACTTTTTATTTTATTACATTTTTTACTCGCCCAGACCCCTTGGGTATCACAGCGAGGTGAGGATTTGACAGTGTGTTAGAGGGACGTGTCCCTTTAAAGTGTTCTGAGCAATCTGCAATAGCGGCCACCAAATCGTCGGAAGCCGCAGCTAGAATGGCCTTGCATTGTTGAGTGGTGGCAAATACAAGCATTTTCAACAGCGCATTGTTTCTTCGTATGCGTGTCGACATGCTGACAGCACGACCGGCTACTGACGTGATATACCCTCAATGTTGTTTTTTTAGATGTCTTTTTCGGGATAAACAACTGGTAGCTGCAGCAGAAATATATCGGTGCACAATCCTATAATCCTCTGGAGTCGTTGTTTTTAAATCATCCAGGAGATACCCATAGGGCTTACTGGTCGCGTCTTCAAAAGCCTCCATGAAAAAATGCGTTTTAGTCGGATACATCTTGTGGGCTATCATGGCTAATTGTTTATCATGGGGCTTTTTGAATAACACTATATAACTAGCGTTTAGCGTTATAGATCTGTTGCTCTTGCCCTTGTTGAACAGGTGTTGCACAATACAAAAAAAGTAGAGATTGCTGTGATGGGACTATTGAGTAAAGGCTTTTTCTAGTTCAGCGTTCTGACCCTCCTCGGTCATCAAATAGTCCATGATGATAATATTCACCATGCTCGGCGGTAATAAACTATCGTCGTTGAGACTTTCGGGCATACCTTCTACAAACCGAAGGTGTAGCTGTGGTTGCAAGTGTCATGACCCTTGCCCCTGGCTCTCACTGGCAAGTCAGCCTTCCAGTTAGGGCCAGGTCAAAGGCCTTAAAACCTCATCCAAGACTCTCTTGGAGTCAGTCATGGCACCTTTGGCGCCAGACTCATAACCATCATGAAGACCAACATTAGAATGGGACTATTTACTTGGGGGGGTGGGGAGGGATTCAGCCAACATGGAGGCACACACATAGCTCAGTTACAAGGAACTGAGCTATGCGGTCTAGTCTTTTGGGTGTGGCAGGCCTGGGACGACTTTACCTGGACTACTTTACCTGAGACTATTTAAACCACACCCAAACAGCAGAACATGCTTTGCCTTATTCTGCTGTGGGCAGCGTACCGCTCACCGTGTCCAGTTCTTTGATGCCAGCTTACCTGAAACCAAGGACCTGCAGAGAGAGAAAGAACACTAGAAACGTACCTGGAACAATATCCTGTCTTCAGTCCATTGCTGACTTCCGTTCCACTCACCTGAAGGTACGAACTCCAGCACCGCATGCATCCTGGAATACCATAACCTGGAAAGGGGAGAAAGAAAGACAGCACACATTTCCTCCCGAATGAAGAAAGCCACACAATTCTTAATCTGGGTAGTCCTCTCCTGGTCAGTATCATTGCTGGAACATTACGGCGCTCGACAGGTTAGCAATATAAAAAGCGAAACGGCGCCGCGCATCGCGCATTACTCACCGGACAGCATCGCGCACACCGCGCTTTCGCCTACCGGCCCATGCTCGTCTTCAAACTGCATGACAACACCAAAATACCTTTCCATACCTAAAAGGAAAGCAGCAAGACATTATTATTCGAAAGAGGAACATACGAAGTGCATATAAAAACTGTAAAGCAGCAAACCGATGGATTCGCAGCAGGCCTTGATTCCCACAGGGGGGCTTGCACCAGAGAAGTAACTTGGTCGCTGCTCGCCCCCCACATCTACGCGCCCCTGCCACGAGGAGCAGGACGTAGAATCCACCTTTTACAATATTAAGGTGAGGAGAAGGCCCAAGGGGGAGGAAGGAGTTGAGGCCAAGGGAGGTGGGAAAACATACAATCTGGTACTGAACCAAGCTCTCCTATATTGCAGACCCATCTTTAACCAGAGGCCTTACCAAGGGGCCGGGAGAGGGTTCGAGTGTGCAAATCATCCAACCAGGGCTGGGTGGCGTCCCCATGGATACCAGGTGAGCGTAACAGTAAGGTGGTGTAAAGAGGTTGCCAGCAACTGTCAAACCAAATAATATTATCGGGGGCATGTGATAATGCAGTGTGGGCGTTTCTAAAAGTTTTTTTTACAAAATAACTCTTGCCGCAGCTAGAAGGGCCAGCCAGCACGCAAGCGAAAAGTGTTGTAGCCTGATATCCATAATGACAAATACTTGCGCATTAACAAAACATCTACAGATATCTGTGTGCGCTTCTCGGGGGAGGTTAAATCGCAGCATGTGGTTAGCCTTTTAGCCTTCTAGGAGTTAATAAAACAAACATTGCTATATTTCGGCGTATATATCTGGAATTTAAGCGCTACATGAATACTTACAAATTAATTGTCATTCTTTACCTAACGAGAAGATGTAAATAAAAACATGATATACCACTTGAAAAATGTATAAAACACATGTGGTATACATCACACACAACATAGCTTTAGAAGTTATAATAAATCATTCAGCATAAAGCGACCCATCCATCACCCCTGTGAAAAAGCATTGGGTTGTGATTTGTTAGCCGTGTCATGACACCGGTCTTCAAAAATAATAGAACAACTCTACTCGTTGGGGCCTCAGGCAATCCATCGGCCCATTTATTAAATCTGAAGAACAACTTTGATCGTCGGGGCACCACACACACTCCTTGGGCCCCTTTTGGATGCATCAAAAACAAGAAAAAAAAAGAACTCCACTTTTTTAGGAGTCCCCAGACATTCCTCAAGCCCCTCTGGATGAATCAAAAGAACTCCAGACGTCGGGAATCCGAGACATTCCTCAGGTCCCTCTGGATGAATCAAAACAACTCCAGACGTCGGGAATCCGAGACATTCCTCAGGCCCCTCTCGATGATTAAAAAAAATAACAACTTTGACATTCCTTGGGCCCTTACGATCAACAGCCAAGATGACCCATCCTTGGAGTCTAACATTCTGTAGCTCCTCTTGTCAAAACTCAGAGCTTGATATCTTGGTAGTAGCAGCTCCTCTGGTGTATGACCCCTGTTGATCCATGCAAAACAGGCACCATCCCAGCACCCTTAAAAGTTCCGGTAGGAACAAGCTGCACCATTCCATTGACCTCCAATATTTGTTGAACCACCAGCCAAAGGTTCCATCCCTGCGCTATCATGATATCCAGAATTTGCAGAATCAATCACAGAAATATTCATCCATACATTGAGCGTCTCTTGCTGTGCTCTCAATTTACATCCAGAGATTTCAACGCCCGGGCCATCCATGTGTTGCAGGCCATTTCTAACAAAAACTGCAAAATATAGACTCAGTACATTATAATGTTAATATTTACAACCTAAGCCCAAATACAACATCCTGAATCTTGGCGGCCTTAAAAATGTCAACCACCCATGTGATCTGTGACACAGCGGCAGAAGCATCATTATTTTATAAAAGTTGAAATTCTATTCTCAATTCATGGCACACAATGAATAAACCCACCGTGCAACTCTTGCATGTTTAAAAATACTAACACTCTAATTCAGCCTTCAAATGTTTTCCAAACACCCTGGTGTTTATATTAATATAATGTATTTCAAACAAAACAGGCACAGGACCGCCACGGACGATAAGGCCTCACAGGCCGCCAGAATCAATAAAACAGATCGGGCCCATTTATAAAATGCAATCTCCAACCATCCAACCAGAACACATCAGCCGTACACTAAAAGTACTCCACTGGCTCATGATTCGACGCACTACCTTTTTTTTTTTTTTTATTTATTTATTTTTTAAAATTTTTTTTATTTTATAACAACACACCAAACATACAAATAATTAGGACTTCCATTTTTAACAATATAACATCTGCAGAGTACGCTCTTCTGTTCTACCCCCTCCCGCCCCATCAACTCGAGCCACTCTATCTGTGTCATCAGCCTGTTCTTCCTCAAGCGGGTCTATTGTCATTATCTTTTCCGTGTCATCATCGCCGTGAACGGTCTGGGAGGGGCCCGCCATAGAGTGGCCACCAGTTGCCTCCATTCGATTAGGGGTCCCACCTCCTCCTAACAGCTTTGAACCAAGCAGCCGTTTCTGCCTCTGCCTACTTCATGAGGTCTGCCTGCCACAACTCTATCCTAGGCGTATGGGCTGCCTTCCAGCACATTGCAATCCTCCGTTTGGCCAGGTCTTTCATCTTACTAATATGCCTCAGATTTTGTGGTCTAGGAAAGCCCCCAAGCATGCATGCCCACGCCGACTCCACCTCTAGCGTAATGCCTATACCTGCCAAGCATATCTTCAGTTCTGTCCAAAACCTTCCCACCTCCGGGCAAGCCCAGAACATGTGTAACATCCCAGCTTCCTCCTCTCCGCACCTGGGGCATCGGAGTGAATTGGCCACCAAACCTGGCAATCTTACTGGGGGTCAAATATGCTCTATATGTTACATATAGTTCGATCTGTTGGAGCCTCGCGTTCCGGGACACTTTCTTATGATATCTTTGGTCTCTGTCCCATAGCCCGTCCGACATGGGTTCTCCCACCTCTTTTTCCCAGGCTTGCATCAGTTGGAGCAATTCCTTCCCCACCTTGACCCCAATAGCTCATATATGCGGGATATCTCATGTCCACCCTCTGAGATGTCCTATATCGTCTCAAAGGTGGCATCAGGCTGTTCTGCAAGAACTGACGCCGGCACTCGTTTAACGATTCTGGAGTAGGTAATGTTTTGCCCGTTATGCACCCCGTGTCCTCTGTTAGTTTCTGGAATTCCAGTGCCTCCCCCTCCTGCCATATGTCTCCCAGGTTAGCCAGGCCCATTGGTTCCCAGTATTTACGGACCCCTTTTATCAATTGGAGGTTTTCTCTGCATAGCGCCACCAGCAGCACCTGCATAGAGAACGGAGCCGGGTATCCCACAAACTGCCATGCCCTGTGCCACTCCTCCCAACCAAGTACCAACAGCCTCGCCATCTCTAGTACCTTGGGTTTTGACAACCACACTATCTTTCTGAGGAAGTAAGGAGCAGGCTCCATGCACAACAGCCTGGTTTCAGCCGTTTCTTCTTCAGAGAGCCATCTGGCCACATATTGCATTTGTCCCACCAAGTAATATAGCTAAAAATTCGGCAGGATTATTTCCCCCCCCCTGTCACATGAATTCTGTAATTTCCAAAGAGCCACCCTGTTCCTGGAGTTATGCCATATAAAGCCCCTGCACAAGCTGTGGAGACTGGCGAAGAAGTGCCTGGGGATCACATACAGGATATTTACAAAAAAATGTAAGTCTGGGCAGGACTACCATCTTAATCAGAGCAGCTCTCCCGAGGGGTAGCCTGGACCAGAAACCCATGCTATTTTTAATGCTTTCAACTGCCTTTTCTGTGTTTTTGTGTTCCTCTCCTGTCGTGTGGTATATGTCAATTCCAAGATATCGGAATGTCTTGGTTCGCCAGGGTATTGGCAATGCCGGCAAGCTCCTTGGTAAAGCACGTCTATATCTCCCCAGGGGGAACATGCTAGATTTCTTGGGGTTTACCGCTATACCGGAGAGGGTAGCATATCGTTCCATCACCTCCAGGATGTATTGTATATTCTCCTCTGGGAAGTGCAGGTACAAGAGTATATCATCAGCGCATAATGAAATAAGATGCTGACCACTCATTGCGGATCCCTACCTCCCCATATTGATGTCTAAGACAGACTGCCAATGGTTCCAACGCTTGTATGTACAACATGGGCGACTAGGGGCAGCCCTGTCTCGTGCCCATGCTAAGCTGCCATTTGTCTGAGATAATGGCACCCGTTTTAACCCTTGCAAATGGGGAGCTGTATAAAATTTTGACCCACCTGAGATACCCCGGCCCCATTCCGTATGCTCTCAAAGTTGCTAACAGCCAGGGTCATCTTGATGCAGTCAAAGGCCTTGACTGCATCAAGCGAGACTATCGCCAGCTCATCCGGGTCCCCCTCTGTCTGATCAATAATATGATGCAGTCTTCTATGGTTATCAGTTAAATTCCTGCCAGGGACGTAGCCTGTTTGGTCTGGGTGTATCAGTTTGCTGATGACTCGCTTAAGTCTGTTTGCTAGCACGGCCGTAAGGATTTTGCTGTCCTGGTTAAGCTTCGATAGGGGTCTATATGACCCGCAGTCTGTGCTAGGCTTACCCGGCTCTAGAAGCGGAATGATCACCGTCTCCCATAGGGACTCTAGCAACCTGCCATGCTCAAACGCCGCATTAAGCATAGCTAGCAAAGGGGGAAGCAGCTCTTGTTTGTAGGTCTTGTAGAATTCGCTTGGGAGCCCGTCTGATCCCAGAGCTTTACAAGTAGGCAGGTGCTGAATCACCATCTCGAGTTCCTCTAATGTGATTGGGGCATCCAGGGCTGCCAGTTCTAAATCGTCTAAGGGGGGCAAGCCTATATCTTCTAGCGTTTCCTGGATTTCCTGGTCCCTCTCTTTGCCTGGGTCATCATAGAGACGCTCGTAATGTCCAAGGAACTCTTCATTCACCCCCTCTTGGGTATCCAGGACCAGGCCTCCCTCCTCTCTAATTTCCCTGATCACCGGCCGTGCCACTTCGCTCTTATATAGCCAAGCCAGCAATCTGCCTGACTTGTCTTCCCCCCCGCATGCTGTCTCTCCACATATTTCTTATAGCTTAATTTACATAACCTGTCCCAGTGTTCACAGCTAGCCTGTTGTAGCAGTCTCATCCTGACCCCATCTTCCTGAGAGCGCATAATGTCTTCCAACTCCTTCTCTGTTTTCTGCAGCTCTCGTTCAATGCCCCCCTGGAGCCCTCTGGATTTTGATATAGCCACCCCCTGCACTACCACCTTAAACGACTCCCACACAGTTCCCATTGTTCGAACACTGCCGGCGTTAATCTCGAAGTACTCCGTGATCACCTCCTTCAGATCCTCCCGGAATCCCGAGTCCTGCAAAGCCTCAGCTCTGAGTTTCCACGTCGGAATCCACGCTCTAGGGGGTTGGTGTCGCCACTCCAGGACCAGGTGGGAGTGGTCCGAGAGCATTCTAGCCTTCTATTCCGTGCCTCCCATCTCACCTACCAGCTCGACAGCGGCAAACACGTAGTCCAGCCTCGTGTGCAGGTCATGTGGTGCCGCATAGTGTGAGTATTGCCTGTCTGCAGGGTGCAACTGCCTCCAGACATCTACGAGGTCTAAATCTCTCAGGAGGGCATGTAGCACCTTTGCAGCCGGGGTGGGTTTGTCTAGTTTACCATCTGATCTGTCCATCTTGGGATTCAGAACACAATTAAAATCTCTGCCCCATAGGATCCTGCCACCTAATAGGGGGCTAATTTTGCCATACTGGGTCTGAAAGTAGGCCGCTGTATCCTGGTTAGGGGCGTATACGTTTATAATACTGACTTCACGGTTTTCCAACATCCCCCGCACTACTGTCATTCTGCCTTCTGGGTCTCCCGTAGACTGAAGCAATTGAAATGGTACATGAGGTGCTACCCATGTGATAACTCCTCTTGCGTAGGCCGAGTATGTGGCCCCCGCAATGCTCCTCTTCCACTTTTTCTTGACCACCTCCAATGTTTCCTTGGTAAGGTGGGTCTCCTGCAATAATGCTATGTCGATCCTCATCCTTCTCAGGTACATCATTACTTTACTACACTTCAAGTAACTATTGAGGCCCCTGACATTCCAGGTAACCACTCTAAGGCAACCTGACGCGTTAGGTACAATATCCTGCCTTCCCTGTCCACCTCCCATCCCGCCTGATATGATTTTCAGATTGGCTCGTTACCCTCCCTCTCCCAACAAACTCCCCCCCCCCCCTTTCCCAACAACAAACCCCAACACACCGCCCCTTTAGATCTCACCGCCCCTCCCAACCCCAACAAGTGCCCAGCTCCATCCCTGGATCTCGGACGACCTCGCGTTTGGTCCTGCCTCGGAATGCCGAGGGCAGGAACCCGGCAGGGTGTCACCGGACTACCGGTGACCTAACTAAGCTTCTCTATATGGGGGTAGGAGCACTAGCTCTGCAAGGCTCCCGTGCTCATATCAAAAGTCTCAGTGCTCACGGATCATATCCACTTATATCCCTGACCATGCACGCCCATAAGCTGCATCTTTTTCAATAATCAAGTCCCATTGTCTTAGGCTGCAACATCCCTTGATACCATAGACACAGATTACTTATCTCCTCCTTCTCCTTCTTCTCCCGTCCGGATGCCCGACTCTTGGGGGCAGCTCTGCGTGTCGAGCCACCCCATAGCTTCTTCGGGGGATTCGAAAAACAAGGTTCTGTTTTTGTGGAACACCTTCAGCTTCGCCGGGTAGAGCAGCATATACTTGTGGCCTTCTTCACGCAATCTTCTTTTCACAGTCCCAAAGTTCATACTACTGCATTGTACCAACAGGGTGTAATCTGGGTATGTGGTTTTGTTTGCTGTCCCCCTTTGTATTGTTCCACCCTTCCGGAAGTGTTCAAGGATTCTTTCCCGATCGCGATAGTTCAGGATCTTGGCAATCAGTGGCCATTGGGGGGGGGGGGGTTCCTGGCGGCGGCCTCCTCATTAGGGCCCTGTGCGCTCTTTCCACCGCAAACCCCTGGGACAGCACCCCTCCGGTTATCTCCTGTAGCAGCATAGATTCGATGAACTCCGTAGGGTTGGGTCCCTCAGATCCCTCCGGCAAACCAACAATGCAGATGTTATTCCTCCGGGCATGTCCCTCCGCCTCCTCCGCCCTGCTTTCTAGGTTACCCACGCGTTGCACTAGGGCGTGAAGTTTCGCTTTATGTGTTGCACAGTCCGCTGTGTTCGGGCCCACCTCTTTTTCTAAGTTCCCTGTGCGTTCTGCCAGAGACCTGACATCTTGCCGGCGAAGGTTCACTTTCTCTTGCACTGCCCCAACTTTGAGCACTAGTGCTGCTTTCAATTCAGTCATCGCCAGTCCCAGTTTGGTCTCCCAGGCCACTTTCAGGTCAGCGATCACAGCAAGGATCTCCTGCTTCGTGCCCATGGCGGCTGCGCTCCCAACGGGGGTTTTGTCTTTACTTTTGGCTCCTTCCGGGCCCGGTGGTGTTCTGGCGTATTTGTCCAGCGTAGGTTGCTTGCCCTTCGTTCTTAGAGGTTTGCTGGACATGGCGT
Organism: Ambystoma mexicanum; assembly: GCF_040938575.1. NCBI lineage: Eukaryota > Metazoa > Chordata > Amphibia > Caudata > Ambystomatidae > Ambystoma > Ambystoma mexicanum. Next base: position 1,259,566,129 of record NC_090927.1, on the reverse strand, counting down.
TGTGCCAGAAACTTGTAGGTGAGCCCCACCACTTATGGCTACCAGCCCCAGTGGGGTTAAACTGCTATTGGCGCCTGGGCCCAGACAAGCTACACAAGGGGTGTCTTGAAGCTACTTACTTGCTACATGAGTGGGATGTGTCCTCCCACGTAGTAATGTGCATTCATTTACCCCTCTCGGACCCTAAGCTCCAGCCCCAGTTGGTCCGGGCCTTCAGGCTTCTCTCCAGAGCCTGCAGAGCCCACTCAGCGCTTTACCAGTCCAGCTTGCATCCTCCCAGGACCCCAAGGATGCCGCAGCTTCTTGTCCAGTGGTGGTCTTGTTTCGCAGACCAACCGTGTTGTCAGTGCCAGGGGGCCCCCCAGCCAGTCCTTGAAGCGTGCTTTGCCTTCCCATGTGGTAATACGGGCTATCCTGGGCCCCCAAACCAGGAGCCCCATCCCAGCAGCTTTACTTGCATCCACCACTATCTGTTTCTTCTGAGCGCATCACTGTTAGCTCCATGTCCAGCACATGACCAGCACTGTTCTAAGCATGCCTGCAGGCTAAGTTTGCCTTTGTGTGTTGTTGCAGTTCCTTCTTTTGGGTGCGGATCTCAAGCGTATGTGCTCACCTCTGCCTTCAAGCGTTCATCCGTCCTGGCATCCCACTTCTATGGGCATCCGTGTGCAAGGCAGCAAGTGTCGGGCCATCGCACCTCACTAAATCAGCCTTGCTACAGTCGCAGCTGCATGTCCGATTCCCCGCCAATGCGCGCTCTTGCCGGAGCCCGTGGATGGAGAAATGTAACCAACCAACCGGGCCTGGCTTCCTCGGATTCCGTCGTTCGTGCCCTGCAGCAGGTGGTCTGCGCTCAAATCCTGCCGGCACCCGCTGGCACCGTGGGTCATCCGATGTAGTTGCAGTGTGTCTAGGCCCGCTGCAGGCCCGAACCGGTCCTCCAGTTCTCCACACATGTCCTGCTCCTTACACCCACTGTGGCCTGGCTCCTTTAGTTGTGCGGCACTTGCGCGCTCGCCGGGTCCGCCAGGTTACAAATGTAGCAGCACCGCTCAGCCCAGCTACAAGCGCACCTTCTGATGTGCGCCCGTGCCGGAGCCCGCGAACGGAGACAAAGTAACACTCCGAGCGGGCCCGACCTCTTCCATATTTACACAGGGCACCACCTGCAGCTAGCAGTCTTCGCTCGGCTCCCGCTCGCACACGCCGGCGCCATGGATCTCCAATACTACCACTGCCTCCACATACAGTTCTCTCGCCGGCCCGAAGTCCTTTGTTCTGCGGTGCATCAAGCGGCGGTCATTTTCCTTTCGCGTGTGCCACGGGCGCTCGCACCCTATTCGGGGCTCCAGCTGTCTCCTCCGAGCCGGCGGTCCACATCCGATTGCAGCAATGTGTGCTCCACAGCTTCCCTTGCCTAGCACTTTGCTCTGCTGGCCTGATGGTCAATATTTCAGCACAAATTCACAGGATTATAGTCGGATCACCATGAGCTCCAGCAGGACACGTCCTCCTACATGGCCTCTTAGCCACGCCCCAAGTTGACGCACTACCTTTAAAGCCATGTGCATCACCCACCGCGCCGTCCACAACACCGGACCAAAATTCCTTTGAGACAAAATCGTTCCCTAGCAGCCGTCAAGGAATCTCAGATCTCGCACCGCATTTCGCCTAGTGGTCCCACCTCACAACTCCTCCAAGCTGGGCGGATCCTCCTTCTCCGTCCAAATGCCAATCTGGAACTCCCTATCCCTACACATTCGCAACACTGAAAACCACCTGAAAATCAGAAAGGCACTTACATCGTGGCTCTTCCCATAATCTCCCATGAATTCTCCCCCCTCTCAAAACAACACTGCCTTACCCCACATCCCCTTACACCAATTACAACACAGAGGCTGGCAGCATTTGCAGCGGCTCACCTGACGTACTATCGCCCCATGCACAACACCATTCCTTACCTAACAAATGCACCAGGGAAGCCAGCAACTTTAGCTGTGGCACACCGCATTAAACTCACCCGCCCTCACCGCGCAGACCCTCGCACCAGAGAGACCTCGAATAATGAGACCACGCCGTCCACACTGGACAAAGATCGCTCCAGCCGAACAACTTCGAAGCCTACGGTACTTGTACCTCACACCATCTCTGTGGACACAGGCCGCAGGCACTGTCAAACATCCATGCACCATAGAATGCAGCTATGGCTATGCTCGTCCGGTCCAGCAGTGCATACAGCCGTCCACACTGAAACACACGTACCTCAACACCTCTGCCACTATCATACAGCGACTACCAACTAAAATAAATTCGGTATAGCTGGCCACACATCGACTCTCTCAACAATAGCACTCTATCGCAAACTACCAACAACGCCCACCCACGTGCCAGACCTTTTTGGGCAGCTTGGTCGAGCCCAACCAGCCACCTAAATCCCAGTCTGGCGAAAATGCACACATGCATCTCTTAATCTAAAACACTTAGAACTTCCAACACATTAACTACGGTCACTGATGGCGTGCCAACCACAAAGCGCTTTGAGGCCATACAAAAGGGGAAAGAACGCTATATAAATAACCAAATACAATACAATCAAATACAATACAATCAGTAATTCTTATATTCAGCATATCTCAACATTAATATTTACACCCTGGGTCAAAATATAACATCCTGAATCCTGGCAGCCTTAAAAATGTCAACCGCCCGTGTGATCTGTGACACACTGACAGAAGCCTCATTATAAAAGTTTCACCTATGTTTTAAATTCCTGACGCAAGAAAACAATGGACACAGGGACATTTGGACCATCAAGGACAGCTGGAACAGCATTTTCATTTTGTCACTGTGGTTACTATAAACAAGGCTCACTATGTCGATTCGCTTTGTCAAGGGTCCACAATTAGAAAACCACACCTCACAAACTGCTTTCCTAGAACCAAGAGTGTTATGCACTTTCTAAATACTTAAATATAGACGTTTGATTTTACACATAGAATGTCCCCGCTTCCTAGAGCTTCTGAGGGTGGTTATCTAAAATGTTGATAAGCTTACGTGTCTAATAGCCTCTCCAACCAAAACAAATATTTGTTTTAAAATAACAAATGTGTTATAAAATAAAACTGTGGCTGCTTTCAATCTTCCCTATGCCTATCGGGTTTGTCAATGGCTAAAATGGGTTAATTTGCAATACTGTTTAAATCGGCATTTTCGTTATTTAGGGGTGTGCCATTAAAAAAAAGTGGGATTTTCTTCACAAAGAGGCCTATTCATATATGTGCTGTATGTCAGTTCACAATGCCTCATGTCGCTTGTGTGCATAGTCGGAGCTCAACATTTAAAAAAGTTGAATTGCCTAAAACCAAATAAATGTTTACAGAAGTTTATAACTGCCATTATTGTGCGTGCTGTTTCATCTCGGCATGTGGCGATAAGACCGAGGCCTAGTTTTCATTTGCATAAAGAATGTCCCCACTGCCGAAAACTTCGTAAACAAGCTCTCTTAAAACATTGATATTCCTAAACACTAGGAGCCCTAAAACGAGCATAAAATGCAGATTACAAAATGACCCTATCTCGCTTAAGACAGTTTTGCATGTAACTTACCCCTCGCCTGCCACTGTTAAAGCACACTTCAGCATCCATATGAAAATGCATGCTGGCCTGTTAATCCAGCATGTCCCACCAAGAATAAACACATTTTTGTTTTAAATTGTCACAATCTACCCCATTAAATAAAAATACATTACACCCATAGGCTGTCGGCCACTTCACAGTGCCTCATGTAGACTGTCTGCACATCTGCTTTCACAGGCTATCCTGTGAAACATGTTTAAATAACATGTTTAAATAATTCTGGGTTTAAAAATGTACTTTCAAATTTGTGACATTGTGTTGTGTGCAGCCCCTTTAAACACAATCTGGTTATTTACTGGTGTGCATTATAAGACATTAGACATTTTTTAAATCTGCAAATAAGGCTTAGCACCGTTGCTGTAGGTTGTCGGAACCCTATAGCACATACAAGTTTATAGTGCAAGCCTGCCTTATTTATCCAGGCACATTCCAAAGCCAGAATGTAAATATTCCTCATATAGTGTAGAATACATATATTTACACCAGCTACTCTAACGTCGTCCTGCACATCCGGCATTTATACCGCTGCAACAATGCGTCACGTTGCACCTTTCAAACAGGCCCGTACTGTTACGCTCACCTGGTATCCACAGGGACGCCACCCAGCCGGGTTACTCGCTAGTATGCTTCTCAGCTTTGCACTGATGTGGTCTGCGGGGAAGGTTCTGCCTGAAAATACAGGAGGACTGTGTTCAAGACTGACAGACTGGGGTAAGTATCCTACCTCCACCCCAGTATGATTTCAGTCCCTCTGGCGCCCTCTCCTCACCTTGTGGTAGAATTGGGCGTGCTTTCCGTCCTGCCTTCTTTGCAGGGGCGCGTTGTCTTTCTTGGGCAAGTGCAGTCCAGTTACTTCACTGACGCCGGCTCATTTGATATTGTTCAGGTAGGTCTTATTGCTGTTCTTTAGTTTTGTTGCTATCCTGCATGCCTTTCTTCTCCCTTAGGTATGCGGAGCCTCAGCGCAGCGAACTGGCTTGGTTGAGCCCCACTGGTAAATGATGGTGCATTAAGGGCGCTATGATGCGGTAAGTAAGCGCTATGAGCAGCGCTGCAAAGTCTTGCCTTTGCTAACCTGTGTTTTCCTTCCTTGTAGGTCGCAGTGTTCTTCAGCGCGAGTGGAATCTCCTGAGTGGTGCCAGCCGAGAGGCGACCAGCCAGGTAAGCCTTTTGAGCAGTTCGTAATTTGTAAATGTCTCTACAGCTTTCTTTAATGTTGCCTCTATCTTCCTCTTTCAGGTCGTTCTGTCGGGGAGGCGTGCAAATTCGAGGAAGCAGTTAGCTGCAAGTGTTTAAAGATGAAGACTGCAGGTAAGATGCTGCTGCTAATGATGTTCCTTTTGTCTCCTTGCAGGTTCTGCTTCTCCGAGGTTCGAGGGAATAGCTGGACACGGTGAGCGTTACGTTGCAAGCTGCAAAGTAACGCGAAGCGTGTTGTCTTGCTCGGGTGTGGTTTAAATAGCCCCAACAAAATAGTCCAGGTAAAGTAGTCCTTAGGCTACCACACCCAAAACACTAGACCGCATAGCTTGGTTCTTAGGAACCAAGCTATGTGGATGCCTCCATGTTGGGTGACAATACAATAAAGTAGTTCCCAAGCACATTGTCTTTCACGGTGTATGAGCCTGGCGCCAGGACTGGCCCCATGAGGGCTTTTGAAGAGGATGCCAGGCTCTAGAGGCCCGAGTCCTGATTCCACCTGGCCAATGGGTTTGCCAGAGGGGTCTTTGGGCGAGGGTCGTGACACATACTTAAAAATAAACAATGCCAGATTCTTGAACAAACTTTAAATAAAAGTTGGCTTTCACAAGAACCGCATCTTTTAAAAATATTTAACAAGCAGTACATCAACATGTGTGTTTGACAAAACACACATTCATTATGGCATGTCCTCCCAAAAACAAATATATTTTGTTTATCCTACACATTAAATAGCTATGCTATAAACACTTGCAATGCAGTCACAAACACATGTTAACGCCTTGAAACACCCTCTCAGCACTATAAATGCTACTCTTTAAATGTAAAAACTGCATACGGATTTCACATTTTTAAAATAGCTGGGCTAACAACAATTGGAAGCATTTTTACACCTTTTTTCCATTTCCAGAAAGCAAATGTTAGCGCCTTGAAACACTTTCGAGGACTAGAAATGCTCCTCTTTAGATTTAAAGAGTATACATGTTTTCCCACTTTTAAATACAAGCTACCATGTATTAGTAATGATTTCACACAGCTGTACAAGGCTGCATAAAATAAATAAATAAAACACATCTTACCTTTTATTGTTTCAAAAAACGAGGATTCTTCCCTCACAGGACTTGTAGATGGCAGGGGTGTTCAGTCCAACCGGTGTATCCACAGATTAAGTAAATCTCGTGAAATCCACAGCGCTATTCTGACAGGCTTCCAAAGCCTGTTTTTTAAAGACATCCAGCTAGTGCCCCCACCTAGCCCCCCAGCCCGCTTATTAGAACATAACCCCATCCTGCATATTCCACGTGCAGTCTGCTACGGGCCTCTGAAAACCCCCCTAGTCACTCTGAGTTTACAATGAATGGGCTCATTCAAATGCAGTTTAGACAACCCAGCACTGGAGATTACACAAGCTGCAGGGCTTCATTGTAAGGTTGCCTCATTCTGATGTTGGTTCCGTTTATTTTCTAATACATGGGCAGATCCAACAGCAGAGTCAGACGCCAGGGCCTCCTGTGTCGTCATCTGTGAATTCTTTGGGGGGGAGGTGTGTGTGTGTGTGTGTGTGTGTGTGTGTGTGTGTGTGTGTGTGTGTGTGTGTGTGTGTGTGTGTGTGTGTGTGTGTGTGTGTGTGTGTGTGTGTGTGTGTGTGTGTGTGTGTGTGTGTGTGTGTGTGTGTGTGTGTGTGTGTGTGTGTGTGTGTGTGTGTGTGTGTGTGTGTGTGTGTGTGTGTGTGTGTGTGTGTGAGAACAGCACCTTTGGCTCCCAGATGTGTTTGGACTACCATTCCCATGATCTCCTGACATTGACTATGCTGTACAGGCCGGATGGGAATGGTAGTCCAAACACATCTGGGAGCCAAAGGTTGCAGACCCCTGGCTAGCCATACAAAATTTGGCACTCTGTATAACATTAACACACCCCTGAAATATGGCTTTTGAAGTTTTCTTTTGCTCTCTGCTGTGAACACTGTATATTTTAAAATGGTATCATGTTTGCATATGGACCTGGAGCTGTGTTGCTGTTAACACTGTGTTTTGCAACCCAGACAAAAGCCAATGCCCCAGCATTTCTGCCTGTCTATTTTCAAAGGTTTAATGTCTGCTTCATAAGCACAACTTGCCCGGGCATGCACTGCCATGCCTGGACGACATGTCCGCACCATTATAAAATCATTTTTATTGGTGTTAAAATAGCCGCAAGCCCCCCAGACCTGTCCTTCACATTATAAAATAACAGCGTGCCTAGAAAACACCAAAACCTTTTTCTGTTATAAAACTCTTATAAAGTCATGACATCACCCCATCTGCCTAGCTTTATATTACAACTCTAATACATCTGTATTAAATGAACATCAAAGTGTTTATCAAAATGCCCACCAGCCTTCTATAAAAATAATATAAAGTTTATATAAAATGATTCAACAACAACCTCATATAAAATGACACCATCCCATAAATGCTCCAACCAACTCCTGTGTCAATGCGTCCCCACCAACTAACACTCGCCAGCTAACTCCTCACTAGGCCCTCAACCAAGCAACAGCGCACATGGAATAGGCAAAAATTACCGTAACCAAATTACTGACCCCACCAAAAGACCTAAAACACCTACCACAAAAAGTTCAAACTTTTTTTGGTGGGGTTGGATAAAAAAAAAAAAGAAACGCAAAGGCTGCGGGGTTATCCCCTGCAACACCCCCGCTCATTATAGTATAGTGAGCAGGGGTTGAGGGGACACCCCTGTAACTGAGCCGCTAAAAATAAAAAAATGTAAAGCTGGGGGCTGTGGTGTGTGTCCCCCACAACACCCTGCTCACTATACTATACTATAAATGTATAGTATAGTGAGCTGAGGTTGCGGGGGACACCCCTGCAGCTCACCCAATCAAATGTTATTTAAAAAGGAAAAGCAGCGCTGGTTCTCGATCTTGGAAGTGAAAGGGAAGCAGCACCGCAGGGATACAGCGCGTTGGAAGGAAAGGTAAGTAGGAGGTTGGGGTGTGTTGGGGCTAGGGGTATGGTGGCATTTGGGTAGGGGTTTGCACACATCGGGAATGTTCAGGGGAGAAATGACCGAAGATTATTTTGAGCAAATAATCTTTGGGCATTTCTCCCTCGAACATGTCTGTTGCGGACAAATGACACAGATTTGCACAAATGCACTCTCCCATATTAAAATCGTTTTTAATATAAACATCATATTAAAATTTCACTTTATATTAAAACAAACACACTTTATAGCCATTTATATAAATTTTATATCTATTTATCATGATATCATTTTTATATTACATTGATATCAAAAGCCTATCAAAGGGGGCGGGACTAAAGACACAAAGTGGTGTGCCCACCTGTCAAAACGTGATTGCCTCTAGAAGGGGGCCCCATGTATTACTCACAACCCTGCTTTTTAATGCGAGCACACACTCCTCGTTGCGCTGCCAAAATCCTGTCAGGGGCTAATCTATTTTATAGGACCACAGTCCTAATTCCCCCCATGTTCCCGAACCAGAGCATCCAGAATGTAGCTTGTCTCAATGGGCATTAGCTTGAGCACTGCATGGAGTTTTAGGAGAGACATACCAACTTGTGTGATGGCATATGTGTAACCTTTGAGCCGCCCTGCAAATATGCACCCTACTCCTCCCCCTGTGATCTCACCAGATGTTTATGGGCGGAAAGTATCCACAATTGCTTGTGCATCTTCTTTGCTCCTCTTATGTAGTGAGTGAGTGTTTCTAATTTATCCGGAGGGGAGATCATTAAACACCTGCAACCCGGGAAACACTTATGTGAGGGTGCATCGTCCCACCCATGGGGAAGTTAGTGCCTTATGCAATCTTGTCCCACTGAGCCAGAACACAGCTTGTAGCCGGGGAAGGCTAGTGGTATTTAGGGCACACAGGTTAGATTATGACTCGCTGTTGTTCGTGCTGCACTGATATTGCCACACCAGCCTGGTGAGGGGAACATTTCCTTCACTATGTCCATGGTACTCTTAGTCTCATTATAGGAATACTGCTTAGTGACAGAAACCTGTGCATTCCAAAACCAGTGTTAACTTTTTCAGTAAACGGAAGACTGGATCTGTGGTATTGCTCCATTTGTGTTAAAGATCGGCTGTTCCCCAATTGTCTCCTTTCAGTAAGGCAGTGCCATTTGCTAGCAACTGCACTGTATGTTGCACCCCATTACCCAGCATACTCACTTCTACTTTTATCTCCACACAAAGAGGGATGTGGGGTGTACTCTAAGTGTTACTCTAAGGGCCAAAAGAGATTATCCGGAAGTCCAATTTGTAGGTGCAAGCACTAAATGAGAGGTTCCATAGTGCTAGGTCAGAAACGGCAACAAGGGGATAAGTATCTTCGAAATGCTGTTGCAGGTGGCTGAATACACAGCCATCGCTAACATTTAAATCAAAAGCAGTTGTGTATGCCAATTTCATGTACAAATGACCCTCTAGTGAAGATAACTTAGCATGGGCACAATGAAAAGGAAGCTTATAATGATCCCTCTCATTGTGGTGGCTAATGCAACCCGAGTGGCCTTTGCTTTTCCTAATTTGTTCCCATCAATTCCTCCCCCTTCAGGTTCACGGGCCCAGTGGTGGTACAGGTTGAGCGTATAGGCTGCAAGTACCTCGGGTGTAATTGTTCCAATTCCTGTAATGTCCTCGGTTTGAGTATATTTATTCCACATTTATCTCTCCTATAGGTATGTGGGTAAGGTAGCCAATATGTGACATCTTATGCTATGAACTGTGGATAAGTTATCTTGTGCCATACCCAGTGTTGTCCCCATGTGGAGCCTACCCACCTAGAGGGGCAGGCTGTACAACCCGGTACGGTACAGCCGTGCTGGGCGAGAACCTCACAAATATGGCAATGGTAGGGAATATCACTGTGATAGTTTAAAACTGTGTGCAAAATCTACACGTCCTCGCATAGGCGAGGAGATTTTATGAAGGGCGAGGGCAATTTACATTCTCCTCGCCCTTAATGTCGAGTACAGGGATGTAGAGTTTTTTTCATTTGCTCATTACTGCAAAGCAAAGTACTTTGCTGTAAATAGCAAATCAACTTTCACTGTGCGCGGTTGGCCACTAGGTGGCAGCACCGCGCCAAATATATTTATTTATGGTGAAATGCACCATTTAACCAAAAAGGTGGATTTATTTTGGGGGGGGGGGGGGTGCGGGGAGTAGGTTGAGTAAATAACTAGCCGTGTAGGGCTAGTGAATTTTTTAATAATTTGCTAGGTCTGAAAGTGTGCCTTGTTTTTCATGATCATGGTGAAATTGGTGTTTTATGTGCATATTAAACCAGGCTGTGCCTCCTGAGGGAGTTTGTGTTCTCTTTCCCCCTTCGCCCCCTTCTCCAAGCTGGCAGAAATTCCCAAAAGGGGCGGTTCTTGTGGACAGCTAAGACTGGCCCTTTTGTGGAATGTTGGCTGAGACACCTTTCACAATCCCAATAACTTTCATGCACTGACTATTTGGGTAATAAATGCCTATGTTGATAACCAATGGGTAATGTTTCACTTAGAATCGATGCAACATACATGGCACCTAGCGCTGTGCAGGTACAGTCTTCTGTGAGAACATGATGGATATAATGCTTTTGAGGAAAATCTTAAATAACCTCATCACTATCGCTGCTACGATCTACTTCTACGTGCTGGGAGGACAATTCCATGACCTATTTTCCCACCAGTGTGCTCATAACAAATCTCATCAATCTGACACTTGCGGGTGTTCTAATAAGTCAACTCTGGAACGTTGTGCATGTTGCTTGTCATTTTCTGCTTGTAAAAATATAATGAGATGTTGTAGCTGAGTCCCTTGCTTGCCGAATTTACGGCAAAGTCTGTAAAAATGCTGCGCTTTGTGATGCAAGTGCCGGGAGCTCCTTCTGCTTCTTAACATGTGATGCGTGGATTCGCGTTGATACTCCTTCCCAGTAGACTGCTCTGAATGATGTTGGGAGGATCACGAAAGGTCTGTTCCACCTGGGCTCCAACTCCGATTTTCGGGTGTGCATTTGAACATGCCCATTGTCCCAAGCTGTACGTCATGCAATGGCTTGCTCAGCTGTTCTCGAAAGGAAGAAGACACCTGTGAATGAAGAGACTGGAGGGCAGAGGTTGAGGAAATAAAGTACTGCTACATAGAATCGTCAGACAATGGGAGAGATGAGACTGCTCCTGCTGCTGCAGGCAAGCGCATAGTTCGTGCAGTGACAATTTCATGAGAGGAAAAGAACAGTAGTTCAATTAATGGAGCCCTGCATGTACATTAACGCAATTGGGAGGGCTTGGAGCCAATTAAGTTGGGTCTCTCTGCAGATCTTTGCTAGTTTACATTTAAGATCTACATTTCATTTTGCCACACGTGACAATGCTTGTGGTCGATAAGGGGTGTGTAACTTATGTGCAATAGATAAAGCTTTACAAATAAGAGCTATTAAAGCATTATCAAAGTGTGTCGCCATCTATAGATGGGGATTCCCCATCTCGGTATAAATTCTTGCAACATGCGATTAGCTACTGTTTTGACGTCCTCCCTCTTACAGGGATACGCTTCGACCCATCTGCTAAATACGTCAAGCACTACAAGGAGGTAGCTGCATGAGTTTACATACAGTGACGTAGGCAAAGTCATTTTGTACGGCCTGAAATGGGCCATCCGGGGGCTGTGCCATACCAAAAGGGACCTTCTGGGCTGCCCCCCCCCGGATTAAATTGGTGTCATTTGGAACATTGACGAACAGTCTGACATGCTGCTGCTGGGAACCCTGAGCCCACCATGCCGAATACACCTGTGAGACCTTGGCTGTTCATTCACATGTGCTAATCCATGTGCACTTCTGGCTAACCTAATAAATGCCTTTTTTAAGGCACAGTAGGTTTACCTGCCCATCTCAATATCCCCTCTTTGTCCTTCAGCGCTACCTTCTTTCCCACCTGTCCTTCTCCTCTTGAAACTTCCTCAAACTGTCTGTCACAGATACCTGACTGTCACTCACATATATACTGGCCATGGCCTCTGGGGTGCTCTGGGTACTTACTACATGTCGGTGGATTATCCTCAGGGCCACTTCGTGCTGTGCCATCAGTTGCTTGATTTCCTTAGGACACCATGTCTTCCCTCTTAGTATGTGCAGAGCATTTGACAATTACGATATTTGCGGGCAACAAGATGACATCAAGGAAGGCTGCAATGTAGGGGCCATTAAGAATAAATGTCCCTGCTGAAGTTAACCCCTTGCTCTTTCCAAATTTGGGTGAAATAGTGAGCTAAGCCCTATGCATATCTGCTCTCTGTATATATGGTGCCAGAGTGAGCGGATGCAAGATGACATGCAGATGTTAAGGCAACGAGTTCTGCAACTTGGGCTGGGCTAGGAAAGTGTGTCATTTGAGCTATTACAACAACAAATTAATCATTCAGCAAATGCGGACGAGAGGGCACCAGAGGAGGGTAGGTGGAAGGAGGATCCATCCACGAAAATAGTGCACCCTCCTTCCAAGGGAACCTCTCCTATGTCGGGCTCGATGGTAGAACATTGAGAAACAACAGTCACACAATCATGAGTCTTCTTCAGAAAGCACAGGCGCTGGTAACAATGAGGAAATATTAAGAGGGCCGACATGCACTAATGTGATGGAAGGATCGTTAAAAAGTGTTTCCTCATGCACAGTCAATGCTATGTAAGGTATGTTTTGCTTTGCTTTATAACAACAAAGCATGCACAGCGTGTGGGACCATAACAGTAAAAGGTGACCCCAAAACAATTGGCAAAACTTTTCAGGTGAGCATCACAGATGCAGAAACTGCTCTCAAACAAACTTGAAAACCCTGAGCCATTGTATCAAGAGATGTAGAAAAATAAGCACTGGGGCGTGGCTTACCCTATGGTCTTGTGCAAGTAATCCAGATACTACTCCTGAGCGCTCATGGCAGTAAAGAACAAAAATCTTTTTACATGGCTGCAAATTCAATGCTGGCACAGTGCATAATGCAGTTTTCAAACCTTGAAAATCCTTTGTTAATGCTGGTGTCCAGACAGTCTCGTTTGGGGCCTCCCCCTTGCATGAATTTTGACAAAATTACATAATCCAAGCCCGACAATACCATACTACACATAAAAATGATCTCAATTCAGCCTTGGAGTGTGGTGGAGACGTGGTCATATAACGTTCACTCTGGATGGATCGACGGCCCGATGACCAGGCGTTAAGATGTGTCCCAGGTATTTTACTACAAATTGACACAGATGCATCATAGATGGAGCTACCTCATGGACAGAGTTGGCCAAACTAATTAATAAATAATGAACATGCTTTTGTACTGCTGCCTGATCAGGTGAGCTAGGTAATAAGCCATAGACTTACTGAATGAGTGCAGACTACTCTCCCAGGAAACAAAGAGATGCTGTGTCAGCATGCAAAATCCTTGAGAAGATGGTAGGGGAGTGTATGAACCCCTAGGGGACCCTATTTCAAGTCCATTGATAATTCTGGTATTTGCCCCCTCTGTGGAAGGGGAAGGCAAATGGGAACTGAGACTGGGGTGCAACAAGTACTAAGAAAAATGCTGAACATAGGTCCACTATGCTGTAAACAGTGGTGCTTGATGGAATTGCTGAGAGGACAATATGTGGGGTGGTGCCAATAGGTGGCAATAGGTGCCACAATCTCATTAATTGCCCTTTAGTACTGAACTACCCTCCATCTTTCTTCTGTAGTTGCGCCGCCCTTCTGCACTGGGAAAATCAGGCCATTGCAGGAAGATATAAGTATATCATGTTTCAACAGGTCGTGGACAATAGGTTCTTTCTATTGTATCCCTTGTGGCGTAAGGGGGGTTTTGCGTCACTTTAGGGACATTTAAAGGTATCATTACTGGTTCCCACAAAGTAATGAGCACATCATTGTTTTGGACCATCCTGAAGACAGTCAGGTAAAAGTGTTTGAAGTTGCGAGCACTTCAGTGTGTGTGGCTAGAGTATACGCTTCTACTGCTGTGGGTAGATCTACCGCCAATTCAGGATTTTGAGGTAAATGAAGGTAAGAGCCATGTCGTCTGCAGTAGATCACTGTGCCCATGGTATTGTGGCAGTCCATACCCAAGAGATCTCAGAGTATTTGGGATGAGCAGGAATGCCTGTGTAGTGGTGAGGGACCCCATGGTTAATGCAGTTGGGCTAGTTAAAGGTAGGCGTGTACTGACACCTTGCGCTCCCATGGTAACTACAGCTTTCCCAGAATGTGGTAGGGGAAAGTTTTGTTCTTTAAGGGTGCTTTTTGAAGAGCAAGGCATACATTTGTTTTCCAAACTTGATTAGCAGAGTTTGATAATTAAAATCTTTTTGATTAGCAAACGGGCGCATTTGATTAGCAATTTTGTACTAATATTGTTAATGTCATCAGATGTTATTTGTACCCAAGACATGAAATGGGCAACAATACAGAAGTTTTGCGTACCGCTGAAATAAGACATAAGTTCGAGTCAGGCCCTGCAAATTCTTTAAAATTCAGCTAGACCTGCAGGTCGGGTAACTTTGTTTTCCTATTCAACCTAAGAGAAATGCACTCAACCCATAGCAATGGAGGACCACAAATTTAAAATGCAATTTGTGTACAATGGAGCATGCCGCAACAAACCTGCTTTGTTTTTCACACTGCGGCCACACAGAGGCCAGCCATGCACAGTGAAACTTTTGTTTGACATTTAATGCAAGTAAATGTTACATAAGTTTCAAACATCTTTTGCAAATGCTGCTCGCCCTTCATAAAATGTACTCGACTATGCAAGTGGGCGCAGAGACTTTGCAAGCCACAGCCGAGTGTCTGTAAAATGTAAACGGTTAGCTCCATGAATGGACACAAATAAATAGATGTGATAAAAAGGCTCTGAAAACAGTTTTCCCAGCTGTCTCCTGAAGGTGGTAATATATAATGTAATCATAAAGCAAAGCGAGCTCTGGAGGCTGACTACAGTGCTTGGTATTGCAATAGATCTGTAGCTGTACAGATTGGATGGAACTATTGATCATTACTTTGCGTAAGCATCTAGTTCCCTTTGTGTATTCATTATGTAAGGGGAAAGAAAGACTAAGCAGAGTGGATTGCCTAGCAGGCAGAGAACTGGGAAAACTAGATGGAATAGTGTACTTTGTGGTCATCTCATTTTCAGGGTAACTGGTATAAAGCAACTGGGTGATAATATAGAATGTCTTGGAGTATGGGTTCGCTCATGGGTTGAGCACCAGTTGCAAGATGTATTGAACCTGCAGGTTACAGAACTAGGTTTGCCATCAAAAGCATTTAATCATGCGATCATGTACATTTTCAAAAGTATTCACTCGTCAATATGCATCTTCCCCAACAAAATGAAATGTAGTTGACACAATGAAATTTGGATATACTAACCTAAACTTTACTGTAAAGCATGGAGATGATGCAGTGTTTTACAGTATCAATACTCTAATTATGCATCATCAACAACCTACATTTTAGGAATGGAATTGCATGACTGTCTTTAAAAAATATATATATATATATAAAGTTGAGACCTACTGGTCTTTGCTAAACAGGATATAGAAAGCTTAATAAAAGTAGCATCCCGATTATTTCTGGTTTGCAATTATTTGAAAAAGAAAATAAAATTGCCTAGCACTTCCACACATGCCCTTGGCACAAGAGTGGAGGAGATGATTACTGCTACACTTTCTCTCCATTTGGACTTGAAGTGAACAGAGAAAAGAGGGGGAACAGCACAAAGGGCAAGAGAAGAATGCAGGGCGAGCTGTGCTTTCATTGAAGATGGCAACTTAAATGGCTTTCTTTGCTACACAAGTGTCCATTTGATTAGCAAACTGACAGAATTGCATAGCAAATTGCTATGCAGCACTGCTTATTGTATGCCTTGGATTAGCAATGTTGTACTAATATTTTTAACACCACCAAAAGTTACTTGTACCATACAAATAAAAATTAACAACAATGTAGGAGTTTTGTGTACCACTGAAGTAAGACATTAGTGAGATATGTCAGACCTTGCAAGATCTTCAAAATTCTACTAGACCACAAAGTCTAGTTCGGACGAGTAACTTAAGTTTACCCATTCGACCGAAGAGAAACGCATTCGACTCATGGTAACGGATGACAACAATTTGAATGTGCTTTCTATAAAAGGGTGCATGTCGCCACAATCCCATTTTAGTTTGGTGCACTGACGCCACTCAGAGGCCAACCCTGCAAAGTAAAACGTGTATTTAACATTTACTGCAAACAAAGTTTGAAACATCCACTGCAAATGGTACTGGCCCTTCTTAAAATCTACTTGACTATGTGAGTGGGCGAAAATACTTTGCAAGCCCTGGATGAGTGTCTGTAAAATGTTATCTGAATGAATGGACACACATAGATATGATAAAAAGGATCTGAAAACAGTTTGGCTAGCTCTCTCTACTGCTAGTGCTAATATGTAATGTAATCATAATCCCAGAGGAAAGCAAGCTCTGGAGGCTAACTACAGTGATGGTAGTGCAGTAGATCTATAGATGTACATACTGGATGGAACTATTGGTCACTGCTATGTGTGAACATCTAGTTAGTTTTGTCTATGCATTATGTAAGAGGAAAGAAAGAGACTAAGCAGATTGGATGGTGTAGCAGGCAGAGAACTGGGCAAACTAGGTGGAATATTGTAGTTGGTGGCCATCTCATTTTCTGGGTATCTGGTATAAAGCAAAAGGGTGATAAGATAGAATGTAAAGGAGTATGGCATCAGCTTGTGAGTTGAGCACCGTTTGCAAGCTGCATATAACTAACCAGTTACAGAACTAGGTTTTCCATCGGAAGCATTTGGCCGTTTGATCGTGCACATTTTCAAAAGTGTCCAGTCGTCCATCTGATGCATCTTCCCCAACAAAATGAAATATAGTGGACCCTATAAATTTATATACACAAACCTTCACTTTTCTGTAAAGCATGGAGACAATGGAGTGCTTCACAGTAGCAATACTGTAATTATGTAATAAATTACATTTTTAGAAATGTAATTGAAGGACTGCATTAAAAAAAGTTAACACATACTTGTCTTTGACAGACAGGATACGGTTAGCTTAATAAAGGTATTATACCAATTATTTCTGGTTTGCAATTATTTGAAAAATAACAATCTTTCGAAGGGATTGTGTCCTCCGACGTATTCCTCATCTTAGATATATCCTTCCAGCTCTGCTGGCCTCGGAAATTTTTTTCTCCAGAGGGCGCTGCGCGTCGACGTCCCTCGAGTCGATGACCCTCGACAGCCGCCGTATCGACGCTCGACGTCATCTTGCCTATAAAGGCCGCGCGCAGCGTCCGTTGCTCAGTTCCGTTTTTCCGCGCTACTCGGTGCCTCGGAATACCGTTGCTCAGTTCTTAGTACTATTTACCTCGAGTTATTCGATACCGTACTCGATGGCTTCCTCGTCGGAACCGACAACTCCTCGATCCGGCTTCAAAAAATGTCGAGATTGTGGGAAAAAGATGTCGTTAACCGATCCTCACAGAAATTGTCTGTGGTGCTTGGGAGCCGAACACCATTGTTCGGAGTGCGAGGACTGTATGTCCATGACAGCTAAGGCCCTGAAGGAGCGTAGGGGGAAGCTGGAGAAAGGTAAGACTTTTAAAGCTTCTTCTTCTTCGACGAAGTCGAGACATTCGTCTCCTCGTCACCATTCACGCTCCAGGTCTCGGAGTGGGTCTCATCACTCCTCGAGATCGAAACACTCGAAGAGGAGACGTCGAAGATCCCCTTCTCCGTCTTCCTCTTCCTCTGTTTCGCCAAAAAGAATCCCTTGCCCCACGAAACATAGTTCCCGGGCTGAATGGGAGGAATTCAGAAAAAATATGATGAGCGTCTTCGAGAAAGCGGCCTCGACCCCCTCGAAGACTGCCGAGAGCGATGCTCTGGTCGAAAGACCCGAAGGTCAAAAACGCCGCGAGTCGCAGTACCCGGCGAAAGAAACCTCTCGAGCGCGTCTCGAACCCTCGAGTAGGACCATGACCTCCAAACCTTCCTCGAAGGTTCCGTCAACGCCGTCGACGAAGGTTCCATTGACGTCGAGGTCTTCGACGCCGTTGTCGAGGGGACCTTCGACACACAGGTCTGTCGACTCGACACCGGCGTCGACGCCGAGAAAAGTCACGGTGACCACACATCCAGTGACGATCCCCAGGCCCTCGACGTCGATGGCGTCGATATTGTCGAGTAAAATTCCAATTCTGTCGAGGTCCTCGAGGCCTCCACCTCTGTTTTCGACGCCACGCTCGAAGCCTTCGACGTCGGCGTCGACGACATCGACGTTTTCGAGGCCAATAATGACAAGTTCAGCACCCTCTGCCTTGAAAATGGGATTTACTCCCTTTATTAGTTCAGAACAATTGAGAACTATATCCTCAATTTTAGAAGAGGGTGATTTGTCCGAACAAGACACATTTGAGTTACAGGGACCTGTAACCCCAGTTAGAGAGGAATTTTCCTCTGAAGAGCGCAGATTTAAAGGATCTTCATGATTCTTTACATGAGGCAAGTGGGTTAGACACTTCCCCTGAGGTGGATTTTGCTAAGACAGACCCGGGGGAGCATGCTGAAACCCCCTACAGAGCCTTAATGGCCAGGATTACAGAGTTCATGGGGTGGTCTACACCTTCACAATCTTTCCAGCAAGATGACCTCACGGATATTCTTGACAAAGGCCCACAAGAGGATCCAGTGGTGCCCTTTCATAAAGCTCTTCAGAGAAAGATCATGACAAACTGGGAAACCCCAGATGTAATACCAGCAGTAAATAAGAAACTGTCTGCAAAGTACAGGGTATCTTCCACTGACCCAGAGTTCTTGTCTAAACATCCATCCCCAGAAAGTCTGGTGGTACAAGCAGCATCCTCTACCGACGTCAAGACGGCTTATCCTACTGTCCCACAGGACAGGGACGATAAAAAATATGATGCTATGGCTAAAAGTCTTTTCAGCATGTAGCATGGCGTTAAAGTCTGTTAATGCTACTTGCACCCTTGCTAGGTTCAGCCATACACTTTGGGAGTGTGCTTCTACAGCGGCTGACTGCATCCCGGAGGGAGAAGAAAGGGATGCGTTCCTGAATATTATACAGGACGGTAAAGACGCTATGTGCGAATCCCTCCAGACGGGCATTGATTCGGCTGACAGTATCAGCAGAGCAATGGCGGCAAGTACATCAACCAGGCGGTTCGCTTGGTTGAGAAAGTCGGGTTTTGCCCCAGATGTGCAAGCCAGGCTCTTGAACATGCCATTTGATGGCTCTTCTTTGTTCGGGAAAAAGGCGGATGACAGTTTAGAGAAACTGCAAACTTCAAAAGCAGCAGCAAAATCCCTAGGAGCTGCAATCCGTCAGACTCCTTTTCGTCCCACAGGAACCTCTGCGAGGGGCAAGTCCTTTCGCTTCTACTCCTCATTTGGAAGAGGTAGAGGACGACCGGCTCAAAGGGGTCAAAGAAGGACTACCCGAGGTGGACGGGGTAGATATTCTAAAGCCGCAGCAACAGCAGGTGCCTCTTTACCTTCGGCATCTGCATCAGCCGCCCCAAAACCACTCTGAGGACTTCCCTCACAGGACACCTGTAGGAGGCAGGTTGACTCAACATCTGGCGGAATGGCAGGCTATCACGTCAGATGCTTGGGCATTGGAAACAGTTGCCCAAGGTTACTGCCTACCTTTCCTACGTATTCCTCAGAGTCATCCACCGGGGATCAGCTCTCAGAAAGCTCCAGATCCGCTCCTCTTGCAGAAAATTATAGACCTGCTAGAGAAAGGTGCCATAGAACCGGTACCTGTAGCGGAGAGGAACAAGGGCTGGTACTCCCCTTACTTTCTCATTCCAAAGAAAGACGGAGGACTGAGACCCATCTTGGACTTGCGAGAATTGAACAAATTCCTCAGGAAAGACAAATTCAAGATGGTCACTCTTTCTCAGATCCTCCAGGCCCTTCAGTTTCAGGATTGGTTGGTATCTCTGGACCTTCAGGACGCTTATTTCCATGTGCCTATCCATCTCAAACACAGGAAATACCTGAGGTTCGCAATTGGCAACTCTCACTATCAATTTCGAGTACTGCCTTTTGGGCTGACCTCCGCCCCGAGGGTCTTCACCAAGTTAATGTCGGTAGTGGCTGCAAGTCTAAGGAGGGAAGGGATTCACGTCTACCCCTACCTGGACGATTGGCTGATCAGAGCTGTTTCTCCGGAGCAAGCTCAGATCCAGCTAAATCACGTGTGCTACTCCCTTCACAAGCTGGGCTTCTCCCTCAATTTAAAGAAGTCTCAAATGATACCATCGCAGAGACTCCAGTTCATAGGAGCGATCCTGGATACTTCCCTGGGAAAAGCCTCGCCACCAGAGGTGAGGGCTCAAGATATTCTACAGATGGTTACCAAGTTCCAACATGCCCAACGTCTCCCAGCTTTCGACTTTTTGAGGTTGCTAGGCCTCATGGCATCCTGCATTTTCCTTGTGCCAGAGGCTCGCCTGAGAATGAGATCCCTCCAGTGGGCACTGAGGACTCAGTGGTCACAATTCTCAGGGAGAATGACAAATCTTCTTCAGGTTCCCGGCAGGGTGGCTCGAGACCTTCAGTGGTGGGCCTGTCAGGAGAACATTCTGAAAGGAGAACAGTTTTGGCAACCCTGGCCGGAGATAACAGTAGTCACGGATGCCTCACTCACGGGGTGGGGAGCCCACGCCAACGACTTGACCATCAGCGGTCGTTGGTCTCCATCGGAGTCCAGACTACACATCAACCTGTTAGAGCTGAGAGCCATCAAACTTGCGTTGAAGGCTTTCCTGCCAGTTGTACAAGGGAAGAACGTCCTGATAATGACGGACAACACGGTGGCCATGCATTACCTCAACAAAAGAGGAGGCGTAGGATCACTACCCCTGTGCAGAGAGGCGATGCAGCTCTGGTTTTGGGCAATCCAAGAAGGAATCTCTCTATCGGCAGTTCACCTAGCCGGAGAGAAGAACTTGACAGCGGACGCTCTGAGCAGGCAGAACACAGTCTCCCACGAGTGGGAGCTAGCTCAGGAAGTCCTTCAAGAGATCTTCACCCTTTGGGGAACCCCTCAGGTAGATCTGTTCGCCACCAGCCTAAACAGGAAATGCGACCTGTTCTGCTCAAGGGAATTTCCTCCGAGAGGAGCTCTGGGAGACGCGTTCATAGTGGACTGGGAGTTTCCGCTTCTGTACGCGTTCCCACCGGTCCCTGTCATTCCTCAAATGATCAGGAGGTTGAGAAGATTCCGGCGAACCATGATCCTAATTGCCCCGGATTGGGCCAGGAGAACGTGGTACCCGGACCTTCTAGACTTGTCCATCTGCCCTCCAATTCGACTTCCTCTCAGAGAGAACCTACTCTCACAGAAGGGAGGTCAGGTTCTCCATCCAGACATCAAAATCCTCAACCTTCACGCTTGGCTTCTGAACGGATGAGGTACAAGGATTGGGACCTCCCTGATGATGTTATGGAGGTGTAGCCAGCAACAAAGTCTTTATACCGCTGCCGTTGGAACAGATTTTGCAGCTGGTGTAGAGAACAGAATATCGACCTATTTTCATGTGGTACACCAATGGTTTTGTCCTTCCTACTATATTTAGCAAATTCAGGCCTTCAAGTTGGCACCATTAAGGGCTATCTCGCAGCGCTATCTATCTTTAAGCGTACTGCGGAGGAACCATCCTATTTCAAATTACCCTTGGTAATACAGTTTCTAAAGGGGTTAACCAATGTTTATCCCCCAAGACCATTCCAAGTTCCCCTATGGGATTTAAACTTGGTATTAACTTTCCTGATGGGTACACCTTTCGAACCTCTCCATTCTTGTTCGTTAAGATTCCTTACCCTTAAGACTGTTTTATTAATAGCACTTACATCTGCTAGAAGGGTGAGCGAATTACAAGCTCTTTCTTGTAAACCCCCTCATACAATCTTTCACAAAGACAAAGTTGTCCTGCAAGTGAAGCCTAATTTCCTCCCAAAGGTAGTCTCTGAATTCCATATCTCTCAGAAGATTACCCTACCATCTTTCTATCCTCCTCCTCACCCGGGGAAAGAGGAAGAGAGGTTACACAGACTAGACCCTAGGAGGGTTTTAAGTTTTTATATTAGTAGACTAGCCAGGATAAGACAGGCAGACCAGCTATTTGTAGGCTACACAGGTCACAAGCTGGGGTTACCAATAACTAAGCAGACCATTTCCAGATGGATCATTCTAGCCATTCTGGAATGTTATAAACTGGCAGGGAAAGAGCCCCCTCAAAACCTTAGGGCTCATTCGACCAGAGGTATTGCAGCTTCATCGGCCCTCAAAAGAGGCGTGCCGATTAAAGACATATGTGCGGCCGCTACATGGTCGTCTGTCCATACCTTTACACGTTTTTACAATCTGGATTCCTCCTCTAGTCAAGAGACTAGGTTTGGAAGGGCTGTACTACATTCTATTCATCAATAGAAGACAGCGTGAAGTCAGTACTCCCTCCTCCGAATATAGAATACTGCTATGGGAGCCTATCTAAGATGAGGAATACGTCGGAGGACACAATCCCTTCGAAGAACAAGTTACTTCTTACCTTGTAACGTTCTTTCGACGGGATGTTCCTCCGACGTATTCCTCATCGACCCTCCCATCCATCCCCGCAGTTCTACTTCCCTTGTTGTTGCAGCTTACGCTCCTTCAGGGTGATTAGTCTAGTCCAGACAGTAATACTGTGGGTTACAAAACGGAACTGAGCAACGGACGCTGCGCGCGGCCTTTATAGGCAAGATGACGTCGAGCGTCGATACGGCGGCTGTCGAGGGTCATCGACTCGAGGGACGTCGACGCGCAGCGCCCTCTGGAGAAAAAATTTTCCGAGGCCAGCAGAGCTGGAAGGATATATCTAAGATGAGGAATACGTCGGAGGAACATCCCGTCGAAAGAACGTTACAAGGTAAGAAGTAACTTGTTCTTCTTGCATACTCACACAGGCCTTTGGCATATAAGGGTGGAGTTCTAGCTGGGAGTAAAGGATTGGATGTGTCAAATTTGAACACAGGTGCAATAACGCGTGGTCCTGCGGCATCCTCATGTCAATATGAGAAATTGGAGTGTCCAGTTGGGAAGGCAGTTGGTTGTGGATTTAATTGGCTTGTCTGATATTGGGGTTGTCTACGCACAATTACTATGGTGTCCTTGATGCTGTGACTCCTGCAAGTGGCTTAGGGCACCAGGGTGTCAATTGAGTCTGACTAGACCATCCATATACATTTGGAGGGGCCAGAGGCATATATAAGTTAAATCTGTTAGGACATTCTATCCCTTGGCAATAGCCCCATTTTTAGAACCCTCTGAGGGCTGGTATGGGGGTCTGTATGGGGCAACATTTCTCTGAGATCTGCTGTCCCCCACCTCCTTGCCCCTTGTGCACCAGGTCCTGCAGGGCCTTGTTTCTGCAGTCAGTCAAACTGAGCTAATTGCAGTTTCAACAGCTTTTCTTCTGATCACATCTAAATCTGCTTTGAAACTGTTTTGCTCATTGTATAAGCGCCTAACAAGTGACCAATAAATAAACTGCACATGTGCATTACTGTTGGCATTATTTCTAACATCTCCTAATATCTCCAATCAATTACTGCTTTTTCAACATCACTTTTAATAGCCGGGAGAAGGCCAGTAACAAAATACTGCGTAACCAACTTTGGAGCTGTGTGCCTGACCTTTTCTATATTAGAATGGTCTTTAAAGTGACAACAACCCTTGTTAAGAAATCCTTAGGATGTTACGCTTAATCCTGCCTTTAAAGATATCACCGTTGACCAATCTGGTGTAGCTTTTGCAAATTCCTTTACTGCCTTTTAATACCCCTTCCCTTTTTTGCACAGTCTTCCATGTTAACTATTAAATTCGTGCCATCATTATTGTGCCTTGGTTCCTACTGTTTGCAGTTGTTCCGGTCTAAGTATCTGTTTAAGCAAGCCTGTCAAATCGGCGGTAGTGGGATTAGGGGAATCTATGATGCTTTCTTGTTCCTTAATAAAGTTCTTGTGGTTGGTGCGAAGTGGGGTGGGAGGGGGGGGTAATGTGTCCTTGATGGACCATATCTGATCTGGTGTCATCAACGTGATCTGATACAGTGTGGAACCCCTCGGGTGATGGTATTCTCCTGACTCGGTACACACATGTTCCTAGAGCCGTCCCTTTGAGAGGTGGAAAGTCTTCTGATATATAAGGTGGTGCACATAACCCTTCTCATTTCTCCAATTCATTTAAAACATCGTGAAGTAATTGTCCACATTCTCTATTAATGTTTTTACCCAATTGTAATACTACTTCATCGAAGACTCCTTCGAGTCGGGGGTCTAGCCCTTGGAGGGCGTTGTCTGCAAATAAGACATCATTGACACCATCGGTATCGAGGCCATCAAGGACGTCGATGTCTAAAGTGTTGAAAATGTCGACGCCATTGATATCGAAGAAACCGTTGACGGCAGGCTTGAAGCCGTCAACGCCTTTACCAAAGACTTACAAACCTGCACTGAGAAAATATATCTTCAAATCTTTATCATCAATCTAAAGAGCATGAGCCTTCTGATGCAGACACTCCACCCTTTGACCTGGAGTTCACGTACCAGAGACCCTGATGTCGGAAGTGTCCGGGATGAAGGACTTGTATGAGAGCCTTCAGACAGCCATTGGTGTGGGTACATCACCTGAATTGGAATTTGCAAAACCAGACCCTTCAGGCCATGCAGAAGCCTTCTATAGGCAACTCATGACCAGGGTGGTTGACTTTCTAGGTTGGAGCAGGCCTGCTTCCCCCCTTTTGAGCAGGACGTTTTAACAGATATCCTGGACTAGGGTCGACAAAAGGGTCATATCCTTACCTTTCACCTTGCCCTTCAGAAAAATGTTAAGACAAATTGGAAGGCACCCGAGAATTGCTGCGGTGAACAAGAACCTCACCAAAAAGTATATGCCCTGAATATTTGACAAACCGCCCCAAGCAAGAAAGTCTGGTGGTTCAGGTGGCGACGTCCTTGTCTAAACAGGCGACATATCCCACTATCCCTCCTGACAGAGGACGCTTGGGCAAGAAAGATTTTTTATTTCTGCGGGAAGCATGGCATTGAAATCTGCCAACGCCACTTGCGCCTTAGCAAAATTCATGTTCACCCTGTGGGATTGTATAGCAATGGCGGCTGACCATCTTCCCAAGGGGAAAGAAAGAGACGGCGTCCTGGTCATCATAAGTGACGTAAAAGAGGCTATGTGCGAATCTCTGCAGTCAAGACTGGATACTGCTGACAGCCGCAGTAGATCCATGGCGACAAGTACCGTACTATGCAGATTAGCTTGGTTGAGAAAGTCGGGATTTGCACCGGACGTGCAGTCCAGACTTCTCAATATGCCTTTTGACAGCTCTCACCTATTTGGCAGCAAGGCTGACGAAAGCCTGTAGAAGCTACAGACCTCTAAAGCGCTGGCAAAATCACTTAGCATTGCAATCAGACAGGCACAACAATCTTACCCCAGTGGAGGGGTTGGTCCTTTCGCTTCTATTTCTCCGTTGGTAGAGTCCTACAGGCCAAAGAAGATTCACTTTGTGGTGGACGAGGGAGAAGTCCCAAGTATGCTGAAACAGCGGTTGCTTTACCATCAGCCACTATTCCAGCTGCTTCAAAACCTCTCTGAGGTCTTAATCCACAAGACCCCAGTGGGAGGCAGACTGTCTCAGCATCTGCAAGAATGGCATGGAATTACTTCAGATGCTTGGGCATTAGAAACGGTAGTCCAGGGTTACTGTCTCCCATTCATAAAAAGACCTCAGAATCATCCACCAGGGAACCACTCACTCACTCACTCAAGATCCATTCCTTGTGCAGGACATTTTGAGCCTGCTAGAGAAAGATGCTATAGAACCAGTACCTGTAGTGGAATGGAACACCGTGTGGTATTCCCCAAATGTTCTAATCCCCATGAAGGACGGGAGATTGAGACCCATCTTGGACTTGAGATACTTGAACAAGTTCCTCAGGAAGGACCAGTTCAATATGGTTACCCTTTCTCAAATCCTTCAGGCCCTCCAGCTTCAGGATTGGTTGAAGTCATTAGACCTTCAGGATGCTGACTTTGATGTGCCTATCCATCGCAAGCACATAATGTACCTGAGGCTCGCTGTTGGTGCTTCTCATTCTCAGTTTTGAGTTCTGTCATTCGGGCTGACCTCCACCTGAAGGTTTTTACCAGGTTATTGGCGGTTGTGGCATCGAGTCTCAGGAGAGGGGGGGATTCATGTCTACCCATACCTGGACAATTGGCTGATCAGGGCAAGTTCTCCCGAAAAGCCCTGGAACATCTCCGCGTCACCTGCCACTCTCTCCATAGACTGGGCTTCTCCCTCAATTACAAGAAGTCCCACATGATAGCAACACAAAGATTCCAGTTCATCGGAGCAGTCCTGGAGGCATCCTTGGGGGAGGGGGACTGGGGGGGATTGGGGGATTGGGTGATTGGGGAGGGATAGGGAGCCTTGCCACCCGAGGTGAGGGCTCACCACATTCTGCAGATGGTCACCAAATTCCAGAGTGCCCAGCCTCTTCCGGTCTTTGACTTTCCAAGGTTGCTCGGCCTCATGCCCTCCTGCATTTTCGCGGTGCCATAGGTTCGCCTGATAATGAGATCCCTCCAATGTGCTTGCAGGACTCAGTGGTCTCAACTCTCAGGCAAGATGTCAGACCTTCTTCAGGTTCTGAGCAGAGTCGCGCAGGATCTCCTGCGGTGGGCCTGCAAGGACAACATTCTGAAGGGACAACCTTTTTGACTGGAGATGACTGTACTGACGCCTCACTCACGGGGTGCGGAGCTCACGCCAATGATTTGGCAGTCAGCTCTCTGAGTCCAAACTACACACCAACTTTTTGGAGCTGAGGGCGATCAGACTAGCGCTGATGGTATTTATGCCCTCTGTATGGGGAAAGAATGCCCTGATAATCTTGGATAACACAGTTGCCTTGTTCTAACCCGACAAGAGGTGTAGGGTCACTACCACTGTGCAGAGAGGCAATGCAGCTCTTGTTCGGGGCAATTCAAGAAAGAATCTCCCTATTGGCGGTTCACCTAGCCGAAGAGGAGGACACAGGTGCTCTGAGCAGGCAGAGCAGTCTCCCACGAGTGGAACTTGCTCAGGAAGTCCATTACGAGATCTTTGCCCTTTGGGGAACCCCTCAAGTAGATCTGTTTGCGACCAGTGCCAACTAAAAGTGTGAACTGTACTGTTCCAGGGATTCCCCCCGAGAGGAGCTCTAGGTACGTGTTCATAGTGGACTGGGAGTTTCCACTCCTGTGTGCTTTTCCTTCAGCTCCCGTCATTCCTAAAGACATCAGGAGGTTGAGAAGGTTTGGGAAATCTATGATCCTAATTGGACCAGGTGGACGTGGTACCCGTACCTTCTGAACATGTCCATCTGCCCTCCAATGCGTCTTCCACAAAGAGAGAACCTTCTCTCCCTAGAGGAGGGTCAGGTTCTCCAACCAGAGGTCAAGACACTCAACCTTCACGCATGGTTTCTGAGAAGTTGAGATACAAGGATTGAGACCTCCCGGATGACGTAATGGAGATTTTGCTTTTGGCCAGAAGGCCAGCAACTAAATCTTTGTACTGTTGCCGTTGGAACAGGTTCTGCAACTGGTGCAGAGATAAGAATGTGGACCCATTTCAATGTAACACACCTATGGTGTTGACTTTCTTACTACCTTTGGCAACTCTGGGGCTCCAGATTGGAACCATTGATGGTTATTTGGCAGCTCTATCAATTTTTAAGCAGCCTTCTGAGGAAGTGTCATTCCTTTAATCATACATTTCTCAAGGGGCTCACCAACGTCTTTCCCCCCCAACTCCTTTTCAAGTCCCGGTTTGGGATTTGAATCTTGTTCTAAAATGTCTTATGTGTTCCTTTTGAGCCGCTTCATTTGTGTCCATTAAAACAATCTGACATTTAAGACCATTTTGCTAGTACATAACCTTTTGTAAAACATTACTGTCTAGACTTACCTTCATCTCAGAAAGGAGGATTTGAGAAGGCAGTCCTTCATTCGTTTCATGACTAATATTAATTCAGAAAAATACTTACTCCCGCGTCCAAATTCAACACTGATTTTGAAGTCCTATCAAAATATGAGGAATACATGGGAGGACATCCATTCGAAGAACAAGTTACTTGGCCCTGGTAACGTTTCTGCGACTCAATGTTCCTCCCACGTATTCCCCATCTCCCCTCCCAACCTACCCTGCAGTAGAATTTCCAGGCATTACACTTTACGCTCTTTTAGAGTCTGATATGGTATGATGCTAAGCAGGTAATTCTGCAAAGGAAAGGACTGGGGACAAACGGAACTGAATCCAACAGGCGCTGTGAGTGCTTTATATACTGGTAATGACATCAGCCTCGAAACGGAGGCCCTCGTGGAACATCGAGTCGACGGAATTGACTCTCAGCGCCCTCTGCGTAAACATTTTTCCGAAGCAGCTGAAGCTCGAAAAGATAATATCAAAAGATGAGGAATGTGTGAGAGAAACATCGAGTCAAAAGAACGTTACCAGGGGTAAGTAACTTGTTCATCTGGGTATCCAGCATGAACCACTGACCAGGAACTACCATTGTGGAATGAGGAGCTAGCACATAGCGTTCCACAAATCTAACTTCCACATAAGATGGAAACCTATCATTTTCAGTTATTTATCACCCTGTATGCTTTAAATGGCATATAGCTGTGTCCTAATGTTTGTTTATATATTGTAGCTGTGCATGTGGGATATTCAGTTGGGTGTCTTTGCTTGGCATCAGTTGGCCTCGTAGCCAAAAGTAGCTCCTGGTACTGTTGGTGTCAAGCTAACCAGGACGATCTTCTAGGCTATAAGCAGGAGCTAAATCGCTCCCAGCTCCTGTCAATTTCTAACCCTGTTCTGTGCCAAAGGCTGTTTCCATTTTGCCCACCGGCTTGTCAGGTGGGTACTGAACATAACGTATATTTGACTAGTTATTAACCATTCTGTCTTTAAGGGAATACGCTGGCGAAAATCACCCCACAGAAAACGAGGGAAAAGGGCAACTACAATGGCCCAGAGACAACAAAGGGAGAGGGGTGGCATCGATGCTGTAGTGAAAAACCCAAGCATCCCGTTCAGAAGTGAGAAAGTATATGGTTTTGTTTATTTCGAGAGGATGGCAGGTTTTTAACCCCTTAAATGCAGAGTGTTTTCCCTCCCAGTGCTGAGCCCTTTTTTTGAGATTTCGGTATGTCGCCATTCAATACCTTGTAATATTTTTGTTACATGAGCTATCTCAGCCAAATTTGGCCCCTTTTCTTCCCACACGTAGGCGGTCATAACGCCACCAAGGAATCCTAGTTTGCTGTTTGGGGGTGAGAACAAATAACAAAAAAGAGAGCACATTTTGTGTGTTTCAAGAAAATGCCAATAAAATGATGTACAAAGAAGCCTGTGATTTCTTTTCCTTGTAAGAGCTAGGAAGAAATAGTTTGCTGTTTCGCCATTTTCCGAGCTTTCAAGGACAGGTTGAGTGGAAACAAAAAGAAACCTATATTTTTGTAAGGTTACCAACAGTTTTGTGAAAGGTAGGCAATTCTTTTTTTTGTGTTTTTCGCCCTTTTTGTTCAATAGGCCATGCTTGGATGGAATGAGGTTAGGCCTAGCTGAATGGGAAGACAGAAAGCCATACATTTCAGAAAAGTAGACAAAATTCCAAGTTTAGGAAGGGGTCATTTGCGCAATTCAGGCAACAACTATGTAGGTAAAAATACCATAGTTTGGAAAAAATTACAGGGAAAAAAAGGTATGTGCCGGACATGTTCGGACCTGTAAGGTAAATGGCTTCTGTGAATATTGAGAAAAGCAACGCACCGCTACATTCCCCCCGACTCTTCTAGTGAGGGAATCGCACATTTTTCATAATGTTTCACAAAACGAGCAATACCACAAACCAAAAAACTGAGCCATGGT
Source organism: Ambystoma mexicanum (assembly GCF_040938575.1). NCBI lineage: Eukaryota > Metazoa > Chordata > Amphibia > Caudata > Ambystomatidae > Ambystoma > Ambystoma mexicanum. The sequence goes on along the minus strand of NC_090927.1, from coordinate 1,259,536,205 downwards.
ACACAGGATTTTTATGCTGACAGCCTAAACAGACCTACTTAGCATTTGAACATAAGGAAAACAAATTTGGTGAGGATTAGTAAGCATAGATTTTTTTGAAAGAGCACACACCGACCTTTTGAGGGATAGGTGACTCGTGCAGGTTACAAAAGCGTACAGCACCTAAAGCAGCGACTAAATGTAGGTTACATTTGGGAAATCAAAGGGTGGTTGTCATGATTGCTGCCCCTCATGTCCCCAGCCCTCCAAGATGTCAGGCTGGAGCCAGGCCACAACACCTACATGGCCCTCAAGGGCCTCTCCATCCCTCCAAAGACCCACTTGGAGTCAGACTTGGCGCTTGAAGCACCAGACTCACTCACTCCCATAGGATAACATTGGGGATTGGACTTGTAGTGCATTGATGGGGACAGGATGGATGCCCCCACATATTTCGGTTCCCAGAACTGCATGTGCAGTCTAGTCTTTTGGGTGTGGTTCAGCCCAGAGACACCTGGGATACCCAGAGACACCTGGGATACCCAGAGACTATTTAAGCCACGCCCAGGCTGAGAAACATGCTTTGTGTTTTCTGCACCTGCAGCGTGAAACTCACCGTGTTCGGAACGGTCTCTAGTAGGTCTGCATCTTTCTTCTGCGCTCAGCTCCTGCAAGAACAAGAACACCGTTAGGAACAGCCTTGCCTTGCGGCGCTTCTGCCCATCATTCATCACTCCTTCTGTTCTGCGGGCATCTTCGGCGGTGCCATTCCCATCCCGACACGCTGCTTCCTAATGAGAAGGGAAAAGAACAGAAAAAAGGCATTAGTAAGCATTCAGCAAATCTTCGCTTATTTTTTAAAGACTGTATGAGCTTCAAACGCTTACCTGAATCCAAGCCCCTCTGGGAGATCTCTGTCTCCGGAACTCCTCATCCATCTGCAAGAGGTAAAAGACACTCCAGGTTAGCGTGGAAACATCTAGAAGGCGCCACATACTGCGCTTACTCACTGCATTTCTTCTTCATAAACGGCATCCACGCTGAAAACGTCACGGCACCTAAAAGACACAGAAAAAGAACTGAGTTCAATACAAATACGAAAGGGTCGCATCGCGCTCTCACTCACCTTCAGCGCTACTCATCTCAGCAGCACGTCGCCATCCCCGGACACCGGCCATCATCTAAGGAAGGAAAGGAACGGAGTTAGAGAACTGTTCAAAAGACTCATTATACTTACCTGTCGGACTCTTGCCAGTGAAGTAACAAGCCCGCATCAATCGGCGCGCCCCTGCGCTGAAAGCAGGACGGAGAAAATAAGGTGAGCTGTGGATCAAAGCGAGGGGTTGGACCCCGGGGAAGAAGGGGTTCAAGCACACAGAGACAATAGGGAGTTAAACTCTGCCAATCCTGTGTTTCAGGCCCATTCTCCAGTCAAGTAGACTCCATGGAAGGGTTCGAGGTCGTAAGAGGTCAGAACAGGCTGAGTGACGTCCCTGTGGATACCAGGTGAGCGTTACAGTTGTGTAACAAAGTGCAGTAGCAAAAGTATGAAAATGTTATCAAAACCAAGAGAAAACAACTAATGTCCTACCTTCCCACAGGTGTCCTGATGAAAACAAATTTTCTCTCCAGTGGAAAGGGGGGGGGGGATTGAGAATGGGTACCCTGCCCGGGCTCCCGGGAACTGCCGCTGTGCTTGGAGACGGTATACCCACATGGGAGACGGATGCCCAAGGCCGGGGACATCACCCCCAACCGTCCTGGAGTTCTGTCTGGGCTATGTTACAGCTTTTCCCTCCCGAGAGGCATTGGCACACTGCCAGGGCTCACAGGTGGGGGACAAAACTGCAACACAGCTCAGCCCGAGCTCCAGGATGGTTGGGGGTGATGTCCCTGGCTTTGGGCAGCTGTCTCGCATGTGGGTCGGCCATCCCAAGCACAGCAGCAGGCCCAGGGAGCCCCGACAGGGTTCCTGTCCTTTACTGGTAATCCCCCCCGGCCCCCTCATCCCCCAACCAAACCTCCATAGACCAAGTGGTGGGAATGGTATTACCGTTTGGTGGTATGGCAGGATACCACCAAACGTAGGAGTCACAATGTCCCCTGTTATGCTTCCTGAAATACAGAGTGGTATTCAGCTTTCCAGAGAAAGGGTTAGGAAAGGGTTAGGAAAGGGTTAGGAAAGGGTCGAAGACAAGACCCATAAACGGAGGAAAAAAACCTATTACAGCTCCTGTACTAGGATAGAGGAAAGTGTGAATGCTAAATTGTGGTTGCAGCTGAGTGGCACATACAGGGTTTCGAGTGTCGTGGAAGGGGCTAGACAGGACAAGCACAGGACTTTCGGCCAACAAGTTTTCTTCGCACTCTCACGGGACACTCATTCCAGTTCCTGGTCTTTACTACTCTACTGTGAATGGCACAGCAGCCTTATGTCATCCTAAGTCAGTGGGGTGCATAGATGCGCTGCTTTGGAATTACTCTTAACCCCCGGTGGTGAAACACTTATGATTTCTTTTCTTTTTTTTCTTCTGGTCATATCAAACCCGTTAATAAAACCATCTCTCCTATGTTCTAGGACAACCAGACAATGTCCAGATTTCAGAATTCTATTACCATTTACAAACATTACACCAACTAGTTTCCGACAACAATCCGCGAAACATGACAAAAAGCAATGTAATTAACTGCACTCACCAACACACGACTTTGTGCTCTTCTTCTGCGTCTGCTCTGTCTACTCTCCACGAATCCCTGGTCGTGCCTGCTAGCTTTCCCCATCAATGAAATTGTCTTACCTTGGCCCTCAGGTTCCTGGGAATTGCGTTCGGCGACCCTTGTGTTTGGCCGCCAATCTTGTCATGGAAAAACAACCACGTCTTTTAATGACAGTTGGCATACACTGGACAACAGCAACCCAACGACAGAACAAGCCTCGGTGCAGCAACCCCTTTCCCTCTCGCCCCTCCTCTAGGCACCTACAGGAAGGCATCCATGCATTGCAATGGCGAGGGAGGCTCAGACCTGGCATGATATTGTCAAGAAATAATGTTTCAGGTGAATGTCAGTGCCTCAGCACACAAGTCGTAGGCAGCGGATGCGTTCTCGCGCGCAGGATGGAAGGTCGAACAGTTATACGTTTCTGGTCTTACTGGGTAACCTACTCATGGAGTTCCCACACTGTTAGGGGCCTGCTTACTACTGACGACAAGCAGCACTTTAAAACGTGCTTCTATATGCCCAGAGGGAACCCCGTCGGACAACTGTGGAAGCGAGTACCACTCGGTACTAGGAGGTAAAGCCTTCGATGTTGGGAGATGCACATTAGTACATTGGGCTCACACAACAATGGCATTAAGGCACTTGTTAAACATGGCAGTTAGCTTTTGCTGATCATTATTTTAACACAGCAAAAGTGTTCAAGGAGGTTTTTAAAAATTTCAAAACCCAGGTTTTTCTCTTTCCCCCCACACTGTTATATAGCTATTGCAATAGCCTTCAAATTTGAGTCCACAAAATATACAGCTTTTAATTGAATGAACTAAAGAATAATGTTGAAAGGTATTTGTTGTAATGGCTTTGTCTGGAATGCACAAATCGATCTAGAACTTCTATACGGTGCGTAGGGCCCTGCCTTTTTATAAAGAGAACCCTACGCATTTTAGCCCAGTTTTATTAAATCGTGTTCTTCCTCCAGGAGAAGGGTTTTGCCCTACATTATAGAAACAGCATCCTGCCCATTTCAACCATGTATGTATTTTATGATCTATATATATATTTGGCATTTGTCACACTGGTTAAATAGGAAGTTCATGTTCTTTCAGATGTGCTGGAGTATGCAGTTATGAAGGACGAGGTGGCCTCTGTTCGATACGTCTAAGCGGGCCGCTATTGAAGTTAAGACCACGAAAAGATCTTGTGGAGGTAATTGTATCTAAAGTACACCAGTAATCATTTTAAAATCAAAAGACACATTTTGAGAGGTATTCATATTCAGTATATGGCCTTAGTTACTTGTTTGCTAAAAATCCTTTTTTTTTTTATTTTTAAAGTATTCAACAAGCCTTGATCTGGTACCTTATGTCAACAACCCATTCTCCTAGGTGTTTTCCAAAACTGTGAGAGTACTAAAGGTTCATAGGAGCTGTTGCATGTCAGCCTTCCTACCCGCCAAGACTTTTCGCGCTTTTATTTAAATTTTGGAGATCTCAACCCCCACCGATATGACCTGGTCCATGAACTGCAACTTAACTTCACTCTCTCAGGCCACTTCTTGGTATATCTACATAATCTTCCTACTCCAGGGAACCCCATTGACCCACTTTCCTATCCTCCACTCTCGGCAGCTCTCTGTTTTGACCTCTTTCCCTGTGAGAACGCGCAAATACACTTCACCATCAATGCCCCTCCTCACTTCCCCCTCTTCACTGATCCCTGAAAGGAAATTTAAACCTGACTCCATTGCACCGTACCAGGATCAAGTGAAGTCCTCCCTTCAAACCCTCTATCCTCCATTTGCTCACTGAATTGAACTTGCCCTTGTTGAGTTCAACAACCCACTGGCTACTCCTTTGACTAACTGGCACTATCCTGCTCGCTTCTCCCCTAGACCCATCCCGTTATTGCTTACAAAGCAGCTCTCCTTGCCCTCACTACTGATCTTGACCCTGCTGAATTTCTTTACTGTGCAGTTTTTATACCCTTCTATCTTGAGACCATTATCTTTACTGTATTGCCAGCTACCTCGAGGTTCTCACTCTGTGATCCTGCACCAGTCTGGCTTCTGGTGTACACACTCCACGGAAACTGCTCCCAGCCACATCTCGCAAAATATAACTTTGGCCCACCACACTCACCTCTTCTCCATCCACTTGATCTTTCTGCAGCCGTTGACACTGTGGACCATCTCTCCCTCCTACAAACCCTATCCTCCTTTTGCCTTGAGGGTACTTTACTTGATTGGGGGTCTTTCTATTACTCCGACTGCTCCTTCTCCATCTCTTGGAACTCCTTAACACCTCACACTTTCCAGTTGGCTTTCCTCAGTGATCACTCATTGGCTCACTCTTCACCCTCTACACCTCTTCCTTGGGCAGACTGGTCTATGCTACCACCTCTTTGCTGATGATACCCAGTACTTTTTATTCGTTCCCTCTTCCACCTCTCTCCGATTGTCAGAAGGCCTAGTAGGACCGTTGTTATGTTTTCTCCCTTGTTCCCCCCCCTTTTTTTGTCTTATGGCACCTTGAAACACCATTTATATAGGTGACTTACAAATATCCAATAAATAAAACTTTCAAACAGATCAACAGCTGCCCCATCGCTATCTGACAGTGGATGGCTCTATGTTGGCTGATGTTTAACGTCTCCAAAATTAAGTCCCTTTTTTCTCTTGCTCCGGTGGTAATTCCACTCTTCAATCACTTCCCCCTCCTGTCCTCCTCCTCCTCACTCACTCATGCACAGCTGGCCATCTTGGGGTTCTTCTACAGTGAGCTATGACTCCAGCAGTTTTACTGCCACTGCTGCCAGGTTTAACCTTCTCCTTCAAAAAAAAAAAAGAGCTACCACCACCTATCACCCACTCAGTAAAAAATCCAACCTCCACCCATGTGCTCAGCAAGCTGAATAACTGCTTGATCCTCATCCTGTGCCCTCCTTACCTCTCCAAAACAATGTTCCAAACAGTGTTACGTGTACTCAACAACTTTCCTAGATCGTTCCCCACCTCTACTTACCACCGCCATACTAGATGGCTCTCCATGCTGAATCTCTCTACAATCTCCTACACCCTATGTTCAAATCCATCATCTCACTGCACCACTACCTTGCTGGATGCATCTCAGAGCTCCCACGCTCTGTGATCCTCCTCTCTCCATCAACCTTTCTGCCCCAAGCCCCTTCACTGTGCCTCCTACCCCTGCTTCGCTCTACTTGCCCTCTCCACTCAAATCCCCCAACCATCAAAGCAAGTGCATCAGTGGATTTATGAAAGTCCTGACCCGAGATAGCTTGTTAGCCTGCAAAGGGACACCTAACTGCCAGCTCGACAACTCCCCATTCTAACTCTCCTTTTGTCCTCATTCTACTCGACCTCTACTCTACCTTTGATACGGTAAACCACAACACCCTGATTGCACGTCTCCCTGATACCCTGTGCATCACTGATCAGGCCCTGCCGTGGCTAACCCCCTTTCTCTTTAACCGCCCATCCCAGGTGGAATTGGGGTCCTTTCTCTCTCTACGTGTGGTGTACCCCATGGATCTAACCTATACCCCTGGTTTTTCAATGGCTACATGGGCCCCCCCTGGCCCCTAGGACAGCCACTTTCACCTCCAACTTTCAGTGTTACGCGGATGACACACAGCACTCATTCAGGCTACCCTCAGCCTCATCCTCTCTCATACCTGACTGTCAGTCCGTAATTCAGTCGTGGTGTGCTGCAAACGACCTCTGTCTCAATTCCAGTAAGACAGAGATTGTCCTCATCGAGACCCCTGCACCTCTACCAACCAACGAAGCAAAAGATCTGGAGGTCATCTTCAACTCCACTCTCTCCTTCTCGTCGCACATCGTGGACATCTCTAAAAAGTCCCACTACCAGCTGCACCGTCTCAGATGTATTCTAACTTTTCTCACTTTCCCACAGAGGCTCACCGTCTCCAGAGCCCTGGTCCTCCCTAGGCTAGACTACTGCAACAGCCTCTTTCCCAACCTTCCTTCTTCTACCTCGTCCACTTCAACGCATCCAGAACAGAACTGCAAGACTTATCCTTGGCCTGAAGCCCAGGGACTGCATTTCTCTGGCGCGGAAATCCCTTCACTGGTTCTGTGTGGTTGCAAGGATTAAGTCCAAGACTCTTTGCATTGTCCACAACGCTTTCTGGGGCCGGGGCCCACTCTATCTGCAATACTCGCCTTCCAGAGCCCTCTGCTCCTCTTCCTCCAACTCTCTGTGGGTGAGCTGCTTCTCCAAGCAGAGGCTAGGGGGGATATTGTTATCCTCTGCAGTTGCCTCCCTCTGGAACAGCCTCCCTGCCTCTCTCTCTCTTCTGCCGGTTCTCCTTAATTTCCGGAAATTCCTCAAGACTTTCCTCTTCGCCTCCTCCTTCCCTCTCCCTCTCCTCTGCTAACAACCTCTTTCTGCTCTATCCCTCTCTTTCCTCTACTTCTGCTCAGTTGGTGTACCTTCAGGGCCTCACAGGTCCCAAGCTTTCCTCGCCAGTCTCCTGCACTTGCCTCCGGGCCTTGCACTTGCTACAGCACTACTGCACTTCGGTTACAACCCATGAGGGTGGTATCTCTCTGCACTTAACCCATGTTCTGATGGGAATGGGCGCACTTAGTCCCTATTCTCCCCCCTCCCCCCTTTGCACTTCCTGTTCTGTGCACCTGCACGATCTGAACGTACCACTCCTAGTAAGATTATTTGTCTTGTCTTCCTTATGTCTTCCCCTCCCGTGCATGGTTGTGCTTTGAAACACTTGTGTATAAGCGCATAATAATCAATCGACCTGATCTTCAGCCTATGTCCACTAATAATGGCCTTCACAAATCTAAATATTCATGTGTATTGCTTGTGTGTAAAATCTGGTGTTTTTACTTATGTATGCTCCCGGTCACTGCCTTGGGTATGTATCAGGAAACCATCAGATGTGACTGATATTAATGATCAATGACAATGGCCCAGAGGGCATCTAAAAAAACTGGTCATGAAGAGCCTCAACCACACCAGGTTTTCAAATAACAATGACTATGTAAAGAAACTTCCCTTTTAGAGTTGCTCTATTCAAGTGTACTTTGTGTGGATAGCCAGATAACATGGAGTAGGCTCAGCACTTCAAGACCATTGCTGTTGCCCGTTACCACCTTTTTGTTTTCGTATTCACCTTATTTAATTTTTTTATTTTTTTAATGAGCTGATTTTATTTGAGGGAGAGGACTTTTTACACAATGTTTTCTTTGGGTTCCGATTCTGCTTTTTGTGAAGAAACGTTTTGGCATGCAAGAACAAGAAGTTCACTTGTAAATGTGCTGGGTTATCCCTTTGACAGCCTTGAAAAAGTGAGCACCAATAACAGGCATACGCTTATTTTGCATATTTTCCTTTGGGAACAATATTCCAGGGGAATCGATGGCAATATAGTCATGAGATAAGAAAACCTATCTTAAGTTGAGTGTGTTTGCCAAGCAGGATCCAAGTTAATCAAATTGTCTTCCCCAACCCCAGGCTAAAAACATACATAACGCATATGGATTTGCTTCAATTTTAATAATACCGAACCAGGAATATTTGACCATATTTAAGTGGTCTAAGGGGTTTGGCTCTCGAGGATCTGACTTTTCCCTTCTTCCCCTTTTGTGCTCCCCACCCCATTCACCTACACATGGCCAAGTCTTTGTTCTAGCACTGCCTCTGCAGAACAAGATTATTCTGTGTTGATGGAGGAGGTGTGGTGTGTTTTATAGCTTTATCTGTTGAAGAAGCCTTCAAACATCAATCAAACCCTTGAGCATATCACAAGTCCCTCACACAAACATGCACTGATTTATTCTTTTTTTGTAAAAAATGTATTTATTCTTGGCGGACACAATTGAACAGCAGTTAAAGCAGGCATTGTGTATATGAAGCGGGGCTTTGGGTCTTGTGTTACTGCCCTGTACGTAGCATCAACAGCATAAAATGACATTGGGAAAACAGCAAACCCCCAATAGACATTCCATAATGCTGAGTTCCCCCACCCCTCGAATGCCCTCAGAAGTCATTGATAATAGATTGGAACCTGGCCAGGTAGACCCGAAATTCACACCATATGGCCTTTGGTTTGGAGGTACGTGGCAGCGTGGCAATATAAAGGTCCTCATAATTCTGAACCCAAATCAAGTCAGACGTCCAGTCTTTGCCCCTTAGTGCCTCAGCATCCTTCTACCTTCTAGTACACATTGCTTAGTCACAATGCATCCAATGTTAAGGAGAGATCTAATTCTCCTCTCGGGACATTTCCCCATAACCCAAACAAAACACTCATGGGCGAATATGGCAGTGCGCGATTCACCATTTGCGATAAGGTATCTATGATGTGCTTCCAAAACTCCTGCAGTTTGGCTGTCCACAACATGTGAAAATGATCTGCCTCCTCTGCATGGCAGCGGGGGCATCTGCCATCACTCCCTGGATAGATGAATTTAAGCCTGTTAGGGGTGTAATGCAGTTTGTGTAGTATGTTGTATTAAATTAGCTTAAATGTAGAATTAAACCACACAGTCTTGGTCAGCGAGCACATCTTGTCCCACTGTTTTTACTGTTGTAAAGGCCACGATGCGCAGGACGGCGCATTGTGCCAACCGATGTACCCGAAGACGCTTTGAGTGTGTGCAGCTAAACTTTCACCTTCCTCCACAAGGAAAAATGTGATACGCTGACCCGTTCGCAGTCGCCGGGTGCGGACCGCAGCACCTTCCCTTGTCCAAAAGGACAAAAAGACATGCTGCAAGAGTTTGTGATCCTTGGTGGTATCATTCCTCATCTTAGAAGAAGAGGAGCCACTACTCCAAGGACGGCCAAGCGGAAGAGGTCCTGCAGGTACTTTTTCCCACCCAGTCCTCTACTCCAGAGGATTGAGAGGCGTTCAGTATGAAGTTGCTTGTCATCTTTGCCAAGGCCCTGGCGGCGATGGGCGGACTGCATCGACCCTGATGGTTTCGGCCAAACCGACTTATCCCACCACCCTTGAAAGAACTGGCAGGGACTCTGCCGTGAGACACGGCAGAGTGGCATACCGTTCCGTCTCAAGATGTCAGTCCACTGACTTCAGGTTCCTGTCTAGCGGTGCCGGCGATGCCGGAGTGGCAAAAGAGTTGCTCCCACTCCCCAGAAGGGCACTTATGTCCCATTAAGAGGACATCTCTGATGAGGCATGAATCCTGTCCCTTTCGGGCTAGAGCCCTTCTAGGCAAGAGAAATGGGAGACTTCCGAAAGGAGTTTTACAAGGAACAGGGTGACTTGGTAGACCCAGCGGTTGACATTCCATCAGTGCAGTGCCATTTTCGCTGGCTCTCGAGCTCATCCACGAGGAACCCTTTCCCTCTTCATGCTAAGCAGACTCGGAGCAGGGGTCTTCAGACCACAGCGACTCCCTCCTCACAAAGTCTGCTCCTTTGGCTTAGGTGCTCCATTCTCCCCCAGTTCAGCTACTAGTGAACTCGGTGTGTTCCTTTGATGAAAAGTGAATACTTTTGTTTTTCTCAATCTGGCCAAAAGAATTCCTGTGGTCTTAATGCTCTCAACCCCTCCCCCCACCCCATCAGCAATTTGTTTTCATGTAGGTAGAATACAAAGTTTAACTTGTATCAGACTAATTGGAGAACTAGCAAAAACGAGCATCGGCCAAGCCAAAATAAAAAGTGGCATCTGCCCATGCAGATTAAACAGTAATGTATTTACTGTATAACGTCTAACAGTCAAACCTGTAATTATGAGCATTTGATGCATTTAAAATCTTTCTATCTATTTATAGTGGCATCTTTTTTTTATATTTGACACTCTTTTGCATGTTTTGAATGAAATGCAATGCACAATTTAAGCTTAGTCTTGTCCAATGTTACACTTGATTTGAAAACCGGTGGCCGTACTTTCAATGTAAATGTAGAAAGTCTTAGTTACAAAAGGGGATTTCATCCTATCTTGCTGCTAAATTAAAGTTCATCAGAATCCAGACCTTGGGCCTGCTTGTGCTTTGGCCCCTGCAAATAATATTGCTTCAATGTTGTTGGGAGGGAAAACCTTGTCATTTGTCTGGTGTTGTCTATTACCTAAGGAGTTATTTATCTAGATTTCACAGGTACAGCTTTTTCACTGTTGTTGAAAAAACTGCAACATGCATGAATAAAGCAAAGGCACAATGTTTAGCTGGCTCACTTTGATTTAGCTAGCTTCAATTTCTGTAATTACTTTCTTACGTTTCACAAGAAGGAAACCAAGCCACTGCGGCAGAGAATATTTTTTTCTTTGCTCTACCCTGATTACCCTTCAGTGTGCTCTGTCAATGTTGAGGACCTGTTGGTTTGAATGGGACTTGATCTGGTCCATGTGCCCTATGTTTGATCCCTTCACACTAGATGAACATTACATTAATTGAAGTCTGTCACAGCGGACTGTGATATAGGCCAATACCCATATTCTCTACATAGATGTTGTCACTTTTTACATGTATGAATTCTGGATACCTGTGGGACACAGTGATTAACACTGGTTATTAGAAATCGTCCTATACAGTGGGTTGACAAGATGGATGGAATGCCAGAAGTGCCAGAGAAGTGGGCTTTCTGTTCTGGTCTGCCTGTTATGTGATATGTCACTTTGAAACAGTATTTATTTGCTGTATAAGCGAACAATAAATAAATACGTTTATAACGTGCCTGTACACAATTGTTTCCCAGCGAGGGAGGACATGACAAGCGATCTTACTAGGCCTTGTGTGATTCATGTTGTGCAACTGCTCCAATGCAAAATTTAGGGGAACGGAGGGTGGGGAAGTACCATGGAGAGGGAAGTGCAACCAGGACAGCGCGACACTGGGTAAGTGCAAGGAGGCAGAGCCCTGTAACGGTTACAGTTACATCCCCCAAGTGCTTGGTAGGCCCGGACCAGTGCAGGGGGGATGGAACATGGAGCGGCCTCATACCCAGTGAGACTCTGAGGGTAGCCAAGCAAACACTCGGTGCAGGGGAGGGAGAGAGAGAGAAAGCAGAGGGCAAAAGGAAGGTCTTGAGCTGCTTCCAGAACTTCAGGTGGTCCGGCTCAAGTTTGAGATGGGCAGGGAGGCCCTTCCAGAGGGATGACCCAGCAGAGGAGAGAGCTCTATTGATATTGATATTTTATTTCTATCGCGCTCGTACACAAGTGTTTCAGAGCGCGACAAGGCAAGGGAGGGGGACAGGGGAGAACAAAACAATGATCATATTAGGCCCAGTGACATTGAGAACACACAAGTGCATGGAAGGGGGGGAGAAGTGGAAAGTGCGGAGCAAAGGAGAAACAGATAAATAATAATGAATAAATAAGTAAATAATAAAGGCAAAAAACAGTGCAGCCAGCTATTGGCAAGTGCTGGGTTTAAGGCAGCAGACAGGTTAGGTCTGATAAGTGCAGGAAGGAAAAGGGGGTGGCTGTATGGGTACAGATACAGATACGTGGGGGTAGAGTCAAAGGCTTCCCAAGCCAATAGCGTGACAGGAGGTCGCTATAGCCTTGCAAAAGGAGCTAGATAACTGCTAACTCAGAACAAAGAATCACCGTGGATGAATAAAACATTATAAATTTATTAAACAGGAAGACATTTTTGTGCCATAATCTGGCATATATGCATACATTAAATCTGCATTGTGAAGGATTAGTATACAGTGGTGACAGTCTATTTTATGTGTTGTTTTATATCACAACACATTGACGTTGTCGACACTTAAGTTTGTGTTTCTGGTTCGGTTGATAGCTGACAAGGGCAGAAGCTGATAGAGATGGAAAAGCGCTGCACTGAAAATACCGAACTGTCTTCAGGACTTGGAGGTCGAGTTCAGACCGGATGAATGAGTGAGATGTCGTCCTATGGTAAAAGAGGCTGTGTTAAAAACGGTGAGAATAGAGTATCCACTAATGGTGAGAAGGGCAAGGCAAACGGACCTACCGTGTGGACGTTGATAGGCGCCATGGCTGTTTGAGTGAATAGCGGCTGCTGGAGTTAGCGGCCGGGGGGGGACGATCTGCAAATGTCAGAGGCCCCAGTCTAAGTAAAAGAAGGTCAAAAAATTGATACGAAATAATCATAAGGCAGTGGCTACAACAAGGACTAACTCGTGCTGCTATGTCCAGTGAGCGGCCGTGACTCAGAGTTTGTAGATGAGGAGTGCTCGAGTCAACAAGTGAGTGGGAGTTGCAGTACTGATAATTAGTGGGGAGTCCGTGACTGCGTGGTGCTGGGATATGCAGGTGGTGTACAGAGGTACCTAGCCTAAGTACAGAGGACAAAACCACGAGTGAAACGTTGGGATATGGTTGTGACCAGAGAAGGTGGTACCAGCAGCGCGGGGAATTACGGATCTGTGAACACCGCTCCAGCGTACGAAACCAAACAGAAGACAAACCACTAGTGGCACATTTCAAGATGATGAATCACACTCACAACGACATCTTCTGGGCAATATTGCAAACAGTAGGCAACCCCTTCCGCGGAGGCAACAGGGATCTTGCCCTTCGTAAACTCGAGCAAAAATGGATTTATCGTCTGGACTCTGTAAGACAGGGTCTTAACATCTCCATCGAATGGAACCTGTTCTTTAATAAGTAAAAGTGCGGTTCACCCCCCTGTGCTCTGACCCACTTAAATTCCCATGGGCTTTCTTCCACTACCAGAACAAGCTCCCTCCAACTGTCAGTCTCCCTGAGGTTTTTCAAATAGGTTTTTCTTTTGTATACATCCATGATGTTCTGGTCACACCTGTAACAATTTCCTATCTTTTTTCGTGATTCATCTTTTTCTGGCACTTGTCTGTGATTTACTGCAACCCATGACTCCTTTCATTACTGTTGTATAGTCATGTCCTTAATTTACCAGCACAGAAACGATACAGAAATTTTGAACTGTTTTTTCTGGTAACTATGTTATTGATGACTCACGTCGCTTTACTGCAACACATGTTTTGTAATTTTGCAGTGCCAGCATTGTATGTAACATGTACCTAGCGACTCGACAATATTCGCTCAATAGCCTTTAACTTGATTTCCTCATGGATATTTCATGGAATAATAATGCATGTTGCAAATGGTGCCAATATTAATTAATTTTTTCGCCCATGATCAATTCATGACTCTTTCAGTGCACGCACCAATATACACATGACCTAAATATACGTGCATACCGACGCATTCAGTGCGACTGCTCCCACCCCTTACACTATCCCCAGACGCATGCGCAGTCCCTGCAGGCACTACGGCCTCGTTTTAAACTCCTGACATGCGCAGTCAGTCCAGCGCAACCGACAGCAGTGACACAGCTCTTTTTCCTGTCTCACGTACAGGTAAGATCCGTAATTCCCCGCGCTGCTGGTACCACCTTCTCTGGTCACAACCATATCCCAACGTTTCACTCGTGGTTTTGTCCTCTGTACTTAGGCTAGGTACCTCTGTACACCACCTGCATATCCCAGCACCACGCAGTCACGGACTCCCCACTAATTATCAGTACTGCAACTCCCACTCACTTGTTGACTCGAGCACTCCTCATCTACAAACTCTGAGTCACGGCCGCTCACTGGACATAGCAGCACGAGTTAGTCCTTGTTGTAGCCACTGCCTTATGATTATTTCGTATCAATTTTTTGACCTTCTTTTACTTAGACTGGGGCCTCTGACATTTGCAGATCGTCCCCCCCCGGCCGCTAACTCCAGCAGCCGCTATTCACTCAAACAGCCATGGCGCCTATCAACGTCCACACGGTAGGTCCGTTTGCCTTGCCCTTCTCACCATTAGTGGATACTCTATTCTCACCGTTTTTAACACAGCCTCTTTTACCATAGGACGACATCTCACTCATTCATCCGGTCTGAACTCGACCTCCAAGTCCTGAAGACAGTTCGGTATTTTCAGTGCAGCGCTTTTCCATCTCTATCAGCTTCTGCCCTTGTCAGCTATCAACCGAACCAGAAACACAAACTTAAGTGTCGACAACGTCAATGTGTTGTGATATAAAACAACACATAAAATAGACTGTCACCACTGTATACTAATCCTTCACAATGCAGATTTAATGTATGCATATATGCCAGATTATGGCACAAAAATGTCTTCCTGTTTAATAAATTTATAATGTTTTATTCATCCACGGTGATTCTTTGTTCTGAGTTAGCAGTTATCTAGCTCCTTTTGCAAGGCTATAGCGACCTCCTGTCACGCTATTGGCTTGGGAAGCCTTTGACTCTACCCCCACGTATCTGTATACTTCTCAACCCTCTCGAGTCAGGCCCCCTAAAAAAGAGGGTTCGCCCATTTTCTTTTCTCTTCTGGGTACAGATACAGACACCAGTGCAAGGGTTGGGCCAGAGGCAGTGCAGGAGGCTGGTAGGGTGAGCAGGTACCTGGGCCTGAAGGACGGAGGGTGGCCAGGTGCACATTGCCAAGAGAGAACAGATCAGCAGGGGAGAAGGGGAGCAAAGGCAGAAGCAAAGAGGAAGGACTTGAGGTGCTTCCGGAACCGGAGTTGGCTCTCCTCAAGTTTTAGAGTGGCAGGGAGGCTGTTCGAGAGGGAGGCCCCTGCCGAAGGCGGAGATCTACCCCCAGCTCGTTTCTTTGAAAAACGACTGACCCTGAGGCAGTTAGAGGTAGAGGAGCAAAGAGCTTGAGAGGGGAGGTATTTGCAGAGGGTAGCTGAAGGTATTTTAGACCCAGGCCCCAGAAAGCCTTGTGGACAATGCAGAGAGTTTTGAATTTACTCCTTGTATCCACTGGAAGCCAATGGAGAGATTTCAAAGCTGGAGAGATACGATCCCAGGGCTTGAGGTCAAGGACAAGTCTTGCAGTCATGTTCTGGATTAGTTGCAGAGGGCAGAGAGTAGAGGCAGGTAGATTTAGAAAGAGGCTGTTACAGTAGTCCAACCTAGAGAGAATCAGAGCTTGGGAGACCATGAGCTTCTGGGGGAAGGAGAGGGTAGGCAGAGTACCTCTGAGGATGTGCAGTAGGAAGTTTGCCTTTTAAGAGACATCAGAGATGTGGGCGGAGAAGGAAAGTGTGGAGTCAAAGATGACCCCGAGGTTCTTAGCCTCGTAAATGGGGGTAGGAGGAGGGCCAAGGGAGGCCAGCCAGAGAGTGAGGGGAAAGGATGGTGAGGGTGTGCCGGTGAGGAGGTTCTCCGTCTTGCTGGCATTCAGACAAAGATCATTGACGGCACACCAATCTTGAATGGCAGTTAGGCAATCGGAGATGAGAGAGGGAGAGGAGGTGGCTGAGGGCAGCCTGAAAATGAGTGGAGTGTTGACAGCATAGCACTGGAAATTTGAGCAGAAATGTCTACCCCTCACTCTCTGCCTGGAGAAGCGACTGACCCTCAAAGATTTGGAGGTGGCTGAGCAACAGGCTCGAGAAGGAAGGTATTTTGGAAGACAGTTGGATGTAGGGGGGGCCCCAGAAAGCCTGGTGGACGATGCAAAGGGTCTTGACCTTGATCATGATGTCTCCTGCGTCTTATCAACTTCCTTCCTTCCTTCTTCCGCTGCTCCTATTAGTGACTCTCTGGCTATTATTCCACCTCCTGCAACCACCTCTGCCCACTTTCGGGCCTCTCTACCCCTTCCGCTGGGTGTATCTCAAGCCTGTACCCCACACCGTAAGTCTTTTAAAGGTAGCAATCTGCTTCACCTTACTACTCTCGTTCTGCTGTCAAACACTCCTCTGGCATCTGCCACCTCATCGAAGAACTCTACCTGGATGTCCTTGCTCTCACCGAGACATGGTTCACAGCCAGCTCTGTCACATGTTTTGAAACCCTCCTCTGTGATGGCCATAAGGTCTTCTCTGAGCCCAGAACCAACCGACCAGGAGGTGGAGTAACTCTGGTCTTTCCGGAGTGGGTCCCTGCTTCTTTCATGCTTACTCCTACTTTCAACGCCTGGTCTGCAGTCTCTCTCTTTCTCTTTCCCCCTCTCTGACTGTGGCCACCATTTCAGGCCACTTGGCCAGGCTGCCCTCTTCCTCTCATAGTGGGCTGACCTCTCCTCTCCATGCCTCTACCTCTCAACTTCTCCTCAGAGACCTCAACATCCACCTGGATGCTTCAAATCCCTCCTCTGGGCTCCACCCCACCCTGCCTTTTCGGTAATTTGGTCCATGAAGCGTGTGTCAGTGGATGTCTTTGCCTTTTTCTGCTCCTCCTACTCCTGCGGCTGACTCGCACTTTGACACAGCCCTCTCTAACCTGCATCTTCCTGGACATCCTTGCCCCGGTCATGAAAATCTGTCTGAAGCCTACCTCCAAGTGCAACTCTTGGTATGACTCCAACCTCGCCACCCATGCAAGTGCATGGTGGTTGAGATGAAGTAGAGGGCTTCAGGCAGCTCCTCTGACAAACTGGCCTCCTGCCTGCTCCAAAGGCTATGCAGACTCTCCATCCTGTCCAAGAAGAGAGTCTCCACCTCCCCTGCTCCCTCCCAGGCCCTCTGTAGGGCTCTGTCTTCTCACTTCACCACTAAAACACAGGATATATATATATATATATATATATATATATATATATATATACAATCTCTCTTTTGCGCAGCGACATGAGAAACTTTGCTTGTTTTTTCCAATCTGTGCTATTTTCTCACAGTGACAGGAGGAACTTTGTGTAGTTTGATCAGTGCTAGTATCGTGCAGCGACACCTGAAACTAAGTGCAGGTTTTTCTTCGATCCGTGCTATGTTCACGCAGCAACACAAGAAGCATCATGCGTCTCTCTTTGATATGCGGGTGGGGCGGAATGGGGCGAAGCGAAATTAGACAGATTCTGCTTTCATGCCTGGCAGAGCGGAATATAACAATTTTGCTCAGCCCTAAGAGGCAGCTCGGTGCATACCAGAATCATAAAATGCATTTGAAGGGTGAGATCCCAACTGGGAAGGGGCCAAGAAGCAGAGAGGCCAGTGGGCATGTACAAAAACTCGGAAGGGCATTAACCCTGCAAACACGCCTTCCATTTAACGTCGAGGAACAATGCACCCTGGGTTGCATGTATACTGTGTAAGGTTGCAAGATTTTAAGTTTCTGATGAATGGTGGCTAGTTATCAAGTGTTTATTTTGTTTATGCTACAGACCCTGCTACATGAAATGATCCATGCCTTACTGTTTGTGACACACAACGATAGAGACCATGACGCCCACGGAGATGAATTTTGCAAACACATGCGTCGCATCAATGGCATAACTGGAGCTAAGATTTCAGTAAGTATTTTATGATGTGTTTTCTGTATTTTGATAATAGCTGTCCATTTTATGAAAATCCAAAGTTCTCTGTGCTCTCCAACAGTATGCTGTGCCAACTTAAACATATTTATTCATCACTAAGGATTTGAGGAAGGACTGCCTGGCTTACTCTTTTCCATGAGTTTAGTAATTAAAATGTTCTTGATTAGCAAACCCACCCATTTGATTAGCAATGCGGTTCTCATATGTTTAATGTCACCAAACCATATTTGTACCCAAGACCTAAAATGAGCAACAATATAGTAGTTTTGTGTACTGCTGGAGTAAGGCATTAGTGAGATAAGTCAAGCCTTCCAAATTCTTTAAAATTTCACTAGACTTGAAGGCCGAGTAACTTAGTTTACCTACTCGTCCTAAGAGAAATGCGCTCTCACCCATGGCAACGAATGACAACACACTTTAAATCTGCTCTCTCCAAAATGCTGCATATCACCACAAACCCATTTTATGTTTGCCACACTGCTGCAACCCATTCACAGTGAAACATTTATTTGACATTTACTACAAACAAAGCAAACGTTAAATAAAAGATTCAAACATCCCCGGCAAATGGTACTCGCCCTTCATAAAATCTACTCAACTATGCAAGTGGGCGAAAGGATTTTGAAAGTCCTAGATGAGTGTCTGTAAAATGGAAAAGGTTAGCTGTATGAATGGACACAAGTAGAAGGCATTGAAAGTAGTTTAGCCAGTTCGCTCCTACAGGTGTTAATACATAGCTTTCAGAGCTCGCTTTGCTCTATGATTAAACTAACTACAGTGTATGGTAGTGCAGTAGATCTGTAGATGTACCAACTGGATGGAACTATTGGTAACTACTTATCATTAACACCTAGTTAGCTTTGTCTATTCATTTTATTTCAACATTGTGTACCCCAGATTGCATTGCATTGTGTGCCCCTCCTGTAAACACTAGACTGCCTTGTGAGCTAGGGCCAGAACTTGCAGTGCAGCCTCTCCTCTTTCCTTTAAAGGGGAAGTTCACTCACAAATTTGAGTGTCTCAAAAGATGGGCCATAATAAATAAAAAATATAAAAATATATTTTTATAGTGAGTTCCTATTTTGAGCAAATGAGGTTCAAAGCTTTCACATGGGGACCTCCATTTTGTGAAATGAAGCAGCCTCCTCTGTTCATGTTAAGCTCTGCTCTGGTGGCAATAATCAAGCAACAGCCCCATACTGGGAGCTTTTGCTTACTGCTGCCAGAGAGCAGAGCTTAATGTGAAGAGAGTAGGCTGCCTTGACTTTCATTTTACATTTTCTGTGCTCCTCAAGCCCAGGGAAGCACAGAAAACGTAAAATGAAAGGCACAGCAATTATAAATACTTCGCCGGCAGAGTTTTTTTCAAAATTGCTGCAACTTTCTTAGCATGAGAAACTGAAAACTAAAGTCTCAGCAATTATGAATACTCGACCGGTGAAGTATTCATAATTGCTGCGACTTCCTGGGAGACTTGAAACGAAAGCCACAGCATTCATAAATACAACAACGTTGTATTTATAATTGCTGGTACAAGTCTCCTGGGCTCCACCGACTCGAGAGACTGGAAGCAAAAGCCCCAGAAATCATAAATACAAGAACTTTGTATTTATCATTGCCTGGACTTTTGCTTTGTTTCCTGGGCTCCCCCAGCTCAGGGGAGCCTGGGAAAGCAGGAAAAAAAGCACAAAGAAGCACTCTCAAGCACCACAGGGCAGGAAGGAGCCTGACGGCATTCTCTGCTCTCGATTGTAATAAGCAAAAGCTACCACTAGGGGAGCTTTTGCTTCATTATTGCCGCAAGAGTAGAGCTTAACACAAGTGCAGAATGCTCATTCATTTCACAAAATGGATGCCTCATAGTGCTTGAAATGTTTTACTTTGAGCCTCATTTGCTCTAAATTCTACATAGGAACTTTCTTTTAAAAATATTTTTTGTATATATTTTTTATTATGGCCCATCTTTTGGGACAATGCATTTTTTTTAGTGAACTTCCCCTTTAACTATCCTCTGCCACCCTCATGGCACTCGCCATCTCTTCTATCTACTTCAACTGCTACACTATCACCTGCCCTCCCTCTCTTACAAAGTCCGGAAGAAAAATGTACAAAAAAAGACATACTGAGAGCCAACCCTGGCCTACCCATTGCAGACACCTATGTCAGTGCAACTTCCAAAAAGGTCTTCACCAACATCCTTTTCTCTGTCGCTTCTCCAGATCTCTGGACTCCTCATCTCCACTCCTCCCTTTAACATCCTCTCCCATTAATGGTGGAGCCAAGTGGCAAGTCCTCTTGTCCGGCTTCTCGTGCTGCTTCATTGATGTCTACCTGTTATGCTCACGTAGTCTCTGTGGAGGCGTTGGGGCACGATTGCAGCCCTCCCGGGGATGAGGTCGCACGTGTCCGACTTCACCCTCTGCGCTTATGTGGTTACTGGTGGTAATAGGTGATGCTGCTCGGCACTGCTCCTGCGTGGAGAATAGGGAGCGTGAGTATTTGAGTATTTGTAACATGCACTGGACGAATTGAATCGTAATTGGGCGCAGATGTATGAATTGCCTTAGTCATATGAGATTACTTGGCACCAGCTAAGGTTCACAAAAAATTCACAGCCCGGCGGAAAGCCGAGAGGGTTTTTAATCTCTGATTTTTCTGGGCAGTTTGTTCCATGTTCTTGGACCGTAGACTCCAAATCTACGGTCCCCTTTATTCACACACGCCTAGTACATGGTATGTAGAGCAGATTTTAGTCTGCAGAGCGCAGTTGTCTGGTGGCACATACCTCCTGATTTTTATCTGATAAGTATTTTGGTCGTATCTTTTTGACACACTTAGAGACCAGGCAAAGGACCTTAAACTCTATTCTCTCCTTTACTGCCAACCAATGTAGAGCTCTTCTCAAAATGGAGGTTGGAGCTGATTTTTTTTCACCCTATGCACCAGTCTAACCGCTGCGTTTTGAGCCACATGCAGTCTTCGTAGCTGATAGGCTGGGATGCCCGATAGCAGTGCATTACCATAATCTAGCCTCGAGTTGACCAGAGTGCCGATAACTGCAGCTCTATTCTCATTCGCAATGAATGATAAAGTATGGTTCAATATGCGTAATGAGTGGTATGCTGCCTGCACCTTCACGCTGACCTGAGCTCCACTTCCCATGTTGTCCTCCCAGACATTTGTATTTGTATTTATTTTTGTTTATATAGCGCTTTACACCAAAGCGCTGCACATTATAACAGGATACATAAGATAATAACTTTATAACAGTAGACGCAATTAACAAATTGCGAATCAGGCCAACAAAACAATAAGTAGAGCAATTAACTGGGGGAGAGAAGTGCAGTAGAATTGAGAGGGGGAAGGGAAAGGGAGGGGAGAGATTGGGGGGAGGGCAGGGGGAAGAAGATCAAGGAGCTAAGGCAAGGAGGGAGGGGAGTAGGAAGGGGGAGGGGTATCAAGGCAGGGAATGGAGGAGGAGAGATTTGAGGGATGTTCGGGATGAGGAAAAGGTGGAAATAGAGCGGAGTGAGATAGGTAAGGAGTTCCAGTGTAGGGGGGGCTAGGAGATGGAAGGAGCGGAAACGGGATGAGGCACAAGGGGAAGGAGGAACAGTGAGAAGGAAGTGGTCGGCAGAGCGGGAGGGAGTGTGGAGGGAGGCAAGATAAGGGGGAGCAAGACCGTGCAGAGATTTAAAGACTAGGCAGAGAAATAGAAATTTGAGATGGGAGTGAAAGGGAAGCCAGCCAAGGGAGGAAAGGGAAGCAAAGATGGAGTCTTGGTGGGAGAGGAGACAGAGGGTGTGGACGGCAGAGTGGTAGATAGATTTAAGGGGGGCAAGATGAGAAGTAGGAAGTCCAAAGGATAAGAGGAGCAGTATAAGAGGCGAGAGAAGATAAGGGAGGAGATTAAGAGTTTAGTAGCATGGAAAGTGAGAGAGGGGCGGACTTTATGAATATTAAAGAGGTGGGAGCGACAGGCATGAGACGTGAGAGAGATGTGATGGGAAAAGGTGAGCGAGGAGTCAAAGTGGATGCCTAGGTTACGAGCGTGGTCAGAGATGGGGAGATTAGAAAGGGGGGAAATGAATGAAAGTAGGAGGAGAGGGAAGGGAAAGAGTTGGAGGGGAAGAAAATAACTTTAGTTTCATCAGTGTCAGTGGACAGTGCCAGCTTGTGCGCCTGATCCCCTTCCAAACCACTTCTCCCAAACCGTGGTACCCGTGGGATGCACTGTCCCTGGAAAGCTCACCTGTTGATTAGTTTTGGCGAGCACTCCGTCCTGCTGCTTCTGGCAGGGGCGCTTGTATGATCTGGACCGAGTTCCTTCACTGGTCCCTTGCACGTGGTAGTCCATTCCTACTGCGACTTCAGCCATTATACTTCAGGTAAGTGTTCCTGTTTGGCTTTGTCTTTCCTCGTCTGTTTTTCTTGTATTGTAAAGTTCATTGTCTTGTATTGCTGTCCGTTCCACTTTTGATGTTTGCTCTTTTGCTTTCTTCCCTTGCAGGTGATGTTGCCGGCCTGGCAAAAGCTGCGGAGACCGAGGCGACAGCCGGAAAGGAATGAGGAACGAAGCTGCAGCGGTACAGTAGCTGGTAAGTTAACTAGGGGGCGCGCAGGGTTCAAATGTGGTGCGGCCCTAGGACGGATGTTCTAACCTTGTCTTTCTTCTTCACAGGGTCCGAGTTTGTGGTTGCGGAGAGCAGTGCTGCGGCGTCAGGATCAAGATCACTGGATGTCAGGAGATGAGTCTGCAGATGAAGCGATGAAGCACCGGTGTCCTGGAGGTGAGTATGCAGGAGAACGCCTGGTTTCAAAGGTAAGTAAACTGGTCCAGGCGGCAGTGAGCGTCACGTTGCATGCAAGTGCACAGTAACGCGAAGCACCAGCCTTAAGGGTGTAGCAGCTTATATAGCTGAGCTTCTGAAGCCACACCCTGCCACACCCGATGAGTCAGCACATGAAGACCAGGCCTAGGGAACCACACCCAATGAGTCAGCACATGAGAATGTTCTCTGGAATAAAGGCTTTCAGCTCCGGGAAAGTTCTTTTAAAATAAAAGCACTCCTGCACTGAAATAAAGTGTTCCTGCTCACATCTCTATATGAGCCTGGCGCCAAAGGAGCCAGGACTGCGTCCAGCCAGGGCCCTTGTGTTTATAGGTCCCAAAGGGACATAAGTGAGTCAAGTAACCCTTGCCCCATCAATAGATGGTGTGGTTTTTGTGTTCTGGGGCCTGTGACCATGACACTACCACCCAGGCACTATCTTGGTTCAGGGTCCTCGACCCAACCTCCTCCTCTTTGACCGGCGCCTGCTGTCCCTCATTAACTTCCTTCCTTCAACTGCCTCTCCCCCTACCACTCTCTGTCCCTCCTCTCTGACTGGTGTACCACATCCCTGTACTCCACTTCAGAAAACCTTCAAAGGTGGAGACCTCCTTCACCTCGCTACTCTTAATGCCCACTCAGCCAACAAACACTCTGCAGACATCTGCCTCCTTCTTGAAGACACTGACCTAGACATTATCACACTTACCGAGACATGGTTCAATGCCAGCTCAGTTACTGCTTTTGACTCCCTTCTCCCTGATGACTTCAAGATCTCCAAGATACAACCTCACCATGCTGGCGGTGGGGTTGCCTTAATCTTTCCTGAGTGGGTTCTTTCTTCCGTCATACCCACCCAGCTCTACTCTTCCTTTGAGAACCTGGTCTGCAAGCTGGTCATCTCTCCCTCCTCCTCTCTGACCATTGCTACCATCTACAGGCCTGTTCCTCTTTGAATGGGCTGATTCCTGTTCCTCCCTACTTTCAACCACCTCCATTCTCCTCATGGGCGATCTCAACATCCAAGTGGACTCTCCTTTCACAGCATCAACTTTCTTCCTTGACCTCTGCACTTCACTATCCCTCTCCATTCTTCCTTTTGGCCCAACCCACTCTGGCTGCGCTCATCCATTCTGACCCCCCCCGGTCCCTTCACTCTCCCGGTCAGACAATTCTCTCCTTTCCTCACACCTGGGTCCCCTCGAGCCTTTGACCGCACCGCCAAAATCCCTGCCAACATCGTTCACGAACATCTGTCCGATGAAACGAGTGTCAGCTGCTGCCTTTGCATCCACCTTCAACCCCCCCCTCTGCCCACCCCCATATTCTACCACCAACTCTTTTCTCGGCAATCTCCACTTGGCCATTACCAGCACCCTTGATATTCTTGCTCCAGCCATGAGGATCCGCCTGAAACCCGTCTGTTACGACTCTGAACTTGCAGGCCTAAAACGCAAGTACAGAGCTGCAGAACAGAAGTGGCAAACCTCAGGATCACCCCCTTACAAATTGGCCTGCCGCCTACGCCAAAGGCAATACAAACTTCCATCCGTGCCAAGAAAAGGGCCCACATCCAGGCACGGGTATCAGGTTCATCCAACAACATGGCTGAACTCTATAAAATCTGCAGGGATCTAGCCAACCCTTTCTCAGTCTCTTCCCCTCGTCCGTCCCAGGCCCTCTACAATGCTCTGGCCACACACTTCACCACTAAAACTCTGGACATCCTGAGCAGCCTTGGAACCCTCCCGCCCAACCCGTCCCTCACTCCTTTGCCTCCTATGGCTTCTCACCCTCCTTGCCCTCTCTCTCTCTCTCTCTCTCTCTCTCTCCCTCTCTCTCCCCCCCCCTCCTTCTTCCCTGTCACACCTGAAGAAGTCACCAAATGTGTACACTCCATGAAGGTCTTTTCCAAACAGGTTTCCCCTTGCTCATCCAGAACCATCAAGGACCACATTGGCTCTCTTGCCCCTGTACTCGCTGATCTCTGGAACTACCCTTTTACCACTGGATCTTTCCCATCCTCCTCAAGCAATCCCTTGCGCGACCCCTCCTCGACAAACCTTCAGCAGACCTTACCTGTCCAGCCAACTTCTGTCCTATTTCTATCACCCGCTTCCTTGGGAAACTGCTGGAGAAGCTGGCCTTTCCACAACTTACTTCACACACTGAACTTGTTGGCGGTCTCCACGACCATCAATCTGGATTCCGAGCATCCAGAGGCACGGAAACTGCTCTTCTGAACACTTGTGAAGAACTGCTTGCATCTCTGGACTCAAACTCTCCAGCTGTCCTCCTCCTACTCAATCTCTTCTCTGCCGTTGATACGGTCAACCATTCGATCCTCTTAAACAACTCCGTGAAACCCTTGGTATCTCAGATCGGGCACTGGACTGGCTGACCTCCTTCCTAACTGACTGTTCATCCCAAGTCATTTTGGGCACCTTGTCACCTACTTTCTTCTCCACCTGTGGTGTGCCCCAGGGCTCAAGCATCTCCCCATGGCTCTTCAACACTTACCTTGCTCAACTGGAACTCCTCATATCCTTCTCCTTCGCCAACCTCCACTGCTACACAGATGATGCACAACTCATTTTCAAACTTGCTGCTGACCCTCTTGCATCTTGCATCATCCCTGACTGCCTATCTGCCATCCAGTCTGGTGTACTTCGAATGATCTCTGCTTCAATGCCAGCAAGACTGAGATCGTTCCCATTGGGACTCCGACTCCCTCTTCCCCCGCCACCCCTCATTCTGGCCCTCCTCTATGGGCTCTCCCCCTGCTCCTTCATATGAAGCCAGAAACCTTGGGGTCATCTTAGACTACCTTCTCCTTCCTCCCTCACACGCAGGACATTGCCAAGAAGTCCCACTTTCAACTCTTCCTTCCCAAAGAAATTATCCCTTCTCTCACTTTAGCCAAGAAGCTCAATGTTACCCGAGCCCTGGTTATCTCTAGGCTTGACTACTGCAATATCCTTCTCATGAATCTACCTTCTTCACTTTCCGACCCCTCCAGCTAATCCAGACTTATCCTTGGCCTTAAGCCCAGGAATAGCATCTCTCCTGCCCTAAAAACTCTTCACTGGCTCCTGGTTGCAGCACAGATTAAATTCATATCCCTCTGCATCATCCACAAGGCTGTCTGGGGCCTGGGACCATGCTATCTGCAACTTTTTCTTACTAAATACTCTCCCTCTAGATCTATACGATCCTCTAGCACCAACTCTGTCTGAAAAGCGGTTCCCTAACAGATGGCCGTAGGACGATCACTTTCTTCTGCTGGCTCCCTCTTATGGAACAGCCTCCTCCTTCCACTTCATCTTGAACAGGACTTCCTCAAATTCCAGAAGCCCCTCAAGACTTTCCTCTTCACCTTTTTCTTCCCTTCTTCCCTCCTCTGCTAATCTCAGTCCCTATGATTGGTGACCAGGGCCCTTCTCTATCATTCGGGGTCCTGGTCTCCCACACCCAATCGCCCCAGCCTCTGCCTGCCTCGTAGCACTTGCCTGGGCAACCACCGGCCTCCATCCTGTAGGCTTGCACTTTCTACCCAGTGCAGCTCCAGGCTGCATAGCATTTACCACACTATGCACTTCATCTGCTGCTCACCCACAAGCACAGACATGCCAGCACTTCTCCAGCATGGGGTCTGGCATGGATTCACATGCTCATGAATATTCCCCGTCGTCAGGCTGGGAATCCTCGGTAAAGAAAAAACCAGTATCAGTTTCGTTTCTGATCTGTCTTTCGTAGTAATAACCAATCGCTGGTCTCTGCGTCATACTGACCACAGCCAATGACTGCCCTCTACCTAAGCACCGCCTCTGGCAGCCATCTTCAGATTTTTACCGCACGTTCATGTGTTGGGATCCTCGTGCTATTGCTCTCGAGCGTTAGTGCTATTTTTTCACGTTTTTTCTCAAAAACTTCGTTTTTTCGGTCAAAAGAGCCTCAAGTTCCACCGACTCTCCATCCGATCAACGGGGACCCGTGTCGGATTCGTCTGCGCCCCTCAAGGGTGAAAATTTCGTCGAGCTACGCTTTTGGAGGACTCCAGAAGCTTCTCAGGCCCGGACATGGCCCAGGAGAAGGGAAGCTCGACGCCCGGAAAGCTGTTCAGGATCTGCCCTGGATGCCAGCTGCAGAACGTCTTTAAGGAGGACGAACACTCCTTTTGTCTCTACTGCTTACATGAGGACAAGACGCACGTGGAGAAGGACTGTGCGTTTTGCGGCAATATGTCGGAGCGGACCATGAAGGACCGCCATCAACGTCTCGCCAACTGGCTGGAAGGGAAGAGCCCGTCAGGTGAGAAGAAGAGGAAGAAATCCGAGCGGTCTTCTAAGACCTTTGAGGACGCCCCGGCGACGGGGGTCCAACACAAGGCCAAGCACCGCGAGTCCGCTGGCACCGGGAGCGCCGAACGGTCTGGCTCTACGGGCCCCAGGCAGGGCGCACCCTCCCCGGCACCTTCAGCCACGAGCCAACGCTCTGGGTCTGGTAAGAGGAAGGGCGAGCACCCGGCGAAGCTCCTGGAGAGGCCCCGGTCGAGCTCGAAGGCCCCATCGGAGGGGGAGCGAGGCAGTGTCCCCCCCCCCTCAAGGATAAGGCGGTGAGCGCACCTAAGGTGAAGGCCTTAATCCATCCGGCCAAGCCCTCTATCGATACTGTCGCGGCGGCCCTGGCTCAGCCTGTGGAGGCTACACCAGTGGTGGCGACCTCGGGGCTCAGAGTCTCCCTGCCACCTCGGAGGGAGTCCTCTTTTGTGCCCATCGATAGGACCCCCGTGAAATCCCCGGCGGGGAAGAAAAAGGGGGGGCAGGGCGTCGTCGTAGATTCGGCCTCAACCTCGGAGGAAGAGCTGATTGAGGTCTTAAGCCACGGCCTTGGCGCGGAAGAAGACCGGCCCGTCGGGATGGATCCCGACGCAGGTGACGACGACATCGTCGAGGGTGCCGACGGGGCCCCTGATCGCCCGTCGGATTCCCCTCTGCCAGCGCCGCAAGACAACTCGGCGGCCATTTTGTTGGCTATACAGTCCTTATGTTCAGAGATAAGGACGAGACTACCGTTGCCGACGGAGGAACCTCTCCCGTCGGGGGATCCTGAACCGGGACCTTCTGGTGTTCCCCCGCCCAAGAAAAGAAGGATTCACCCTCCACCTCCTTTTCAGCCGTCGCGCCCCGTCCAGCCCTCCTCCCCGTCCACCCGAGGGGATGATACCGGGACTGACACAGAACCGACGGGTACGGACGACGAGGTATACGACGAGGATCTACCGTCGTCACCTCCCACCAGGGCTTCTCCGCCCGACGAGATTGGATCCTTCCACTCCATGATCGCCAGGGCATCCGAGCTTTTCCAACTCTGCCCTGAGGAGAAGAAAAAGGAAGGATTCCTTTATCAACGGCGCGAGGCCAAGAGGAAGACGGTCCTCGCGGAGCCTCTACTGGACGACATTTGGGATGAGGGCCTCGCCCTCCTCAAGAACCCTTCCACGACGCCAGCTAGAAGAGACCGGGACGAGAAGAAGTACCGGGTCCCGGACGCGGCTCCCCTGTGCCTCCGGGCGCAGCCTACCCCGGACTCCGTCGTCTCCGCGGCGGCCAGGAAGAAAGCGGGGGGGGTGCGGCCTCCACATCGACTTCCCCACCGGACGGCGAGGGAAAGAAATTGGACGCTATGGGACGCAGGGTCATCTCGTCTGCAGCGACGACGATTAAGGCGGCCAACGCCTTGGCTATCGTGGCCCGCTACGACAGGGAGCTATGGTACAAACTGGCTCCCCTGCTGGACTTCCTACCGGACGACAAGAGGGCGGATGCCCTGGAGATCCTACAGGAAGGTGAGGTGGCGTCGGACCACGCCATCACTATTGCGACGGACATCGCCGACACTGGGTTTCGCCAGTTGGGCAACGGCGTGTGCCTTAGGCGGCGTGGATGGCTCAAGGCTACGGACTTCCGTCAAGACGTACAGACCAAAGTCCTGGACATGCCGTTCGATGGGAACAACCTGTTTGGGAAAACAGTGGACGATTCCCTTCAGGCCATTAAAGCGGACACTGAGACGGCCCGGGCCCTTGGGGTTCTGCAGCAACGACGGACGCCCTTTCGGAGCAGCGGAGGCAAGGGCGCCTCCAAAGGTTCCGGCGGCGGTTTCTCCACCTACCGTCAAGCGGCCCGCTCGTCGTCTCAGGAGGCCTACAGAGGACGAGGCAAGTCTGGCGGACCCCGCCGTCGTCGCCAAGGAGGTCAAGGCGGCAAAGCCTCGTCGAAACAGGATTGAACCGGCCGTGGGGTCGGGCCCCCACCGAAGCACCCCGGTGAGAGGTCGGCTGGCGAGCTTCGTCAGCGTGTGGGAGTCCATCTCCACCGACCGTTGGGTGCTGGACGCCTTAGCCCGGGGCCACGCACTCGAGTTTCAAAGAAGGTGCCCGCGCGTCCCCCCCGTGGCCAGTAAAGAGCTTCACGTCCCTCAGCTTCTCCTGGAGGTAAAGGCGATGCTCAGGAAGGGCGCCATCGAACTCGTCCCAAAGATGCTTCGGGGCTCCGGAGTTTACTCGAGATACTTCCTCGTGAAGAAGAAGACGGGAGGATGGCGCCCCATCCTAGACCTGCGACGTCTGAACAAGTTCATCAAGGCGCAGAAGTTCCGGATGGTCACCCTCCAGCACGTCCTGGGGCAGCTGGAGGAAGGAGACTTCCTGTCGTCGTTGGATTTAGAGGATGCCTACTTCCATATTCCCATCCTAAAGGGGCACCGAAAATTCCTCAGGTTTGTGGTCCAAGGGCGTCACTACCAGTTCAAAGCCCTCCCCTTCGGACTACGGTCGGCACCCAGGGTATTTACCAAGTGCCTTGCACCGGTGGCAGCGCAGCTGCGCCGCGAGGGGATCCACGTCTACCCCTACCTGGACGACTGGCTCATCCGAGCCAAGACGAGGGAGCTCGCCGTGGAGCACACGGCAAGGACCGTCCAACTTCTCACGGACCTGGGATTCTCCGTGAACTACGCCAAGTCCCACCTGGTACCCGCGCAAAACGCACTGTTTCTGGGAGCGAAGCTCGACACAGTGTCCCTTCTGGCCTCCCCGTCGGAGGAAAGGACCAGGTCCATCCTGGGCAAGGTACAGCGGATGTTGGTTTCCGACGCGGCCAAGGTGAGGTCCATCAAGTCCCTCCTCGGAATGATGTCTTCTTGCATCTACCTCATTCCCATGTGCAGGCTCCGGATGCGCCCGTTGCAGGAGTTCCTGGACGCGCGCTGGATCCAAACGATGGGCGGCTTCGAGGAGAGGATCACACTCGACGAGAGTTTCCGCCGAGCGGTCCGGTGGTGGGGCAACCGCGCGCATCTGACGGCGGGCATGGACTTCCAGACCCCAGACCACCAGGAGACAGTGACCACGGATGCCTCCCTGGAAGGGTGGGGAGCGCACACCGAAAATCTGCACGCGAGAGGCCTTTGGCTCCCGACGGAGAAGTCCCTCCATATCAACGTCCTGGAGCTCCGTGCAGTGTTCTGGGCCCTCAGGTCCTTCCTTCTGTCCCTCAAGGGCAAGGTGGTGAGGATCTTCACCGACAACACCACCACCATGTTTTACATCAGGAAACAGGGCGGAACCAGGTCCCCAGCGCTGTCCAAGGAGGCGCAGGACCTGTGGCATTGGGCCGTCGCCCAAAGGATGTTTCTGGTGCCGTTTCATCTGGCAGGGATAAAAAACACCATCGCCGACTCACTCAGCAGGGAGCTGCGCTCGTGCCACGAGTGGGAACTACGGCAGGATCTAGTGGATCGCCTCTTCCAACGGTGGGGCACACCCCAGATCGACCTGTTCGCGACGGCGACGAACTCCAAGTGCCGGAGGTTCGCCAGCAGGTTTCCCCAGGCGAGGAGCATGGGCGATGCTTTCTCGTTCCCCTGGGAGGTCCTGTTCCTCTACGCGTTCCCTCCTTTGCCACTGCTAATCCGGCTCGTCAACCAGCTCAAGAGGTCACGGTGCAGGATGATCCTCGTCGCACCTGCGTGGCCGAGGCAGATATGGTTCCCGGACCTTCTGGACTTGTCAGCGTCCCCGCCAATCAAGCTGCCGGTGGACGCGGATCTACTCTCCAGGGAAGGAGGCGCCATCCTCCACCACGACCCGAAATCGCTGAACTTGCAGGCCTGGCTCCTGCAGCGCTAGAGTTTGGAGGATACGACATACCGGCCGACTGCAGAGAGGTTCTTGCAAAGGCCAGGGCGTCCTCGACTCCTAAATGCTACGGACACAAATGGAAGAGGTTCTCTGTCTGGTGCCACAGAAGATTAACCCTCTACAGATTACGGCTCCCCAGGTACTGCCGTACCTGCTGACGCTGGCCAAAGCTGGACTGGCACACGCGTCCATCAAGATTCATCTTGCTGCGATCTCCCGATACACCAGAACCACGGGCCGGACGTCCTTGTGGTCTCATCGTCTGGTGAAAGAGTTCATGAAGGGACTGTTCAGATCGTTCCCGCCGGTGAAGGCTCCGGCCCCGGCGTGGGAGCTCAACGTGGTGCTGACCAAGCTCATGGGACCTCCGTTCGAGCCTCTGCACTCGGCCCCGTTGAAGTTTCTGTCGTGGAAAACAGCGTTTCTTGTGGCCATCACCTCCGCACGACGGGTGGGAGAGATCCAGGCCCTTTCCTGCAAGGCCCCGTACTTGACTTTTCACGACACGAGGGTAGTGCTCAGGACGCACCCCTCCTTCATGCCCAAGGTACCGTCGGACTTCCATCTCAACGAACCCTTGGTGTTGCCTGTGTTCTTCCCGTCGCCTTCGTCGCCGGCTGAGAGGACTTTGCACTTGCTGGATGTGGCTAGAGCGCTGAAGTTCTACGTGGACCGCACGAAGTGTTTTCGGAAGACGTCACAACTCTTTGTGAACTTTGGACCTGTCAATCAGGGGAAGGCTCTCTCGAAGGCTTCCATTTCCAGATGGCTCTCCGGCTGTATCATGTACTGTCATCGGTTGGCAAACCGACCGCTGCCTGGCCGTCCGAGAGCTCATTCCACCAGAGCGATCGCAGCTACCACGGCGTTCCTTTCTGGTGTGCCCCTGCTGGACATATGCAGGGCTGCTACGTGGAGGTCGACGCACACCTTCACGAAATTCTACTGCGTCGATCGGGATTCCAGGGAGGAGTCCAGGGTCGGCCATGCAGTGCTGCGCAACCTGTTCGCCTGAGGTGAGCCTGGTGAGGAGGTAAAATGCTTAATGTTGAGTTTGAGCCTTTGCCACCTCCCGTGGTTGTGCATGTGTGTACTGCTATGTATTCTTTATTCATGAGCATGTGAATCCATGCCAGACCCCATGCTGGAGAAGGAACAAGTTACTTACCTGTAACTGTTGTTCTCCAGCATGGGTCTGGCATGGATTCACATGCGAACCCTCCCGCCTACCCCTCTGCGGCTCTTCACTTGGTCATACTGCCACTTCACGTGCTTCCAAATCTGAAGATGGCTGCCAGAGGCGGTGCTTAGGTAGAGGGCAGTCATTGGCTGTGGTCAGTATGACGCAGAGACCAGTGATTGGTTATTACTACGAAAGACAGATCAGAAACGAAACTGATACTGGTTTTTTCTTTACTGAGGATTCCCAGCCTGACGGGGAATATTCATGAGCATGTGAATCCATGCCAGACCCATGCTGGAGAACAACAGTTACAGGTAAGTAACTTGTTCCTTACCCCTACTCCCCCTCTTCTCGCTGCACTTGCACTTTCTGAATACTCACAAGGCATAGTAGGTTTGTCTTTATCTTCCATTTTATTCATTAATTTCAATCCCATGTTCCCTCCATGTTGCCCTGTGGGCGCTTTGAAACAGAATTGACTTACTGTATAAGCGCCTAACAAATGCACAATAAATAAATGAGAGGAAAGAAAGTAAGAGACTAAGCAGAGTGGATTTCGTCGCAGTCAGAGAATTGGGAAAATTGGGTGGAATATTGTATTTTGTGGTCATCTCACTTTCAGGGGTAGCTGGTATAAAGCACCACGGTTGATGAGACAGAATGTCGAGGAGCATGGGATCAGCTCATGGGTTTAGCACCAGTTGCTCAGGTGTATGCAACCAGCAGATTGCAGAACTAGGTTTGGCATCAAAACAAATTTGGTCATGTACATTTTCAAAAGTGTTCACTCGTCAATATGATGCACCATCCCCAACAAAAGTAAATATAGTAGACACAGATTTAGATACACAAACTTAGTTTACTTTAAAGCATGCTAACAATGCAGTGTTTTCCAGTAGCAAAACTAATTAAGCATTATGTAATAATTAATTTACATTTTTAGGAATGGAATTGCATGACTTTAAAAAAAAAAAAAGAACAAAGCTAACTTGATTACCGGTCTTTGCCAAACAGGATATAGTTTGCTTAATGAAAGTATCCTCCCGATTTACTTTTGGTTTGCGATTATTTGAAATAGAAAAGAAAATCTTGCCCAGGACTCGCACACAGGCCTTTGGCACTAAGAGTGGAGGAGGGGATTATCGATTCACTTTTTCTCCATTATCCCTTTTGAACTTACAGCGAACAGAGAAAGAGAGTGGAGAGAGCCCTGAAGGCAAGAGTGGAATGCAGGGCAAGCTGTGGTTTAATTGAACACAGTAACTTAAATAGCTAGCTTTGCTACACAAGTGCCAAAATAATGAGCAAATCTACAGAATTGCATAACAAATTGTTAGGCAACACTGCATATTTTATTCCTAGGGCGAGTGATGCCTTCTACTTCTTCGGTTAAGTGTCTGTGCCACTTGGTTGAAAGCCAGAGGTCAGTCATCTAGTTAATACAAGTATCTAATACCTATTCTGCTTGAAAACATTCATGAACAAAGCTGCAGTCCATTTGGTGACTGGCACCATAATCTTAGTAGTGCCCACCTAAGAGAATTACAGGAAGCTTACAGCCAAAACATAGTATAATCATTAGAATTCTGGCATAATCCTTTCTGGCTAGGTCCCTGTGCTATTTGGAGCGTAGCTCAAAGTTCAAACAGGTTTATATGTGCATACCTGAATCATCACAATCCTACATAAGAATAAACCCTGAGCGGGGGGCATTACTGCATCAGGTAATGCCCCAGTTACAGGCCCAAGCAAGCAGTGTACTACCCGGACTACTAAAGGGGACAGAGGGGCGGGCAGGCTCTGTCACAATAAAGCGAGGGAGGTAGCTGAACACCGTGGCAACATGGCAGCAGAATGAAAAGACTAGACTGCTGACTTTGTTTGAAGCGCAGCTGGTCATTGACGACCATGTTGAGATGGATAGAATAACCGAGGGATACATGGTCTGCATGTGTCGTTTTATGGGCCATCGAGAAGTCGACCGCTTTCGGTAAGCCAAAGAAATGAAGGATGGCAGCACGTAAGAGAATGATAAGAAGGAGGAAACTGATATTGCAGTGGCGGAGAAACAATGGCAACAATAGAGAACAAACGGAACGGGAACGTAAAAGGAAGGAACACAGGGGGATACCCAGCAAGGGTACAAGGTGAAAGAGAGGGCATTTTAGGCTTGGTGACGCCTGTGACATGACCAATCGCTGCATTAAGGTAAATGTTAAAGGCACTGGGGTAATGTCATTAATGTTGCCTAAAATGTCTCCTGTGACTGATCCATGGGGAATACTGGAGAGACAACACACTCGTATGGGTTCATGTACGTTCCCTAGTACCCTTCTGCATGGAATGGGTCTTGCAGGCCCTTTCCCACCCACGCAAGCGGATAGCACCTGTCCAACGCCTGAGGTCCATTGACTGATTACTATGAAACATCCAACAGGGGAACCCCCTGGTAGAGTAGGGGCTCTAGCCGCACCCTGTGCTCACACCACACGGCTTAAGCATTGGTGGGACTTCACTGCTGTCCATACAGCTGGTGAAGAGGTGCCCTGTGCGTGCAATAAGAATGAGAGGGACATTAGTCCTGACACAGAGGGGCAAGGCAGCCTCGCCCGCATCAATTGGGAGCACATAAGGGGCCCCTAAGGGTGCCTGGGGTGCTAAGCGCAGCAGCAGGTAAGGGCCCCCAAGGAGTACACAAAGGCTTACGCCCCTGAAAGGAAGGTGACATAGGACCCCACATCAAGATTTAAAAGATTTGGGAGCCAAGAAATACATTTCTTTGCCACCCTAGGGAAAGGCCCCTGTGGAAGATGCCCAAAAGGTTAAGGAAGTTGGCACCTGTGGCAAGATTACCTCCACATTGGCAACATCGGTAACCCTTACGGCTCTGCAGTCACAGCCTCAGAACTTCGATCCACAAACGCTGCCTCAAAATTATGAACCACGACTTATATGGTCTGCCCCAACAAGGGAAGCTTACTTGGCATCCCCCTTCTGGCAACCCACTCCTGGACTACACCGTCATGGTGGAATAACCACCCAAACTCTCCCTCAACATCCTTTTTGCTCAACCGGGGTCAGCTGAAGGACCCTTCCTGGGAAAGGAATTGACTCAGTGATTAGTTTTAAACCACTTTTGCAGGGACCTGACATGGATGGTTTCTTTAAAGATATGATTAAGGAAATGGTACCACAATCGGAACCAACACAAGGGCCTCCACAGCAGGCCACACCGCCCCATACCCACGTCAAGCCTTACAGGCGTGGGGTTGCAGGAGAAAGACATTTCGACAGAACCCCATAGCATAGAGGATGAGTTAGAAGAACAGGAGGAAAGTACCTCCACAAATTGGATGTTCCAGGATAGATTATGAGATATAGTGGAGTTCCCATAACTTCCAGTACCAGCAGCACAACCTGTAGAATCCGCACTCTGGCTGACGTCCTGCCCAAAAGAACGGAATGCATAGGAATTCTGCTAAAGCATATCCTTGCTGAGGCAAAGGAAATATGGGAAAAGCCCCATAACATCTTGCAGGTGAACAAAAAGCTTTATGTTCATTATAAACAGGTAACCACTGAGCTTCTTTCTCTAACAAATAACCAGGCAGCATGCTCTGCTGATTTCTCAGCAGCTCTGGCACAAGGGAAAGCACCTACTAACAGTATGTCTTGCACCATCAGGAAAGGAAGAGAGAGCACCGGATGCGATTTGGGGAAAAAGGTGTTTCGAGGGGATTGTGTTCTCCGACGTATTCCACATCTTTGACAGTAATTACCACAGCTGTGCTGCTTCGGAAATCTTTTTCATCGTAGGCGTCCTGCATCAATGATGTTGATACGCTCCCTCGAGGACCTCCGTCGACGTCACTGGATGTTATATCTATGACGCACGACGCCCGTAGCCTCAGTTCCATTTTTTCTGTGAACGTGGTCGCTTCGGAATCTCGGCGCGCTCGATTCTTCTACTTTGTTTGTGAAAGTTGAGATCATGTCTTCGTCTTCTTCTACCCCGAAGTCGGGCTTCAAAAAGTGTCAAGACTGCAGTTCCAAAATGTCCATTACGGACCCGCCCAACGTCTGCCTCTGATGCCTCGGCGAAAGCCATGCCTGCGATGACTGCCAGTCCCTGACTTCGAAGGCCTTGCGGGAGCGGAAGAAGTTAACGGTAGGTACGGTATCTAAAACCTGTAAGCCGAAATCTGCTGGACTTTCGACTGACGACTCAGGGGCGACTCTCCGCGTCCGCGTAAGTCAAGGGGGGGGTCTCAGTTTCGGAGTGGGTCCTGCCATTCCACTGCCTCTTCTAGGCATTCTCGGAAGCGCCCACCGGTCGCCTTCCTCGTCCTTGTCAGAGGACTCCGCCAGATGGCGGGTAGCTTGTCCCACCAAGCATTAATCGCAGGCGGAACGGGACGCATTCCGCAAGGAGATGATGGCGATTTTCGAATCGCAGGGCACCGTTCCATCCGCGCCTTCGAGAGAAGCCGGCAAGGAGCGAGCTAGAGCCACCACTCGCACGCCTTCGGGCTCAGGCGGTCGGCGCGATCATCCGGAGCCGTCAAGGTCCCAATAGGGCAAGGTTGATCGCCATAGCCGTACCAGGTCCAGGTCCCAGACGCCGTCGAGACCATCAAAGCCTGTGAGGCCTTCTAAGAAGGCATCGACGCCGTCGGCGCCATGTCCGTCGAGATACTCTCTGGCTCAGAGGAAGTCATTTACGGCGAGGCCGTCGAAGGACACGCTCGGGGCTCCGGCATCGAAGCCGTGTCAAAGTCGTGGGCGCCTCGGTTGACACCAATTTCATCGGCGCCCTCGACTCCTTTTGAGGAGGATTTACCAGAGGTGCCCTGGAGGGCTGTGGAAACTCAGAGGAAGGCTCTCAGTAAGTCAGTGAGGCCTGTTTTTGAGCCCTTCTCTGGTCATCCCCCCCAGGCTTGATTTATTCCAGCCTTTGGACTATATTTCAGAGGTGGAGGAAGGGTCGGATGAGGAGGGGGTTGTGCCTCCTGAGGTTCCTGATGACCTGTTGTCTGGTCACAGCCAAATCTAAGACCTACGTCAGTCTTTACCCTACCATCCCCCCTAATAGGGACGACAACTGAGTGAAGATTGAAAACTGAGCAAAACGGCACAGTGAAAACCAAGCCGAAATTGCACTCTATCAATTTCTCAAAAGGGAGGGAAAGGACAAGTTATACAGGTTTAGACTCTTTAACACACCAGCAACACTTCCCAAGTAGATTGTGAACAAGTTAGGCAAAGCAGTACTTTAGCATATGCAATACTGAGGTGAAACCCGAGCAAAATGGCACTTCACAAGTTTAAAAATAGGGAAGGAAAAGGTGGTTTTAAGAGTTAGGTGTACCAACACATTTCTAGGTGAGAAGCAATCTCTAGAGAAGGCAGTTTTAACAACTTTAGCCAGAGTCAATAGGCCTGTGCCAGGGTCAATGGTACAATGCAATGTGCCCAAGATCAAACTGTTTTAGTAGCTGCAGTCTATTCTTTGTTTAACGATTCAAAAAGGCGGTTGCAGAAGGTGAAAGACAATGTTAGATGATGGTGGCGGCCAACCCAGTAGGTAAGCAAATGATTTAAAACACCTTTTAGCGATACCCAACGAAACAGGAGGCCTAGCGGAACAATGTACCTTTGAAGTTGAAGAGGCTCCTGCGGTGGCAGTAGTTCCTGGCAGTTCCTGCAGTTCGGGAGATCCAGCAGAGGAAGAGAGGGTCTCGTCGTGGAGGAAGGTTCGAGTTACTGCACTTCCCAGGGATGAAACCAGCCGCGGTGCTGCCAAATGAATAAAAGGTACGCTCCTTTAAATCGCGGTCCGGGTGGACGGGTGCCTGGCTATCCGGTCTCCTAGTGCTTGGCACTGGCGATTCGACCGAAGCAGGTCCAGGAAGGCGATTGTCGAACTGGTTGGCCCCACCAGCTCAAGGGAAGAAGACTCTTGGAGAGGAAGATCTTCTCAAGTCGTTGGAGAAAAATGGTGAGGATCTGCAACAGGGCTTCACCGGTGGTTCATTCATTGTAGATGTCTTCAGCTTCTCTCCTCTTCGGTTTCTTAGTTCCAGTGGCGACGTCTTGTCCTCCAGTCCTCAGGACCCTGCTTTTATGCAGCAAGACCCCCATTCATACATCCTAGCTGTCGCTCACACAGTGGGGTGGCTCTCCTGGCAGGAGAACCCCCCCCCAGCCTATCGGGGCAGAGTGCGACTTGGGTTGCGTAGGCAACCCTGTCCAGGGTGCCTATTCCCCCTCCCACACATCCTGTCTACCCCAGACTCAGTGGCGCTGAGAGGAGGGCTTCTGTGGAGAAGCCTGCCAAAAGGACGAACTAAGGATCCCCGACCTGGGTTAGGATTATAGAGAAAGACACGAGAAAGAAATATTATTAAAGTTCTGGCAATAAAAACCCACCAGAGTAAAGTTAATATTTAAAATAACCCGGCGGTATGTTAGAGACTGTCAGTAAAATTGGTAGCCTCGAACAATTGGAAAATCCCATAGGAAAATATTCACGGTCGAATGTTTACGGTAGTGACCATTGCCACCAGCCAGAACCTTTTGAGAGAAGGACTGTACGGTACCCCCTCAAAAATGAACATAAGGGAAAAACTATTAACCCTTTCCAGTACTTCCATAGTAAGATGGTTTGTACTGGTTTAGTTCATAAGTATTGACTAGTAAAGTCAATGGGGACTTTACATGCCCTGGGAGACAGTAGTCAGTCCCAGGGTATGGAGTCTATGTTTGGGGGTCACTACGACAACCCTGTTGTACGGCCTTGGAGGATGCTGTGTACCACACATGTTAAAAAGATGATTCCTATGAGGGTGAGAAAAACCCCATAGACCAGAAGCACACAAGATAGCCTAAAACACGCACTAGCAATTTGTCTAAGAGTGAGGAAAAAAGGGTCTCGCTCTTAGCAGGAGGAAAAAATAAACCCTTCAAATCCAGCAAAGGTGCTGGGGGACACTATAGGTAAGGGAAATTAGCCTTAGAAGAGAATTCTCCCTAACAGGTCTCGTAGTGACTGAACATGCTCAGATAGAAAATGTGACCCCGCCAACCATTTCTGGTAAAGACAGTTTTTTTTATGCCCCAAAGACCCAACTCTTAGCACAGTCGGTGAGAGAGTTCTGGGGTGCAGAGTGTGAGTTTGAAGGCAGAGAAAGAACATTTTTGGAAGCTAGAGGAGGAGTTGGTGTAGGAGGAAGGAGGCTGGAGAGAGGTGTTTAGATGGCAGGAAGGGATGTGGTGAAGAATAAAGGGTTACCAGTCAAATGGTCGAAAACATTTGGTCGACAGACAATTTGGTCGACACCATTTGGTCGAATGCCAAATGGTCGAATTTTTTTTTTTTTTTTACCCATTTTTTGGTTTTTTTTGGGGGGGGTCCCCCCCCCCCAACCCCCTTTTTTTTTCTTTTTTATTTTTTTTCCCCACACGAAAACCCACAAAACACATATATATATATAAAAAAAAAAAAATTCGACCATTTGGCATTCGACCAAATGGTGTCGACCAAATTGCAGTCGACCAGTTTGTTGTCGACTAGTTGACTGGACACCCAATAAAGAGGTGATGAGGATGGATAGCAGGAGGAGTATGGAGGTTGGAAAGGGGAGAAAGAAATTGGTAAGGAGGGTGTCAAAATCTTAAGGGATCAAGGGATGTCAACCCCCTCTCCGGAACCACAGAAGCTGAATAGTTCGACCCTCCCACCTTGGCTGGCACGGGCACCCGAATATAAATACCACAGGTCACCACGAGGCAGCCAATGGGAGGTGGGGGTGAGAAGGAAGTTGGGGAAAGGGTGAGGACAGATAAAGGGAAGGTGGGGACAAAACATTAAGTGCATACATATCACCAAACACTGAGTGATAAATCACCTACCTCAAATTGCATCCTTACTCCAGCAAGTTCAAACATAAATACACATATAACATGACTTTGACTTTTAGGCACAGAGTGCCATAGGTGGCCCAGCAGGTACCAAATAACATGCACAACAAAAGCACAAAACACATGTAGAACTGTAAGCAGAATTAAACATACAAGGGAAGCTCCCTATCATGAAAGACAGTACACATGGCCCATAGGGCTAGCAACAAAACACCATAGAACAGAACGTTTGGCAGCGTTTCCTAACCCACTTTCCAAGAAGAGACACTCCTAGTCAGCAGATGCTAATTAGACTTTTCCTGTACCCATCCACTTGCTGTCTGGGTTCTCAAATGAGGGAGAGGAACGTATACTATTCCCAGGTATGGCATTTTGCATCAAAGCATGAAGGCCGGGTAGTACTGTAACTCCGTGATGCGGAAATACTCCTAGAAGTTCGTGAACCAAAAAGGCGACTTTGCTGTTATTCCCTCCTAACAGAGCGTGCACATAAACTGTGATTACAAGCATTAAAGAGTCACTTATCTGCTTGCCTGAGTGCCTCATGAGGACACTCGGGCTTGGGGAACTGGCTTCTTATAGCGGTCGAGACCAAAGCTGCTCACCACTGCGGCCGGGGAAAAAAGCCTCGCAACTCTCCGAACCGGAGATTCCGAGGACCGCTGCTGCTTCGGTCACCGCCGCCGCCTGGACATAGTTGTCTGCATTCCTTCCGCGTTGTAACAAAGCTCTGGAAACGCATGCCGTGGCCGCCCGTGTTGGATCTTCAATTAGCCGCACCTGAACATGGCCGGCCAACGGTCTTTGATAGCCCAGCCTCCCCCACACAGCTGAACCTGTGTGAGCTCAAACTACTCCAGGCCTGGAGACTGCTGGGAATTGTAGTTCCAATACTACTTTATCCCAAGTCTGAGTCTTTTGATGCCCCAAATATTATTCCTGACAGAGGGAGTGTAGTAAAGAAGAGGAAAAGGGCAAAATGAGTAGTGAGGATGAGAGGTGCAAGAGTGTGACCGGAGTGGTGAGGAGGGGAAAGCAGGAGCTCTGGTATAGAGAGGAGGAAGTTTGGGGTGCTGAGGAGGCTGGTGGAGATATTTGGAGAGAACAGAGTGTATTTAGGAGGAGGTTGAAAGTGACCACACAGGAAGAGGGGGATGGTGAAGGAAGCCAGTAGAAGCGGGTGAGGAGGAGATCCGGGTATCCAGAGGTGGTTGGAGGAAAGATCAGAAAAAAGACAGTGTGTATTAAAGGAAAGTTTCATCCACATGTTTAATTCGACCAATCTTATTGACATCCGCCCCTCAGCACATGGCAATGTTTTACATTTTTTCCCCTGGAGGATCACTTGCATTTTGAAGGATTTATATCTATGAACCACAACTGTATATATCCGCCATCGTGTGATAACGCAATCTTAACTGTGATCAAGCTGAAGTAAATCCTAGCATACTAACTTGCTCATGATGTAAGCTGCCACAGCCGCAAAGCACTCTTGCATTGGACGTGAGTGGGCAACGGAGCTAAACATAGACTGTGCATGCACACAATTTTGTGTGGCCACACAAATGCGGAAGACACTTCATCAAGAAATGCATAACAACATTCACTC
This sequence comes from Ambystoma mexicanum, assembly GCF_040938575.1. NCBI lineage: Eukaryota > Metazoa > Chordata > Amphibia > Caudata > Ambystomatidae > Ambystoma > Ambystoma mexicanum. The sequence goes on along the minus strand of NC_090927.1, from coordinate 1,259,494,484 downwards.
CCTTCGCTCCAACACAAAACAAGATTTCATAGCCCTCTACATGCTCCACTCTGCTATATCTGATACTCTTGATATCCTTGCCCCTGTCATGAGAATCCGCCTGAAGCCCAAAGCCAAATGTAACTCCTGGTATGACTCGGAGCTCGTCACCCTTAAACGCAAGTGCAGGGTGGCAGAGAGGAAATGGCGTGCTTCATGTTCATCCTCTGACAAACTGGCCTGCCGCCTGCTCCAAAGGCAATACCGTCTCTCCCTTCTCACCAAGAAGAGAGCCCTTATCCAAGCCTGTATCTCTGCGGCATCTAACAACTCGGCCGAACTCTTTAAAATCTGCAAGGAGTTTGCCAACCCTGCTGCAGTCTCTACCTCTCCTGTCCCCTCCCAGGCCCTCTGCACTGCACTGGCCTCTCACTTCATCTCTAAAACTCAGGACATCCTGTCCTCACTCTCCTCCTATCACCTCCCTCCCTCTCTTCCTGGCTCTTCCTCTGGCCCTTATGCAGCCACCCCTCCTCCCTCCTTCTCTGCCTTTCCCCTTTTTTCTGCTGACGAGGTTTCCAGACAAGTCCGATCAATGAAAGTCTCGTCTAAACAGGTTCACCCCTGTTCCTCCAAAACTATCAAGGACCACATCGACTCCCTGGCTCCTGCCCTGGCTGACTTTTGCAACCACTCCTTCGCCTCTGGAGTCTTCCCATCCCCCCTTAAGCACTCCCTTGTGCACCCTTTTCTTAAGCAACCCTCTTCTGACCCCTCCTGCCCGGCTAACTATCGCCCAATCTCCATCACTTCCTTCCTGGGCAAGCTCCTGGAGAAACTGGCCATCTCCCAGCTTAACCTGCATGCTAAATCTGTTGGCAGTCTTCATGACCATCAATCTGGCTTCAGAGCTGCCAGAAGCACGGAAACTGCTCTCCTGAACATCCGTGTGGATCTACTCTTGAACCTTGACTCCAACACTCCGTGTGTTCTCATTCTGCTCTATCTCTCTTCTGCCTTTGACACCGTCAACCATGCCATCCTGCTCAACCGTCTCTGTGATAACCTGGGTATCACTGGTCAGGCTCTGGCGTGGCTGACCTCCTTCCTCTCCAATCGACCCTCCCAGGTCCAACTGGGGTCCTTCCTCTCTGACATCTTTTTCTCCACCTGTGGTGTCCCCCAGGGATCAAATCTCTCCCCCTGGCTGTTCAACCAGTATGTGGCATTCCTTGCCCCCGCATCGCCGCTCTCTGCCCCAACTTTCAGTGCTATGCGGACGATACCCAGCTCATTTTCAGGCTACCCTCGGCCTCCTCCTCTCCTTCCCTCATCTCTGACTGTCTGTCTGCTATCCAGGAATGGTGTGCCACCAATGCCAGTAAGACTGAGATTCTACTCATCGGCACACCCACTCCCTCCTTCCCTGCAGCTCTCTGGCCGGCCTCTCTTGACCCTCTTCCTGCTCCTACCTGCAAGGCAAAAAACCTCGGGGTTATCTTCGACTCCACACTCTCCTTCTCTCCTCCTATAGCTAACGTCTCTAAGAAGTCACACTACCAGCTGCACCTCCTCAGAGGTATTCTTCCCTTCCTCTCCTTCCCCCAGAAGCTCACTGTCTCACGAGCCCTGGTTCTCTCAAAGCTGGACTACTGTAAGAGCCTCTATCTTAATCTGCCTGCCTCCACTCTCCGCCCTCTGCAACTCATCCAGAACAGAACTGCGAGACTTGTCCTTGGCCTCAAGCCCAGGGACCGTATCTCTCCAGAACTGAAGTCTCTACACTGGCTCCCAGTGGCTGCGAGGATAAAGTTCAAAACCCTCTGCATTGTCCACAAGGCCTTCTGAGGCCTGGGGCCTAAATACCTTCAACTCTCTTCCTAAATATCTTCCTTCCCGTGCCCTTCGCTCATCCGTCTCCAACTCCCTTGGGGTCAGCCGCCGAAGCAACGAGCTGGGGGTAGATCTCTCTCCGCGGCAGGGGCCTCCCTCTGGAACAGCCTTCCTGCCTCCCTGAAACTTGAGGAGAACCACCTCCGGTTCCGGAAGCACCTGAAAACCTTCCTCTTTGCTTCTGCTTTCTCTCTCCCTCTCCCCTGCTAATTCTTCGCTGAATCTGCACCGAATCTGCAACTGGGCCACTCTCACCGACCTCGGTCCTGGGCCCAGCCACTCTCCACTTGCACTGCTTCCCTGGCAATCCCTGCACTGCGGGACTGTCTCTGTATCCCTACAGCCCCCGTTCCCAGCACTTGTCTGCACTTACCTTGCACTTGCCACTAGCTGGCCCTTTATTTATTTTATTCTACTTACCTTGTACTGCACTTTCCCCCTTCCCCATGCACTTTCTCCCTTCCCCCTACCCCTGCACTTGCGCGATCTGAATGACACCTGGCCTAGTAGGATCGTTGTCTGTCTTCCCCTTGTTCCCCCCTCCCTGCCTCGTCGCGCCTTGAAACACTTGTGTATAGGCGCGTTACAAATGCCATATCAAATCATATCATAAATATTGTTTCCTGAATTAATTAAAACAGTCGAGGTGGTAATATTAACCATATGGTTTGTATTGAAATTTCAAATGAGAAGTGCATCTTGGATAATAAAGCGTATGGTCAGCCCAATAAAAGAGCATCACGTTTATTTCAATTTGCTTTAGATTCCAACATGACACCGCTCTCAAAAACCAAAGTCCAATTACGTAAATATTTGTCTTTTTTTAAAAAAAATGTTTTTTTTAGCAAAAGTACGTTTCTGCGTCCCTTTCAGATGTGTTAACTTTGATACTTTCTGCCCACATCTAATCGCGATGCCCATAGACAAAGCGGCTTCATGATTGTTGAATCGGCATGCGTTGCTCTTGATATTTGGGTAAACAAATGAGCAAACCTGAGCAACAGGGTTTTCCCATCTAACTGTAACGATCTGGCCATTAGTAGAGGACATCCTCGCATGTTAATTGTAGATTACCATTTGAAGGACTACTTGTACTGTGACACAGGCGTGTTTGACACACCGTACTTGTTGTGGAGAAGGAGCAATTTAGAATTATAATGTTGAAATCCACGACTACAAGCCCAAGGACGCTATTGTAGTGCATGCAATGTGTGTTGCATGTCTTTGCTCTGCGCTCCTACTTAATGAAAAAGCATCTCCTTTTTTCATTAATTAGCCCCCAATGTTATCCTTTTTGTAATTTGCAAAAATATTTTTTAGGCAGAGATTGCAGTCGGCTATTCACTAACAAGACAATCAGCGCACACAGTAGCAGAGTCACGTATTTCAATCTGAATCTCTGCCATTATCATTTTTTTTTTTTTGCTGAGCAAAAAACACATTTAAAGGCTTGATATAAGGCGCATAAAAATGAAATGTTTATATTTTTTGACAAGGTTAAAGCTAAAACGTATACTACATTTGCTTGTCCCATGGTCGAGCAATGTCATGCTAATGCTAAATGTGAAATGTTTGCATTCAGACGGGTTATATATTTTTGTAAAACAAAAACGCCTTCTTGGAATTGGCTACCTTGTAGCATTAACTGAGTGAAGGGTTCATGGTCCCTTTGGACTAGCATCATTTTCTTTCACTTTCCTTGATTTACACGTTCTACATTTGTTAGACCCACCAAGATCAAGTATTTTCATTTGCATTAAGTCTACAGAAGTACATGAATGAAAATGTTTTCTTTCTGCATGGCAATTGAACATTAATATTCAAGTTTACATAAGGTAAACTGCGGTATGACTGTCTTATACTTTTATGGAATTGTACAGCACGTCACTCCGTGACATGGGCCATTCCCACCAACCTTCCCATCTACGTTCTCGGGAAAGGCAATTTTACTGCAGTAACTGTTCCCTTGTCGCTGTTCATCCTTCAAGTACCAATTTGTATTTTTAAGGGTCTATTACAGTTAACCCTTATTTTATAGGAGGTTATATTGTGGAGAAGTTCATTACGAGTCTTTGCATAGTGTCATTCGTCTAAATGGTTTGAATGACGAAGATTCATTTCAGTTTTAAGTATTCGTGGGATATGTATTTGAGGGATACTACGATAAAGTTGCCATAAGGCCATATAATGATAACAACTGCAGAATGCAGCGAATACTTATGCTTCTGATGTCATAGCCTGGCAACACCCTGTCTAATAGCATGGAAAAACAGTCCGGATTATGGATGCCTGTTAAAGACAGCACTGCACTTCCGTATAAGGCACTGATGGAAGGAGACACATATTCCTTACAAATAAAGTTGTATTTGCAAAAGCTGTTTATTACACGTTAAGCTCTGTCACCAATCCATTAAGCCATCGGTGTCCACAAGAAGGTTTAGAAATAAGGTTGGCAGGCCCTGCACGGCACAAAGATTGATATTTCTTTTGAGAGTGCTGTAGCTCAAAACGTTACCAGGAGGGTATTTTTTTTCAGCAGCAGGGATGTCATGTAGTGTGTTTGATAGGCCATAGAGGTTAACATGACCATTGGCAGTCAATGGGCGGGGAATTACACGGAAAACACATAGGCTGTGTGTCTCCTCACATCCCATCTCCCCCATCTCTATTCCAGTGCAATAATTCATAGCCTGCACGTAATGGCAAACACTAAAGGGAATGTTTGAGGCTTTGATTCAATCATGAACTCTTGCATTCCTTGTTTCACCTTGCCACACCACTGTTAGGCTTCCTAACTGACCCTAAATCTAAAGTGGGACTAAACTCGACCATAAAATAAAACAGTCCTAGTCAGTACAGTCAAAACAAAAGGTTCCAAACCGAACGTCTGCCCTAATTCTAATATAAAAAGGTGCAAGGGAAATGTACACAAAATAAAAAGGAAAAGTGTTCTCAGCAAAAGGATCAGCATGGCAAGGGTTTTGAAGCAAAACGGAGCGGAAAGTGGAGTGAAAGTGATCTGCGGAGACTGGAGACGTACTACAATCTATCTACCAGTTCTATCATTGGAGGAGTGGCTAAGTTGACTGGAGAAGGCAACAAGCACAGCAAGTATCCATTAACTCCATTCCGCCACAGAGCGGAAAGTGGAGTGAAAGTGATCTCAGGTGAGCTCGGGACTCAGGGCTGTTAGACTATTGGAAGAGTTAGAAGTGCATAAAGGCGGTGACTGCAGGAAGTGATTCCTTTGAGACGACATAGACAGCCAGACCCTGAGTACCCCTCCTGCCTCTGCCGAATAGCTTGCAATCTCTAGCGGGGAGGGGGGAGAGGAGCCGGTGCACATTGTGTATAGCGGTTTGATAATAATAACATTGGACCTCTGATAACCGAGCCTGTAAACATTGAAAATGGAAGACGCCCATGCTGAAGATTGCCGAAGCTCTTGCTTAAAGAAATCGACCATCAGCACACGGGAGGCAAACCATGTACTGTGTCACGAAGGAGAGGTAAGCGTAGATCTACACGGAAATCCTCCTGGAAACGTACATGACGTAGAGCGACAGTTGTTAAACATGGAATGCACTGACTGACATTGTGGGGAGAAGTTCAAATCCTAGATCTGAGGCCTCGGGTAGCCTCCCGCAATTTAACTCCCACAGAGAAATACTGACACCCGTGCATCTAAAGGGCCGTCACCAACAACCAATGCCATTTGACCTGGCGGTGGAGATCGTGGCACAAATTCGGACTCACATAAACATTTTACAACATGATCCCCTACTAGTAAGAGGTGAAAGTCTCTCCACTGGGACGATAGGAGAAAGAAATTGGATTGGGGTGAGTGAGCAAAATCTGGATTCACAATCGCTACCAGAAATGTCGACGGGAACGAAAACAATAGATAATGGCACAGACTGCACAAAAAACTGAAAAAGATGATCACATAAATGCAATGCAGCAAGCCAATGAGAAACGGCTCACGGAAAAATACAGTGTTAAGGACATAGAAACACGGAGTGAGCTAAAAGAACAAGAATCGAGAGAAGGATCACTGGATGTAATAATACAGAGAACCTCAGCGGAACAACCGATTACCAAAATAAATGATGTGCACCAAATGATAAAAGGCGGACAAAATGCAACCGAGTTTGGATTGGTGATCAATTCCCAAAAACAGCAAAAAAATAACAGCAAAGCAGACATGCAAGTATTGATGGAGGACAGATTACCCTACCCAGGAAAACTGCGGAGAGACAACAGACGCTGTTGCACCAAAAAAAGGAAACTCGAATGCTTACACTACGACTGCGCCCGATGTCAGCTTCAACAAAGAGAACGAACATATGGATGCCATTAAGTTTAAAACCGCAATGTATGACACAGGAAGGATCCAGTGAGCCTCGAATATTAGATACAAAACTGGAATGCAAACAGAAGAAAAAACATGTGAAGAAAGAACATGCGAAAAGGCATTACGGCGACTGATGAATAATAATGGGAAGGGAAAGGATAATGACTCAGAAATATCAGATGAATTGTTGCTTGAAACATCACTTAAAATGGAAGCAGTGAGAGGAAACCATCAAGAAAGAATAAACTAAGGCATACATAAAGCGAACCATTGAGTCTCAGACTCAACTATAAAATGGAATTTGACAGCTCCTCCTCATTTGAATTTGTATTTATTTATTTTATATTGCACACCTAACCCGGGGGTAACAAGGCGCAGGGACATCAAGATGACTGCGAAGCTTGTTACATACAAAAGGATGAAGTCCAGCTTATGTTACATTACTGGAGCATCAAAGACAATGAAAGCCGGTGAGGCATAAGTTACAAAAGAATTTACAGATACAAGATGCAGGTTAAATCATGAATTGTATCTACGCAGATCAGTTGAACATCAAAGTGTACACGTTTACAGTCATAGTAGTGTGGCACAGCAGGCAGGAGTTATATATCATGGTTCTTGAGCCAATGAATGGTCTTTGATCTGAATTGGCGGTAAGGGAGGTTCTCCCTGCAAGTGGGGGGTAGGGAATTCCAATATTGCGCTGCTTTTACAGGGAAGCTATTCCCTCCCGACATTGTACGTTTAAATCTGGGCACATGGAGGAGATTGGAGTTAACCAGTCTAATGGGGCGGGAAGAAGCTGTTCTGGTGAATTTAGTTATAAGGTATTGATGGGCTGCTTGGTGGAGGCATTTGTGAGTCAAAGAGACAGATTTGAGGAAGATTTTGTCTTTCGTAGATAGCCAGTTGACAGATCTTCTAGTCTCGGAAATGTGGGCTTTCTTAGGGATGCTAAGGACCGCTCTTAGGGCGTTATTCTGTAGGATTTGAATTTTGTTTGTGATATATTTGTTGCAACCTACATATAGCGCATTGCAATAGTCCAGTTTTGACAGGATCAGAGCCCTGGCAAGGGTGATACAGTTAGATGGTGAGAGGAATGGTTTGGCTGCTCTGATAAGTTTGCAAGTGTAGGATGTGGCGGACACCATAGCATTAACTTGCTTTTTGAGTTAGACGCCAAGGGTTTTGACTTCCTTGGCTACAGTGATCTTGTTGTTATCAATTACGAGAGAGGGAGTAGTTTAGGTCTAGTTTGTTGAGGTTATGTGTGGACCCTAGAATGAGGAGTTCTGTTTTGTCATCTTTCAGGCATAGACCATGTAAGGCCATCCATGCCTGGATGATGAGGTATACTTTATTGACGAAGGCCAAATCCTTGTCATAATCCCCTGTCAACGGGATGAGGATCTGGGTGTCATCGGCATAATTAGTGTAGGTGATACCCAGCCCATCTAGATCATCAAAAAGGGGCTTCGTAAAAATGTTGTACAGGGTCGGGGAGACGCATGGAAGAACATTCATAACCAACATAGCTTGGTACCGATCGAGAGAAGGGAGGAGTCTTATGACCTGAGGAACTCAAATAAGCAAAGATCAAGTGAGAGAGCTTTTCTGGAACTAGGCAAAAGGCCTGTGTCTATGGAAACACAAACCGAAAACATAAAGGAAAAACACTGGAAAACAGTGGATCATGAAACAAGTAAGAAAGATAATTACTTCTTATTGGTTTCAACGTTGACTGCGGTACTAACTCCCTTCATGAAGCTCTATGAGCAAATAGGAGTTCGAATGGATTGTGTCCTCCAACGTATTCCACATTTTGACATGTAATGTCCACAGCTATGCACTTCGGAAACTTTTTCGGCAGAGGGCGTCCTGCGTCGATGATGTCGGGTCGATGTCCCTCTAAGGTCTCCGTCGAGGGCGATGTCACCAGATGTTATAAATAGGACGCACGGCGCCCGTAGATTCAGTTCCATTTTGTCCGCAAACGTGTTAACTTTGCGAGACTCGCCGCGCCTTGTGTGTTCATCGTTACAATGTCTTTCTCTTCAACCCCTCCGACTCCGCGGTCTGGCTTCAAGACCACCCGGGACTGCAAGTCGAAAATGTCGCTCACCGACCCGCACCGCATTTGTTTGTGGTGCCTGGGAGAGTCGCACGACACTGACGACTGCTCGGAATGCCAGTCGCTGACTGCCAAGGCCTTGCGGAAGGGGAAGCTACAGGTAGGTAGGGGTTCTAAGCCTGTTAAGTCCCGTAAGCCAAGTCCAAGGGGGTTTCCACCGACAACTCGAGGGGCGACTCTCCGCGTCTGAAGTAATCCCAGGGATGTTGGTCCCGGAGTGGTTCCCGCCACTCGTCTTCCTCGTCCCAGCACTCTAGGAAGCACCGTCACCAGTTGCCTTCCCCGTCCTCCTCGAAGGAGGGTGCCTTGAGGAAGGTTACGTGCCCAACGAAGGAATGGGCGGCGTTTAAAGAATCTGTTGGCAATTTTTCAATCGCAGGGCGCGGGTCCGGTCGCGCGTTCTGTCGAAGCAGGCCAGGATCAGTCTTGTACCGTGGCTCGCACGCCTTCGGACTCGGATCCACATTGCGACTCGCATCGAGAGCCTTCGAGGTCCGGACAAGGATTCGAAAAGTCGCATGAGACGTGTCTCTAGGTCTCAGTCCTCGTCCCCAGCGAGACCTAGTACCTGGATCTCGTGGATCCTCCAAGAAAGGCTACTGGGAAGTCTGTGCGGCCAGTTTTGCCTCCAGGCCCTCTTCTGTCCCCAGGCCTGGGTTTCAACTCCCTCCTAGATGATATCTATGAAGAGGAAGAAAGGTGTGAGGTTGAGGACCCTGGTGACCTCGATGAGGCTCCACTTTATTCTGGAGACAGTCAGTTGCGGAGTTGATGCCAGTGGGTTGGACACTTCTCCGGAAGTGCAATTTGGTAGGCCTGAGCCTGGGGCTCATCAGAGTCTTCGTACAGGAGGCTCTTGGCGAGGGTCTCGGAGTATCTGGGCTGGTCCAGTCCTCCTGAAGACTTTGCAGGATGATCTAACAGACATTTTAGATCAAGGTCCGTCCTCTGACCCTGTTTTGACATTTCATCTTACCTTGCAGAAAAGGGTGGCAGCTGCTTGGCAGTCCCCGGAATCTCTTCCTGCTGTTAATAACTCTTTGACCAAGAAATACTGCCCTTCCGTTAGCGACTCCAGCTATTTATCTACTCACTCCACTCCCGAGAGTTTGGTGGTTCAGGCAGCTACGGCCACCTCGAGGCAGGCGGCGTACCCTACCATCTCTCCTAATAGGGACGACAAGCACTTTGACGGTTGGGCCCAGACGGTATTTTCTGCTGGGAGCATGGCCTTGAAATTGGCCAGCTCTACGTGTAACTTGGCAAGGTTTTCACACACACTGTGGAGTTGTGATTCTTTGGCGGCTGAGCATATTCCCGAGGGAGAAGAAAGGGATGGGTACCTTGCTCTTGTGCAGGACAACAAGGATGCCATGTGCGAATCCCTTCAGTCGGGTTTGGGAACGGCCAACCATGTTAGCTGATCCATGGCTGCGAGCACCATTATACGCAGATTTGCGTGGTTGTGGAAGTCGTGGTTTGCTCCGGATGTGCAGGCCTATCTTCTGAATATGCCCTTTGATGGCGCACATTTGTTTGGCAGCAAGGCTGACGAGAGCCTTGAGGTTGCAGACCTCAAAAGCTGCGGCAAAATCTTTAAGCGCTGCAGTGCGTCAACCTCCGCCTTTTCACCCTAGGGGACAGCAGTGGTGGGGAGGTTCTTTTTGTTACTACTTCTCCTTTGGTAGAACAAGAGGGGCGCCAGTCAAAGGGGCCAGCGAAAAAGTACCTATGGTGGTCGGGGAAATCGTGGTGCCAAAGCCGCTCAGCAGCTGCCTCTTTGGAAGCGGCTGTGGCAGTGCCTGTAGGCAAACAGTCATGAAGCCATGTCCCATGGTTCGCCGGTTGGGGGCAGACTGTCTCAGCATCTCGAAGAGTGGCGGGCCATTACTTCAGATGTGTGGGTTCTGGATACCATACCCCACGGCTACTGCCTTCCCTTCCTTAATCGGCCTCACGACAATCCACCGGGGAAACTCTCTTTGAAGCTTCCGGATCCGCTCCTTGCGCAGGAGATCTTGTCCCTGCTGGAGAAAGGCGCTATAGCACTGGTGCCTGTAGCGAAGAGGAACAAGGGATGGTATTCCCCTTATTTTTTTATCCCAAAGAAAGACGGGAATTGAGACCCATCATGGACTTACGTTGGTTGAACAAACTTCTCCGGAAGGAAAAGTTCAAGATGGTCACTCTTTCTCAAGTCCTCCAGGCCCTTCAACTTCAGGATTGGTTAACCAATTAACGTATGCCCCATCTTTGACAAACACACTAAGAATATTTCTGAGCCAGCAAAGCAGCGTTTAGAGACAATAAGAAATAGTGAAAAGATGAAAAGAAATAATAATGGTGGCGCCAAGGAGGGATTAAATCAAATTTAAAAAATGAAGAACATGGCGGGGGATGGAAAGCAAAGATCAAATGGAAGCAAGAGCTTCATTAAAAACATCACGCTACCAAAAGCAAGCCAAATGGAAAAAAATATAAATAAAACTAAGAAATTGGCAGAGAAACCGGAAGATATTGTGAGCTTAGAAGAACCCACTCCAATAGAGAGAGTTTCTCACATTGACCTAATGGATCTATCAACTTACACAGTAACGATAGCGGAAAGATCTTATGAAGCTTCAGTGATGGAAGGGGGTGTGGCTAAGGAGCCATGGGCTAAGACGCGGCTCCTGCAGCTCCTTAGACATCCTCTTGTACACTAACGCTGAAACTGGTGCACTCGGGATACAAACGACACTTTTGCTGTGGGGAATATGTGTGGAGTATGATGGTAATACTTTTGTGAAGATCCAAGGTGAAGAACTACAGCTACGACGATAAGAGCTGCGAGAAACTCGTGAGAAAAATACCCAAAATGGTGCCTGCATGGACACAAAGCATAATGCTATGAGCTACATGTACAACGTAGCGGGACCGCAACACGACTGGCTCGGAGAGGCACAGCTGACTGCTATAACCGATGCATAATCATAAGTAACGCAGCCGTGTGAGCTTTCATGGACCCGACGCCTGTAGGAGCCATAGACAAAGGGAGTAAGTCGCAGTGATTTGACAAAGCACACGTCATGAGAGTGGACGGTGCCTCTAAGGTGCGGTGGGGCGGATCAGGTACCCGCGGCCATCCGGGACAGGCTCCCCGGCAGTAGACGGTGGCTTACCATGAAATGTGCAGACACTGACGAATATACTGCATTGCACAGCGCACCCTGAGGCGATGGTACGAACAAGGAGGTACTAACAGGAGAATTGGTACAGACTACTGTGCTGTGCTGTCTGGGACAGAAATCGTCACTTGAACAAAATGAGGCTGTGGAATGTCAAGAAGTTCTCAGAGTGACTGAACCCAGATTGGGAGCCAGCGTGTTGGGAGCTAGCGTGTTGGAAGTGGCCGTAAAACACTCTCCAGGCCACTACAGTGATCGGATCTGAGCTGTACCACTCCAGGTCAGAACGGAAAGATACTGAATAGTAAGCAACTGTCAAACATCATTTGTTCCAGACTCACAGGGGATACGTTGTGGTGACCGAAGAGCACCGCCACCAAGTGCAGTACAATAACCAGTGACTCCCAAGAGAACGAAACTGGCGTAACCAGTGCCCAGTCAAAAAGTACAGCCGCCGGAGGAAAGTAGAATGCGAGGCAGAGTACAATATTAAAATATTAACTCTGTCTAAAAACGACTCGGAAAAGACGAAGCTCCACAGCTCGGCTCTTGAAATGTTCACAGTAGCTGTGTAACCAGGGTTTCAAATCACCTCGTGTACGCCCCAAAACACAAGAACCAACACCGACTAAGCAGCCCCACCAACAGCCCTGTGGATGCGACGAGGCATATTATTAACGCAAAAGCTGCACGCGGAGAGCGCGGCCCAAAGAACAAAAGCTGCATGAATACTGGCAATATTATAACTAATTGGAATGCCCCCCTGAGTTACAAACAGTATACTTGAATACTAGTGCCCGGCATACGGACTGCAGGAGGAGGGGAACACTACTGCTGCATACCAAGATCACAACAGTGACACTGATCGAGGTGAAACACCACAAAATAGTCAGCGTAAGGAGGACGCTCACAGAAATCCCTGACACCAATACAAACTGGTTGTGTAGGTGAGGAGGAGCTCAACGTTGTGTATCCAATTGGTCACAGGGGAAGAGCACAGACGGATGTAGGGCCGCCTGGAGCACACAATATGTGGGCCGGATTTAAAGAGGCTAACAGTGAAGCACTCCATACTGGGACTGAACAGCAGTGCACCAGTGCCTGACACCAGTAGTAGCAATGTAGTGAGGCGACGCAGAGGAACGCAACTGTACAGTGACTACAAAGGAGGTCCTGTATTGAATGAGGCAGCATAGATTGTGGCAGTAGAGAAAGCTGGCACAAGCTGTGCCACCACAATAGGCGGCGACATCGGAAAACACAACTACAGCTATAAATCGGTTGTAACTATACTGCCCATTTGAACAGTTGCCGGCCTGGGCACAAGAGCAGTACAGGGGCGGCCACAAGCCTAGTGCCACCAAAGGCAAGAAGGTCACTTTCGAGGTGTTACGCATAAGAACACAAGGGCCGGAGAAAATACACTGCCGGACGCGATCACCCGAGTGCGTAATACAAGGAAGCAAGAATGACGTCCAATCTGGGTAAATCCAAGGCGAGACAGCCATCAATGGACATTTTTGCCAAACCAGCTCAAGCTGCAGACGCCGCCAAAAACTGGAGCAGAGCATGTAAGGAGATGTTACCCTTAGACGGGACGACCACCAGATCTTGGAAGCCATCACAGAGCTGAAGTCCTCATGGGAATGCAAGATTGATATGGCTATCGTAGAATTGAAGACCTTGTTAGAATGCAATCTAGATGCTGTCAGTGTGGATGTCAACCTCCTACGGCAAGATGTCAGGGTGCTGGCAGAACTCACAGGAGGACTGGAAAAAGAAGTGAAGGCCAACACAAATACCTGCACAGCTAATACCAAGGACGTCAACATATTGCAACAAGTGTGCAACCTGGAGAACAGGGTGGAGGAAGCAGAGGGACGAGCATGCAGGAATAATGTACATATTGTGGGGCTCCCTTAGGGACAAGGACAAGACCTGACAAATTATGTCGAAAATATGCTGCTACAAGAGATAGGCGGTGGATCACTCACCCAGGGGTCCACATTGGAGAACGCGCATAGAGCTCAGGCCAGAAGGCCGCCACCAGGAGCCCCTATCCGGCCAGTTGTAAAGGTGGAACGATAAGCAGAGCGTCTGCGACCATCACGGTATACCCGGATTATACCTTCTTGGTACAGACAGCGCCTGCACTAAGTGTCAGTTAAAAGGAGGCTACGCGTAGCTGGTTATAAATATATGTTGATGTATCCAGCGAAACAGAAAGTTCTGCACGACAGCAAGGCATTCTTTTCAAGACTCCAGAGGATGCTACAGCTTGGTTGCACGCGAGGAACTGCTCGGCAGGAGCTGACGATCAGGCGGAGAGCAGAATGGATAAGTGAACCTGTGTTTTTCCCTGAAATGTGCTTTTGGACAGTGCAGATGCGGTGGGGTCATGATTAAGCAAGGACAGTGGTTTTGGGACTAGAATATAATGTCGAATAAGTCGAGACTAGTGTGAAATGTACACAGGAGGGTTTACATATATAAATGTGCCGTATACCGTTAGCCTAATGCAGGAGACACAGGTGCTATGTTAGCACTAGAAAAGCTATCACCCCCAATAGTTAGTTAGGATACTGGTAGTGCGGTATCCACCTACTGAGCTCTGAGTATCGGCAGTTGACCGAGAAAGGGACTAGATGCGGGGTAACCTGAGATCCAGGGATGGAGCTGGCCAACAGTTGGGGATAGGTGGGGTGGGGTGAGGCAGGAGAGGGGGAGTTGGGGTAACTAGAGGATAGGGGAGTTGGAAAAGTTAAAGGGGAACAATCCTACAGAGACATGCCAAAAAGTGCGATGAGGAGGGGGGAGGGTGGAGACAGGAGGGATGAAAGATGGATGAGATGGGTGAATTGAAGATAGCAACCTGGAACGTCAGGGGGCTCAATACCTAGTCATGATGTATTTGAAGAGACCGAAAATAGATGAGCAATGCTGCAGGAAACTTATCTGACTAAGGAAAGGCAGAAGGTGATAACCAGGAAATGGAAAGGCATAACCCTAGGAGCCACATATTCAGCGTATGCCAGAGGGGTCATGACATGGATAGCGCCACATGTCCCGTTCAAGCTACTACAGTCCACCATAGACAAGAAAGGCAGGATGGTAAATAAAGAAGTGTGTATCATTAACATTTATGCCCCGAACCAAGATACTACACCCTACTTTATTTTTGTATACTAAGATTAGTCCACATATGGATGGAGCGATGGTGTGCCCCCCCCCCGTGTCAGCGAAGGCCCTAAGCACCTTATTAAAATCCTTTCAGCTAGTTGACGTATAGAGGCTGCGCCACCCACATGACAGGGGATACTCGCGCTACTCTATCCCACAGAACCTGCACACAAGGCTAGATTATGTATTTACCAGAATGGAGTTAACAAAAGAAGTAACACAAGCGGAATACAAAGCCATAGTCCTCTCAGACCTTGCACTGCTGGTAGTAATGTGACAGATTCTACCACCCAGAGCGAGAATCCCGACATGGAGGCTCAGGGCCGAATCCTTAAAGGATACAGTGTTTAGAGAGGACCTGAGAAAAGAGATAGTGGAGTATTTCGAACACAACACAGGCAGTGTTGATTCGGCGGGACACTGTGGGAAGCATTTAAGGTGGTAGTAAGGGGAGCAGCAATGGCTAAATCAAAGGGGTTACAAGGTGAGATAACGCAGGAATTACATAATGCAGAACGAGAGTTCGAGACCAGTATGCTGGGAGGTACGGGATCCCTAGAGGAAACCACAACCATGAACAGATTGCAACAGGAGGGCAGAAACCATTAAGATAGACTAAGCAAACAAAGTTATGAGAAATATGTTGAAAGGCAACACGCTGAAGGTGACCAGCCAGGCAGACTACTAGCCTGGCTATACGAAAGTGAGACCCCTAGACAAACAACCGGAGCAATGCAAATGAAGGATGGTCAGGTACGAGAAACCCAGGAGGTGGTAAACAAATGCTTTTTTGAATACTGTATGAGATTATATGCAGACTCCGAGGAGGGTGAAGAGGTAAATGCACTAGAAGCATTAAGAGATCACACTCCCCAAACTTGAGGAGGCAGAGAGGGAAAACATAGAGGTCCCGATAACATTTGAGGAGCTAGAACAAGTAATCAAGGTACTGCCCACTAGCAAGGCCTCAGGGGCAGATGGACTTCAGAGTGAATTTTATGAAGCTTACAAAACAGAATTACTCCCTACAATGCTGGCAATGCTCCAATGAGGGGTTTAATACAGGCCCACTGCCCGGGTCCCTGCGAGAGGCGATCGTCATTCCGCTTCTTAAACCCATCAAACCAGACACGGAGTGCAGGTCCAACAGACTGCTCTTGCTACTCAATCAGGACAGTAAGAACCTGACAGTGGTGATGGCGAATATGTTGAGAGCTGTCATAAGCAAACTCATGCATACAGACCAAACGGGGAATGTGCCACGTAGGAACATGTCAGATAACCTGCAGAGGCTCCATCATGTTATTGATCAGGTCCGGGGGAGCTCCCAAGAGGCGGCAATAATTTCACTGGATGGCGGGGAAAGCCTTTGACTCTGAAATGGGCCTGGCTATTGGCAGTTGTGGGAGAATACGGTATAGGGCCCAATTACCTGAAATGGGTCCGTATACTATACAGTGAGTCATTGGCGCGAGTCAGAACGGGTGCGTGCATATCAAAACGGTGGCAACTGAGCAAGGGCACCAGACCAGGATGCCCGTGGTCCCTGATGCTTTTCATCCTAGCACTAGAACCCCTAGCGGTGTATTTAAGGCAGCAATATGGGGAAGTTGGAATCAGCACTAAAGGGGTGGGGGCAACACTTGATATCGATGTATGCGGATGACATGCTGTGGTACCCAGAAGAGAATCTACAATATATTCTGGAGGTTATGGAGCGGTATGCGGAATTGTCTGGCTTAATAGGTAACCCAAAAAAGTCAAGCATATTCCCCCCTGGGGAGATATGTAGGAATACCACAACACAAACTGACGGTACTACAGGTACATTGGGAAACCAAGACGTTTAGATATCTGGGTATAGACGTATATCATTTTAGCCGGGAGGAATACAGGCAAAACACGGGGAAGGCAGTATCCAAAATAGAAAACAGTATGGGATTTTGTGCCAAGCTGCCTTTAACTATGATGGGAAGAATGGCATTGTTAAAGATGGTAGTATTGCCCAGGCTACTACATTATTTCGCTAACATCCCACATACAATACCCTAGCGTTTCTTTTCAAAACTATGGAGCAAATGCAGGGGTTTTATCTGGCATAATTCTAGAAATAGAATAGCATTATGGAAGTTACAAAACTCTTATGAGTTAGGAGGTATCAGATTACCGGACTTCGAAGTATATTATCTGGCTAGCCAACTCCAATATGTTGCAAGATGGCTGTCAGCAGATCAAACACTCAAGTCTAGACTGTTGAATGCAGAATGTACCCCGTGTTTCCTGAACAAGTGAATGTGGTTACAAAACAGAGGTTGGGAGAGGGTAGGTTACTAGACCTGGTAGGGAAGATGTGGCGTAGAGCCTGCCAGTTAATGGCGATTCCGTCTCGGAGCTCCCCACAGATTCCGCAAGTGGCACTAGAAAGAGTAGATGAGCAGATGAGGAGGAACATCAGAAAGAAATGGGAACCTGTAGGCATAGTGACAATGGGAGATGTGTGGCAAAACGGGCAGGTGAAGGAGTTTGACACACTGGTCGATACAGGGTTACATCAGGGGCAGCACATAACATATTCAAGGCTGGTGAGGATTATCAAAGGCACATGGCCTGATGGGGTGTTAGCCCAACAGCCCTAAACAGTAATAGAAACCTTTTTATGACATGTCGGATGAGGGCCACGAGGTATCCCGTATATATGAGTTGTTGAGGTCTAAAGTTGGGAAAGAAGTTGTCCAGACAAGATTAAACTGGGAGGAGGATGTGGGGGAAGCAATGGAAGACAGGCTGTGGGTCGGATTGCAGGGATACCATAAAAAAGTATCCAGAAAGGTACGGTTGTAGCAGATTCAGTTCTAAGTTACCTACCAAGCATAAATGACCCCGAAGAAAATAGCTACGTTCAAACAGGCTGGTGTGCAAGCATGCCTGAAATGTGGGGAAGTGAATGCAGGAATGGTACATATGTTCTGGTCATGCCCCTAAATAGAAGAATTTTGGAGGGAGGTGGCCTGCTTAATGGCAGAGAAAGAGATAAACTTAGACACAAGCTCCCCTTGGGCGTGCCTGTTAGGAGGGTTCTCCAGGCCCCACCATACTAAACACGTGAGCAAACTCAAAAGACTTGGCATACATATATTAGCTAAACGAGGATAGCTATGCGCTGGAAAGCGAGTAAGAAACCGTAGTCCCAGGTCTTGTGGCAAGATCTTAAGAAGTGGGCGTATATCAAAACGTTATGGCAAGAAGCAACAGGCAGAGAGGAGTTTGAGGAAGCAGACACGTCGATTGCCTGGAGGCAACTAATAATGGCACTGTTTGTGTCGGACCGAGGAAGCCGGGGAGGAGATAGTCCTGCAGGGGTGGAGTATTCCAGAAATGTTGGTAGGAGTCAGCAGAAAAGATTGAAGGGTTCTGTAGGCTGAAGGGCAGGAGGGGATTTGGGGGGTGGGTGGATGCTACATGGAACTGTATGTAAAAATGTTAATATGTATGATGGTTTATTGTGATGTATGTTTGTCATGCTGGCAAAAAATAATAAACATTTGTTTAAAACAAAAATTACAAAATAAAAAATTCAGTGATGGAAGAAGAATTATCGTGCGAGCCTGCTTCATCAGAAAGCGAAGAAGAAACTCAGATGGGCAAACGATCTATATGGCTAGGGCAGCCAAAAGGACTAAATTCCATGAAGCAGATACAAAAAGAAAACATAAATAACAGTATGAAGCAAACACAATCACTAAGGAAAGGAAAGGAAAGCACGCCATCAAAGAAACTCATCCAAAATCCGATGATAAAAGACCAGGCCAATGATAAGGCGATGATAAAAGATCAGGCTAATGATAACCCAAGGCTGAAGATCAAAATCCTAGAAATTGAGGAAGAACTAGGAAAACAATAAATATAGGAAGATCTGAAATAAAGAGCAAGGAAGTCCATATTCATGAGAGCGACACCAGAAACAAAAAAGGCTAAAAAAAAGAATGGATACGTACATTATACCACTTCTTAGAATCACAAAAAGAAAACGTGCTCCTAATCATCTAGAGAGACAGAAAGAGGAGGGAATAGAAGAGCTAGATAAAATAGATCTTTGCCTCATGTTAGAGTGATTCCGACGAATGATGGTCTAATCTTAAATAGGGCAAATGTCCTTAGACTTTTCCATCGTTTACCAGCCTTAAGACTATTGACAAACAATGACCTAACCACTATAGAATTAATTTCTAAAGGATGAACAAATGGATAAAGTGATTGTTCATCTATCAAGCTCACTAATAAAACATCTCCTAAAGGAATCCTGTTATTTGAGACCAATGGGCTTTGATTTGGCCCGACTGAGACAAGAGATATCACAGGAACAAACTCCAAGGGAGAAGAGGGACGACCAGAAATGGAGGAGTAGAACAAGAAGCCAGGATGAGCGTAAAGAGAGGGAACAGTGCCACAAAGAAGAACCAGTACTAAAGAGGCAAGAATCACAAATTAACAACCAGAGTAAAATAAAAGCAACAAAGTCTGATGAAGATGAGACAGAAGAAAATTGAAGCTGGTTAGTGGGATTGCTAGCTTCAAAAACGAACAAACCATAGAGTCCAAAAATATAAGAAATGGCGCAGTTAACCCTGACCAGCTGGAACACAAAATGGATCACACATTTTTTCCAGAGACCGGAACAAAAAGAAATGGAATACGATTTAATTTGTATGCAAGAGACGTGGATGAGAGAAACCCATTATGGAAGGATAAACATACCTCAATCCAGCGGTCAGGCGGCAAAGAGGTAGACCCATGCCAGGGCTACTGATGGCAATTAAAAACACTCGACAGATTGAGATTGTGGAAACAAGCAATCCAAACTCGTATATACAATTGGTGACTGGAAAATGTAAGTATATCAACAAAGAGCCAATCACAATTGTAATATTAAATGTATATTGGAATCCATAAAACAGAGTTAGATTTCCCAGACCAGGTAGTAGCACAGATGGATAAACCACAACAGAAATGGAAGAATCCATATTTTCTGATTTGTGGTGACCTGAACGCTGACTGTTGGAACCTTGATGGATATGACACAGATGAGGACCCCGTAGCACTAACAGCAGCGAAACAAAGAGGGTTGACCTGGAAGAGAACCATGATCTCAAGAAATCTTTATCTCCTGACGGACAACATGGAGGAAAATAAACTGGGAAAGATAACTTGGGAGAGGAAGAAGGAAAGGTCAAATCCTAGACTATATATGTGTGTCCGATAACATTCCAAGACAAATCTCGATGGAAGTTGTGGAAAAACACAAAAGCAATCGCAATCTGTTAAAAGGTAGTTGGTGGTGTAAAAGGAATGTTAAGATAAACACATATAATGTAGACCCTGGTGTAGAACCAGGGAGAAATAAGATAAGATTAAATAAGGACCAGATCAAAAAACGTATGTATTAATAACTCAAAATCAGAATACGGAACTGTCAAGAACAGTAGACTACACACCATTGCTAACGGCTTATGAGATAAAGCAAAGCTCAATAAATAGACCTAATTTTAGTCACAAACATAGCTATGACCATAAAATATGGTAACGGAAGAAACAAAAAAGAGCTGCTTAAAATATGTACAAGATCAACAACGTAACATTGAAGCCAAGAAGATCAAACAAAAATATAGAAACTGGCAGAAAGATCATAAAAGAATGATCAAACAACTTGATGCCGAAACCATGTTATATAACATCAACAAAATAAAACACCCAGAAATATGGTCACAAATTAATAGCATGGATACACCACAAGAGGCCATCTTGACAAATCAAATATCAGCAGAAGTTTGGACTAAACATTTCTCAAAATTTTATGACCCGGAGGCCGAAGAAAAACGAGAAAGAACGAGTAAAAAAGGTAATTTGAATGTGTTAAGTCAACTATCACACACTACTTGAAGCCATAAGAAAACTAGATTAGATAAGTCCAGATCACCAGGTCCTGATCGCTTGATGAATGCCCAACTTAAAGAGGAATCGGCTAAGGTTTTATCTATTCTAGTCTCACAGATTATTGATAAACAAGAAGTTCTGCAAAGTTAGCTAGCAATCATTATTCCAATCTTTAAAAAAGAGGTAAGACCAGATCCAAATAATTACCGGCCCATAGCATTATTAGATGTGGTGGGCAAGGTGTTTGCAGCAATGGTGTCGAAAAATCTGAACCAGTGGAGCGATAAGTGAATCAGCAGGATAAGTGGCAAAGTGGATTTATCAAAGGTATTGGTACCTCTCTTAACTTATTTATAATCAACTTACTTAAGGCACAAGCACAAAGAGAAAAAGCGGAAAAAATATATATGGCCTTCATTGATCTAACCAAAGCGTTTGATACAATTGACTGACCCAAATTATGGAACAAACTAACAACATGGAGCTGTCCATCACCATTATTGGAAGCGATTCGAGAGTTGTGTTCAGACACATAGGTACAGATTAGATTAGATCGAGAAGGAACGCTAACAAAAAGTATCAAAACAAATAAGGGATTAAAACGAGGCTGTCCCCTAGCAGCAGTTCTATTTAACATGTTTTCCTCGGACATAAAACAATCATTTGATAAGATCAGATGTTCCCCCCCCCCAAGCATCGGGGGAACGAAAATAGGTTGACTACTTTATGCTGATGATGTCCTATTGGACCAAACGCCGCTAGGACTTCAACGACAATTGGAGCCATTGCAAAAATATACTCAAGACAACAGGCTAAAGATTAATCCACTGACCTATAGGATAATGGTATTCAGGGAGACTTCTATCAACATCAAGAAAGTCTTATGCCTGGAACCTAGAGGGAAAAAAGATTCCCCAGGTTGCAACATTTACATATTTGGGAGTTCTAAGAAATACATCGAAAACGGATGCACATCGACTAATAATGTTGAAAACAAGCAAAGAATCTAGCAAGCTAGGGGAAGATCCTGATGAGAAGATACTGCGGATTCACAGTAAAACCTCTGAGTTCTACAGATTAAAAGTTGTACCCATTTTAAGACATGGAGCAGAAACTGTGTTTACGTTTAAACAAGAAAACTGGTCAGTTATCGAAGGAACATTCTGGAAGCATTAAACCTACCATTGCAAGCATTACGGATGGAATTAGGGCTTACAGCTTTAAAAACAATAGTAACATGGAAAACAATAGCATTATACTGTAAATGCTTAGCGCCTCCAGGAAAAGGAGGCTTTTATGGAATTAAAGAAGCAATGATAAGAGTCTGACACCCCACTGGTGGAATGGAAACTGATTTGTCAAGCTATAATCAGTGATCTGGGAGAAATGGATCAAACATTAATTAAAAATCCAGATAAAATCAAGGTGAAATTATACAGACAATTGGATATTAACATGGGGGAGGACGAAAGAACTTCAAATACTATGGAAAATCATTAGAAGAAGGCCGACATTTAAATACGCTACCACAATACTTGGAACAAAATTCCGATTGGGTCTTCAGAGATCAATACCTACGTTTCAGATTAAATTTATTCCCTACGGGAGAAATCTTAAACGGGAGGTCAACCCAAAAATAAAAGATCAAATGTAGATGGTGTCAGAACCCAAAGATGGAGGAAAGCCTAAAATATCTAGTAATGTTCTGTCCATCCTTGGAAGGTAAACGCACCAAACTCATGGAAGACATCACAAAGAAATACATGGGAAAATCGTATGATGAGTGGTGGCTCGAGCTGTTGAAAGGTCATCCTTACATTAGCCTTGGTGAAACTATTAGTAAATTGAATAAAGAAAATCAGTAAACAAGACTTAATGAAGAACATTTAAGATCTAGTGACTTTTTAACCGATTTGGCCAATTTTAAAACTAAAGTGATATATGAATTTTAAAAATGGGTAAAGGTTTTGCATGCAAAAACCAAATAAAACCAATAAAAAAAAAATAAAAAAAATATCCCTTCCCCACGATTTGACCTTGGGAGAATGGGATTCAAGGGCATAGGGACTTAGACAGCACAGTTTTGGCTTACTGGGGTGAGTCACCAAAATGTTTCTTTCCTAATCAAATGTTAGTTTGGACTTTCCAAAAACAAAGGTTGCAAATGTTTTCCACAGATAGACTTCTTTGTATTGAAACAAAACCTAATTAGTCAAAATCTTTCATAAAGGTCTCGGGGATGCCCTTCCCCAAACTTTCTTGGTCGAAGACTTTCGAGACGGCATAGGTTTGAATTCCGACTATGCCTGACCACTTCGGCAACCGTTATCACTTTCTCCCAATGCTTTCTGGTATTTGTAGTTGCAAGATTATGGGCTTCTCACTGTCGGGCTCGAGCCACTCATAATATTACTGGTTTCCCTCAGTCGGGCTCAGACCTCTTATCTTTCACATCAGCCTCCCCAGTAGGGCTCAGGCTTGAAATGCGTTTCTCCAGCTCGCACAAGCTCCCCTTCATCAGGCGCAAGCTTCAATCCATGTTATTTTCCATTTCCAACAATCCCATTTGCCTCAGGACTTTGAATAGTCAGGCATGTTACTACAGAGACTTCCGGCTGTACTGTATCCAACAGCAGGACCACTCTGTGTACATTGTATCACACTGTCTCTTTTAAAGCGTTGATCTTTCTTTACTCGCGGTTGCTGTATTACGTGCAACCTTATCTTGATGCAGTTACTTTCAAGCAAAAACAACCAGGCCTTTGTTCTGGCTGTATTTTAATATTGTCTGTGTTCGAGTTTTAATATTGTCCACGTTCAAGGCTCCTTTACTCGTAGCTTTATCGAACCTCCGCAATTCAATTCTTCATCGGGAGGGAAGCAGGCTTCTCATCAAAGTTCCCCAGAAGGACAACTTCCAGCTCAGGTTATCAGCTGCTTGTTGCAAGTGCGATTCTTTTGCCTGGCTTACTAGAGACTTCTGACAGCTCGTAAAGTCCTCTGGCTTTCTGGCCACCAATCTCTCATTCACAGCAGCTCCTGAAGTCAGTCCCTTCTCGCTCCCAGCCTCGCTCAGAGTGTAGTTGTGTGCTCTGCCTTTTATCCCGGGTGGTAGTTACCAGGTTTCAGGTGGGGATGATTGGAAAGGGACGCCTGACCTTGCCTGGCCTCATTACTGGGACAGAGCTGTTGAAAAGAGTCAGAGGTAATCTTCATGACCCTGTTCCTGATCTTCCTCGGCCCAGTAGTACGTTCCTGATCTTACTCGGCCCAGTAGTACTGATAGGGTGAGGATCATGGGAGTTGTAGTGTCCTAAAGAGTAGGTTCGGATAGGAGTAGGGAAGGTGTGAGGGAGTGGGGGGGATACCATGTATCACTCCCTGTGGACCCCTTATCCAGGTGATCCTCCCTCGCTTGTCCACCCCAGGGTTAGGATCCCAAAGGGATGGCCCTCCCCTGGCCACCTGAGCAACTGATCCCTGGGCTTTAGGTAGTGAAACGCTCCCTAGTTGTTTTTTTTTACAACTCCTTATTAAATTTTACCCATACCAACCTAATTTCTTTTTACAATAACTCCATTTGTTAAACATTCATCCTGCTCGGCTACACGCTAATGCTTGACAACAGCTTCTTCTTGCTAGCTCTGCTGGATACAGCGTGGTTCCCCGCCACGCTGACTTTGCATTGGTGATTAGACCAGCTCCTGAGCGCCTGGTTGATCTACGTGCTGTTCGCTACAAGCCTTGGGAACTTGCATTGAGAGTTGCAGGGCCAACGATAAGTGAGATTCTGAGTGACTGTTGAATAGGAATATGTGCATGTCTTGCAGGATAAAATCTATAGGATACTATTTTCTGTTATAAAGCTATGGGAAGGCTCATTGCTGCATCTACTGAAAACCGCCTGTGAAGAAACAGTCTATTTACCAGACTTAAACTAACAGTCCTCGCACGAGTGTACAAGCCCAGAGAACTGCTTTGCTTTAATGTTTGTTTTTGTCCACGTGTTGCACCGCATTTGCTTGCTAATTCTTCTGCTATGTGTTTTCTAAATGTTATGTAATGTCTGCTAGCAGACAGGTACTGGGATCTTTGCCCCATTGTAGGATCAGGCGGGGGTCGCGGTTCAAGTTCCTCAGTCAAGGGTGCACACAACGCACATGGATCAACTCTGGTGTGGGGTAGGATACCTCAAAGCTGTATAATCAAACGCATGTGTTCTTCCCTATTCACCCCAGACATATCCATTTTGTTTTCCTTAACCTCTCTCTGGTTTCCCTACTACCCCATCCCGCAACCATTCCTTGACCCTCTCACCCTGACCGCCCATTGGCTGCCTCATCGTGAACTGCCAAGGTAAGTAGGGTCATACTCCAAACGGCTTCTGTAGTTGGGAGGCAGTGTGCGGTTTTGACCCACTTCTGCATGGATGCTGACATTCTACCCTCGAAGAGCCTGTTAGCTTAAAACCAACAGTTACTAGATACTACTTTTGGCTCCCCCGGTCAACTGGTGCCTTACAAGCATGCATATGTGATATTAACTTTGTTTGAGAATTTAAAGAAAGAAGAATTGAGAGACAACAGGACACGCTTAAATATAATGAACATACATAATGAACAAAAGTTCAATGTGTGCATCTCATGTGGAAGTTAGATTTGTAGCACACTGTGTACTCTTCCTGGTCCCCCAGCGGTAGCTCCTACCTACTGTGTGGTGCCTGACAGAGAGGAGCTGGTCTTAGCTTGTGCACATCTAATCTTAATTTCGAACCCTCAATTCAATTGGACAGGAGATCTCTATTTGTCCAGTTGTAAACAATGTCTGTGGGAACAGGTACTTCAAGGGCATAGAATCCTGTATTACTATGTGTAGCATCTTGACCATTAGCATGAAGACAGTTTTTGCATATTACAGGAATATTGGCACACTCTATCCCTTGTCGAAGCCTTGCAAATTCATTTGGCTCAGAGAATAGTTGCAAGTAGGAATTAGTCTAAAAACAATGTCAGGAGACCATTTTCTTGTGATTGTTTATTCAGTCTTTTTTCTCGACTAGTTTGAGACTTTGTTTCTATTGCTGAAGATAGATGAATGGCATTGATGCTTGTATTAATTGTAATAGTCAATGTAGTTTGAATTGAGCACTTTTGATTCATCTGTTTGGCGATAGATTCCTGCACCTGGTGTAAAATGATTGATTTTGTGAGATACAATGTACACCATTTGATATCTCTGCAGTGATATGAAACTTCTTGCATCAAGAGATCCAAAGGTATCTTCACAAATATATTTCGAGGAACAATGTTTTCCGTTAACAATAAAGATACCATATCTATTTTCATGCCCTAATCTATCTAGCATCTTGGGGAAAAATAAATGTTTGGAATAATAGCATCTGATATTGACAGAGAAGAACAACAATTCTGTTGTGGCATTTACATACATGCCCCATCTGTCTAGAATGGTTGTAACAAATATAATTTTGAAACAACATCTACTGGTGACATGAAAGAAAAACTATCTTTGGTGCTGCTTACTAGTGTTGGATGGGGGCTGTGTAGTATACTACTGTCTCTGGTGTCGACCCAATTGGGTTTCTGAAAGGCTTGGCCCCATCACTTTAATAGGTTTTCTTGATTTTCCTGTTTTCTTATGGGGAGTATGCTGACAACCTCTCCTCCCACACCCATTGGCCCAGGATTAGTTTCATCTTTCAATCTGAGCAGATCTTTCATAAAGGGCCAAGTCTGAGCAAGAGCAGAAGCTGTCTCTCAGCTCAAACTGAACTTGCTCCTGGGTCTCTCACCACCTTTTCTCTTCTGAGTCCTGTCTCTTTCACTTTACTCTTCAACATACTCCTATGTCCTGTCCCCTTTCCTCCATACTCGTGGGACATTCCGTCCTTTGGGACGGGACCGGAGCACTTTTGTAAAAAAGCATCAAAAATTGAAATTGTTGTCCTTTTGTTTTTACGTGGGGCACCGCACGTGGCCGTAACCCTGCCCTCCTGTGATCCGCCCAGCGCATCACCCTTCTGTCCTTTTCTCTGTGCGGTCGAGGCTGGACGCAATAGCATCACTGGGAATTTGTATTCCCTTTATCCTTCTTCCTGCTCTGGTTAAATGGTCATCTAGTCCTCCATCTATGCCAGAGCGTCTGGGATTCGTGTCCTGTTCTTCATGCAAATGTCGTTTTGCGAGGGCGGATCATCATTCTCTCTGCTTGGAGTATCTAGGCCCAGAACATCGCTGGGGTTCGTGCTTCTATTGCGACTCCCTCTCCGTCCGGGCACTCCGTCGTCTTCTTTGGTGGGAGCAAGTGGTTTAGCACGTTCCACCTCATTTACCTCTTTTCATCGACAAAAAGAAGAAACACCCGGTAGGTTCCTTACCTTTTTGGGCACCCCGGCCAGGGGACTCCTTTCTGCTGTCTTCCAAGCCCGGAAGGGGTTCCAGTAGCTCTGTCACCAGGGGTTCCCCTGAGGTACCGAAAGGGCCTAATAGGCATACCAGAGTTTTCTCTGAGGGTTCCCTTGGCGGACCTGGCAAAACCGGATATTGTTCCGAGGTTCACCGTTAGGGTGCTAAAGTTAAAGGCATGGTCCAGTAAACATTTTTATTGTCCCTACGGGTCGGCCATGTTTTTTTAAGCCTAAGTGGCTCCATTTTAGAAAACTTTCCTATGGACCTTACCCGAGTTTTCGTCCATTAAACGCACGCGAAAACAGGCACCAGGGAGCTGCCATTTTGTGATAATCCTATCACTTGCCGCATCGCCCTGGATGACCTGCTTCTGCGGCACTAAATCAATTCCCCCGCCCCTGAGCCTGACATTATCAAAACATTCATATTCCCCGCCTCTCTCCGTGACGTTACTGTGCTGCGTAGGCAAACGCGCCCAGTCCTCAACACAGACCATCTCACAACACAGCGTGCCACAATTCGGAATATGAAACTGTACTTTAAAATCAAACAGCAACACAGTACATTTGGTAAAGTACATTTATTTGACATTAAATGTTTAGAGAATATTCAGCAATTGCCATATGAACTCCGAAAGCCATTTATTTTCTTTTATCTGTATCCGCAATGGTACACAGGATGTTGGTTTTCGTTAAAAGAAGCACTTTGGAAGCACAGTGAACCGCAAGGCTGTTCCATCAACTAGGCACTAGTCCATCGTAAAGGTTGATATGTTGCTTCTAGCCACTAGTACAGCGTAAGGGCATGTGGGCCCTTGGCGATCGTCCCATAAAATTGTCAGTGTGCTCCAGTTCACACGAAGCTGCAGGTGTCTGACGAAAAAACCATCTGCCGGTGTCTCAAACCGATGACAGTAGCAGAAGGGGAGCAAATACCTGTTATGAAAACAAAAAAATTATAATTAGTCTCGCCAGCCGATCTTCATTAATATTAATCATTTTATTTATTACGGCCAATCAGAAACTATTTGCTTGCAAGGATAGTTCAATGGAGTATGTTCGGCTCTAAAATCAATGCGAAAAGTAACAAAATAAATTGAGGCCAACACACAATGAGAAACGACAGTCTACATGCGTGTGGAATGATATGATATATGATATGGCATGTGTAACGCGCCTATACACAAGTGTTTCAAGGCGCAACGAGGCAGGGGGGGAGAACAAGGGCAGACAGACAACGATCCTACTAGGCCAGGTGTCTTTCAGATCGCGCATGGGGAAGGGGAGAGTGGGGTAAAAGTGCTGTACATGGTTAGTAGAATACAAGATAAATAATAGGGCCAGCTGGTGGCAAGTGCAAGGTAAATGCCGGGAGAAAGGGCCTAAAGGATACAGAGACAGTCCCGTAGTGCAGGTAGGCAGTGCAGGGAAAAGTGGCTGGGCCAAGGACCGAGATCGGTGAGACCAGTGGACCTGCATGCCCATGTGCCCACTACGAACACGTTTTCCTTGCTTTTCCTAGCTCTTCATTCATTCATTTATTCATGCATCCATTCATTAATTCTTCATTCCGGTATAAAAGCGTCTAAAGATTTACTCACATTATATTTGAAATTTCCATTGTGTCTCTGTGTAATGCAGTCTGTAAAACGGACCGTGCTCTTGACAATGATTTTTCGTATACTGAACTAAAATGAAACTCGGTCTAGTTTCTGAATTTTCTGCCTTATCGTCTCTTAGGTTATTGCGCACCCCCTTCAAATGAAGTTCTTTCGGCATGGCCGCTGTCTCAAGGTCAAAAAACAATAGATCCTTATACTTCCAGTGCCACTTGTGGGCCTCTTCTGGGCGCGAGCTGAAAATCAAAGCCGCTGTCCTTCGCATTCTTTATTTGCAACATCCCGTAGTAAAGGCATCTGTGAGAACTTGAAGTTTAGAATACCTCTATGTAGTGCGCCTCAATGTGCAAATGCGAACTGGCATCTCTCCCAAATGCCACGGCCCGCTTGGCGCTTTCTAAGGCCCCCAATTTTGTCCCCATTGTCTGCGAGCTTTGCAGCCCAAATGGAGACATTTAATTTTTGGCGGAAGGTCAGGGAAAGTATAAAGTACCACAGGAGTGGAGTTAAAAGTGAGATTTATTGTTTGTTTGTTTGTTTTATTATTTGCAATACGCAAGCCTCCCCTCCGTTAACAGTGCGCAACATTTACATGAGATGAGACATGAGAAAAATATATACATACACATATATGAGGTGAATAGAGAGAATTCAAAGATGACACCCAGCTTGTTCGCCACCCATGATGGTGAAGGTAGGGGTTAGGGTTACAGGTACACTGTACAATAACATTTATTTACAAAAAGACAATCGTATTGCAATTATTTAAACCGGCATTTGTACTGAACAACCAGCTGTGCTTCTGGTGGACATGGCACAGTTGAAATGTTCGGTGGCAATGGATCACTGCTCTGCACAGAAACGTCCAAAATTCCATATCTGTGCTTCTCTAACACAGCAACAATAAGGCCTTTCACAAAGTCGAAACTGCATTTCATCATAGACTGGTTTGATCACCCATTGCTTACTTTGTTTTGAAAACACCTTAGTGTAGCGAGGCATCCTTACTTTACCCCTAGTCCTAGATTGTTCACGTCCGACATTGCTGTTATGGACCAAGACCGCAAGTAGAGTGGGATGTTTCATTTCCCGAAAGCTAAAATGCAAGCGCTTTGGCCTGTACTTTAGGCACATATTGTGGAACACCTCCAAATCTCCTGTGTGATAGAATTCTGTCAGTCCTCTCAAATCTCTTGATAGAGTTTTGTCGAAAAATCTTCTCAATGGCTTTGTGTGTAGGTGAAGATGGAATCAACCACTTCTTCTTCGTTGCCTCCTCTGGGGACAAAGGGCCATGTTCACATTGGTGGAAATGTAGGTTTTCTGACCAGCGGTGAACGTTGGTACAGTGGTGCATCAGTGACCGCCATTTTTCAAGTAGTATTTCCACTGACCCTTCACAAGTTTTTGAGCTCCACCAAAGATGGTTGGTGATAGACTGGGACCACTGCAAAATACTTTCAAAACCTTTTTTTTTTCCTGCAGCCGAGATTTTCTTACTGATTGATTTAGCAAGATGCCATACGTCAAATTGATAATTAATAAGCGGGAACTGCTCTCTCATTGTCTTGGCAATTTAAACGTGTCTGTCCGTGGCTATGAGGTCGATGTGCATTCCCCTTGATTGTAGATATTCCACTGATTTTATAAATCCTAGTTTCTCCATGGCCACTGAGGATGTACATTGTGTTACCTGCACGACCACCAAACTCATAATTTTCTTACTATCCATGTCCTGAAAGTGGTAGGTGCAGTACTTGGCAGAAAATCCAGGGCTGTCGCACTGTCCATCGCCGGCTAGCCTGAAACGTTTCCCTTCAAATGTACTTACTAGAGACAATTGTTCAATTTTCCAAGCATCACTAATGGCCGGAAACAGATAATCATGTTGGTATATGTAGTACAGCGATTTAGAAATGAAATGGAGTCCCACAAACTGAAAGAAAGCCTCTAACTTTCTAAAACTGGAGCCACTAAAAAGTGATGCAGCTGCACACAGTAGATTGCCTGCTGGCATTTTCCCCAGCATCGTTTGTGCAGACCATGAGAACGTATGATTTAATCTACAGGCGGCATGTATTGTGACGTTACTGCCTTTTATTTGACGAGTCACATTAATCAATGGCTTCCCACATACTTTCCCTCTAACGGAATGCACACATTTCAGCATACTTATAATTTCCATCAAACAACTGTCGAAAACAATGTATTTGCTCTCTTTCTTAGACTGTCATCCTGCGTCCACGTTGTTTCGGCCTGTGACGTTGCGGAGATTTCAACGCATTGGAAAGTAATATCGCTGATATCAAGTTCTGATGCGTCTATGGATGCTGCGGCTGGTTCATTCTCTGTCATTTCAACATCTGTTACTTCAACATTGATGGGAGAACACAACAATGTCGACAGGTTTTTGGGTGGCAATTTTTTGGTGGGTGTAGATTGTGTGAATTGATCTGCAACTACTTCAGAGCTATCTTCAATACATTCAATATCTTCTTGAGGTGGTGCGGTCGCACTGTAGCAATGGTCCAATGCAACTTTGCTGTATTCTCCAAACACAGTTAATTCATGTTCTGGCCATTGGACATGAGCATCTCGAGCCTGAACACGTCTCACCTCAATTAATAGTTCCTCCGTAGTGTACATGGTCTGGCAAGCAACATCTCTCATTCGCTTCACTGTCTGTGTATGTATAGTTCTGACACCCACTGGTAACTAGAGGAGAGATTGGAAAAGGGATGTTCAGTTTAAACACAAGATAAAGTGTAGTCCAATTGACTGGAAAAAAACATAAAATAGTCCCCAGCACAAACATTTTTTTAAAGTTATGAACTGTTTGTAACTAACCTTTTTTTGTTTTTTTTCTTTGCAACTTTTTTGACTCGACCTTCAACATCTGCACGCTGTAGCTCCAATTCGTTTCCGCATGTCCTCCCTTCCTCTTGCGCTGCAACGACTATATTTTCTGTATCCGCATAGACAGCACGGAATGAGGCTCCATCGTCTCCCTGAAACATATTAGTTTCGTTACTATGTATCAAAATATTGTTAGCATAAAACACACGTGAGGACGAACACACAGGTACATCTCAATAGCCAAACACGATTTAAACATTGTGTGCAACAATCAAACGACAAGTATTCGACCAGTGATGATCTATGTCGATGGAGCTGTCAGTATCCATACCTCTGGCTTTGCATGGACTGCCATGAATGGTTGTATTGGAGAGGAGGCATCAGCATCTCCCTGAAACACAGTACTTGCATTAGTATGGTTTTCAATATTGGAAACATAACACACACTTTGGGTCGAACGCACAGGTACATATAAAGAGATAACCACAAATGATGCATTGTCTAAAAGAATCAAGGAAAATCTAAATATGATCACATTTCATCGACTTATTTCTCCGATTTATTTACATCTGCATCATCTAAATGGGATGTTGTGATTGTAGTGGAAGCTCCGTCGTCTCCCTGAAACACAGCACTTGCGTTAATAGGGAAGAAAGTATAGCAAATGGAATCACGTTATATGATCACGCATGATGGCGCTGTCAGTATCCATACCTCGTGCTGCTGAAGAATATCTATGGATGTTGTAAATGTAGTGCGCACTTCCGAAAGCTGTTGCGCCGATTTGTATACGCATGGTCCTGCTTCCACTTCCCCTGGAATTACTTGAATGTCAGGCTCTGCATCAAGTGCAGGGGTTGACGCTCCATCAACTGCCTGAAACATAGTACTTGCATTAGTGAGGATTACAATAGTGAAAACATAACACACACCTGGGGTCGACGGTACAGGTACATATCAACGGCTAACCATGAATGAAACATTGTGTAGAACAATCAATTCCAGCTCTGATGATTACGCTCGATGGAGCTGTCAGTATCCATACCTCCTGCTGGTGAAGAACATCTAGAAATGTTGTAGATGTGGCGGACGCTTCAGCATCTCCCTGAAAGACAGTACTTGCATTAGTATGGATAACACTAATTATAACTGAAAACAAACACCAGTGGACGATAACTAAGGTGTATATCAATTGGAAAGCACTAACCAAACATTCGGTAAAATAATTACACGATAAAATAAAACTATTACGTGACATGCATAAAACAAGTCTGTAGCGGATTAGCCTAGTAAGATTACCTGATACGAGCTAGAAGTGGTTGATAACTGCGACCACGTCAAGGATGTAGAATGTTCTTGCTTCAGATTCAAGGGATAGTCAAGTAGTTGTAAAGGTAAATTAATGATTGATAATGAAATGCCAATATTAAAAATAGCTATGTAAGGCGACAGAATACTTGAAAAATGCTCAATACAGCACAGTTCCCTGTTCCCATATATATACATTGCGTTTGTGGGTTATGAAATCAAAAAAGAATATATTGATAAATGTCATTATTCAAAAAACTATACACTCATATCGAAATTATTACAAGGGATAGAACACCTACAATATCAATTAATCCATTCGGCTACCTACACACTACCTCAAAGCCTAAAGCTAAATCCGGACACTTGACTCACCGGTGGCGGAATGTGGACGAATAGAGTGGGAATAGCGTTTTCGAGCAATTTCCGTGTCGTTCGCTGTTTATTCTTCTTTGTTACCCAAGATGTTGTGTACATGTCCAAGGAAAAGTGCCGGCTGCAGATGCGGTATCGATCACCCCTCTTGTCCTGTAAGACTTGTTGGACTCTACTTTCCAGCTCATCCAGTGAATATCTGCAATGTCTGACCCATTCTCTTATTCGATCAACAGTTTTCGGGAATACATGCATTGTAGTGCCTTCAGATTTCGCATGGGTCTTCGAAGGGCAATCGCTAATCGAACAGGCAGGCATTGTTGATAAATCTGAAAAGTAAATATCAAGATTATTATACAATCTGCAAGAATAAAGATTTGATACAAAAGTAAATGAATCATTCAATGATCAATGCAAGGTTTGTTTTGTTCGCAGGCACTATACCAGTTCATTATGTGCAGCTTAGTATTTGCATAAGTTGCAGAAATGTATAAATCGTGTGACTAAAATCTGAACATGTGACTCGTCCCTTGGATGTTCTGTCTTGCACGAGAAGGAAACATGCTTACATTATACACTGGACCCCCGAAGGATGCAATTCGATGACAATAGACACAGATGAAAATAAATAGATCTATTTATAGCATAGCAATGGAAACTCGAAGTCAATAGCAATGAGACCAATGAACATAGCACTATTGTGTACTCTACTCGCAAATAGATAGAAATTTAAAAATCTGCGAAATATGACTAGGATACATGGCCTTACCTTGACCAACAAACAGTTGGATTCAGCAAGCAGAGCAGTATGTTGCAGGAGAATAGGTGGGTGGCCACAGGTAGCACACTGATGGGTTTGCTCTAAGCGGTCGCAGAAGTTTACTGATAGCACGACGACGAGCAGATTAGCGTAGATCTCAGTGGTTGCCAGGTAGCACGTTCAGGAGTTGACTTGCAAAGCACAAAGATGTTCTCATGAGACATATCAAGTGGTTTATAAAGTATTAGAAACAGGGGTGTGTTTGTGAATGAATGACGTATGTATGTTGTGGTATTAGGGGGGCAGCCTGCTTCAAGGGGAGGCCTGGCTGGAGACACGGGGTCTGAGGAGGCCATGTGACCGATGGCCCCTTGGCGTGGGATACCTTAAGTGTACATGTAGTTTGGCACCTTGGCCTTTCGCGCCCGTGACAGCGCGCATCCACTGACGCGAACCGCCTTTGATAGAGGGTGGGTGGGATGGAGGGGCCTGGGGCGTGCAGATAAGGCACAGGAAGACTGCTGAATGGAGACACACTTATGTGGATTGCAGGGGGGCGGCCTGCTTCAAGGCGAGGCCTGGCTGGAGACACGGGGTCTGAGGAGGCCATGTGACCGATGGCCCCTTGGCGTGGGATACCTTTTGAAGTGTACATGTAGTTTGGCACCTTGGCCTTTCGCGCCCGTGACAGCGCGCATCCACTGGCGCGAACCGCCTTTGATAGAGGGTGGGTGGGATGGAGGGGCCTGGGGCGTGCAGATAAGGCACAGGAAGACTGCTGAATGGAGACACACTTATGTGGATTGCAGGGGGGCGGCCTGCTTCAAGGCGAGGCCTGGCTGGAGACACGGGGTCTGAGGAGGCCATGTGACCGATGGCCCCTTGGCGTGGGATACCTTTTGAAGTGTACATGTAGTTTGGCACCTTGGCCTTTCGCGCCCGTGACAGCGCGCATCCACTGGCGCGAACCGCCTTTGATAGTATATTGTTGCTTATCAATGACAAATGCCACATACCGGAGATTCGTGTGAGCACAGACCCACACTTCAACCGGTGTATTATAGTGGTCAAGACCCTAAGGCCTGTATAATCCAATGGTAATTGTTAGTATAGATATATGTGTGACTGAGACATAACCTACTGAAAGACTTTGAACAAGTGTTATTTAGTGCATGCATTATCGAGAATATGTTATGTTAGCTTAGATAGATAGTGACCACCCTGCTTCACAGCGACCAGACCTTCACCCATTTGCAGCACAGATGTCTGACATCCATCCTTGAATGGAGACACACTTGATTCATTTAAAAAATCGAAACAACCGTTGTTAAAATATATGTGGTGTTTTTTATTTTGTATCTTATTTTCATGAGACAAAAATACAAGACTTTAAAGATTATACAGGTCAGGTTGCAGCACAGCGAGAGAAAATCCCCTGTACTGACCGCTGTCACTCGGGAACGTTTCTCTTATAGCACGAACGGCACAGGCGGGTATCACTCTTCGAACGCGGTGTCCAAGCCTTCCGTGGAGCCCCCATGTAAAGGAACGATAGGCCACTAGCCTGTACCACCTGTGAAAAGGAATGAAACAAACTGTTTTTAAATGACCAAGATAAGTTTAATAAACGTTTGTTGTCAATGACAAGTCTTGTAACTAATGGCATTCTGCACGGACAAATGCTATCTAGACAATGCACACTATTGAACGACTTTCATGCGTTACTATGATATGAATATATAATTTTGGATATAGTAGAAGAACATGAAATAGGAGTGGCATGACAAGCAGAGTATACTTACTCGTTACTCGGATTACGAGGACGAACAGTTGCGCGAAGTTCGTGCATTAGCACCATCATTATTCTCAACACGGCCCGTGTGAGGCAGGCTGCCCTGAAGTCTGGCAGCTCGGTGATGCATTGCGGTCGTGGCTCGCCTTCCGAAATGTAGGCCAGGCATCCCGAGTTTTCTCGTCAGAAGCAGTTCTCCTCCTCGGTTGGCATTAGCTCGCACCAATTGCATGTGCAGCAGGTTGAGACGCCGTCCATGCGACTAGGTCCAGGCTCTTCATCTGTTGATTCGTCCTGCCAAATGCCGTCCGAATCCCCATCGTTTTCGCGTGCTTCCCTTTCCAATAGTTCCTCCTCGGTATACTCGGGCTCATACATGTAGGGCATTATTGTAGCCATTGCGTGGTAAACAAAGTAAAATAATTTACTGAGATGGTACAGGTGTTCACACGGGCTACAAGAGGCGAAGGTAGCTTACCAGAGCACAGAAACGAGTCACAAAATACTCTAAGTAACACAGAGAGAGGAATGGAATCGAAAATCTGCTGCTGTGTGTTGTGAAACGGTCTGTTTATACTTATTGAGGAAAGAGGCGTCCTGCCATTTCCATGGCGACACGGCATTAGCTGAAGCGCAGCGAATGTTGACACAAGACGTGCTTTGGCATTGGGAAATGGGCGGTACGAGTCTGCTGATGACAGGCTCAGGGGCGGGGGAATTGATTTAGTGCCGCAGAAGCAGGTCAGCCAGGGCGATGCGGCAAGTGGCGGCTCCCTGGTGCCTGTTTTCGCGTGCGTTTAATGGACGAAAACTCGGGTAAGGTCCATAGGAAAGTTTTCTAAAATCGAGCCACTTAGGCTTAAAAAAACATGGCCGACCCGTAGGGACAATAACATTTTTTACTGGACCATGCCTTTAAGCCCAGTTCTTCTGGGTCTGTGGTTACCGGGGTTCGCCCTGAGGTCTCTACTTCTAGAGCTTTCCACACAGATACCGGGGTACGCCCTGAGGCCTCAATTTCTGGAGCTTTCCACACTGAGTCACGGCTCAAGGCCCCTCTTGAGGGAGCTATCCATTCCGCGTTACAACCCGAGGTTCCTCTTCTTAAGGCTAAGGTCAGTACCGACAGAATCGAGAGATCCTCTTTGAAGGTCTTGTCGGTGAGGATTGTTCCTCAACCGTCCCACGCTCAGGGTCGTGGTGGTACCGTTTCTGTCAAGAGGGTAAAGAGGGCCGTCACTGACCATAAGCCTTCCAGTACATGCTTTGCAGAGGTTCCTCTACTCGAGGCTAATTCTGGGGCAGGTTCTAAGATGTCTAGTAAACATCTGAGACCTCCCTGGACAGGCTCGGCCAAGGATCCTTGTGTCAAGGCTAAAGTTTTACTTCAGTCCCCTGAGGAGACAATTGCCTCATCTTCACATGTGACGCAGTTCTTCTCGGGTGCAAACAAAATGGCGGCCCAACCACCGTGGTCCACGGCAGCCTTTTTGGATAAGTCTCTCACACCAACATTCATGATGTCTGGTGCTGGGAATATGTTTCTTGGGGCTAAGCAGCCTTTTCCACGCTTTGTGGACAACAAAAATCTGTTCTGCCCTCCATGTGACTGGCGTGCTCGGATACCGCTGCCTCACACAGTCTTGCTCCCTCCCGCTTCTGCTCCTCTCATATATGCCCATCCAGCCGGTGGGTAGCCCTCCTAGCAGCCAGACTCCTTGCGCTCAGGGGTATGCCCCTCACGAGCGGCCTCTCGCCTGTTCCAGTGCCAAAATCTTCAGCTGAATATTAGTTTTTTCGGGAAGTTTTAGATGCTCATGCATTCTGACCCAATGAAGGCGTATTTTAAACGTCTTTTCAGGGAAATGTACCCTGGTCCTCCTGCCTCACCTTCGGCCCCGGTGGTTCCTATGTAGGTCCCGGTGGTGCCAATCCCTCCACTGCTTCCTAATGGGCCCCTGCCTCCTCTCCCTCTGTCGCCTATTGAGAAGACACCGGCAGAGAGAGACACCCCCTTAAAGCCTGAGGCAGTATGCGTGGTGGACCAGTCTTATGCCTCCACTTCGTTGGAGAGCCTCAAGCCGATCAGGATGGCGATGAGCAGCTCCGCTCTGTTGGAGCATTCCATGACCAGGTACTGGATATGATGGCCCTCCTTGATATTCCAGTACCTGAGGCCCCCACTTGATAGGACAGGGTGCTTTCTGGAGCCTTCACCCTGTCTCAGGAGCGCTGTGGCCTGTTCCTCCAGAAGGACGTCTTGGCTAATGGCTGCAAGCTCTGGGATAAACCCCATACTGGGCTACACCTCAACAAGAGGATTGACGCTCAATAAAAGCTTCATGCCTCTGAAGCGATAGCCTTATCGGCTTGTCCGCTCCTTTCCTCAACGGTGGTGGCAGCAGCCACCCTCCAGTCAAAACCGGCTTCTGTATCCTCCACGGCTGCAGCCCCAATTCTTTCTAAAGAGGATAAGCTTCTGGACACCTTGGGCAAGAAAGTCTTTGCTAATTCGGCGCTCCAACTTCGTCAAGCCAACACCGAGCTCATCCGGGCAGCAGCCAATCTGAAGCTGTGTAAAGAGTTGGCCGATTTCCAGTAGTGTATTCCTGCGGATAGGCTAGAGGATTTCAAGGCCGGTTTGTCAGACACCAAAGTGTTGGGACAGAATCTACTGGAGACTGCAGCACGCCACGTAGATACCTCAGCTCAAGGCCTGATTGTTGGGGTGGACATCTCCCACCAGGCGTGACTCCACGCAACGTAGTTTTCAAAGGAAGTACAAGACAAAGTACTGGACCTTCCTTTTGATGGCAAGGAAGTAATCTGTTCTTCTGCAGACAAGAAACTCACAAAGACGAAGGCGAGAACCCAAACCGCCAAATCTTTATCAGTCCTGGTGAAAACTCCTGCTAAGGCCCCTTAGACACAGAGGTCAGGGTCACAGACTCTGTCCTTCTCTGGATTCAGGGGGTTTCAGGATTGTTGTGCACGCCATACTGAACCTCCGGTTGGCGGGCCCCATCGAAAGCAACAACGGCAAGGTGGTCTATTTTTCTCTCGCCCATCAGCCTCCTATCCAGGGACAGGTAGTTTCTCTGCTGACAAGTCATCCAAATGATATATCTGGTCGGTCACACGAGACTCCGGTGGGAGGACGAATCTAGTCTCATCCGTAGGCATAGCAGACCATCACCGAATATTGGTGGGTTTTGTCCATCGCTAGGGCGGGCTTTTCGCTTGCCCCTCCCCGCTACCCCACCCTTCAATCCTCCCATCCAGCAGATCGGGTCGCCCTCCCTCAGAGCCAAGGTACCGAAACTTCTAGACCTCAGAGCGGTGGAGAATGTTCCCCTCGGGGGAACAGGGGAATGGCTTCTACTCCCGTCTGTTCAGTGCCCAAACCCAACCAGGCTGGCCTGCGTACTATCCTCGATTTTTCCCAGTTCAACCTATCTCTTCCTCAAGAGAAATTCAAGATTATTATGCCCTGACCAAATAAAGTCCTCTCTTCGGAAGGGCGAATGGCTCAGAGTGATGGACCTCCAGGACACATACATGCACATCCTGATATGGAGCCTGCATTGGAAATATCTGCAGTTCTCCTTGGGAGGGGAATGCTTCCAGTTCTATGTGCTCCCTTTTGGTCTCAGCTTGGTGCTGCAGGACTTTACGAAGATGATGTTGGTCATCGCAGCTTTCCTCAGGCTGCAGGGAGTCCATGTATACCCGTATTTGGGTGATTGGCTCCTGCGCAGCCCCTGCCCAGAGACGGCATTGATCAATCTCCAGTCTCTCCTCCAGCTCATGTTTCGCCTTGGGCTGTCGGTAAACTGGCGGAAATCTTCCATGTTTGTCTCAAGACCTGATTGTCCTGGATTTTCATTGGAATACAGTCAATACCAAGGTGTTCCTAACGGCAGACAGGATTGTGGACTTATCAGCCACGTGTCAGTTCTTCCTCCAGTCCTCGCACATGATGGCTTGGTGGTTCCAGAGACTTTTGGGCCTCATGGCTTCTTGCGTGTTAGCCCTTCCTCTGGCTCGTCTGAAGATGAGGTGTACTAAACTGGCTCTTCGGAGCGCTTGGTCTCAGGCTTTGGACCCGGATTCCAAGATAATCCCAGTTCCGTCCTGCATGACAGTGAATCTACATTGGTGATCCTCGACCGACAATCTTTCAGTGGGAGCCTCCTTCCAGGAGCCCTGCCTACAAGTGACAGTTACAACAGAGTCCTCCCTTCTGGGGTGGGACGCGACGCTGGGACAGCTACAAGTGTTCGACCTTTGGTCACTTTAGGACAAGCAGTTTCATATCAATTATCTGGAACTCCTTGCTGTTTTTTTGGCGCTGAAAGCCTTTCAACCGTCCATCACGAACCAGGTAATCCGTATTCGTACGGACAATTCTGTGTCAATGTTTTACATCAACAAGCAGGGTGGCACCAAGTCGCCTCTTCTTGTGGACATAGCCATACAGATTTGGGAAAGGGCCATCCAGCACAACATTTGGCTCCTGGCTGTACACATTCCGGGTCACATCAATGTAACTGCAGACTCACTCAGTCGCCAGTCAGCAGCCAGTTACGAGTGGGAATCGAACACAGAAGATCTCTACCATTTTTCGCCAATGGGACACTCCAGAAGTGGACCTCTTTGCGACCTTCACAAACAGGAAACTTCCTCTGTATGCATCCAGACAGGGTCTCGGAGAGTCCTCTCTGGGAGACGCTTTCGAGATTCCATGGCACAACAGGAAGGCTTATGCTTTTCCTCCACTGCCCCCGATTCATCGGTCACTCTGCAAGCTCAAGAATGCATCGAATTGCATTCTCCTCCTCATAGCTCCTCGGTGGCCAGCCAGATTTTGTTTTTCAGAACTCCATCTGTCGATTCTTCCTCCAATCAGATTGCCGTTTATTCCCGACCTGCTTCACCAATGCGATCACCAGATGTGACACCCTGTGTGATATTTCAAAATCATTACATGTACTCAGACTCCAATACAGACAAACAAAACTCCTACCTATCTCTTCTTTGGGATTGATGGTTCTGTAATCTTTTGAAGTAATGGGAAAATACCTAGAAGCCCCTCCACAATCCGAATTCGGAGAGTCTGACAGTGGTGGAGCCTCCAGGGAAAAACCCCTTACGGGGAAAAAACCCTGTGAAGGGCTGCAAGAGAGCGTAGTTTCCTGAGGACTGCTCCCTGGAGATGTTTCCGGTGGATAATAATCAGCCCCTTCGGTTGAACTTCCTAATCTCCTCCAAGATCTATAGGCGCTAGGTGCAAGTAGACACAGAGAGGGATTAATGACACGAAGGATAGATGTTACAGACCCAAAGAGAGGATGTTGGCTGATCTCTAAAAGGCTTACCCTAGAAACACCTAAATCAGGCCCGGAAGACCGGAGGGTTGAGTTCCTGGATGGCAGTTTTGGAGAAAACAGGGGGAATAGTTGCAAAGCCTAACGAAGTGTAAAGAATGAAAATTAGACTTGGTCTTTCCCCTCCCAATCCTGATCCTGTTAACAGAGATGGAATGTCACTTAAGCTTACCACCCGAAGGAGACTCTGGAGAGACTAATCCCCTGCTAGTACTGGGAGGAAGTAGGTAGCGTAATGGTCCGTGTAGAGAGATGAATGAATCCTTAAGAAAGGAGATTGTGATGAATGGAAAAATACCAGGTAAAGCAAGAGAAATGCCAATGAAGGAAATCCGACTCTATATTAAAGATCGTACCAAGACCTGCGTCCTAATATTCCTGGATGAAGGATAGTCTTGTAAACACAAGAACTCCTCTGATTCCACAGAAGGCGGAGAAGAAGGTGGAGGATCGGAGCCGCGATCTGATGATTGCCTACAGCAAACGGTATAGGGAGTTTCAACAAGTGGGAGCAGAGAAACCGACACAGGATAACCAACTTTGAACTATACTAACAAGGAAAAAAGTGGAAACGCAGCGGGTACGAATGCGTACTTACGTCTGCGAAGCGCGGCTGGACTCTGGAATGAGAGTAGCAACGCAACGATGTGCGTCTGATGGATACGGAAGTACTGCTCGCCAGTCTGGGGGCGTGGCTACAGCCTCTTCCTCATGTGAACCAACGGCTATACCGTTATTTGCTGCAATGTGATTCTCCATTTTGGATGAGTAAAATGGACGCCGTACATCTGGCCCGTTATCCCAAGGTTCGCGTATTCCATGAACCATCACACCATGCCCCACAATCGTTCAGCTTGGCGGCCTGGTGCCTGAATTCAGATCCTTAACACAGTTTAATCTGTCCGAGGACAATATGCGCATCATCCATACGGCCAGGAAACCTTCAACAAGGGTCCAATATAGAAGCAACTGGCTCAGTTTTTGCCACTGGTGCTTAGCTAAACAGCTTGACCCCAGACACGCTATGGT
This sequence comes from Ambystoma mexicanum, assembly GCF_040938575.1. Classification (NCBI taxonomy): domain Eukaryota; kingdom Metazoa; phylum Chordata; class Amphibia; order Caudata; family Ambystomatidae; genus Ambystoma; species Ambystoma mexicanum. The sequence continues at coordinate 1,259,452,296 of NC_090927.1, read as the reverse complement.
TGACACTTCTATCTTTTGTGTGGCTCACCTCGCAGCTTCCGGCATTCATGTCTTATCTTGGAGGACTTGCTTATCTGCATTGTGACCTATCAGCCCACTGACAGCTGTTCCTTTTCTTTGACTAATCTCGTCATTAAAAGGCATTTTGCTGGTGGTCTTCATTTGTTCCCGCCTATACACACTCCTAATCCCAAATGGGATTTGAATGTAGTACTCGCGGCATTATGCCATAAACCATTTGAACCCGTAGCCACCACCGATCTCAAATACCTTTTTTGGACGGTCGCGTTTTTGATTGTGGTGACATCGGCAAGACGAGAAAGCGATCTCCAAGCTCTTTCTGTGGAACATCCGTTCCTCACCTTCCACAAGGATAAGGTTGTGCTCAGCACTCATCCTTCTTTCCTGCCTAAGGTGGTTACCGATTTTCATCTGAACTAATTGATTTCCTTAGCTGTCTTTTTTCCTAACCCAGCATCGGATACCCACAGAGTCTCACACAATTTAGACGTCAGGCGAGCCCTGAAGTTTTGTCTCGACGGAACGAGTGTACTCGGGAGCTCCTCGCAGCTCTTTGTCACATTCGGGGTCCCGAAAGGGAAACCGGCTTCCAAGGCAACTATGTCCCGATGGATTGCCTCTTGAATTTCAGAAGCCTGTACCATCCAGGGCCTTCAAACTCCGAAAGGCATTCATGCTCGTCTTGTATGGGGCAAAGCGGCTGCTGTTGCCTTCAAAAGTATGTTCCTTGGGAAACCATCGCCAAAGCGGCTACTTGGGCTTCCCCACCAGCTTTTTGTAAGCATTATTGCTTGGACCTGAGCTCCAGGGCTGATGCCCAATTTGGCCAGGCTGTTCTTAAGAACTTATTCCAGTAAGGTGGTTTTTCCATCCACCCAAACTGTGATGCGTGCTTGGGAATCTCCCACCAGTATGGAGGAAAGGGGACGGGACATTGGAGCATAACAAAGTTACTCACCGTAGTGACTACCTTACTCCTAGTCCATAGTCCCCTTTCCTCCATGCGCCCACCGTCATCCCCTCTAAAAAGTATCCTCTATTATTGTTTAACTGGTCTCAGACCTGGCAATAGAAAAGGACTGAAGGGCGATGCGTGGGGCGGAGCTTAGGAGGGCAGGGTTACGGCCACGTGCAGTACCCCGCGTAAAAACAAAAGGACAAACATTTCAATTTTTTAATGCTTTTTTACAAAGTGCTCCGGTCCCGTCCTGAAGGACGGAATGTCCCACAAGTATGGAGGAAAGAGGACTATGGACTAGAAGTAAGTTAGTCACTACAGTGAGTAACTTTATTCTGCCGCATAAAAGTACCTATGGGGCCTTTTTCTAGCCCCTTCTCCTCCTCCTCTCTGACCACTGGCTGCACCAGTACATCAACGCTTCCCCCACATGCTTGGCTCTCTGCCCACTCTAGGCCCTCCTGTGTAAGAAAAGGGTTTGCCTCTTGCCTCTCTACAAACATGGTCTTGTTTAGTCTTGGTGTGCCCCTTTCTCCAACGTTCTTCTCTGAGCATGCCTCCTCCTTTAACCTCGACTCCAATCACCACCTCTTGCCGCATAAACTAGTGAAACTAGTGGCACTTATTCGGCACTGATGCTTAGTTCAAAAGTTGTATTCGTTACTTTTTGTCAAATTATTTTTGATTTATTTAAATACTCACTCGCCTAATAACTCACTTCACCAAACTGCAAGTAACCAGTTGATTGATTGACGTGCTTATGTTAATGGATATTAAATAATTTCTTCAGAGCGCTTGCTTATGGGCGTTTGTTTGCTCAAGGTCAGAAGCTAACTCGGCCATTACAAAAGGGGGTATTGGGTTATAGTAAATCCTAGCCATTAAATGCCCTACACAGGTGTTAGTAACTGTGTTATGTAGTTTTAGTTTTAACCATGTTGGTGGAATATTGTCCTAGCGTAATTCCCAGCCATGTAATCATTAACATAGGTGCCTAATGTAATGCATTTGATACATTAAGGGAACCAGTAGGATTCACAATTAAATGCAGAGAATTACATTGGGTTTGGAATTCCGGGTTTAACGCCCGGCCATATCTTTGTTATGGTTCTTGTGGGTAAATTATGTAAACCAAGTCACTAACTGAATTCACGACTTTCTGGGAAGTGTTCCAAGTGCCTTGGTAATGGTGAATAAAACTGAAATTACGGGGCGGCGTGGCTTGGAGCCCACGAGAGCGGTCGCCTTAATTTCGGCGCTCCGGCAAAGGAATTACCATTAAAATTATAATTCAAACGCACCTTTTCCTGGAAGGTGGTAACCACTGTGATGCCACTATGTAATGCCATTAGTCCGAGGAGGGCCGCATGAAGATTCCAACAGGCCGTCTTGGAACCTCCGGAGGGCCGCATTGTAACCGTATCATTCCGCACCGCAGGCAGCCAACTTTTCCTGTCAGCTGGTCGGCTGCCGCGACGTGGAGGGCACGCCCTGCAGTGGATCAACGGTTTCTTCACGACACAGGTTTTTCTCTTCTCTTTTAACCGTTTCAGCTCCTTATATTATAAACTATTTTTTCTTCTTATTTAATATTTTGGACTGCCTCTCCTTCAAGTGAATATTTTTTTTTCTTTTTTTTTCCTCTTGCATAACATGGGGTATTTGCTACCTTTTTCTTATACTCACTTCAGTTTAATGTACTATCGCTGAGGTAAATGACATTATAAGTACTTCAAGCCATTTTTGTATGGAGTTTGTTGCTTTCACTGTTTCACTGCACATTGATGATTTTTTAAGCTAAAAACGACATCCTAAAGCAAACCCATATCATTTATGCTCCGTATTCTTGCTTCACATACCGGCTCAGATTGTCTGTGCTCCTCCTTAAAGTTTTAACCCTTTTACTCAGTCCCCGGTTTTATGAGGCTACATAATTACTGGTTAGTAATGGAGTTAAGATAGGGAAGGAAGAAAACAAGAGTCCCAAGTTATTTACGAGGAGAAGGCTATTTTTCTGCTGAACTAATTTGCTCCTACATCCCCATATATTCATAATATGGCTACTAAAAAGGGACACACTAAAGAGGCATGTGTGTCGTCTCCCACCCACCCTAAAGAGACAGAAAAGTGAGTCTCCGACACCCAAAGAAGACACAGCAGACCCAGTCATGCAGACCATTTTGTCAGAAAACCCTTCATGGAGGATACAAATGCTAAGTTGCAACTACTTGACAACAAATGATCTGCTTTTGAATCTCGCATGAGTGAAGTGGAAAAACGAGTTACGAATGCGGAAGATATTTCTAATAAGGTTGCTAACTTAGAAATGCAAGCGGCCTTCCTACAACAGACTGAAAGCTGAATGAAAACAGGAATAGGAGAAATCATCTGTGTATTGTTGGCCTTCCGCAGGGAATCGAAAGAGAAGATCCAATTGCCTTTTTATATATGTTTCTTCCTCAAATTCTCAGCCTACCGCCCTCTGCGCAACTCGACATCCAGAGAGCTCATCGAATTGACCCCAGTATCTCAGCTTCCAATTCTCGTAATCCTTCCAGAAATCTGATTTTAGCCCTTCTTGACTTCACGCACATCACCCTCATCATGCAAAAAGTCAAACAACTTAAACAGCTAACATGGGAAGGGAACAGAGTTTTTATCTCACAAGATGTTTCCAAGAGACCAGCTGCAAGAAGAAGAGGTCTTATAACTTTCCGACCGGCTCTGAGGCAATTAAATGCCAGGTATGGCATTATCCACCCTGCTATCCTGAAAGTTACTTTAAATGGGCACACCTCAACCTTTCAAAACACAACGGATCTAAGACACTATATCCAATCTCATAAAAGGTCTGATATGGATACTTCTAACCCCATTACATGAACAAATTCTACAACTATGTGTGTTCTTCATTTTGAAACTTGATGATCTTCGTCGGAGCAGAGAAGGGCGGGCTGTCCTTTTTTTCTCTCCCTCGGCTCTCCTTCCCCACTTCTTCATTTTTGGACATGGATTGGTGTGGCTGGTTCCTGTTCGTCACTGTTTCTTTGATCTTTTTTGAAAACAACAATTTTTTAACAATGTTCATGTCTTTTTGTTTCTTACCCTCTCCCTTATGTCTCACTCCTTTCATATTCTCCCTTGCCCTGTCCGGTACTCATGTATTTATACATGCTAACAGGTTTTTATGCTCTAAAGTTACTGTTTCATTCCTATTACAGCTAATTTTATTACATATTTATCCTTTTTCTTGAATAATGGCGCTCAACATTGTATCTTGGAATGTTAAGGGATTACATAATCCCACTAAGAGACAAAAAGTACTTTCACATCTCAATAGATTGAATCCCTCTATAGCTTGTATACAAGAATCACATCTTTCTGATAACAAAGCAGCAAAGCTCAAACGACATTGGGTGGGCCAGGCCTTTACAAGCGCAGCCAATGGAGAAAAAAATGGTGTAATTACACTGATCAACAAAACCCTTAAGTGTAAAGTTATATCTACGGAATCGGACCAAGTGGGAAGATGCGTTATTCTTAATATATTGGTAGACTCCACAACATATACAATTCTTAATGTGTATGGACCTACCTCTGCAGATCCTTTCTTTCGGAAACAACTCAGAAATCATATACTACTTAGTAACCCCCTCAATTTGATTGTATGTGGAGTTTGTAATCAAGTCATAGACCCTTTTATGGACAGAAAATCCGATATGCGATACACTAACACTACATCTCATACACAATTTATTAACTTTATTTCTGAAACTGGTCTTAGTGATGCTTGGCGCATCCTATATCCCATTGACTCGGAATTCACCTTTCATTCTACACCCCATAACTTATTTTCACGCCTCGATTATATTTGTATCCCTAACTCTATGGTTAGCCTTCTACTTGATGCCCATATAGAATCCATCACAATCTCTGATCATGCTCCAGTGCACATTAAAATCGCTACCCCAATAACCTCTCGTAACGCCTGCAGATTGATATTTAATACTAGCCTATTAAATGATGCATCTTTTACACAATTTATCACAGAACAACATAATTGTTTCTCTGAAAATAAATATCAAGATACTTCTATCCCCAATAATTGGGACTTTTATAAAGCTGTCCTTAGAGGTCGTATTATCTCTTACATGGTGAACAAGAAGAAAAACCTTAAAGCTTAATCTGAATTCATTCTCAAACAGCTTAAACCTTTAGAAATTCAATTTGCCCGTACTAACTTTCCCGTAATCCTTAGGGACATTTTGAAACTAAGATTTCAGTACAATAAGCTTATTATACATTACTCTTGTTCCAATCTGTTTAAATATAAAGCCAAAATATACCAATTGTCCAATAAAACCAGTAAAACTTTGGCTTCTTACCTTAAACTTAAAAAGGAGAAATCCAAAATTGTTATTAAAGATCATTTGGGAAATAGAAAATTGTCTGACAAAGATATTGTGCATGTCTTTAAGGAATTGTATTCCAAATTATATACTTCTGATGCTCCTCCTAATAATCCCGCTATTAATGATTTCCTATATAATACATATCTCGACTCCTATCCTCAAATTGATCTTTTTTCTCTTAGTGTTCCAATTACATCCCCAGAAATACATTTAGCAGTCAAAAACCTTAAAGGTAAAGCCCCAGGACCGGATGGCTTGCCTATTGATTTCTTTGCCCATTTCTCCAATCTTTTAGTCCCTAAAATAAGCAAACCTTTCTCGCATTTTATTTTAAATAACATGGCCCAAGGTTCTTTTCAGAAGCTATGCTAATGGTATTCCCCACACCTGATAAAGACCCCGAACTCCCCCAAAACTATCGTCCAGTTTCCCTTATTAATACTGACTGTAAGATTTATGCGAACATTCTCAGCAACAGAATCCTCCCTTTCCTACCCAATCTCCTTTAACAAGACCAAGTAGGTTATGTAAAGGGTAGTGTCCTCATCCCAGATCAGACCAGATTTTTCTGGACACCATTGACATTCTAAACAAATCAAATGACCCCTTTGATGCGATAGCTCATGATGCTAAAAAAGCTTTCGATAGAGTTGAATGGGACTTTGTGTTCCAAGCGCTGAAATGGCATGGTTTTTGGTCCCCCTTTTCTATCTATGATTAAGGTCCCATATTCCAACCCTAAAACTGCAATCTTTGTAAATGGACAATTATCTTCCTTTTTTCCCTTATCTAGAGGAACACGTCAGGGCTGCCCATTATCTCCTATCCTGTTTATTCTAGCATTAGAACCCTTTCTTGAAGCCATAAGACAAAATGATTTCATCTTGGGAATTCCATTTGACAATTTACATATTAAAATCGCGGTTTATGCCGATGATGTACTTGTATTCTTAAAAAACCCTCAGCTGGACGCCCAACATTTACTTAATATTATATCCAGATTCTCAGATGCGTCCGGATATAAACGTAATACCGACAAATCTGAGATTCCTCCACTCAACATACATTGCACCCCGTTTCTCTCTAATACTCTAGGCATGAAATGGTGTCCCCTAGGATTCAAATATTTAGATCTCCACATTTCTGCATCCATCAATGGTATTCGTAAACATAACTCAGATAGCATATTAGCCAGAGTCAAAGAGTTAGTAGTATCTTCTTGGTCCCCCCTGTATCTCTCCTGGTGGGGCAGATTGGAATCAATCAAGATAATAATCTCCCCTATAATACTCTGATCTTCTATATATGTTGCCTATTCCTCTCTCTCCTTCCTTCTTTAAATCTATAGATTCATGCCTTACGAAATTCTTATAGGGAAGGAAAAAACATAGAATTTCACTGAGCAAGCTTAAAAAATCCTGTTCCCATGGAAGGGTAGGTTTCCCTGATTTAAAAAAAATATCATCTAGCCTTTACTGTTAAGCAAACACAGTGGTGGTTCGCTCAGGATATATCATTTCAGGTGCCTAACTGGGTTCGCCTGGAGAGAGCTATTGTTTCCCCAATGTCCCTTGCGGGTCTCAACCTAATTAAAGGGAAAAATAAATGTACTAAATACTCCTGTCTTCGCCAATCTACCCTTCCCCTTAAGGTGATTTTGTTCCCATCTATAGTTAAGCAATCCTCATTCATATCCCCTTGCATTTGGCATAACCCCTTGATTAAAATTAAAGGTAGATCCATTTTCTGGAAGCCGTGGCTCTTTAAGGGCATCCGCTTCTGCCACCAGCTATTTAAATGTGGTATTCCCTTTACATTTGATGAATTTATTGTTAAAGTTCATATGCCTGGCTCTTCCCTGATGCAATTTCTTACAATTACTCCAGCAATAGTAGAACATTTTGAGACACTGATGTATAGTTCCAACAATCCTGATGCGCTAAGACTGCTTCATATGCTCCACTCTAATACAACAGCCTCTATCTACTATAAGATCTCATTAAATTCTTCACCTACCCTGAGGATTGAATGACTTCGTAATGGCTGGAGAAGAGGGTGCGTACTGTAATGATAATTGCTAGAGTTGCTTACGGCGCCAGGTTCTTTTAAACATATGTTTATAGACTGCCAATATGTTAAACTATTCTGGAACTCTGTGTGGAATACCACCATCAAATGCATTTTTAACCTGACTATGGATTTTTGTTTTGATGCTCCAAGCTTCAGAGTAACTTAGTCAATAAACATGCTAGATATTTGTTTAATTTATGCTTAATGGTGGAAATCCAAAATATCACAACCAATTGGAAAAAACTAAATCAAATTCATTATACATTTTGGTGGAATTCTATATGCAATATTCACAGATTGGAAGGTTGTAATGCTTGTACCCATGAAATTAGCCCTAAATTACAACATAAATTGAAATGGCAACCATGTAATGACTTCTTATCTGTGTAATTTTGTATCAGTAACCTGTGAATCACTATTATGTAAAATTGCATGATATATTTATACCCTACCTTCATCCCCTTTCCTTCTTCCTCCTCTTGTGTGCGTTCTGTCCAGTTGGTGTGTTGTCTTGATGTTTGTTATCGTTTGTTCTCCCCTTTTATTCAAACCTCTCAAACACAGTTTGATACCATATGATATAAGGATACTTGGCATACTTTGTATTAATTCTCATTATATCCTGCTTACCTAATTTTACATCCGCTACTATTTTTGACATTTGTATTAACTGTCTTGTACACCTAATTTCTTCCAATAAAATCTTTAAACACAAAACTAAAATCTGAAATTACATATAATTGAAAGAATTACAGAAGCTACAGCACTTCCTGCGAAGCTTGCAATGGCAGGGGCGGCTTGTATAATTAGATGAAAGGTATCGGCAGACCGCATTGGCCTTGTGGCCTTGTGGCCTTGCGGCCTTGCTTTTAACAGAAACAAGCTTTTTGCTTCCCTGAAAAGATGTTGAACACTGATTCTGAGCTGGTAACTAGAACAGCTTTTTCAGGCCAAAAGTCTAACCAGCTTTTTATATTTGTTAGATCTTATGCTAATAAGCGGAGTGCATAGCTTATGCTCAGAAAAATAGAAAACCATTTTAGAAGGCATAACGGGAGATTAGCTGTGCACCTACCAGACTGGAGTTTGCAGAAGATGCAGACGGAAGGCTGGAAGGGAGAAGCATTGGGGCCATTATCCTCTATGCAGAATGGAAGGGTCGAAGTCCCTCCTTTTTTCCTTGCTTGATTTTAAAGCCACTAAATTGGATTCATGGAGGCATTTGAGTATCCCAAGTACTCTTAAAAGCTATCTGGCAAAGAGCTATTAAAATGGCTAACCCACATGCTGATGTCCCTCTACCTGTACACTGCTGCTAGGCAGTAACCACGTGGTTCCAGGAAGGCAGTGTTAGAGATGGCAACGTCCCGGGAGGGTAGCTCAGCGGCAACGTGCTCGCCTTGGAAGCAAGACAACAGGCAGCAACACAGGTTCGATCCCCGAGTCTGCGCTTAGAAATCTCTGGGTATTCAAGCGCGTTACAAATACGCAACTAAGAAAAAATAATTATGCAACTGAAAAATAAAAAAGCAATTCCTGTAACAGCGCCTCGATGTCTGCGGGCTGTGTGAGCGCTTTAAAATGCAAAATGAAATAAATAAAAACACCAACTTTATAGTGACAGTTCCTTGAGGATTGCCAAGGGAACCCCTGTTTTTTACATATATGAAGACTCCTGGTGTTAAGCCAGGAGAGGTGTTTGAAACCCTACACATTAGCGAGGGATCTGGACCAAATACAGTATTCACCCGATGGGTATCTGAGTTAGCTTTGTAGCAGGTGTATACTACCAGAACTGGTTTCAAGGGGGCTTGACATATCCCAGTACAAGCACTAGATAAGGCCCTTTTTGCTATGGAAGGGTTAACCTAAGAACGCATCCTTAGGTTCCACCCAAATACGGAGGCAAATGACCCGTATACTGGGGAGCACTGACATTCTGGTGAGACATTTTGGCACTGTCTGTGCTTAAGCTGTAGAATATAGAGCCCTGGGAGCTGCACCGCCAGCACCCAGACCAGTAATAGCAGGGGAGGAAGGAACACTTCCATTCCAGACCCTCAAAACCTTTTTGGGCACTTGCCACACAAGGCGGGAGGAAATCCCTAGATGGTATTCCACTAAAGTGAGCCAGCTAGAGACAGCCTACCCTCAAGTCACTCCTCGGCAGAGGGCTTTAGCAGTTATAATGCAAACAGGTTTTAATCCACCTATGGAACACTGTGAATAGTTGGGTTTCACTGTACAGTTGGTTATACCTTCATTTAATTTTGACTCCTTCAATGATAGTACTAACTCCAATTTTGGAAGAACTCTGAGGGAGAACAGGCAGCACTGAGTTTAGGACTAGCAATAGCTGGGGGCAATCATTCCATGATGGCGGGAGTATTCATGCCCCTCATAAAAGTTGAGTCAATGAGACTAGAATTCTTCAGACGCCTGGCAGTATTGCCCAGTGACCAAGAAAGGAAACTCCTGTTTGGACCCATCGTGACAGCTACTTACAGGTCCCTAGGCAGAGGTCACCTGGGTAGAACCCTGGGGAAGGGCAAAGGAAAGAATTAGGTGAGAATAAGCACTCTTAAAGGGCACCACCTACTAGTACCACTGGTATGAGACCGAAACAAGGCAGAAATGCCTTCTCAGCTAGAGGGAGAAAGGGAAGGACACATGCTTCAAGTATGCCCCCTGCCAAAGAAGAAAGGGAGACCTTTAGTTGCAGGACAATATCTGTACAAAGAGACAGTGCAAGCCCCAGACAAGAAGCTAGTTGGGGTTGGAGACCCTACAAGGGCAAAAGTGGTGATAAGAGTACCTATCGGTTAAGGGATCTGGCACAGCGTAGGCAACGATAAAGATACAGAGGTGAAGACTATCCTTCATCACAGAACGAGAAGAAGCAGGGCTCGACACCCAAGGGAGAGCAGAAGCCTGTCAGGAGGGGGGAGAAGAAAGGAAGTAAACTACAGCTATAAGAGTGGACAATGGCAGACGCTCTAAACCAGACTGGCTAGTGGTACATTTGGATTCTGGCACACAAGTCTCCATATTTAAAGAAAGACGAAAGAAGCTTTCACATCACATTTCTACTAATCAAAAACTCAAGGTTAGTACTCCCACAGGAGAAGTGGTTGAGGACATTAATATGCATAAACTTGAAGGTGAACATCCAAAGGAAATGGAGGCACTATGTTGGCCTAATTTGCATATAACACAAGATGACTTTTTAGCAGAACATGATTGGTCTAGGCTATATGTTAGGGAAACCCCTACAGGGAGGAAGTCATTAAACTAACTCTTTCAGATGAGGTTGAGTGACATGCAGTGAACCTCTATGCAACCTCATGGGCTATTTTAGGTGCAGCACAGTTTTACAAGACGGGCCTTGCAAATTCTTTAAAATCCCATTAGACCTGCCGGGCGAGGTCCTTAATTTAGATATTCGACCTAAGAGGAATCCACTAGCCCCATGGTATCGGGTGAAAAAATATTTACAGCTGGTTTCTATGAAACATTGCTTGTCACCAAAAGCACACTTCATATTCGGTGCAGTGCTGCCACCCAAAGGCTAGCCATGCACAGTGAAACCTTTATTTGCCATTTACTGCAAACCGTTTGTTTTCAGTAAATGTCAAAAACGTTTAAAAAATCCCCATACTCACCAGCAGGTTCGAGTACCCTGCAAATGATACTTGCCCTTCAAAAAAATCTCCTCGTCAATGCGAGTGGGCTAGTAGAATTTGCAAACCCTACAAGAATCATGTAGGATATGACATAGACTGCCCGCCACATAAAATGCCAGTGTTTGCAACACCAACGGAAGCAATATTCAATGAAAGCACAGGCCATTCCACATTTGAAAATCATTGTGGATTAGTTATTAAACCAAGGGTATCATATACAACAGGAAAGCCCCTACAATGCAGCATACATACATACTGGGCATGTGCATGGCATATACTGCACAGATGATGACTTGAATGAATTAGAGATGGTGGGATGTCATTAGGCCACCAGCAGCTAAAGGCTACATTTTCGTCTTCAGGAAATCTAGAATAGCCAAGTATTGGATCTTTCATAGATTCACATGCTGTGAATATTCCCCTGCATCAGGCTGGGAATCCTTGGTTACATATTGTTTTCCTTGCCTAAAGCAAAGAACATTTTCACTGTGCAAGCTGTCACCGTCCTCGGGGGTGCTTTTGGTGCCAACCAATGGGCCATCGAGTAGTTGGATGACCATCCAATTCTCCTCAGATTTTAACTGCGTGTCCTGTTAATGGAAGTCCTTGTCTTTTCTCCTGAGAAAATATTGCTTCAGTGAAGGAAAAACGAGCGTTTCTTCAGAAAATAGTTGTAGTTTTGGACATCTACAAGGAAGTCTCTTTGTCTACTTCAACAGATAAGGGGGAATGGAAGGCAAAAGGAAATCCTTATTTAAGGCCTGTGCCACAGATGGCCCCAAATATGTATTCGAGGGAAGACCGGCACACCAACTGTATCTACTGCTTGTACCTGAACCACACAGTAGAGCAGTGTGATATTTGTAAGGGCTTTAGTTCCAAGACCCTGAAGGACAGGAATGGCGTATTGTCTGTTGCCTCAATGAGGGAAGCATTCACCCTGAGTCTAATTACCCCTCTGACTCACCAGCAGTATGGCCATTTCCAAGGACAAGAGACCACGTTCTAAAGAAAGAGCGAGATCAGAAGAAAGACCACATAAGAAATAGAAGTGTCACAAAGCTGTTGGTGAGCCGCCGTCGGTGCGGGAGGCCTCGTCAAAGGAAACGGTGCCTTGATGCCTCTAAAACCCCAATCGTTATCAGGCAAACGGTTGATGGAGTCGGCGAGAAGCCCATTGTCGTCAAAAACACAAACCAACACGAAACTCACAGGTTGAAGGTGAGACAACCCTCAACGGAGTTGGAGGTGACAAGCCAAATGACAACAGCCCCATCATCGGGTAAACGGCACAAGTCACAAATCCCTTTGACGACAACCACATTGTTTGGTAAGCACCATAAGCCGACGAAGGCTCCTATGATGGATCAGGCAAAAACAGTCCCATCATTGAGCGCACAAACCTCGTAGACAACCTCGCTGATGCCCTCATTGACTAGTAAACATTAGTCAATTATATGGCAGTCGATGGCAACACTGGTTCCTCTGTCGTCAACGATGCAACAGCAGATCACCTCAATGAAAAGACCCAAGCCGCAGGTTAATAAACCTCCTCCTACAGCGTATACACCACCTAAGCATAAGTCGTCACCGACCCAGTCGATGGGAAAAAAAAACCTCCTTCAACCATTAAAGGCACTGAGCAGACTGGGGCTGTTATCCCAGGTAAATGAACTCCTAATGGAATGCCAGGAAGAGGAGCTCATCCCACAGAGACCACTCTACAGCAAAAGGGCACTCTGCAACAGGAGGCAGGACATCTGTAGGGGATTCCTCCACCGGTCTCACCCATTGCTAAGATTATCCCGGCAGACATCCTGCAGCACAAGATAGACACTGACTTTGAAGCACAACAGGCAGAGCAGGCACAGGTTTCGGACTCTGAAGATTCAGTGATCATGCAGGAGCCACAGCAACGGCTTATGTATTCTAGACTTCTCCCCAACTCCAGGGAGAAAAAATGAGAAATGATGGGCAATAGTCTAAAACATAGTTTAAACATATTTTGAATGAAAGTTCCTATGTAAACACTTTGAGCAAACGAGGCTCAAGGCGTTTACATGGGAGTATCCATTTTGCCATTTCAGGCAGCCTCCTCAGCTCTGCCCTGGCGGCACTGAACAAGCAGTAAAAGTCCCCTACTGGGAGCTTTTGCTTACTGAAGCCAGAGCAGAGCTGAGGAGGCTGCCTTCACTTTCATTTTACATATTTGGTGCTCCCCAAGCACACGGAAGCATAGAAAACGTAAAATGAAGGCAAAAAGCAGAGGTGCGGCAATTACAAATTCGACGTTGTATTTGTGATTGCTGTGGTTGGAAAACCACAGAAATCATAAATACAACATCATTGTTATTCTGACTGCGGCTGTTTTTGCGTGGAGTCTTCTGGGCTCCCGCAACCCTGTAAATACTGCAGTATTTACAAATACAACAACGTTGTATTTCTCACTGCAGCGGCTTTCGCTTGGAGTCTCCTGGACTCCCTCAGGGTTGAGGGAGCTCAGGAGACTCCATGCGAAAGCTGCTGCAGGCAGAAACACTGCAGCATTTTGAAACACAACCACGTTGTGTTTCTGCCTGCCTTGGCTTTCACTTTGAGTCTCTCTTTAGAAGCTGATGTTTTCTTTCTAAGTTTTCTCCAGCCCGGAAAACTAAAAAACGCAGCTAGTGCTTAAGAAATTAAGAAATAAGCACTTACCGAGATGCAGCTTTCCTGCCTGCTGTCTCTGGTCTCCGTCCTCCGCCACCAATGAAGCAAAAGCCACCCAGTGGTAGCTTTTGTTTATTACAACTGGCTGGCTTTTGCTTCATTAGTGCCGGAAGGGCAAGCACAGGAGGCATCCATTTCACAAAATGGAGGCCTCCTAGTGCTTCCCATTTTTAAGTTTGAGCTTCATTTGCTCAATACTTTACATAGGGACTTTAAAAAAATATATTTTTTAGATACGTTTTTTATTATTGGCCATCTTTTTAGCCAATAATATTTTTGAGCGCCCTATTCCTTTAACAACAATGCCTGGATGAGGCACTCCACCCAAAACCGGGACCAAGTCATCTGGGTGGCAAAAATGTGAGCCCTGTAACAACACAGGCGCTCTTGTCCCTGCAGGTTCTGTCATCTTTACAGAGGGTTATTACACAACTGGATACCGCCTTACCTAAGCTGCACCAAGTACAGCCACAGGTTCCACCAATGCAGGCACCCATACATATCGCACAGCAACATCGATCACCCACTCCCACAAGGGCAAGGTCTAGATCCAGAAGTAGGACACAGGCCTCCTGAGGACCCTCAAGACCCTGTTTACTGGTGGGATCCATGGGCAGAAGCGACTGACCCATTCCTCACAGGTCCCCAACACCCCTCGGCAGGGACACTTGCCACATCGAGTGCAAGAACATGAGGAAGGGGAACTGACAGACGGGGATGCTCCCCAAGATACAGCGACATCAAATACCACACAGTCGCGACAGAGCGATGACTATTGGGATACGAACACACCAGTCGAACCTCCAGATGAGGCACAAACTCCCTCTTCCCCGCCGGACAACATCTCAGCATTTCATAGCATGATTACAAATACCTGCCAAGAATTCAGCTTAGTTTCATCGGGGGACAAAAGGGAATGCTTCCTCTTTGATCATATCGGGAAAGAGAAGAAAAGCAGTGGTCTTCATACTAATTTTAGATCCCATATGGGAAGGTGGTCTAAAAATTATGAGGCATCGGTTTACAGAGCCTGCCGTAAAGAGCGGGTTAGCCAAAAAGTGTTATCCACTAGACTCCACCCTGAAGTACCTCACCTCACAACCATCCCCAGAATTTGTCATTTTGGCGGCAAGCAGGTCGGAAGCCCTGCTTGGAAAAAGAGTGTGGTGCACCCGGAGAACGAGGGTCGCAAGCAGGAGGCTTTTGGCAAGAAAGTGCTGGTGATGGCCGTGACCAGTCAAGGTGGCCAATTCCCTGGCCATAGTCTCAGGATATGACCGTGAGATGTGGCATAGGCTGGCCCCCATACTGCAACATCTCCCAGAACAGAAAAGGAAAGAGGCAAAGGCAATCCTCAAGGAAGGGGAGGAGGCGTCAAATCACAGTATTAACATCGCCGTAGACCTTGCAGAGGCAGGCTTTGAACAAATCAGCAATGGAGTGGTGTTAAGAGGGCCAGGGTTGGCTCAGATGTACAGACTTTAGATCGGAAGTGCACCAGAAAGTGATGGACATGCCTTTTTGAAAGAGGTAAACTCTTCAGACGTCAGAAAATGGTATCGACAGAAAATGTCAAATAAAATGCTGAATGCACATTTACTGCACATTCAGTGATGTCAGAAAATGCTGAATCCCATACATCTGAACAAGGGGTGGGGGGTGGATTGCGGGATGCCCCCCTACCCCCTTTACCCTAGTACGGTAAAATGTGTGCAGGGGCTGGTGGGGGTGTCTCCCGCACCCATTAAATGGATCGTGCAGAAATAATAGTTTTCTTAAAAATAAAAGTAAGCAGCAAAGGAAGTTCCTGCCCACTTTAGGGTTAGGGAACTAATGTCTGGAACAGAAAGAGGAAAGTCAAGATATTTTGGGATGTACAAGCTACCTCAAAGCGAAAGAGCGAGAAACAGAAAATATGCTCCGGAGAATAGAGACATTTATTTTTCAATGTAACGCAATAAAATTAGAATTAAATAAGAATAAATGATTGAATATTTTTCCGGTTAAATTAATGGGGTTGATGAACAACAGTATTATGTGGTTCATGAACAAATGGTGAAAACTATCAACTTAAATTGGATTTGGTATTGCATTGTATCAAGCCAATTAAATAAGTATGATTTAATGGGCTAAGGGAAACATCTAAAAATATATATATATATATATATATATATATATATATATATATATTATATTCATTGCCAATAATTAGGCACAGAGATTAGCTCATATTTACTAAGTAGATTTAATATTGGATACTAGAATGCCACAAAGCAAACGTCAACGCAATAACAAACAAATGCTTCTATCTTTAGATCGAGCAATGACTTCCAAATAGAAACAAAACACTATGAGAAAAGAAAATTCGGAGGAACCGCAGTCTTCTGTTTGATAGCCAAACTATGGAATTCATTATCAAATGAAATGGGAACAAAGGAAGAACACCTAACTTTCAGAAAACAACTGAAATCCTGGCTATTAAAGAGCTAACAATAAAACAACCCAGAGCCAAACAGAAAATAACTAACCACACCCATCCTCTTTTACACACCTGCATATCTCTCACATACTACACACGCCCAAAAGGGCAAGCAAAACTACACACAAAAACACACAATCCAAACACCCACTGCTAACCATGCCACATGACCAAACAGTTGCAAACAACCTAGACACTGAACGCTACCCCTCTGGACACTAAAAGTCCAGTGCACATAACAAAGCACACACAGAAAGCTGACAGAATTTCTTGAGGGCTTTGAGAGCCATTGTTATTGAAGGTAAGCCCATTTGGGCGTTTATGTTCGGCGTGGTGTTCTGCACCACAGTAATTTCATTTTGGGCCGCAGCAGTCTTCTCATGTCCTCCGCGCTGCCAATTGCCCTGCATTTTCACCAGCCACACGTGCATGGAGCACCAGCTCTGTGGGCCAATCCCAATCTTCATCATGGCTGCCCTCTTCCTCGGCACTGGAGTGCCTCAGAGGGTTGCCATACCAACGGACTAGTATTGCTCCCGATTGGTTGCTTTTACTGTTACGGGGCCAACCGGGAGCAAGGACCAAGACCCACACAAAGGCCTGTATCTGGCCCTGTCTGGAACTGGAGGGAGCCCCCCCTTGTTGCCGCAGCTCCTGCATCTCCCAGGCCCACGCTGCACACTGAACTTTTCTATCTTCCCTGCATACTGGATCCTTGAACAATGTGCCACCACTCGGCACCGGTAAGCGCGCCGGACCACCTGTGCCGAGCAAAAAACATCCATCTGACTGCCTGCTGACTCCTCTTTCCACTGTTGCACAGCCTGACTGCTAACTGTCTCCTCCTCCTGACCCAATTCACATGGCTAATCCCCTACAGCCTGCTTTCTGATGCCTGCTTGTGCCTAACCTACTCTTCCTAAGAGCAACTTAAACATCTATGCCCTCCATACTGCTCTTTGGCAAATCGAAATCTAGGTGCGTTTTTAAATTGCTGCAACCTGCATTTTGTGCTTTTTAAGTGCTCTTTGGCAAATTCAGAACTAGGTGTGCTTGCTAGGTGTGATTTTTAAATGATCAGCTACTGTCGGCTAATAGGCCGCCTGGTGAATTGCTGTGCATGTGCACTATCGCTGCCTATCCCTTTACTCCCCTCTCTCCATCTCTCCAATCTACTCTAACTGCCATTCTATTACATATCCTACATATCCTCCCTCTCTCACGAAGTCTGGAAGAAAAAAGTTGAAGAAAGATCTCATTTTCTCTAATCCTGGCTTACCTATCGCAGACACCTATCTCTGCGCTGCTTCCAGAGAGAATGTCACTGATATCCTCTTTTCTGTCCACTCTCCAGACCTTTGGACACCTCATCTGATCTCCACTCTCTCCCCTTCCTCTTCCTCATTAATGGTGGCCCTAGATGGGAAATTTTGTTGGTGGGCTTCTCATACATGAATGTCTATCACAATGGCACTATCATGGCTCAGGGTCCTCAAGCTAATCTCCTCCTCTTTGACCGGCGCCTGCCGTCTCATCAACTTCCTTCCCGCTCCTATTATCCCTCCTTCCTCTGAGCACCTCCTTCAGCACCTCCGACGGGTGTACCACCTCCCTGTACTCCCTCGGAAAACCTTCATGGGTGGTGACCGGCTTCACATGGCCACACTAAATGCTTCTTCTGCTATCAAACATTTTTCCGACATCTGCCTCCTCCTCGAAGACTTTGATCTCAACGCCCTTGCTCTCACCGAGACGTGGTTCAATGCTAGTTCAGTCACTGCTTTTGACTCTCTGATGGCTACAAGATCATCTCGAAGCCTTGTCTCAACTGTGTTGGCTATGGAGTAGCCTTGATCTTACCTGAGTGGGTGCCCTTCTTCCCTCATACCCACCCAGCCCTACTCTTCCTTTGAAAGCCTGGTCTGCAAGCTTGACATCTCGCCTACTAACTCGCTGACCATTGCCACGGTCTACAGGCCCCCGGGCCCCATCTCCTCTTTTCTTTCAGAATGGGACGATTTCTCCTCCTCTCTCCTGACTTCCACCTCTAAACTGCTCCTTCTGGGTGACTTTAACATCCACTTAGATTTTTCCTCACAGCCTCCACCCTCTTCCGTGACCTCTGCACCTCTCTATTCTCCCCTCTGTTCCTACCCACTCAGCTGGACGCACTCTTGATGCCTTCATCCATACTGATATATTGCTCTCTACCCATCTCACCACCCCTCTCTCCTGATCTAACCACTCCTTCCTCTCCGCCCACCTGAGACCTCTCAGCCCTCTGACCGAACCCCCCCAAGCTCTGCCAGCCTTGTTTGCAGACATCTGTCCGATGACATGAGTATCAGTTGCTGAATTCCCTTGCACCTTTATCTACCACCCTCCCCCCTACTGACTCAACTATTGACTCTGCTCTCAACAATCTCCTTCTCGCTATCACTTAAACTCTCGATATTCTTGCCCCGGTCATGAGGATCCATCTGAAAACTGTCACCAAGCATAGCACTTGGTACAATTCTGATCTATCAGCCCTGAAACGCAACTACATGGCTGCTGAATGGAAGTGACAGTCTTGGAGTGCATCCTCTGATAAACTGGCGTGTCGCCTTCTCCAAAGGGAATGCTGTCCTTCCATTTGCACCCAGGCCCGCATCTCTAGAGCTTTTAACATGGCTGAACTCCCAGGCCCTCTGCACTGCACTGGCCACCCACGTCACTGCTAAAACTCTGGACATCCTGAGTTCTCTCTGCCCCAACCCCCCCCCCCCCTAACCCCCAGATCCTCCTACCACCCTCACCGCCCGCCCCCCTCCACTCTTTCCTCCTATCACATCGGATAAGGTCACTAGAGCTCCCTTGCCCCTGCACTGGCTGATTTCTGTAATCACTCTCTTGCCACTGGCTCTTGCCCCTCTTCCCTCAAGCACTCCCTTGTGAGCCCCCTCCTGATAAAGCCTTCTACCAACCCCTCATGTCTGGCTAACTAACGCGATTGAAGATTAGGGCACGTGGCAGAGCCCTGAAAAACCCAGGTGGGTATGCTTAAATTAACAAAAACTTCAGGGTGAGAGGTCACAACGTTCCAACATTATAGCAAATATAACAATCACTTCTTACTGCATTATTTTTCACAAAATGTATTTAATGTCATCTGGATAAATCTGGATAATGTTGGTGGGAATAGAGCACCCAGAGATGTTTAGAAAAAACAATACATATAGGTATGATCCAGTATGACAGGCTGGATCTCAATGCAATAACAACAACAGATAACTGCTACTATTGATTGGTTGATCATTTCAAATGTGCAGTCACAAGAATAAACATAAACCCACATCAATGGACCTATATACAAAAAGCACATTAACAATGCTTCAAATGTACACTATTTGAAGCATTGTATACGCTTTGATTTATTCATTAAAAAATATACTTTCCACCACTCGATGGCACTGTAGCGTTTCATTTGTCAGCAGCATAGCCTTTCTTACACATGATGGTGAATTTCCAACCGAAAGACCAAATCTGTGACAGCTAAGCGAGCAACACAATAAAGCATGCACCCTTTTAAAATGTGTTCATACCCATAACGTCTAATAGCTTGATATGCCAAAAAGTAAAGTTTGCTTTGATGTCCTTAGGTGAATATTCTTTAATAACCATACATAACACGCTGGAAGTTTGTGACGAATCTCCAAACCTAAGTGAGTTTAAGGCACAACTTATTTTTTGGGGTGTTTTTTAAAGCGCTGAAAATAAAGTGGATAAATCCAGGATGTTTTGCCTTTTGCATCTTCTAGTTTTCCATGCAGGATGTGGAAAATAAAAGGTGCAGTGATATTATTTTGGCACAAAATGCTGCTATAAGGATTTACATGTTATGATGATTTACTATGCAAGTAAACTGTATGGACAGTATTATTGTAGGTCTTGACACCCAAAACAAAATGTTTTGTTCCAAGTAAAGCGCGTAAGAAGGTGGCCATGCCCAAATTGAACGAGCGTGTTAAAATCCCAGCTTTGCTGTTTAGCGTAAGTGTGTGATGCTGGGCAAATAATGTAATCTCACTCTGACTTCAGTTGCAAAAATTGGAGTGCTTATAAGTTTACACCCTTACAAAAGGACAGTTTTAATAAGTGTAGGGGCACATTGGTGTATACTGGTGTTCCTCTGCTAGTGGCTCCAATACTGCTGCATAGAATTGCATTATTGCTGCACTGGCCCTCCCCCATTCTTGTAACACTGGATTTGAAAGGCAGACAGTGTCACCAGCCAGTCAGTGCACTAGAGATTCTAGTATAGCGGACTGTGGTAGAACCAACATTACATTTTCTCCCCTGTTGCTCTCAGCCACTGAAGGTGCTTGGGCCGTCCAGAGTACTGCCCCACACTCTGCAATGCCCTGTTATGCTAGGATATTGAGTCTTTAATTGCACACCATCTGCCATTTTCACACTTTCTAGGACCTTCAGGTTCTGCAAGAAGTTGGTGTTTCAAACTCAAAGGAGGGAGCAGTTAACTGGTTGTAACATTGAAGCTGCACTAGAATATTCTTATTACAATGAGTAATGAAGTTAGATGCCCCTACACAAGTAAGTGTGCCATTCCTCCACAGTCTCTCAAGTTAGAGCCTCTCCCAACATTTTAAGGGTTAGCCCCAGCCTACATTTTAGCCTACGTGCACCCCTGGATGTGCGCACTTGCATTTTGATAGGTAGGGAGGTGAGGGAAGTCTTTCCCCCAAACTGGCGATGTTAAAGTTTTACTGTGTGTGCTCAGAAAAATGTAGTTGAACAAACGCAGTAAAACTTTAAAGCTGTTACTTTCAAGAAAGTCTTCCATCACCTGTCTGCATATTGCGCTTTAAAATATACTATTCAATAGTTGTTCCCCACACCAGACCATGGAAGGAGTTGGGTAGAACAGTGGGGGCAGAGCCTCCAAGTTTGCCCTACCTATTTTCTGAAGCGGTCCCTCCCATCACAACTTAATTCCCCCCTCCTTCCTCTGAAATGTAGGTTTTGTTGTACCCCTGCATGGGAGAGATGTCAGATAGGTCGGCTTACTCTCACAAGCCACCAGCCAGCCCCAGCTCTCCCCTCAAATGTTTGCAATAAAGGGGCGGGAGCCAACACCTATGCAATTATTCCTTTACTTGCTGCCTGTTGTAAATCTGCTCTGTAATGTATAATTTATAAAGGTATGCTGGCTGCAGTAAGACGTGTGCTTGCTGTTGGGCTATACCACGAGGGATGGGCCATTACCCCATGCAGGGATCAACGGTTCCATTAGTCTGAACTGAATATATTTGCCAATCGCATATGCAGAGAGGCTATGTGCCACTGGCGCATGCAGAAAAGAGATGCTCAGTTAGCATGTGCAGAGAGGAGATTTGCTGCTGCATGTGTACGGGGGCTATGCCAATAACAGGTCGAAAGGGAGTATGTGTTCTTACATAGCGCTTTTAGCCAAATTCCTTCAGCTTTTAAGCACTGTGGTAACGGTTATTATCCCATTTCGAATGGCACTTGATTTATTACAGCAAAACAGAGCAGAATGCCAGGGGAGCACTGTTGGGCATTGTGGTGGGGGCTGGCGAGGACATGTTCGAGGCTGAATAAGGAAAGGGGAGAGGGAAAATCGGGTACATCTGGCCCCAGTACATTTTGTCAATTTCCAGCAATGATAGTAAATTGTGTGAACAGTCATTCTTCATCATTGCATTTCTTGTAAGAAAGAAGCAACTCCTCTGCGGTCTTCCCTCTGCACCACACCCATCAAGGCTGCATCACGTAATTGGAACTTGGGACGTGCAGGCCGCCCTCCTGCCCATTAGCTTTCCACCCTTTCTTTGGATGCAACGTTTTAGCCCTTAAAACTGCCAGAGAGGAGATGTGCTGTTATAGCATGGGCAGAGGAGATGCTATGTTAGCACTCGCAGAGAAGAAATGTCCCCATAGTACGTAATTAGTAAAGATGTGTCGTTTGCACGTGACATGGAACAGAAGTGCAATTAGCATGCAGAGCCGAGATGTGCCGTTAGCATGCAGAGCCGAGATGTGCTGTTAGCATGTGCATAGACAGGATGTGGAATTTGCACATGCTAACTACACATCCCGTCGCTGTACAGGATGTGCAGTTAGTACATGCAGAGAGGATACGTCCCATTAGCAGATGCGTAGAAGGCATGTCGTTAGCATGCACATCTCCTCTGTGCACATGCATGCAGTTATAACAAATGTACAGAGAGTTGTCCCACTTGTATGTGCGCAGAGAAGATACACCATTAGCAGACGAGAAGAGATGTGCCAATAGCATGAGCATATAAGAGATTGGAAGTCACTATGGGTAGAGATATGTCCTGTCAACGTGTACAAATATCAGGCTTGCTAAACAGAACATGTTCTATCAATACGTGAAAACAATGTCTGCCATTAGCATATTCATAGAGATGTGCTGTTAGCATGCGCACGGTGTAAATGTGCAATTTCCACATGCAAATGACAAAAATTTTTTCTTCAAATGCTAACGGCACATCTCTGAAAATGCTGTAAGTAGATGTGCCTTTACCATGTGCACAGAGTACGTGGCATACTCGTTAGTATGTGTCGAGGAGATGCGTAGCTAGCATGTTCAGGGAGGATATATGCCATTATCAAGTGGAGTTATGTGCTGTTACAATGTGCCCAGACGGGAAGTGCCGTTTGCATGTGGAGTGAAGGGCTCTTCACAAGCCAGACAACTTTGATCTACAACGCTTTTGGTCTATGGGTCTGATTTTACGTATGCATTGGGTGTATGTGTTGGATAAGTTTTACTCTCTTTCAGAGGACAAAACAAATTTTTACTCTCATAAAATTGCATTTACTCTCTAATTTGAAAAATCATGCGTAAAATACTCTCACCTCAAAATCTTATCTGGAGCCCTGCTTCCAGTGTTATGCAGATGACACCCAACTCTTATTCAGACTCCCCTCTGCATCTCTTCCGACTTCCTCTGTCATTCCTTATTGCCTGTCCACCATCCAATCTTGGTGCACCTCCAATGATCTCTGTCTCAATGCCAGCAAGACTGAGAGTCTTCCTATCGGGACTCATGTTCCCTCTTTTCTCCCCTTACTCTGGCCAAACTCTATGGGCTCTCCCCACTCGCCTTCCTCTGAAACCAGAAACCTGGCAGTTTTATCTTCGACTCCTCTCTCTGTCTTTCATTCCTCACATCTTGGACCTTGCCAAGAAGCCCCCTTTCCCAGGCCCGGTGGTAAAGGAACTGATCAGGGAGTTTGGGGACTTCAGTGGCTTACGGGTGGCCTATGGGCGAATTGGGAGAAATCGGCGGGGCTGCTGAGGTGGGGGAGTGGGGGCGGTACTACCTGACTGCCCATTAACCGTAGCCCAAGGGACAATTAAATAAATGGGGATCCACATATGCCCGGACAAACGCACTTCCCTGCGGATCAATCTCAACCTGATATTGGCTAGAGCCAAGACAGATGTCCTCCACTGGAACCCCCTCCTGGTGTCGTTGCTGGGACATGCAAATCTGTTTAAGATGCTGACCCTCCCACGGTTGTTAAATGCCGTCCCGAACACACCCATGAAGATCCCAGCCAAGATGTTCCGAACCATAGAAGGGATTCAGCGACAGGCGAAATGGAGGGGGTGGAGGGTAAAACGGCAAGAGTAACACTGCCCTCCCAGACCAACCTAACCCTGGTGAGGTTGGTCTGGGAGGGCAGGGATAGAGTTACCGGACGTCCAGGAGTATTACTGTGCCTCACAGTTAGCAGCAGTGAATGAATGGGTCCTGTGGGGGGCTGCGGCTGGTGTACATCGGATGAAACATACAATCGAACATAAACGGTTGGTCCCCCAGGGCTGGGCACCAATGAGCAATTCACTTACATGCGGTTACACCACCCCTTGAGTCACAAGGGTTAAGAGGAGTGGGACCTACCGGAGTGATCTCTGCTGGAGGCTAACCTGCTGGACGGGAAACTGCCGGGGAGGGTGGCCACTACACTTTATTAGGCAATTAATAACTTTGCTACTGGTCCGATGAGCAAATTGAAGGAGAAATGGGAAGAGGACTGGGTGGGGGTGTTGGGTTCTGCGAGGGAGGCGGGGTCTCTAGTAGGTTGAGACTGGTTTGGTACAAATGTATCCATAGGGTTTACTTCACCAGGGTCAGGCTCCATAGGATGGGGAGGGCAGGGGACCCCAATTGTGTTAGGTGTGAATAGGGCAGGGCCACATTCATTCACACTGTGTAGTTGTGCCCCAGATTACGACGGTTTTGAGAGAGGGTACAGTAATCGGTGGGGGAGGTGGTAGGGAAACCTATACCTAATTGCCCAAAGTTTTGTTTGTTGCAAATATAGGGGGAGATGGACTTTGATGGCAAGTGACTGGAGCTGATAAAGACTGCATTGATGGTGGCTAAAAGAGACATTGAGGCAAACTGGGCAAGTGTTCTCAATTTGGCTGGCGGGTATGGACCACTGGTGTGCGATGGAGCAATGGGTGTATTCCAACTCTACCTCCTCAGAGGCATCCTCCCTTTTCCCCAGAAGCGTAAGGTCGCCAGAGTTCTGGTACTCTCCAGGCTGTACTATTGTAACAGCCGCTTCCTTAATCTACCTTCTTTTGTCCACCACCTCCAGCTAATTCAGACTAGGACTGCGAGACTTCTCCTTTGCCTCAAGCCCAGGGACCGTATCTCTCCAGCCCTAAAATCTTCCCACTGGCTTGCACACGCCGAATGTTCACAAGGCCTAGTAGGACCGCTATTGTATTTTGCTCTTCACTGTTAGATTCTATTGTCTTGCTGTTCCCTTGTTCCTTCCCTTTGCCCTGTGGGCTCTTTGAAGCACAATTTTTTGATGTATAAGCGCCTTACAAATGCCCAATAAAATAATTACAAATAAGACCCGCATAGACACCAGTTTCTCCTGGTTCTGCAAGCATCAACAGAACAGCACAACTTCTTTCCTTTCCCCATTTCCCTTACTAACCAACCCCACCCATTTTTCTTACAGAGCCAAGTGAACGCAAATTGCAGTGGTGCGTGGTATAAATCATCATAACCTAGTTCGGCCATCTTTTGATATATTTGTTGCAAGGAGTAAATTAGTCCCTTTTTTTTTATTGGTAGGGAATTACTTAACAAGCAATTTAAAATGACACCGGAGTGTGCAGGATGCCAGAAAACGCATAGGAATTCTATCGCGGATGGTCGCTGTACGGGATACAACATGAAAAGATATCTAATATATATATATATATATATATATATATATATATATATGTGTGTGTGTATGTGTATATATATATATATATATATATGTAATCATTGGCATCAATTGGGCCGAGAGAGGCTCATATTTACAAAGTAGATCTTGGTAATAATATTCTAACTATAATGGCAGAAATAGTTTGCCCATCTTTTATTATATAAAGAGAAAACCAGTCCTTCTTTTATTTCGATTAGGGAGTTACATAAGTAATTTGAAATGGCACCAAGTGTCTAGGACGCCAGAACACACAGGAATTATACCACTCAGCCCTACAGTTAAGGTGCGTAACGTGCCTTTTTATGCATATAATTAAAGGAAATACGGATGATTTATTTTTCTACTGCGTACCATGTACGCTGGATTTATTAATTAAAAAAATACTTTCTGCCACTAGATGGCACTGTAGCAAGCAAGCTCCTGCCTTGAGGCAGGCAGACCCTTCCCTTGACAGTCTCTCTCTGAAGCATGTATCCTAATCAGTGATCTCAGTGAGGGGGAGCGAATGGGAGCAGTGCTTTTTTTGTTTTCCCCCATTACCATTCGTATACTTTTATTTTAAAAAGAAACCGCTCCGGAGCGCTCCTTTCAAAGTAAAAGTATAGGAACGGTTGCAGCACTGCTCTGTCTGATGCAGGCTGCAGACAGTTGACAGATGGCAAAGCCTTGGCCCACGTCTGCACATTGAGGTGCGGTGCCGTTCATTTCTGCACGTGCCCCTCACTATGCGCAAGCGTGGGCCAGTGACCAGCAGCCTCTGTCGGAGTTGGACTGCGCCAGGCTTTGAATTTACCTCCTGCAGGCTGCGTTGCCAGACAGGGAGGTAAAGGGGGGTCACAGACTGAGGCCAGTGTAGTGGGTCGGGAGAGAGGGATGGTTCAGTGCCGTCCCTCTCTCCCGACCTGAGCATTTTTTATTTCTTTTTGGTGCGGGCGGGAGGGAGGTCACAGGGCCAGGCCAGATGCTGGGTCGGGAGAGAATGACGGTTCAGTGCTGTCCCTCTCTCCAGACCCGAGCAGCATTTTGTACTGCACTGCAGTAGTAAAGTGCATAGTACGGGCGGGGTGTCAGGCTCCAGCCAGGCCAGATGACTAGTGGGTCGGGAGAGAGGGATGGTTCAGTACCATCCCTCTCTCCCGACCTGAGCATATTGGACTGCACTGCAGTAGTCTGCAGTGCAGTACGATATGTCTGCAGTGCAGTGTGCAGGCAGGAGCTCAGGGGCCAGCCAGGCCAGATGACTAGTGGGTCGGGAGAGAGGGACGGTTCAGTGCCGTCCCTCTCTCCCGACCTGAGCATTTTTTTATTTGGTTTTGGTGCGGGCGGCAGGTCACAGGGCCAGGCCAGGTGCTGGGACAGGAGAGAAGGAAGGGTCAGTGCTGTCCCTCTCTCCCCACCCGAGCATATTGTACTGTACTGTACTGCACTGCAGTAGTCTCGGTTCAGAGGATAGCGCACAGAAGCTGCGTGTTTCCACGTCTGAGGCAGTGAGAGACTTTTTGGGCCAATATGGGCCAGTTTTATGAGTTACTTAACTATGCAGATAGTAGTTTTGACCAGTGTTGCCGAATAAATATTCATTAAAATGCTCAAGTTTTGTCCCATTTGAAATAAATACCTCCCCCTTGGGTAAACAGTGTCACAAAAGGAATGAATTGCCATTTGCAACTGTGGGCCACTTTTTCATTGGTGCCCAAGACAATGTTATGGCCCAGTCCGACCGCAGGGGAAAATGAATACAATTGAGAGCAGATGGGTAAAGTTGGAGACCACATGAACCCAGAGCATTTGCAGACTGAGGGCATCCATTGCTTTTCTTACCTATGCGAGCATAACCAGGCGCCTAGAAGCTATCCAGCAACCTGGCACTATAAAATTCATAAAAAATAGAACAAACACACAGGTGAATAATTAAACTGCATTGCACTGGGTAACACAAGCAACCCCGGCACCACCTTTTTTAAATAATATAATGGGAAATGCAGTACAGCTCTAAGTAAATGTTTATTAAACATGTTCAAAGTCCTCTGTAAATGGAAAGTGATTCTTACCTTAATCCGGTCCCATGCAGGTGGTAGAATCAGAATCATTTGGGGGGGGGGTTGATGAGATAGTTCGCTTGTGTTGCCCCAGAGGACACTGATCCAAGGCCCCTCCAAGTCAGACCGCCAACGCCGTCTCCTGGGATGAACAGCCTCGTCCTGGCAGGGTGCGGGCAGGAGGTCAGGGGACAGCCAGGCCACCCATAATGTCTAATAGTTTGATGCTAAAAACTAAAGTTGCTTAGATGTCCTTAGTTGAATCTTAAAATCATACATAACAAGTCATGCTGGAGGTTTGTGACGAATCTCCAAACCTAAGTGAGTTTATGACACAACTTATTTTATTGTGAGTGTGTCTTAAATCGCTGAAAATGAAGTGGGTAAATAGTTAATTTGCCTTTTGCATCTTTTTATTTTCCACATCCTAAATGGAAAACAATAGGCACACTGATATTATTTTGGCCCAACATGCTGCTATACGAATTGGCATGTTGTCATGATGCTTTACTGTGAAATTAGTGTATTTTGCAAGTAAACTCTATAGGACAGTATTATTGTAGGTCTTGATTGACACCCAAAACTTAAATATTTTTTCCAAGTAAAACGTGGAAGAAGATGGCCGTGCCCAAATAGCACAGTAAGTTAAAATCCCTGTTCACTGTTTAGCTTAAGTGTGTGATCCTGGGCATATAATGTAATCTAACCCTGGCTTCAACTGCAAAAATGTGAGTGTGTATAAGTGATTACATTTACACCCTTAGAATAGGACTTGATTTGACAGGCAGACATAGTCTCACCAGCCAATAATGCGCACCAGAGATTCTAGTATATCGGACTAACTGTGGTTGAACCAACATTACATTTTCTCCCCTGTTGCTCCCAGCCACTGACGTTGCTTGGGCTGTCCTGAGTACTGCCCCACACTCTGCAATGTCCTGTTATGCAATGATATTGAGTCTTTCAAAGGCCATTTTGGCACTTTCTAGGACCTTCAGGATCTGCAAGAAGTGGGTGTTTCAGACTTAAGGAGAGAGTTAACTGATTTTAACATTGAAGCTGCACTAGAATAATCTCATTACAAGTAATCAAGTTAAATGCCCCTTCACAAATAAGTTTGCCACCCCTCCACCATCTCCAAAGTTAGTGCTTCTCCCACTATTTGAAGGGTTACCCCCGTCTAAATATTAGCCTGGATGCACCCCTGGATGTGTGCACTTGCATTTTGTTTAGCAGAGAGGTGAGGGAAGCCTTTCCCCGAAACTGGCGGTGTTAAGTTTTACAATGTTTGCTCAGAAAAATGTACTTGAACAAACACAGTAAAACTTTAAAGCTGCTACTTTCATGAAATACTTCCATCACCTTTCTGCAAATTGCGCTTTAAAATATACTTTGATAGTTGGTCTCCAGAAAGTGGGGGCCGGGGGGTAGACTGGGGCAGAGCCTCCAAGTTTGCCCCGTCTATTTTCTGAAGTTGCCCCTGCCAGCCCTGTCTCTCCCTTCCGGCTTGCATTGCGCACTTTGACGACTCCGGCCAACCCATTTTGCTTTGACCTGAGCCAATGGCCGGGCCCCACAACCATCCCTTGGGGCCCTGTCCTGATTTCCTGGCATTTTTCCTTTCTAGCTCCTGCTGCATCATTCCCCCCTCCCCTCTTCTCGTTCACTTGGGCCGAGTTGATCATCTCATTCCCCTGGGGCCCTCTCCTCTTTTTAGGCCTTTGTGTACCACTCTGAGGCCCCCACTCCTCTGTTCCCGACCTTGGGTTGGGGGGGGGGAATTACTTTGGCCGGGCAGGTATTATTAAAGTGCATAGAAGTAGAAGGAATCTGGCATGAAATACTATCTAAAATGGTGGTAAAGTGTGTTGAAGGCATTTCATAGCCAAGAAGGCGGCAGAACAGAGAGCACACTCACAAACGGAACCTGGAAGGTAGGCATTGACCACACCAGTAAGTGGCAGACTGCAATATCAGGAGAGGTGACCAAGAAGGAGCCCTCTGCTGTTGCTACTAAACGACCAGGCACATATGGGGATTATAGAGGGGTGGATGTGGAGGGGTGCTGTTTAAATGTAAAGTAGCAATGCAGAGAGATGCATACAGATGTTACCAAGCTTGGGGTGAAGTATACACAATTTACCCAAGTAGTCCGTTCTTCACTGTATTACCATTTCCGGGAGTGAGTTGGTGTCTTCCTTTCCCCCAAGTTAGCTAAATTGTTTGTGCTTCTGTAGCTTCCTACATTTATTAATTGATGCAGTCTGTGGGTCCCGGTCTCCTTTTGTGAACAGTCATAGATTTGTATGCAGTTCAGGCCTAAGTTAAGAAAACAATCCCCCTGGTCACTGCACATTAATGCCTTCTCGTAGACCTCTTTATACCAATGTTTCCTGGTCTTCATTGGCATATGGTGAATAAGCAGCAAAAACAGAGTATCAGAGGCCCTGCTGGACCAACCAGTATTCTGACTCCAAAGAGCTGAACTAAAAGTGGGGAGGTGGGCACAGAAGACCCATCCCAGCCCATGTACTTAGAACTTCAAGTACATGGGAAAGGAATCCCGCTAATTGCAGAGATTAAGGTCTACACACTTGGCACTACTCTTACTATCTGGTTGGCATTTTAAAAGCATTGCCAGGAAGGATCTTTATTATGTTATGAATAGTACGCTATAGCCAGTTTCAAAAGCTCAAGCTATGATAAGTTTTGAACACCTTTATGTTCAATTGCATAACTAATATAGAATGAAAGGTCATGTCAGGAAGGGTGGTCGAAGTTGTTCGTGCTGTTTTCCAGGTAAGAACAAGGTGCCTGGCAGTGGCAGAAGTCTATAGAGAAGCAAGAAAAGGAATGCAGAGGGAGGACCGCTAAAATGGCTACAAAGAGAACACTGCTAGATTTCTTTGCGCATAGTACAAAAAAATCCCAGGAAGATCCTGTACTGTTATGTGGAGCAATTGTACATGACATTATTCGCAACGTAGTTGACAAAGTTGAGCAGCAGAAAAAAAACATACAGGAGAAAATGTTAAAGATAGCACTTTTGCTGAATGGCAAGTTAGGTATCCATGGTTAGAAACAAAAATGGATGAACAAGGCAAAAGGAGACTTCTATGTAAAGTTTGTGTTAAGGCAAACGTTCATAATGTGTGGGGACAGGAAGGAGCCATCGATGTTCAATTATCAACCATATCGCGCCACAAGGATTGCAAAGATCATCAAACTGCTGAACAGGAAATTGCATACCTTGTGATGGCCAACAACGATTCAGAATGTCTAGATAGTAGTGACAGTGAGGAAGATGTCAGCATTGTTGTAGAAGAGAATGACAAAAGATTGTTCAGTACAGTATTTTATGCAGCAAAAGAGGAATTGCCATCCGAAAAAGTAAATGGTTTACTTGAACTTCAAGCTAAGAATGGAGTTACTACTGTACACAGTAAAGATTACAAAAATGTAAGCTGGGATTCGGTGAAGGATGTACAAAGTAGCATTGCATCTGTGATGGAAAAACAACTATCTAAGCAACTAAAGCAATCAACTGTGTTTGGTATTATGATAGATGAAAGTCAGGATCTTAGTGTTCAAAAGAAACTGGCTATTTGTGTCCGGTACCTTGATAGTACAGGAGCACCAATTACTTTGTGTAATTTACGCATTGACGACGGCAAAGCAAGCACAATTGTAGCACGGTTGACAGAAAAAATGAAGAGTATTGGTCTTGATATGTGAAAGCTTCTATCTCTTGGAACTGATGGCGTGATGGCACTGTAGTTATGTTGGGATCAAAGACAGGTGTTGGTGTGCAACTCTGGGCCAAATATTCACCATTCCTTACACAAACACATTGTCTTGCACACAGACTCAGTCTAGCATGCACAGACTCTATGACAAAAATGCCAGTCCTCGACAAATTTACATCCCGGTTTAATTCTTTATATGCCCTATTTCATACTTCTGCAATAAGGACAACAAAACTTGAGAAGGTGCAAGAAGTAATGGACGATCCTGTTTTAAAAATGAAAGAGGCACACTCGTTGGCTGGCTTAGTATGAGAAAAGCGGTTGAAGCAGTTCACAGAAGCTACCCTTCGGTTGTAGTTTCTCTATCGCAGCTTGCTGCTGATGGAAACGCTACTGCATCTTCACTGCACAAATACTTTAGCAGCTACAAGTCAGCCGTTATTACTGCATTTATGTTAGATGTACATAATGTTGTGGGAATTCTTTGCCGGGAATTGCAGAAACAGACTTTACTATTTACTGAAATTCAGCCATTGGTAGATGCTACTTGTAGAAGTCTTGAATCCTTGCTCAAAGAGGATGGTGATAATTTAGGCAACTTGAGATTATCGTTGGGGTCGCCTGACACAGAGGGCAAATGTATCTCACTAAAAGGTGTAATACTATCTTATAGTTCTCTTTCTGGTGCAGAGTTTAACTTATTAAGAGAACAGTATGTCACAAATCTAATAGAAAACATTGGGAAGAGATTTCAAAATGAGGATAATGCCATTTTTACTCATTTGGGTAACTTGTTAGAACCAGCAACAGTTTTAGACAATAGTGAGTCAGAAATCGGGGAAGCACTCCATGGCATATGCACATTTTTATGGACAAGCAAAAAAAGTAAGAATTCAGTATGACAGCGAAGGCCTGCATGTTGAGGAAAATGAGATTGCTTCTTTATTAGATGGCCAAACTTTACAGAAAAAAGAATGGCCTCTGTTGCA
Source organism: Ambystoma mexicanum (assembly GCF_040938575.1). Lineage (NCBI taxonomy): Eukaryota > Metazoa > Chordata > Amphibia > Caudata > Ambystomatidae > Ambystoma > Ambystoma mexicanum. The sequence goes on along the minus strand of NC_090927.1, from coordinate 1,259,419,896 downwards.
TGGTATGATTAAGGGGAGCTATAAGGGTTGCAGTATGACAAAAAATCTGCAGGCGTGTTGCTAGTCTACATGGTGATTTGATGCCAAATATTGCAAAAGTATGCAAAATTGCTTTATGTCCGTGTGTAACCAGTGTAGAATGCGAAAGGGCATTTAGCACACAACAGGATTAAAATAAAATTCAGATGCTCCCCTAAAAGTGAAACCATAGACACTTTGATGAAAATCGTTATGTTAGGACCATCCTTTAGGGACTTTGACCCAACTACTGCAATAAAACTATGGCATGCAAGGAAGAAAAGACGTCCAGCCAGGCTTTCACAGCCATACACACCTAGACAAAAGAAAACTAAAATTAACTGAATTCTTGTAGGTTTTCTTCACCCTGGTACTTTGTTTCTGCCATGATGCTTTCAAAAGCATTATATACATTTGATAGGTGTGTGTATTAGCTAGGACACAGAAAGCATGGAGACTTGCATATTCAATCCTCTTAAGCATGGTTGGAGCGAAAGTGGAGACTTTATTTGCCAGAGACTAAACTTCACCCCGAAACAGGACAGTCATGATGCAGATGTTTGCAACAATCTATAAGATTGTCTTTTGAAACGTAGACTGATCCGTCTACCTCCATTCTCTAGGTGACAATCACACACCTATAATCAGCTTGCTTTTTAAGTGTATCAGGCTGTTTTTTCATGTTTTAGTGTGTGATTGTGTAATGGGTGGCTCAGTTTACCTTGCTCCAAGCTACCATGTAAGCCAGTAAAAGTTGATTCTGGCTAGTGAGTAATGTGTGGAATACTTAGTGGTCAAAACAGATTACCTTGGCTCTACGTAAGGGTAACACTTTTATTTGTGAAGCGTTGCATGTTATTTTCAGAATTTGTGACGTCTGTTTTAAATTATAGGAAAGGAGACCACATGTAATATTTCCAATAAGAACAACGCACGGAACATGTTATAGAAATTGATTTCCTAAACTCTAGCCTAGCACTGTTTTGTTGACTACTTTCACTTCTTTCAAACTATGTAAGCAAGTTCTGTACTGTAACACTTGCTTACGCACGCTCCATCTGCAGGAAATGCTTACGCACGCTCCATCTGCAGGAAATGCATTAGTCTCAATCTATAGTAGTTCTTAACAGAGTTTCTAGGCCCAGAATTTTGAAAATGAAGCTGCGTATGTAGCATGTACTCAGGTTATTTTATGGCAGAATATTGTCCTCAAGTGTAATAAAATGCTTAAAGGCAAGCCAGACAACTTTGATCTACAACTCTATTTGTCTACGGGTCTGACTTTACGTATGCATTGGGTGTATATGTTGGATATGTTTTACTCTCTTACAGAGGAGAAAACTCCTTTTTACTCTCTTGAAATTGCATTTACTCTCTAATTTCAAAAATCATGCGTAAAATACTCCCACCTCAAAATCCTATCTGGAGCATTGATACCACAAGTGGTTGCTATTTTGCGAGGTAAGGACTAGGTATTAGGCATGCAGTGGAATATAAATGATATACCTTCAAAAGCTTGTTACCTAGCAAGTTGATTGGTGCATATATCTTTTTTATGGACTATCATACTTGGTACATGATCTAATACAAATCACGGATCACTACTATTCGATTTAAGAGGTGAGGGCCTGGAAACTAAAATTGACTTGGTGATGAATAGATCATTGAAAGTAATATACCAATGAATAGTCACATAAACATATTATCTGTAACATCAGTAAATTGGGCAGTTACTTATTTTAGAGCTCTTATTAATTTTAATTAAATGAAATAATGTATCGGGCATAATACAGTAAATATTTTTTTCTTTTCTAGGCAAAAAATGTGACAATCAGTTATGTTTGTGGTATTGGAGAACAAGGCAAGATTATTGCCATTCATACAAATTAGAGGTAATAGAATTCATTTGTTTTATAGCCCCTGAAGAAGTATATGATGCGGAAGTGCTACATGTCTCGTAGTGCGAAAATGTGTTTGGCGATGGGTGATGAACTCTAAATGCAATGAACTCTAAATCTTCATAGAAAAAGCTTTTTGATTGCACAACGTACCCAAAAGAAAATATTGGTGGACTTTACAGAAGATTGAACTCTGTATAATTGATGCAAAAATATATTAATTGATGAAATCTCCTCTCCAATTGAAACACACAGCTTTTTTTTTTTTAAGTACTCAGAAAAAGAGCTGTTTGTAGATGGGTTTTTGGAAAATATATTAATTGTTGGAATTTGTTTTTTATATTGTAACAGCTAATAAAAATTGCACAATGAGAGGCCATTGTCTTTGGTATAATTGCTTGCATATGTTTATTCAATTTTAATATTACAAGCAAAGTGTATTAGGATGCAACTGTTCAAATGTTACTATTTTTGCTCTTGCAGGTCTACCACGACTTCCATGATGAAGTAGACGAGTATCGCAAACATTGGTGGCTGTGTAATGGCCCCTGTCAGAAAAAGCGGCCGTATTTTGGTTATGTGAAGCGTGCCATGAATAGGGCACCATCTGCCAATGATCCTTGGTGGGCTGAGCACAAGCAAACATGTGGAGGCACATTTACAAAAGTCAAGGAGCCAGAAAACTATTCTAAAAAGGGAAATGGAAAAAGTAGTCTACCCTCCACTCAAAATCCAAAGATGGGGACATCTCAAAGCCAAAAGCTACTTGAAGAAAAAGGTATGAAACACTAGAATCGGCCTTAGTGCACAAAAAGGTTATTGCTGCCAAATGAAACTAAGGCAAGCTTATTGGATATTTGTTACTTGTAAGCACCAGAAAGATGGCTGGAGTACATGTTTTTAAATAGAATATTGGCACCTGGAGAGGGAGAAGCAGCCAATCCGGTTGCTCGGATCGTGGGCTGAAGCATACAATCTGAGCTGGCGTTCTGAGCAGCCAGATCCCATCTCCCCCATCCCCCTCGCCCAACCAACCTTCCCCTCTGGTGTCCGGTCCCTTCCCAGCTGCACTTACCCGATACTCGTGCAGCGGCACTGCTGCTGCTGCCGCTCCATGGCTGCTTCCTCTCCGTGTCCCTGCTAGCTGACATGGAAATGGAAGAGGTGCTGCGTATGGTGCCCTGCCTTCCAGTTCCATGGTGGCCATCTTCTTTATATTTTTTTGTTTAAATGAAAGCCTCGCAGCGTCCCTTACATTCAAACAAAATGCATTGCTATCATCACCCGGGGTTTACAGATTTAAAACACGGGGTACCAATGGCAATAAGTATCTGTTCGGGGGGCTTCACCGGCTGGTAACGGCACTGGGCCCGGTGTTAAGGACCTCCCTTTGCTCGGGCCCATTAATTGGGCACAGGGCTGTTACCAGCTGGTGAAGCCCCTCGAACAGGTGCCTAGTGTTTAAATAAAAGGCCAAAGAGTTTATATCTTACGCTTACATGGCATATATATTTGCACTTGCCAGTTTTGGCGGACAGTGAAGGGTAGTTTGTGTGGGTCAGATTGAATCAGACAACTTTCAGAAACCATGTGGAAAATCATTATTCCTAATTGGACTTTTGCGTAATATACAAGCTGCAGTGGTTGTTTGCAGTCTTCTGAAGCCAATGGACTTGCTGCAGCCCCCTTTGTGTGGTTGGGGATGCTCGGACTGCATGGTTGATGGTTCATGAACTATGGGTCATTCTATTTAGTATGCATTGCCTCGCCACCTTTGTTTTTCCAACATTGGGAGGCATTATTAATCAAATCCATTTTCTATATAAATGTGCCTACATCATACAATTCACAAAAGCAGTTGTTGGTAAATTTACATAGTTATTTTTTACAGCATCCGAAGTGGTGCTTACCCTTTCCACCCTATGTTGCATGTCTTGACGGACTGGGTGCATCACTGTTCCAACTCGAACGTGGCGGCGTACCCTGGACGAGGGCTGACATTGGTGAGAGTGGACAGAGTTCTTGTCGTCGGCACCTAAATTGTCTCTTAGACCGGGGGCACCTTCTCGCTCGGGCCTGGATCCCTCTTCGTTAAACCTCTGCGGTGTCGGTAGGGGAAGTGGGGGCGGGGGGGCAGATGTTACTCAGTGGGGAGGGCCACTTGGTGATTCCCTTCATTTCATGCTTGGTCCACCATAACCTTAATAATAATAATTTGCAGATGTACTACTTTTGGGGCCCACAACCATTCCCCTAACGTCACTGTCCTAAACAGGTAGTTCTCAATCTTAACCCATTGTTTGTCCTTCTCTCCCCTGAAGTGAGGAACCAAAGTCCTGAACTGCGCCGCCTGAAAATAGTTATTCATATCTGCGAGGCGCATACCCTGCTCCTCCTTGGCACGCACTAGGGTGGAGTAGGCCACTCTGTCGCTTCACCTGCTACAGGAACTGGTTGATCCTGCTCTTCAACTACGTAAAATGTTCACCCAGCATGGCTATGGGCAGCATCTGCTAAAAATACAGGACCTTTGAAAGTAGCGTCATCTTGATCGCATTGAGGTGCTCCAGCCAAGACATGGTCAGTCTTGACCACCTGTCTAGGTCAGCAAAGATGTTTCATTGGAGCAGGGGGAAATTTGCGTCGTAAAGGTCTTTAGTGTCTTTTGTGATCTATACACAGAGGTATTTAATTGCTACTTCCTCAATCAGAACCCCAAATGTCTGTAATCCCATCCCACGGTCCTGCTCGGTTCTTCTGTATGGTAATGGAGTTGATCTTTCTGCATTGACCTTAAGCCCGGCCCACTATCTATACTCCTGAATCAACTCCAGGGCCCTCAGGATAGATAATGCAGGCTTGTCTATGTACATGAGCATATCATCTGCGTACATTTCCAATGTGTACTCGCACTCTCCGGTTTTGTTTCCCTCTATCCTGCCCTCTTTCCCAATTCTGTTCACCAGTGGTTCGATGGACAATACATACAGAAGAGGAGACAGTGGGCAACCTGCCACGTTCCCCTTCCCATGCTCCACTCCCTGAGGGGGGGGGGTTTTCATTCACTACCACCCTTGGCCAATAGGACTTGCAGCTGGCCGTGTCCTTGCCGCCTTCTGGGATCAGCGCTATGAGAGACCTGTCAATTGAAGCTGGTATCTGCCCTGACTCCCGAATGTGATTGAAGAGCTTCACCAACTGTCGGACTGTGGGACTAGTCCCCCTGCAAACCTTTTAAAGAACCCCATTGGGTACCCGTCTTCCCCTTGGGGGGCCCCCCCTGAAGGCAACCCATTAATCACGGCCCGCACTTCCTCAGATGTGAACAGGGATTCCCGGAGCGCCCTCTCTTCCAGGAGTAAATGTGTTATCACTGCCCGATCCAGATACCAATCCATCCCTGTGTTGTCCTTGTCTTCCTTGCTCTTGTATAGCTCCTTGTAGTGCTGTGCAAAGCATTCAGCAATACCTTCTGGGATCATGACCCACTGCTCTACCTCCCCCTGGATGCGTTCTACCCACCGTTCTCTGCACCCTCAGCCTAGCTGCTAACATAGCATCAGTCTTATCTCTCTTCTGATAGAATTTCTGTTTTGTGATGGTGTCTCCCACTCCAAACGAGTTCAGCTCTATTCTCATCCGTTGGAGGGCCTGCAAATCCTCCTCCTCATAACCCCTTTCTTCATGTTACCTGTCCTCCAACTGTACAATTTATTTGCAGAGCTCCTCTTCTCTCAACCTACGCTCCTGTTTCCTTTTAGCCCCTTGCTAATCAGTAACCCCCGCCAGGTGGCCCTCCCTGCTTACCACACTCTGATCGGCTTCACTTCTCCATTGTTATTCACTTGGAAGTATTCTTCCAGTACTGTGGTCAGCTGCTGTGCAAAGACTGGATCGCTCCATAGGAAATCATTGCATCGCCACCTAGTGTCTCCTCTATTCAATCCAGCTATATCATCCACCATGCTGACCAGGTCATGGTCTGACCGACCCACCGGGCGAATTTCGCAACTCTGCACTTGTGATGAATGCTTCCTATCAAGCAACAGGTAACCTATCCTAGTAAAGGTGGAGTGCACTCCCGAGAAGAATGGGATGCCTTGATGCATTACTCTCCACACGTCAGCCCGGCCCCTTTCCTCCAGGATTCTTTTAAAGGAGTCTCCATGCCCCTCCTCTGCTCTAATCTCTCTCCTTTTTTCGATTGCCTGTCCAGGTACGCTTCCGCCCATGAATTAAAATTCCCCCAAATTATGACTAATCCCTTTCTTCTGGGCAATATGGTGTTCAGTGCCTCTTCATTGAATGCTCTCTGGCCCTGGTTGATATAATATTATATTTATTTGAATTGCGCTCATACATGCGTATTTCAGAGCGTGGCGAGGCAAGGGAGGGGAAAAACAAGGGAGGACAAAAACAACAATCCTACTAGGCCCAGTGACCTTGAGAATGCACAAGTGCATGGGAGAAACATGCAAGTGCTGGGGTGGTGGTGGGTTGGGGGTATATACAGAGGTAAACCTCATCCATGCCTCCTTCAACCTGCCCTGCACCAACAACTATCGCCCCCCCCCCCCCCCCAACCCCAATCGGGCCACTTTCTTAGGGAGCCGCCGACTGGAGGGGCCTATGCAGCACTATTCCAACTCCTCCCTTTTTGAGCCTGCCAGATGCCCAATAGGACCGCCCTATTATCCCCTCCCACCCCCTCAAGCCCCCCCACCCACCCGCAGGGGCCTCTCTTGCCCTGCCCTCAATCGAGTTTCCTGAAAAAACGACATCCGTTGCAGCCTGTTTGAATTCCAGGGCCACCAAAAACCTTTTGGTTGGGGAGTTAAGCCTTTTCACATTGTGTCCCTATTCGCTAATGTCTTGTCATCCCCACAATCCTGCACTCCAATGAGTTCTCTCACACTCCCTCAATGCTGTCCCCCACCCCTGATCACCAGCACTGGTCTTCCTGCCACCCAATCATTTATCCCTGTCTGCACGCCCCCAATCCCTCCCCATACTTTGAAACTTAAACCCAGATTCCCCCACCATGGGTGAACTCACCACCACCCACCCTTTAGACGCGCCCTCTTACCAGAGATCGCTGAACCTTGTGGGGCCTAGGGCTGGCTCCTCTCTGCCCCTGTGCCCTGTTATGGAGTGTATCTGGGGGACGGGGGGATCTGCGTTCCCGGCGGATTTGCTCATCTGCCTCTCCAATATTCTCTGTCTGCCTCCAGACTGCCCGCGATTCTTCACCATGCGGGGCCTCAACAAGGTTCACACTTCCCCAGCTTGCGGGCCTCCGCCACTGTTGCTGCCCTGTGGTCTGATCAACACTGCCTCTCAAGTCCTTGCAGGCCACTCCGCAGGCCACACTTTGGATGCTCTCATCTCTACTAACGTCCCTCCCTCGATCCCTCTCACTACCCCTCTCTCGGACTGACCACTCTTCTCTCAACACACCGGAAGCTCCCCTCTCCTCTTGCGGCGGCACAACCTGCGCGGCCACTCGGCTTCAAAGTCACCAGACCCATGAAAAAATGACTGTGGCTGCTTTTGCCTCCACCTACTCTCCTCCCATTCCTGCGGCTGACTCCCACCCTGACACAGCCCTCGCTAACCTCAATCCCTCTATCTCCAACACTCTTGATACTCTTGCCCCTGTCGTGAGGATCCGACTGAAGCCTCCCAAAAAGTGCAACTCTTGGTACGACTCTGATCTGGCTGCCCTTAAACGCAGGTGTAGGGTAGCTGAGCGGAAATTGAATTCTTAGAACGGTCCCTCTGACAAACTGGCCTGCTGCCTCCTTCAAAGGCAATATCGACTCTGCATCCGTTCCAAGAAAAGAGCCAGCATCTCCGCTGCATCAAGCAACACGGCCAAACTTTTTGAAGTCTGTAAGGAACTGGCCAATCCTGCAGCAGCCTCTTCTTCGGTCAGACCCACCCAGGACCTTTGCTCTGCCCTGGCTGCACACTTAATCACAAAAACCCAAGACATCTGTTCCTCTCTCCCTTTCACATCCATACCACAGCATACACCAACACTGGAGCCTCCCTTGACCCCCCTCCACTTCCCCTCCTTTCTCTCTCAACGGTCTCACCAGCATTGGGGCCCCTGCTCCTGCCTTCCCACTTTCACTCTGGTCGGCCTCCTTCGGCCCTGCACCCTCACCGACCTGCGAGGCTAAGAACCTCGGGGTCATCTTCGACTCCACTCTCTCTCCTTCTCCTCTCACATTTCAGACATCTTTAAAAAAGTGTATCAGCTACACCTCCTCAGAGATACTCTACCTTTTCTCACTTTTCCCCAGCGGCTCACGGTCTCCATAGCCCTGGTTCTCTCTAGGCTAGACTACTGCAACAGCCTCTTCCTCAACCCCCCTGCTTCTGCCTTGCTCCCTCTGCAACTCATCCAGAACAGAACCGAGAGACTTATCCTTGGCCTCAAGCCCAGGGACTGCATCTCTCCGGCGCTGAAATCCCTTCACTGGCTCCCTGTGGCTGCAAAGATCAAGTTCAAGACCCTCTGCATTGTCCACAAGGCTTTCTGGGGTCTGGGACCTACTTACCTGCAACGTTGCCTACCTAAATACTGTCCCTCACAAGCCCTCCACTCAACTACCTCCAACCTTCTGCGAGTGAGCCGGTTCTCAAAGCAGAGATTTGGAGGGAGATCCTTATCTTCAGCAGGTGCCTCCCTCTGGAATAGCCTCCCTGCTGCCCTCCATCTTGAGCCTGATCTTCAAGTGCCGGAAACTCCTCAAGACCTTTCTCTTCTCATCTTCCTCTCTCTCCCTCTACCTTGCTAACCTAGCTCTCTGCTCTTTCCCTCTTTTTCCTCTTCCTTTCAGCTTGCTGCCTGGCCGCCTGGTGTACCTCCGAGTCTCACAGGTCACAGAACCCCCGCCAGTCTTCTCTCGCACTTGCCTCAGGGCCCTACACTCCCTCCACCCTCACTGCACTTGAGAAATGACCCAGGAGAGTGGCTCTCCCTGCACTTACCTCAGTCTCCACCAACCGGGTGCACTTGGACCTCCCCTTCCGTGTAAGCGTCTGTGCACTTGCACGATCCGAATGCACTGTGCCTGAAGATCATCTGTCTGTTCTCCCTGGTCTTCACCGCTTAATTGCACTTGGTAAAATTGCAGAATCGCCGTCAGGCCTATTTTCTGTTCCTGTTAAATGTATTATATGCACTTACCCTGCATGTGCAGACTATTATTGTCTCTGAATTTCAATGGCTCTGAGTGACTGTTTTTTTTCCCCATGTTCCCACCCTCCTTTGGCGCTTTGAAACGCCTGCTTTGTGTATAGGCGCTTTATAAATAAACATTACCATACCAGGGCTACAAGTGCTATGCTGTTCTGCTATGCGCTCCCACCGGCGGCCCCTCGCTGCCCACTGTTTTAGCCCCTTGGGCAGTGCTGTACCCTCCCCCGACTTTTGTTCCGGCGTGGTCGCCCACCTCACAATCGCGGTGCTGCAGCTCTTCAAGCAAGCAGCTTCAGACACTACTGGGGGGCGCCCCCTGTGTCACCGGCCTTGCTCCGGTTCTCCGCCACAGGAGACGCTCACTCCCACAGGCAGCGTCCACTGACCTTGGCACCGGTGAGCTGCCTCTGTCTTTCTCCTTTGTCCGGCAATCACTGGTCACTCTCCGGCAGCCCCCTGCACTGCTGGTGTTTGGCTCCAACGATGCACACTCCGACAGCAAGGCTGCGGCTCCTTGCTCACAGTGCCTGTGGCTTCAGATGAGTTTGGCAGCGCCACGGGATCAGCCACTCCCTCCCCTTTGCTTCACGAGTTGTTGCCCCACGTTGTCGCCGAGGCCAGTCGAAATGACTGTGCTTTATCCTCTCATATATCCAGCAGGCGGCCATTACTGTCCATGCCCCCTGACGGTCTCCAAGTCTGTTTTTTTTTTTTTTTTTTTTTTTTTTTGTGCTTCCATCTATTTGGATATTGCACTTTTTCCTTTTTGTTTAGAGAAAATCACTTGTTTGCTGTTGCTCTTTCCCCACCCTAGGCTTGAATTCATAAAATGTCTTACATAAATTTCATTTGTGAGACTTGTGATTTGTGCCTTATCAAGTTCAAAGACAACTCCTCTGATAGCGCTTACCATTTTCATATTGGAATCATTACTCCAATGCGTGCAATTAGTACTGTTAAATAGAAAAGGGGGCTGCTAGAGGTACCAGAGATTCTTGTACCAATGGTAAGTTCTTCCCTTTTATTTGATTAAAAGCATACATTGGTCACCTTGGAGAACCTCATTTTTGTCCCTGACATAGGACCAGTATGGAGACTTTTTGTACCAAGACAGCATTCACTGTGCCATCCCTCTGTAACATTCCCAGTTAATGTACCAGTGTTGGGAAGTCTTTGCTTAATGTTATCTGAAAAGATAATGTTCCCTTGGTTCGATCTCAAGACATTTTCCTTTCGGACTGTTGCCCCAAAAGGTATCACTTCGGCTGTTTTGTGGCCAACGATCATCTTTGCTTGATCAACCAGAGAGTGCAGTAACAGCGTTTGCCATTGTATGCAAACCACTTGACGACATTTCAAATCAAGCTACCAGCCTTCAGGTCCTACAATTTCTTTCAGCTTTCTGAAATTCAGCAGTTGCAGTAATTCACAGAATTTAACAGTTGCCTCGTCTATTAAATGGTGGGATCAGTCAGTGGGGTTTAACATAGTTAACCAGTTTGCACTTTTTATGTACAGAATTATGTAGGCATCCAACACCTTATGCTACTTGTGATCTAACCATTGCTGACTGGGCAAAGCCAATTCATTTCCCCTCCATCCCATGAAGAAGTCTAAAATCCTTACATGTGAAGTTATTTCTCGGCTGTCGGCACTTTCCCTTAAGACCTTTATTTTCTCCCCTGGAAACATGCTCACATTGCTTTCTCCACTTAGAAATACTGCATTTCTGTATTTGTGCAAATGACCCAGTTCAGCCTTCTTGTTGTAGATGCAGTAGGCTAGTGGTTTTTGTCCCTCCAGGGCAATTCAGCTATTTATAATGGAGGTTGTGTTGTTGATGGAGGTCAATCAACTGAAATGCCATTCAGCCAAATGCGTGGTTATTCTCTAAAATGCTAATTCCGAGTCCTGGGATGTTTGTTGGTGCCTTGGAGCAATGGTTCTGTACCTGACAACAGCCACATATATCTTGAAGTTAGGCGTGTTTTTACAGTCTGCTTTCCCTACCCTAATGGTAAATGCAGTTTCTTAAACTAGGTTACTATGCTTAAGCTTTTCAGGCTGCAGCATGTGCAGCACAAGCTGGCAATAGTGTTGGTCAGAGTAACTATGCTTCCTAGGTCTGTGCTCTCTGCACTGATGCACATTCTTCACCATAGTTGATTTAGTGTTTTTATTTACAGCACAGAGCAGTCCATGGAGTTAGCGCAGAGGTTTTGGTTGACAAAAGTAAGCATTCTCAACCATCCCGTCTACTTGGGTCCTAAAGTTAAGACTGCAACATTGCCTCATTTGCGGCAGTTACTTTTTTGTATTTGCGCTGTCGTGTCCACAACATTGATGAACATCTCAGTTTAGACAGGGCAGGAGTCTGCAACCATTTGCTCTCCTGATGTTTTGGACTACAACTTCATTTGGCCATAGCCAGCACAGTCATTTATGAGTGATCATTGGCGTTGTAGCTAAAGACATCTAGAGATCCGCAGGTTGCAGATACCCAAGATAGTTGATCAGAAAGTTATAATGCCCCTCCATATATGGAGGATGTGCTCTACAAGCAAATTAAAATATTGCCTAATATATTTTGGGTGTGTATGAATCTGGAAGCTAACAAGATGTTTAATTGAGCACTTTGGGAGTTTAGACCAAGCCAATTGTAGGACATTTCTGAACAAAGTTTTGGGAAAATTAGATGAACGTGAGCAGAACGTCTTTGACTGTCCCACCAGGTGCAAGACTGCCCGGTTATCGTTGGCACAATTCTAAACAAATCACTCCCATGTTTTTCAAAAGGTCATGCAAATCATTTGAATAAATGTTGAGCATTTGTGGAAAAATACCTGAACCATGTGAGAAGCCAACCAACACCATCTTCAGGTCTGACCGATGGTTAATCGAGGTTTACTCCCAAAAAGTATTTGGTTAGAAAAGATTAAATCCATGAAGTGGCACTACCTGATGGATGAGCTCCCACTGGGTCTGGTCAGAAGGATACCTAGACGCAATTGTCTTGGAAACCATTTTTAAAAAAGGTAGCCGGCGCCCCTCTACACTCTTGGAAACAAGACTGCGCCAAGCAGCAGAGGTGTGATACCCAGTCCTGCGCTTAGAGGCTAGAGTCCAGCATTTCTTTTTGTTTACAATTTTTGACCTCCTTTTATACGCTATAAGAGGATGGAATGATCTACGGTACCAAATGCAACTTACTATTCAAGCAGCATGAATAAGCCTTTATTGCCATAATCCATGATTTTAAGATTATCTTTCGCATCTCCATACCTCTGAATGGGCAGAAGCCTGATTGCCTGTTTCCCAACAAATACAAGGCTTCAGGGTGAGTCTGCAACTGAATTTTGCTGTTTTGTCTGAAGTGTTCATAAGAAAAGAAATGTTTGGGATAAGCCAATAACTGGCACACATTTCTGGGTCCAGAGATTTCTTATTTAAGAGTTGGGTTATCAAATCAAGTCCTAGGCAGACAGGAATCGTAGCGTCATTGAATGAGGAGTTGATTATTTGAGCAGTTACTATGGATAAGACATCGGCACAGTCCTTGATGACAAAAGGCTAACCGTGATCTCCTGAACAATTGGTGGGATTCTGACTGAGGATGAGGTTTTTTGTGTGTTCCACTGTTGGATTCTTTAAACGTAAACTGTACAGCAAGATGAACGGGGGAGGTTCGCAAATCCTTTAAAATGAAGGTATCTTGACTTGAAATATTCTGAAGAGAGCAGCTAATATTGTTGCAAATATCTCTAATTTTTTCTTGAAAATGTGTTGCAGACTACCCGCCCCTCTGAAGACTGATGCGATTTAGCCATTGGAAGGGGAGTTCTTTGTTAATTTAGAAAATTAAATCCAGCTTTTATACAATTTAAGCAGAATTAATTTTGCTAGCAAAAATGTATTTTAGATACGAGTACAGCTGCTTTATTTTTATTTTATGTAACCTATTAAATACAGATTCCCTTGTTCAGGTTTCTTTTCAAGCAACACTAGATTATGTTTAGATCGCTTCTCACGAGTAGCAGACATTTCCAAACATTTTTGCTTTAATCGTTTTTTTTATTTAGAAAGGAACCAAATTGTCACCAGTTTAACAGATGCATTAATTATATACCTTTTTGCTATAGTTTTCAAAATAGTACAAGGCTTCAAGTTGCCATATAATGTATTAAAGTAGGGATTGTAGTGCTTAGGCAAATGCTTGTGATAGTCCCTGTAAGGAATAGTAATTCATTTACTTGACTCTTTGGATTTCATACTGCATGGTCATTCCAATCCACATATTCAATGGAGTTAAAAATCGAAATGAACGAGACCACTAGGGGGTGCAGAAGGCAATGGTTGCCTGAAGCGCTGCTCCTCTCCCAGTGGGGACTAAAGAGATGATTAAGAGAATATCCCAAACTTAATTGTGCTTGGTAAACAGGGGCTCAAAGCGCAGAGACACAAGAAAATCTATAGGAGTTCCAAATCCCTGACTGCTCGGAGGAGAAATCGAGAAAATAGCGAGGTTCCCCTCTCCCACAGGGCCCAGTACATGGCAGCAAAACGATGAGAGGCTCCAAACAGACGAAAGTTAAGCGATGCATGAAGAACCCCCAACAGGCAAGAGGAAACCCTTACGGGGGCTGCCGGGGGCCAACAAGACGTTTCCAGCCATAGCGACCAAAGCAGAACCCCCAGAGACTCGAAACTGAGAAATCTGCGACTGCGTAAGAAATGGCCCAGGGTAACCAGGGAAGAAATCAGCAGGGCCAGGGCTGCCCCGCTCCCCTCCCACGGAACTTCCCCCCCTCCCCCCATTCGAGGCAGGGTCCCGAACCAGTGGCCAGGTGGGGAAGACCTTTATATCGGTGACACTGAGAGACAAGTGGTGCCCGACCTGGAACGGGAGCCGGGGGACAGACGACCAGCCAGCGCTGCATAGTGGAGATCCGGTGCCGGACATGAAGAGACGCTCCTTCTCCGGCCACGTCCCGGACAGTGTCCACCCAGAGGGTCTGACTCCACCTCAACCGTTATACAGAGGTGGCAATAACAAAGGCAAAATAAGGCCCCCAGCAACCAGAAGAAGGCATCCCTAAGGAGCCGCATTGACCCATGTGTGATCAGGCTCCTTCACCTTCCACCCCACAGCAACCCTCAAACGAAAGGTATTGAGAAAGGGACCAGGATTAGATATGGCACACAGAGGTGATATGATTTGCGAGGTGACCGCCTCTGTCCCGCAACTCCATACGAAGCACCCTGATCCAAACAAGGAGGCGACCCCGGAAGCCGACGTGGAGACCTGATGAGGGACCGAAGAGAGGGTGGAGGGCCCAGACTACAGCCAATGCAGAGGGATGCAGCACCAAAGAAACCCGAGGTGAGAAGTGTCCCCTTCCCCCTCTCCCCCAGCAACATAGAGGGACGGGGTCACCGTAAAGAAAGATATCCCGCCCGGGCGATACAAGGGTATCTGCCATTCCCTGCCTCACTCAGAGAGAGCCAACAGGTGCCATAGGGAGCACCCAGGAAGGACAAAAAAGATCCCAGCCTGCAGTCTACAAGGGAGAGGGGCTGGCAGCCTGGGGAACTGCGCACCCGCAGCTTGGGGAGCGGGAGACCCCAACCGGCAACCGAGGAACTACAGCGCATAGGACAATAGGAAGGAATCTAGCGACTCCTGAGACCTTGTGAGGTCAGTATCAGATCAGCAGTACGGGTGAACACCCACTAGAGCCCTCATTATAAGCAACACCCAAAGGAGTGCACCAGGCTTGAGAACCTCACCGAGACCCACAGCGGGGGTGTGAGAAGCCGTCACTCGCCGGCATTGGAATTAGCCCAAAACAGCAAGATCATCGCACAGACGCCAGCGCAGAACACCACACAGAGAGGCCCCACACCACCGAGCCCACTCTGCCAGTGTACCCCAAGACCCCAACAAGGAAGAACCCTGGAAAACAAAGCGGAGGTACCCGGGGCAACCCCCTACACCACCAAGGCAAAACAACCAGGAGGAGAAGGGGACGGAGAAAGGCCCCCCGTGAGCAAAAAGCCTATACAGGCTACAACAATATCGAAGACGGCAACCTCACGAATTAGAGGCCCCTCACACAGGCTCCCACACAATGAGTAACACATCTACAAAGGAGGACATCGCCTGGATCATGGCAGAAATCGGGGCTCTACGATCGGACATTCAAACATCCATTTCGGAAATAAGAGGAAAGGTAGAACATATCGAAGGAAAATTGGAAAATCTGGAACACAACCAGATCAATATGGATTTAGTAGCGATGAAGTTAAACGCAAGAATGACCGACATAGAGCTGAGAGAGCAAGAGCTATCACTTAAAACGGACGATATGGAAAATAGGGAAAGAAGATCAAACCTGCGTATACTAGGTCTCGAGGAAAAGGATGGGGAAACCCTGCTACAGGTGGAGAGGAAGGTCCAAGACATAATAAATCAACTTTTTGCGACAGAGGGAGGCTAGAATATGCAAATTGAGAGGGCCCATAGGGGAGGAAGAGCGTTCGGAGGAGGCCCACGCTCAATAGTCGTGAAATTCCTCAGCTTCAAAGAGAAATCAGCAATCCTAACTGAAGCTAAGCAGATGGAAGACATCGAGTTCCAGGGCTCAAACACAAAAATATTCCAAGATCTATCAAGCTTCACCATGACCCTCACCACATGGCTCACAGAGCAAGCCATCCGATACAGATGGCGCTACCCCTTCGATCTAACCTTAGAGTACAAAGGAGAGGACTATAGAGTGGTTACTACAGAGGAAGAAAAACAAGTTCTGAAACACCTGACAGACCGGAATGATGCCAGAGGCACCTCTGGCCCCCAAGGGGCCCACTCACCCCAAGTGCAAACAGTAGAGGTCCCGCTGCATAGATGAAAAAGAAGCAGGGTGGGGAGAAAATATGCCAAGCTTAGTCCGGCATCGCCAACAAAACCTCAGTGAAAGGGTAAAGGGGGGCCGATACCGTGGGTGCATGACACAAGTAGTAGAAGCAACGAAAATAAGGACCAATAATACACGAGACACAGAGTAATAGCAACAAGGATCGGGATTAACAAAGGAAGTCCCCAGCAAGGGACGAGTTTCAACCCTACTGGCCCACAGTTCGAAGGGGGCGGTTCAACCTAAAGTACCTAGGGCATTTGCATTGACTGTGGTTCAGTTAGAGGGTTTAGTTATGTTTACAGTTAACATGGGCTGGGGCAAAGGGATTCAAACAGGCGGATAACGCTACTCTGGTAAAGCAACGAATGATGGATCACTCAAAACAAAGGGGGAAAAAGAGGAGGGAGCAGACTAAAAAAATGGGACCCAGCGTAGAGACAGAAGCTCGCACTAATGCAGGGCCGAGGAAGGCAACGTTAAAGGCGGGCACTCTCAACGTCAAGGGGCTTAACTCCCCCATTAAGAGATCTCTAGTAGCGAGGGAATTTGATAGTGGTGCCCTTGACGTCCTCTTTATCCAAGAGACCAGACTCAAATCAGGGGAAGAGTACTGCTAAAGGGAGGGCGGGGGGGCAGGGGTGACAAACATTCTGGGCATCCGCAGACCAAAAGAAAGAGGGAGTAGGCCTTATATTGAATAAACAAATCAAAATAAAAAAAAAACGTAGTGAAAGCATCAATGGAAGGCAGGGCCCTGGTGGTTCAGGGTGAATGGGAAACCACTCCGATTACCTTTGCGGGACTTTACACGCCCAACCAAGAGCAAGGATAGTTCAACGAGAAAGCTCTGTCCACCATAATGGGAAATAGCATAGGCCCAGTGGTAATAGGGGGAGACTTTAACACATGGGCTGACCCTCAAATAGATAGGCAAGCGACACAGGTGAGAACCAAAGACCACTCCATAGAGGAAGGCAGTAAATTCCTAACCAGCCTCAATGACAAAATCCTGGTGGACGTCTGGAGATCAATAAACCCAGACAAAAATGGGTATACGTTCTGATCCGGGGTTCACGATACGTTTACCAGAATTGACTGTTGGTAAACGGAGAAACCAGATCTAGAATTATGGACAGTGCTATGCGCCCCATAGGCTGGTTGGACCACGATATGGTCACAGCAACGCTGGAAATGGAAGAGCTCAACCACCGAGACTGCAAAAGGTTTTGTAATAACTTCCTGTGGAAGGACAAACTCTACTCACAGGAACTAAAGACTATAATAGAAGAATACTTTCAGATAAACAATAATGGTGAAGTAAACATCTCAACGGTATGGAAAGCTGCAAAAGCAGTATGGAGGGAAGGGGCAAGGCGTAAAAGAGAACAGAGGCTCCAGGAGGAGAAATTAGGGACGGAAATAAGGGTCCTATAGAAAAAAACACCTAGAAACTCTCAAACAAAAAAGGGAGGAGCTCAAAGCACTGGGGAAGGGAGATATAATAAGAAAACTAAAACTATTAAAGCAAAAATTCTACAAAAAGGGCGACAAAGCAAATAAAATGTTAGCCACCAGATTGAGAGCCCAAAAAGCAGAGAGATGGGTTGACGGAATTCAAACCGAGGAGGGGGATTGGCTACAATCGCCAGAGGAAATGGCAGGCCAATTTGCCAAGTATTATAAACACCTGCACACCTCAGAGGGAAATAGAGCTGAGAAGGAAATGGAAGAATATATTGAGAGGGCAGGACTAACCCATTTAAAGGGATCAGAACAATCACTCCCAGATTCTGTCATAACCTCAGAGGAAGTATAGGCGGCATTAAAGGGACTCCCTTCAGGAGGGGCCCGGGGAGAGGATGGATACCATATGGGCTTCTATAAACACTTCATCGAAACCCTGCCCCCTCCCCTCACCACCCCCTGCCTAGCCAACCTATTCAATCACATTCGAGCATCTGGCCACGCACCCCCATCATTCTCCTTGGCACACATAGCAGTAATCCCCAAGACAGGAAAAGACCCCACACACTGTAAATCCTACCAACCGATTTTGCTGTTGAACACGGGCGCCAAGGTATACGCAAGGGTCCTAGCCTCTCGTATGGAGGAGATAATGCCTCGCCTGATCCACCCGGACCAGGTGGGCTTCATAAAAGGTAGATCAGGAGCGGATGCTATGCGTAAGACCTTGGACATCATGGAGCATTACAGGGGGCTTGACGGAGACCATGCACTTCTAAGCATGGACTCGGAGAAATCTTTCGATGAGTGGAGTAGTTCTTTCTCCCGGCAGTACTTAGGAACATGGGCTTTGGGGATCGATTTATACATGGGATCCAGGCAATCTATAAAGCACCAAAGGCAAAAGTGGCTGTGAATAACAAAATTTCAGAAGAATTCGGCATGTCCAGAGGAACCAGACAAGGCTGTGCCCTCTATCCCCACTCCTCTATGCCCTTTCCATTGAGCCTCTGGGAAATGTCATTAGGAAAGAGAATACAATTAAGGGGATTGTAGTGGGCGTCACAGAGCACAAGCTAGCTATGTTCGCCAGCGATATACTCCTATACCCGACAGACCCCCATACCTAGAGTGCTATTGATGTGAGGTACATTTACCCACTCTGCAGAATTCCCCTCCATCACCAAGCTGCACTTCAGCATTTACCAGCAGAATGGCTGCGCTGGCTCCTTTTGAGCACCATTGCCTCGCATCAAAACTGCGTTTTGCAGCTACAAAATGATGGCTACACTGTTTTGCCAAGCACCTATTGGGCAAGATGGAACAGGGAGCACACCGAGAAAGGCTGCCAGTGTGTTTTCTTGGGTGCACCAAAGAAGAGAATTGAAAAGCAGAGCTGCTTTGCTGTTAGCTCAAAATTTCCCTTTGAAAAAGGAAATATTTGGCATTCAAATGATGGCGCCCTGATGCTCACATCTGTTAAACAATATACAGTTCTGATCCAGTAAGGCCCAACTATGCCCAGCTATATTCCAGTTGTGCTTTAGCAAAAAAAAACATTTCGAATGGATTGTGTCCTCCCACGTATTCCTCATCTTAGATATATCCTTACCTTCAGCTTTGCTGTTTCGGAAATGTTTTCTCTCTCCGCCAGAGGGCGCTCCACTCGAGGCGACGGCGTCGATGTCCCTCGGCGGCATCCGTCGAGTGTCGATGTCATCTGTAGTATAAATGCCTCGAGCGCGCCCGTTGGCCTCAGTTCCGTTTTTCCGTTAGCTTCGATTCGGATCGAAATAAAACGGCGCTTCAGTCTTAAGCAATTATGTCGTCTTCCTCGAACCCATCTACTCCGAAAACGGGGTTTAAGAAGTGTCTAGGGTGCGGCAAAAAAATGTCGCTGACCGACCCTCACTGTAACTGCCTCTGGTGTCTCGGGTCCAAACATCGGATCGATGACTGCGGTTCGTGCCAATCCATGACCCACAAGGCCTTGAAAGAAAGACAAGATAAACTGGCGGTGGGGGAGGAATCCTCTAAGTTTTCTTCGAGAGGGAAGAAAGACTCGGCTGAGTCTTTGGCAAAACACCATAAAAAAAATCACGATCGAGGAGTAGATCAAGGAAGTCCTCTTCTTCTTCGTCCAAAAAGGCGAAAAAGAGATGACACCGATCTCCCTCTTCTTCTTCTTCCTCGACTTCGGAGGAAGTTATTACTTGTCCAACTAAACACGACTCCCCTAAAAAGTGGGAAGCATTTAGAGAGTCCATGATGAAAACTTTTGAGAACGCGGCCCAGACCCCCTCAAAAATGTCTGTTGAAGGTCATGCCTCTAGTCACAAAAGTGACAGAGGAAGGTCTAAAACTAAGAAGTCCGGCAAGAAATTGTCGAGGGTGTCTTCTAGGGACTCTTCCCAGATACCTAAAAAGACAGACTCTACGAAAAAAACTTTCGACGTCGATAAGTCATTAAAGACTTCGACGAAAACATCTTCGAAGCCTCTGTCGAAGGCTGTCGAATATAAAGGGTCGACGACCCAACAGAAAAAAGTCACGTTGAATACTTTATCGACGACCTCGAAGATTTCTTCAACGGCGTCGAGTGTTTCGAAGACTGCTTCGACAACATCGACTGCCTCGAAGATTCCTTCGACGCCATTTGTAGTGCCTTCGAAAACATCGAAGAATGCCTCGACAACATCGAAGGTAACGGCCACGACTTCGACGCCATCGACGCTTCTGTCGACGTCGACACCAGGGTTGAAACATATTCCTGAAAAAATATTTCACCCTGAAAACAGACATGATTTTTTCCATACTATGTCATCTGTATATGGAGAAATGTCATCAGAAAATGAAGAATATGAAGAACAAGATGAACCTGAGGTTACATCAGCAGGGGTAAAATATGGGACAAGAGATGTTCCAGAGGAATTAATAAATCCTCAAAAAATGCAGGATTTGTATGAATGTTTACAGTCTGCAAGTGGAATAGACACATCTGCTGAATATGAATTTGAGAGACCAGATCCAACAGAACATGCTGATCTGGGTTACAGAAAACTCATGAATAGAGTAACAGAGTTTATGGGGTGGGGTAATAATGCACCTGTATACCAGGATGATGACATGACAGATATTTTGTCAGGAGGTCCTCAACCAGACCCCATACTTCCTTTTCATATTGCCCTGCAAAGGAGAGTAAATGCTGCTTGGGAAAGACCAGGATCTAGTCCAGCAGTAAATAAAAAATATGTGGCAAAATACAGACCTTGTAACTCTGACCCAGAGTATTAGAGTAAACATCCTTCTCCTGAGAGTCTGGTAGTTCAGGCAGCCACATCAACAAAAAATGCTGCATACCCCACTATACCCCCTGATAGGGATGACAAGAAAATAGATACTTGGTCGAAAAAGATCTTTACATCAGGGAGCATGGCTCTGAAGTCTACCAATGTATCTTGTACATTGGATAGATTTAATTATACTCTGTGGGACTGCATGTCAGCGGCAGCTTAACACATCCCGGAAGGAGAGGAACTTGATGGTTTCCTATCCATAATTAAGGATGGTAAGGAGGCTTCAGGAGAATGCCTTCAAGCAGGTTTGCACACCTCTGACAGTATCAGCAGGTCCATGGCGTCTAGCGCAGTGCTACGCAGATTTGCGTGGCTAAGGAAGTCAGGTTTTGCACCAGATGTTCAATCTAGACTCCTTAACATGCCATTTGATGGCTCGAGGTTGTTTGGCAGCAAGGCGGATGAAAGTTTGGAGAAGCTGCAGACCTCCAAGGCAGCGGCAAAGTCACTTAGTGCCGCTATACGACAACCTCAGCAATGCCCCTACAAAGGCTCATCTTCATGGAGGGGTCGTCCCTTTCATTTTTACTCCTCATTTGGAAGAGGAAGGGGACAGGCCAATCAAAGGGGGCAAAGAATATGTCCTCGGGGGTGAGGAAGAGGCGCTAGATCTGCCCCAGCAGCAGCATCTGTCCCTTCAGCCGCTGCTGGAGCTGCCGCAAAACCACTCTGAGGTTTTGACTCACAAGACCCCAGTGGGAGGCAGGATCTCACAGCATCTGAAAGAATGGCGGGGCATTACTTCAGATGTTTGGGCACTGGAAACAGTATCCCAAGGTTACTGCCTTCCTTTTCTAAAGAAACCTCAGAATCACCCACCGGAATACAACTCTACCAAAAATCCAGACCCGCTCCTGTTGCAGGAAGTTTTAACCCTGCTACAGAAAGGTGCAATAGAACATGTACCTGTAGCGGAGAGGAACAAGGGTGTGTATTCCCCATATTTCCTCATTCCAAAGAAGGACGGAGGACTGAGACCCATCTTGGACTTGAGAAACTTGAACAAGTTCCTCAGGAAGGACAAGTTCAAGATGGTCACTCTTTCTCAGATCCTTCAGGCTCTCCAACTTCAAGACTGGTTGGTATCATTGGACCTCCAGGATGCTTAATTTCATGTGCCAATCCATCTCAAGCACAGAAAGTACCTGAGGTTCGCGCTTGACAACTCTCACTATCAGTTTCGAGTTCTGCCTTTCGGGTTGACCTCCGCCCCAAGAGTTTTCACCAAGTTGATGGTGGTAGTGGCAGCGAGTCTCAGAAGAGGGGGGATTCATGTCTACCCCTATTTGGGCGATTGGATGATCAGGGCACATTCTCCAGAACAAGTCCAGGATCATCTATCCAAGACTTGCCACTTCCTTCACAAACTAGGGTTTTCTCTGAATTTAAAAAAGTCAAACATGATACCATCACAGAAGATTCCAGTTTATAGGAGGAAGAGAGAGCTCACCACATTCTGCAGATGGTGACAAAATTCCAGATTGCCCAGTATCTACTGGCCTTCGATTTTCTCAGGTTGCTCGGCCTCATGGCATCCTGCATTTTTCTGGTGCCAGAGGCCAGATTGAGGATGAGATCCCTTCAATGGGCCCTCAGGACTCAATGGTCCCAATTTTCAGGGGAAATGACAGATCTCTTACAAGTTACAACCAGAGTAGCTCAGGACCTACAATGGTGGGTTTGCAAAGAACACATCCTCAAGGGACAATCTTTTTGGCAGCCATGGCCGGAGATCACTGTAGTGACGGACGCCTCGCTCACGGGGTGGGGAGCCCACACCAACGATCTGACAATCGGTGGTCGTTGGTCTCCATCGGAGTCCAGACTACACATCAACCTTTTGGAGCTGAGGGCGATCAGACTAGCGCTGAAGGCCTTCCTGCCCTCTGTACGGGGAAAGAATATCCTGATCATGACGGACAACACAGTGGCCATGTACTACCTCAACAAGAGAGGAGGAGTAGGGTCACTGCCACTGTGCAGAGAGGCAATGCAGCTCTGGTTCTGGGCAATACAAGAAGGGATCTCTCTATCTGCCATTCACCTAGCAGGAGAGCAAAACACAGCGGCGGACGCTCTGAGCAGGCAGAGCACAGTCTCTCATGAGTGGGAGATAGCTCAGGAAGTCCTTATGGAGATCTTCGCCCTTTGGGGAACCCCTCAAGTGGATCTGTTCACGACCATTGTCAACAGGAAGTGCGAACTGTACTGCTCAAGGGAATTTCCCCCGAGAGGAGCTCTAGGAGACGCATTTGTAGTAGAGTGGGAATTTCCTCTTCTATATGCGTTCCCTCCAGTCCCTGTGATCCCTCAGGTAATCAGGAGGTTGGGAAAATTCAGGAAAACCATGATCCTAATTGCCCCGGATTGGGCCAGGAGAATGTGGTACCTGGACCTTCTCGACATGTCCATCTGCCCTCCAATACGTCTTCCAAAAAGAGAGGATCTTCTCTCGCAAGAGGGAGGTCACGTTCTCCATTCAGAGGTCAACATATGTCATGATCTCTGCTTCCAAAAGGTCAGGGTTTTCCCAACTCCCTTGGAAGCAGATCCATAACCCAGGTTCCGAGTGCCAACCAGTCCCAATTGGGACCTTTTGGACCCAGTCCTGGCGCCAGTGGCACCAAGCTCATAAATATGCCCAGTCCCAGCGCTGGAAGCGCCAGGCTCATAATGCTTGGGTGGACTTACCTGCAGCAGACCATGCTGCTTACTTGCCTGCCAGTTGAGCCTCTGATCCTATTCTGTTTGGAACTACCTTTCCTGTTTGGTGGGGCAGGAGCCACTCCCTAGGTTCAGAACACTGGAACTCTTCTGGAAAGCAGGAACTCTTTTCTTACCTAGGCGTGGCTGTGGAAGGAGACACCTAAGCACTACAGGAGGCTATTTAAACCACACCCGATGGATGAATCTTGCTTTGCGTTATTCTGCATCCTCTGCAGCAGAACGCTCATCGTGTCTTCTGCATCTGATCCTGGGCCTAAGGAAAAAGGCTTACCATCCTGAATCCAGTCTTCAGCAACACCTATAAAGACAAGAAAGAACAGGTTAGCATTACGGTCTTCAGTGACAGCGCTTCACTTACCTGGTCCATCGGCTGTCACCAACGCCTCGCACTGCATTCCGGCATCTGAAAGACAAAAGCTTACCAACTCTTCGCACGCTCCGGAGGCCTTCGGCGCTGCATCCCGCATCTGAAAGACAAAACAAGGTGCGTTTAAAGACATTGGGGAACTTTTAATACTCAAGTGCCATTACTCCTTTCCACATCTAACCCAGTGGGTATTCCGGCACCCTGCAGCCGCTCCGAACTTGTACCTGCAAAATAAAAAGACAGTTAGAGCACATCGTGAAGCAGGCAACAAGCGCTTACTTACGTGCTTCCAGGCGCTTCTATTCATCACACGGGCTCCATCTTCAACTCACTTCAGCCCGTCATCCGCCATCGCCGGAACCCTGCAAAACAAGAGACATCATTACTAAAGACTTTTAAAGACATTAGAATTACTCGAAACTTACCGTTCGTGCAGTAAACGGCGGACAGCAGTCCTCTGAAGTCAAGAGGCCTGCTCCCCTTATCCAGTGAAGAAACTGGTTACAGCACCCTGCCCCGAGGCAGATGGAGAGCACGGCGTTCACTTACCTAAGGTGAGAGCGTTAACCTTTGGGGTTCTACAGGAGAAGAGAAAGGGAAGAAGAGAGAGACATTCAATAACCCAGTTCATTAATCCCATATTTTCTATCTGCAGACATCTTACCCTTCGAGTCAGACATACAGTGCACAGAGGTCCAGCCCAAAGAGCCAGCCGTGTGTTACACATCACCTTTGAAGATACGGTATACGCCCAGTCAAGACCGGCGCCTCTACGGGAATCAGGTGAGTGTTACAGAACGCAAAGCCTACCGCAAAACTCCCGTCCAGGCGCTATGGAGACCTCGGATACCGACCAGCTAGCCCAGTTGCTTGGGGAACTAAGGGCAGAAGTGCATGCAGCCCGTCAGGAAACGAACGCTCTAAGAAGGGAACTGATTATTTCCAAGGAGCGAACAGATCATCTCGCTAGACAATTGCTACAGTCACAAGCCGGACAGACCCCGTTACCCACATCTGGGGGAAATCTTCCTTCTACATCCTCTATGAATCCAGTGCAGATCAACCTACCTGGGAATGTACCTCTGGCTCCGCCCGAACGATTTTCTGGTGACCCAAAGAGGTTTGCAGTATTTATCAATCAGTGCCGGTTGCATTTCCTATGCCGGCCAGCAGCCTTTCCAACTGATCAAGCTAAAGTAGCTTTCGTACCTTAGTGGCAATGCGGCAGACTGGTCGATCCCTCTAGTAAATCAAGATGATCCGGTCCTCCATGATTTTCAAGCTTTTCAGCTCAGTATGGAAAAACTGTTCGCAAGACATTCACTGGGGCAGGCCTTGGACAATGAGCTTCTTTCGTTGCGACAAGGTAATCAAGACCTTTTGGCTTATATTGCGTCTTTCAACAGACTGATAGTGGAAACTCAATGGCCTGAGGACAAAAGGATTACGCTGTTTTATAGAGGTCTACGTGGAGAGCTCAAAGATGTGTTAGCCCAAGTAGTGAATCCCCCACAAGATTGTTCGGACTATATAGACTTAGTCGTTCAAATAGATCACAGACTGCAGAACAGGAAGGCCGATCGTTCCAAGTTTGATGCTCGAGTATTTTCCAAACCGCCAACTCCTTCCAAAGGAATAGACTCCGGGGAACCCATGCAAATAGGGGGCCTGAAAGGTCCTCTAACACAAAAGGAGCGGGAAAGGAGAAAACAGTTGCAATTATGCCTATATTGCGGAAACTCAGGGCACTTTCTTCGAGACTGTCCGGTGAAACCTGCCAAGAAGGCAGTAGGAGCTGCAGTTACCAAAGTTACAAACTCTGAGCAGGGAAACGACCTCGCCTGACAAGAATAGAGGTCCTCTTGCCGAGCGTGAAAACCAGTTCCGTGACCTCGCATTTCGTGATACCTATGGTCCTCATTAGCCCTGATAATCCGGATCGATTACATGCAATTGAAGCTTACGTCGACAGCGGTGCCATCGGCAATTATGTGGATCATGAAATGGTTTTGAGGATGAATCGAACTCTTTGTCCCAAGGCTGTAAAGGACGTCATTACTACGGTGGATGGAACGGAGATAGCCTCCGGACCAGTAACGCATACCACTCAAGAAGTGACGCTAGTAAGTCAAGATGGACACCATGAGAAGATCGTGTTCGATGTGATCAAGGCTCCTCAGTTTCAGATTATTCTAGGAATACCTTGGTTAGAGAAACACAATCCTCTGATCGATTGGCGAGCAAGAACGGTCCAGTTTCCAGAATGTGTCTCTACTTGTCACCCTCCACCTGGTGTTGCACTGGCAGCAATTTCTTCAGAGACTCCCCAGTTACCTCCCGAATACCTAGAATACCAAGATGTTTTCCGGAAGGATCAGGCTAACTCTCTACCTCCTCATAGGTCTTATGACTGCCAGATAGACCTGATACCTGGATCTACTCCTCCTTGTAGTAGAATTTATGCCCTCACCGAGCCTGAGAACCTTCACCTGCGACAATACCTGGATCAATACCTGGCAAATGGGTTTATTCGTCCTTCCAAGTCCCCTGCTTCTTCAGCTTTGTTCTTCGTCCCAAAAAAGGAAGGAGACCTTAGAACTTGTATAGATTATCGCTCCCTGAACCAGATCACCGTCAAGAATAGATATCCGTTACCTTTGATCCCTGAACTCCTGGACCAAGTCAGAAAAGCATGCATATATACAAAGCTGGATCTTAGAGGAGCCTACCACTTGGTACGAGTAAAAGAGGGCGATGAATGGAAGACGGCCTTCCGCACCAAATATGGGCTATTTGAATATCAGGTCATGCCCTTCGGACTTTGCAATGCCCCGGCCGCCTTTCAATATTTTATGAACGATGTCCTCAGAGAGCTCATAGATGTGTGTGTTGTTGTTTACAT
Source organism: Ambystoma mexicanum (assembly GCF_040938575.1). NCBI lineage: Eukaryota > Metazoa > Chordata > Amphibia > Caudata > Ambystomatidae > Ambystoma > Ambystoma mexicanum. The sequence goes on along the minus strand of NC_090927.1, from coordinate 1,259,393,037 downwards.
TGACGACATCCTCGTTTATTCTTCATCGGAATCTGAACATCGGAAACACGTGAAAATGGTCCTCGAAAGATTGCGTCAACACAAACTTTTCTCTAAGTTGGAAAAATGTGTTTTCAACGTGACTGAAGTTGAATTCTTGGGATTCATATTATCACCTAGCGGAGTGCGTATGGATTCAAAGAAGGTCGATGCAGTTCTCAAATGGCCATCACCATCCTCCGTAAAAGGTGTGCAAAGCATGTTAGGCTTCGCTAACTTTTACCGCAGGTTTATCCCCGAATTTTCTCGAATAGTCCAGCCCATCACTGCCTTGTTAAAGAAAAACAAACGTTTTGAATGGTCTACCGAGGCGGAACAAGCTTTCCAGGATTTGAAGACTAAATTTATCTCTGCACCAATCTTAAAACACCCTCGCCCCGAACTCCCCTACATCGTGGAAACTGATGCTTCAAGCCTTGCCATGGGGGCAGTTCTATCACAAAAGGACCCGGTAACCAATCAGTTGCATCCCGTGGCATTTTGGTCCCGCAAATTCTCGCCTCCTGAAATCAATTACACGATTACTGACAAGGAACTTCTGGCTATCAAGTCTGCCTTTAAGGCTTGGCGGCATTATCTGCTGGGGGCCCGACACACCGTTACTGTGATTACGGATCACCGAAACCTGCAATATTTGAAAACCGCAAAAGCCCAATCCTCTAGACAACTCCGTTGGGCATTATTCTTTGCCGAGTTTGACTTCATAATTACCTATTGACCTGGTACAAAAAACGGTAAAGCTGATGCCCTTTCTCGGATGGGAGTGGAAGAACACTTGATCAACCCTAAACCTGTACCAATCATTCCCGAACATAGAATTCTGGGTGTAATCGCCACACAATCCATAGAGGAAGTTAAGGATAAGGCCAGGCAACTTGTAACTCCAGCAGACATACAGAATTGGCATCTGCAGGGAAAGGACTTTGCAGTAAACGACAACTTATTGTATTTCCAAGAACGATTATACCTGCCCAGCACAGATTTACAGAAAAAAGTAATCTCTTGTTATCACGATTCTTTAATGGAAGGACATCCCGGTATGGCCAAGACCTCAGAAAAGATCAAGCGCTACTTCTGGTGGCCGTCTTGGAAAAAAGATATCAGAGACTTTATAATGTCCTGTGGAGTATGTGCCCAAAACAAGAGTCAAAAGGAAAGACCAGCAGGCCTCTTACGCCCTATTGACATCCCACCTCGCCCTTGGCATACGCTTTCTATGGACTTCATCACCGATCTACCTCCATGCTCCGGATACAATACGATTCTAGTAATCGTGGACTTATTCTCCAAGATGGCGCATTTCATTCCGCTCAAAGGCTTGCCAACAGCAGCAACTCTGGCCCGAGAATTTCTCGAAAACATCGTCCGACTGCACGGTTTTCCTTCGGTTCTAATTTCGGATCGAGGTAGTCAATTTATTTCTCATTTTTGGCGAAGTTGCTGTCGGTCGGCTCAAATTGATGTGAGACTATCGACCAGTCACCACCCTCAGACCGACGGACAAACCGAGAGGACCAATCAAACTCGAACAGTATTTACGCTGCATGCTGCAACAAACTGAAAAAACTTGGAAAGACATCCTTTGGATAGCCGAATATGCCTACAATAACTCTGTCCATTCGGGAACTGGGAAAACCCTGTTTTTTCTTTTATACGGCAGTCACCCTCGAACCTCGGAGTTGGATCCCCTCCAAGATCTTGAAACACCAGCAGTAGACTACCTGCATTCTACAATCACCCAAGCCTTTAAGGAAGCTGTTTCTCACCTTCAAAGGGCTAAAGAACAATACAAGAAAGGAGCAGATCAACATCGGAAGGAAGCCCCTCAATATCAAGTAGGGGATCAAGTCTGGTTATCCACCAAATATCTACCTCTAAAAGGGCCACGCACATTCAACCCAAGATACCTTGGTCCCTATTCCATCACTACCATAGTAAACCCAGTAGCGGTCAAGTTGGACTTGCCCCCGCACATGAAGATACATCCGGTCTTCCACGTCTCTCTATTAAAACCCGTGCAACCTCAAACCCGACTAACTAAATCTCCAAAACTCATCCTAGTTGATGGAGAACTCGAGTTTGAAGTCAAAAGCATTCTGGACTCCAAGATCTCCAAATCTAAACTATTTTACCTAATTGACTGGAAAGGCTACGGCCCCCAAGAGAGATCCTGGGAACCTGCTGAATATGTCCACGCTCCTCGCCTAATCAAAAGATTTCACCGAACATTTCCTGACGAGCCAAAACCCCCGGAGAAGCCCGGTTTGGGAGGGGCCTTGAGGGGGGGTACTGTCATGATCTCTGCTTCCAAAAGGTCAGGGTTTTCCCAACTCCCTTGGAAGCAGATCCATAACCCAGGTTCCGAGTGCCAACCAGTCCCAATTGGGACCTTTTGGACCCAGTCCTGGCGCCAGTGGCACCAGGCTCATAAATATGCCCAGTCCCAGCGCTGGAAGCGCCAGGCTCATAATGCTTGGGTGGACTTACCTGCAGCAGACCATGCTGCTTACTTGCCTGCCAGTTGAGCCTCTAATCCTCTTCTGTTTGGAACTACATTTCCTGTTTGGTGGGGCAGGAGCCACTCCCTAGGTTCAGAACACTGGAACTCTTCTGGAAAGCAGGAACTCTTTTCTTACCTAGGCGTGGCTATGGAAGGAGGCTATTTAAACCACACCCGATGGATGAATCTTGCTTTGCGTTATTCTGCATCCTCTGCAGCAGAACGCTCATCGTGTCTTCTGCATCTGATCCTGGGCCTAAAGAAAAAGGCTTACCATCCTGAATCCAGTCTTCAGCAACACCTATAAAGACAAGAAAGAACAGGTTAGCATTACGGTCTTCAGTGACAGCGCTTCACTTACCTGGTCCATCGGCTGTCACCAACGCCTCGCACTGCATTCCGGCATCTGAAAGACAAAAGCTTACCAACTCTTCGCACGCTCCGGAGGCCTTCGGCGCTGCATCCCGCATCTGAAAGACAAAACAAGGTGCGTTTAAAGACATTGGGGAACTTTAATACTCACGTGCCATTACTCCTTTCCACATCTAACCCAGTGGGTATTCCGGCACCCTGCAGCCGCTCCGAACTTGTACCTGCAAAATAAAAAGACAGTTAGAGCACATCGTGAAGCAGGCAACAAGCGCTTACTTACGTACTTCCAGGCGCTTCTATTCATCACACGGGCTCCATCTTCAACTCACTTCAGCCCGTCATCCGCCATCGCCGGAACCCTGCAAAACAAGAGACATCATTACTAAAGACTTTTAAAGACATTAGAATTACTCGAAACTTACCGTTCGTGCAGTAAACGACGGACAGCAGTCCTCTGAAGTCAAGAGGCCTGCTCCCCTTATCCAGTGAAGAAACTGGTTACAGCACCCTGCCCCGAGGCAGATGGAGAGCACGGCGTTCACTTACCTAAGGTGAGAGCGTTAACCTTTGGGGTTCTACAGGAGAAGAGAAAGGGAAGAAGAGAGAGACATTCAATAACCCAGTTCATTAATCCCATATTTTCTATCTGCAGACATCTTACCCTTCGAGTCAGACATACAGTGCACAGAGGTCCAGCCCAAAGAGCCAGCCGTGTGTTACACATCACCTTTGAAGATACGCTATACGCCCAGTCAAGACCGGCGCCTCTACGGGAATCAGGTGAGCGTTACAACATACTCCACCTTCACGCATGGCTTCTGAGAGGTTGAGATACAAGGAGTGGGACCTTCCGGATGATGTTATGGAGGTGTTGCTTTCGGCCAGAAGGCCAGCAACAAAATCTTTGTACCGGTGTCGTTGGAATAAATTCAGTAACTGGTGCAGGGATAAGAATGTGGATGCTTTTGAATGTGACATTCCAATGGTATTATCTTTTCTATTACATTGAGCTAATCTGGGGCTCCAGGTTAAGACAATAAAAGGATATGTAGCAGCGCTATCTATCTTCAAGCGCTCATCATAAGAAATATCTTATTTTAAGATACCCTTAATAATACAATTTCTAAAAGGTTTAAACAATGTTTTTCCACCAGTACCTTTTCAAGTTCCTGTGTGGGATTTAAATTTGGTACTTAAATGTCTGACTTGTGCACCCTTTGAGCATTTACATTCTTGTCCGTTAAGGCTTCTTACATTAAAAACTATACTTTTAATTGCATTGACATCAGCCCGCAGAGTAAGTGAGTTGCAGGCACTTTCGAGTGGTCCTCCTCACTCCATCTTTCATAAAGATAAAGTTGTCCTTCGAGTTAAACCATCTTTTCTGCCAAAAATAGTTTGACTTTCATCTGTCACAGAAAATAATTCTACCTGCGTTCTACCCTCCTCCTCACACATGTAAGGAAGAGGAAAGACTGCATAGGCTAGATCCCAGAAGGGCTCTAAGCTTTTACATCTCAAGATTGTCAGATAAGTCAGTGTGATCAACTTTTTGTGGGATACACTGGCCGTAAATTGGGACTAGCCGTAACCAAACGAACAGTATCAAGATGGATAATTTTAGCCATAACAGAGTGTTATAGGCTAGCCGGAAAAGATCCCCCTGAGGTCTTAAGAGCCCATTCAACTAGGGGCATAGCAACTTCAACAGCACTTAAGAGGGGTGTCCCTGTGCAAGATATTTGTGCAGCAGCCACATGGTCATCCATGCATACTTTCATCAAACCTTATGCTTTGGACTCAACTACATCTCAAGGAGGTTTATTTGCCAAATCTGTACTACATTCGGTACATGACTAAAAGGCATCTGTACTCCCGCCTCCAATACAAAACTGCTTTGGGAGTCTATCTAAGATGAGGAATACGTGGGAGGACACAATCCATTCGAAGAACAAGTTATTTACCAACTGTAACATTCTTTCGATTGGATGTTCCTCCCACGTATTCCTCATCGACCCTGCCATCCTACCCACATTACAGTTTACGTGGTTTACACTCTGAATTCTTTCAAGGCTTGTGTCAATAAGAGGCACGCCTTTGTTTATAATACATGGGCTCTGAAACGAAAAAACAGAACTGAGGCCAACGGGCGTGCTCAAGGCATTTATACTACGGATGACGTCGACACTCGACGGATGCCACCGAGGGACATCGTTGCCTTGAGTGGAGCGCCCTCTGGTGGAGAGAGAAAAAATTTCCGAAACAGCAAAGCTGAAGGTAAGGATATATCTAAAATGAGGAATACGTGGGAGGAACATCCAATCGAAAGAACGTTACAGTTGGTAAGTAACTTGTTCTTCTCACTGAATGACAGGCTGTGTCATGCAAGATCTGGGAAATCACCAGAAACTTTACTCTCAGCCGTAAGGAAAACCGCTTGACTTTTATGCTACAAAATGTCAAGGTGAACTCTTCAAAAGAAACCCTAGCTCTCTGTGCATATGTCAATTTCAGTGGAACTGTGCCTTGAACAGATTGCTGTGAAAGAGAAACTGACCAAGGCTGCAAACAATCTATGGAATCCAGATGGAAGAGAAAACCGAATTTGAAAGGAACATCCCAGCAGAATTCATCATTTGTCCAAATGTGCTTTTGCAAACAAGAAAAATATCTGTTTTAAAAGTGTAATGTTGAATAAGGCCCTGTCCTTGCCTAGAATTGTAAATGGGGTTTGTTTAAAATCTAAAATGTTTTATTCCAACAGCCTTGCCTTTTGGGTTCAGGAAAACTAAATAAATAAATAATTGCATTGGCTGTACTGGGGAACCAGCCCTACAGGTTGTTTCTGCCCTGGCTTCGATGGACCTTGCATCTCCCCAAGGGGACCAGCATCTGGAAGCTCTTAATGGACCAATGGGGAGAATGTAACATGCTTGTCTGGACTCTAGCCTGCTACAATAGATTCTGGGACACCTACGGGTTACTTTTGGAAGTGACACCTCCCATCCACTAAAACTAAGGAGCTCCAAAGACAAACTCCCTGGGAAACCCTGGGCTAAACTGACATTTGGTGACAAAGATCAGCCCATCTGCCACTAAAGACTACTTTAATGAATACACTTTAAAACTGTTATTTCTACAACCGGACAACGCAGTAATGTAAACGTTTTACAGTTTAAATGTAATTTTTGTGGCTTTAGAACAAGATATCATGGCCGTCCATAGCATGTCGGGGGCGGAAATGCCAGGTAAATATGAATCATGGGAAAAGTACATATGGTGGAACGTAAAAGATTTGTGGAGATATGCTCCATGATAATATGTACTTATATCTAAAATTGTGGAATTTTGGGTGAAGCAGTTCCCACTAAAAATTGTGAATAATTATTAGAAGGGCGAAACCATGTTGTACAGACCTGGGAGTTGGAATACCATGCTCTGTATGAAATATGCCATCTGCCTATGTAATTTGCAAAAGCGCCACAATTGTAAAAAGGAGCGATTTATGTCATAATTGAGTTTGTGCAAAAATTGACTGTGCAATGGCTTTGTACCTCATTAATCACAACCCCATAAACTGAGTCCCCTCCTGGAGAAGGCGACCAACATAGGCTGACCTATCTGGTTTTTAGGGTAGGTCTAGCTTAGTTCTGCCCAACAATAATTCCTGTGAGGTCAACTGCATTATATAAAGGGGGGAAGCTCTCAGAGACAGAACACTCTCGTCTGAATTTTCCAGCGCCTGCGTATCCAGATATTCCACTTCACTCTGCAAGATTCCAGACTCTACTGCCAGGCCAGAGCATAGCTGACCCTATCCAGGCAGGACCATTGATCCAGAAACTCCACTAAAAATCCCAAGAACTAGGGGGGGCAAAGCTGTGGTACCCTTTTGGGAGTATCCTGTGACCAGACCGGCTTTTTGCCCCACTACCTGCATGCCAGCTGTACCCTTGCTATCCAGTGACCAGACAGGCCCAGCTGTTAGGAGAGCCTGCCGTGCTGTGGCCAGAGCCTTTGAGTCCAGAAACCCAGTTGGCTGCCCCAAATTCCAAACTCAAGTGCTGATTGTGAGTATTTTCCCATCCCATAGCAACACATAGAATACCCCATCTTGATACTTTGTCTTTCGCCTACTCTCTAAGTAATCCTATGCATACCCTGGTAACTTGTTTAAAACTGTCAGAATTCTCTGTGCCTCCTGTCCTTGATCTCCAAGCGTTAGCACCATTCTTCTTTTCATTTCTGTCTTGCATAGATCCTTAGTCATATTATGAATAATTTAAGTAATTCCCACATAGAGCTGAATTCACAGCGAAAAAGGTTAACGTTGCAAATTAATGTTGGAGCGTACCTTGTCTTTCTTTAAGACTATAGGCTTGATAATCTAGTTTAAGTAAAACTTGTCCTTTCTTTCCAAACAGACTTTCTCTGTTAACTGTTTATTTTCCCAAAACCGAATCTCCTTCCACATTACAAATCTCATCCAGGTATTCAGCTAGAGCCAGTCTTTCACTTCTGTAGTATCCCTGAGATGTGCATCTATCACCATGCCTAAAAACCGCATTCCGATTCTGTCTATTTCACCAGTTTTTTAAAAAAAAAAATGTTCTGACATTTAAAATTGCAAAAAGTGGAAAATGCAACTTTTCAACGTGTGATTTTGGATGCACTGTGTTCTTACTATCAAGTGGCTTTCTGAACTGTATGCCCTTTGTTGATACTTTGCCTTGTAGTTGTTAGTGATATTAAATTCCTGATACTGTGATAAATCATATTTACCTCATTTATTCAACCGCACGTTTAAATTCATTATTAGCAATTCTGAGTGTCATTTTATGCAATTAATTACAAAGGGTTTAAAATCGTGAGGGAAGTTTGGATAATTCTGTTTGCTGCCTAGTACCCCTGACTCCTTTCTGCTCTTTTCTATCCACTCAAAATTCAATTAATTGGGGTTTGAGGGAGCATTGCAGGGGGAAATCTTAACTTGGGTGCTATCTACCCAAACAGTAAAATTGCTGCTATGCATCTGTGCTCTGAATATGTTATAACAGAAGGTCAAACTAAGTGTATTTCATAATTTATTCTGTAATTATCACCCCATTGCTGATTGCTGCCCAATATTAAAATTGTGTGATCTCATTTGAATTTTAAAATGAATAAATATTGTATTCCCACTTACGGCCTGGTTCATGGTCCATTGTGACCTGGGGTATTTCTAAAATGGGGTGTGAGAGGGGTTGGATGCCAGCTCAATCCGAATTCGTAGAAAATAAAGAAAAAGCATTCTAATTGAGCGCTACTTCCTTAGCTAATGGCTTGGGTCCTGGTCCAGTGTGTGACAGAGACAATACAGGAATTTGGCAAATGGGCAGGACTAAAAGTCAATGCAGAAAAATCAACACTCTTCCCATATAAGACACCAAGCCACCCAGACCAGTGCTCCAGATAGGATTTTGAGGTGGGAGTATTTTACGCATGATTTTTTAAATTAGAGAGTAAATACAATTTCAAGAGAGTAAAAATGAGTTTTCTCCTCTGTAAGAGAGTAAAACGTATCCAACATATACACCCAATGCATACGTAAAGTCAGACCCATAGACAAATAGAGTTGTAGATCAAAGTTGTCTGGCTTGCCTTTAAGCATTTTATTACACTTGCGGACAATATTCTGCCATAAAATAACGTGAGTACATGCTACATACGCAGCTTCATTTTCAAAATTCTGGGCCTAGAAACTCTGTTAAGAACTACTATAGATTGAGACTAATGCATTTCCTGCAGATGGAGCGTGCGTAAGCATTTCCTGCAGATGGAGCGTGCGTAAGCAAGTGTTACAGTACAGAACTTGCTTACATAGTTTGAAAGAAGTGAAAGCAGTCAACAAAACAGTGCTAGGCTAAAGGTTTGGAACTATATAACTTCAAAATCAATTTCTATAACATGTTCCGTGCGTTGTTCTTATTGGAAATATTACATGTGGTCTCCTTTCCTATAATTTAAAACAGACATCACAAATTCTGAAAATAACATGCAACGCTTCACAAATAAAAGTGTTACCCTTACGTAGAGCCAAGGTAATCTGTTTTGACCACTAAGTATTCCACACATTACTCACTAGCCAGAATCAACTTTTACTGGCTTACATGGTAGCTCGGAGCAAGGTAAACTGAGCCACCCATTACACAATCACACACTAAAACACGAAAAAACAGCCTGATACACTTAAAAAGCAAGCTGATTATAGGTGTGTGATTGTCACCTAGAGAATGGAGGTAGATGGATCAGTCTACATTTCAAAAGACAATCTTATAGATTGTTGCAAACATCTGCATCATGACTGTCCTGTTTCGGGGTGAAGTTTAGTCTCTGGCAAATAAAGTCTCCACTTTCGCTCCAACCATGCTTAAGAGGATTGAATATGCAAGTCTCCAGGCTTTCTGTGTCCTAGCTAATACACACACCTATCAAATGTATATAATGCTTTTGAAAGCATCATGGCAGAAACAAAGTACCACGGTGAAGAAAACCTACAAGAATTCAGTTAATTTTAGTTTTCTTTTGTCTAGGTGTGTATGGCTGTGAAAGCCTGGCTGGACGTCTTTTCTTCCTTGCATGCCATAGTTTTATTGCAGTAGTTGGGTCAAAGTCCCTAAAGGATGGTCCTAACATAACGATTTTCATCAAAGTGTCTATGGTTTCACTTTTAGGGGAGCATCTGAATTTTATTTTAATCCTGTTTTGTGTGCTAAATGCCCTTTCGCATTCTACACTGGTTACACACGGACATAAAGCAATTTTGCATACTTTTGCAATATTTGGCATCAAATCACCATGTAGACTAGCAACACGTCTGCAGATTTTTTGTCATACTGCAACCCTTATAGCTCCCCTTAATCATACCACGCAACAGAGTCCATTCTTTTTTCTGTAAAGTTTGGCCATCTAATAAAGAAGCAATCTCATTTTCCTCAACATGCAGGCCTTCGCTGTCATACTGAATTCTTACTTTTTTTGCTTGTCCATAAAAATGTGCATATGCCATGGAGTGCTTCCCCGATTTCTGACTCACTATTGTCTAAAACTGTTGCTGGTTCTAACAAGTTACCCAAATGAGTAAAAATGGCATTATCCTCATTTTGAAATCTCTTCCCAATGTTTTCTATTAGATTTGTGACATACTGTTCTCTTAATAAGTTAAACTCTGCACCAGAAAGAGAACTATAAGATAGTATTAGACCTTTTAGTGAGATACATTTGCCCTCTGTGTGAGGCGAACCCAACGATAATCTCAAGTTGCCTAAATTATCACCATCTTCTTTGAGTAAGGATTCAAGACTTATACAAGTAGCATCTACCAATGGCTGAATTTCAGTAAATAGTAAAGTCTGTTTCTGCAATTCCCGGCAAAGAATTCCCACAACATTATGTACATCTAACATAAATGCAGTAATAACGGCTGACTTGTAGCTGCTAAAGTATTTGTGCAGTGAAGATGCAGTAGCGTTTCCATCAGCAGCAAGCTGCGATAGAGAAACTACAACCGAAGGGTAGCTTCTGTGGACTGCTTCAACCGCTTTTCTCATACTAAGCCACCCAACGAGTGTGTCTCTTTCATTTTTAAAACAGGATTGTCCATTACTTCTTGCACCTTCTCAAGTTTTGTTGTTTTTATTGCAGAAGTATGAAATGGGGCATATAAAGAATTAAACCGGGATGTAAATTTGTCGAGGACTGGCATTTTCTTCATAGAGTCTGTGCATGCTAGACTGAGTCTGTGTGCAAGACAATGTGTTTGTGTAAGGAATGGTGAATATTTGGCCCAGAGTTGCACACCAACACCTGTCTTTGATCCCAACATAACTACAGTGCCATCACACCATCAGTTCCAAGAGATGGAAGCTTTCACATATCAAGACCAATACTCTTCATTTTTTCTGTCAACCGTGCTACAATTGTGCTTGCTTTGCCGTCGTCAATGCGTAAATTACACAAAGTAATTGGTGCTCCTGTACTATCAAGGTACCGGACACAAATGGCCAGTTTCTTTTGAACACTAAGATCCTGACTTTCATCTATCATAATACCAAACACAGTTGATTGCTTTAGTTGCTTAGATAGTTGTTTTTCCATCACAGATGCAATGCTACTTTGTACATCCTTCACCGAATCCCAGCTTACATTTTTGTAATCTTTACTGTGTACAGTAGTAACTCCGTTCTTAGCTTGAAGTTCAAGTAAACTATTTACTTTTTCGGATGACAATTCCTCTTTTGCTGCATAAAATACTGTACTGAACAATCTTTTGTCATTCTCTTCTACAACAATGCTGACATCTTCCTCACTGTCACTACTATCTAGACATTCTGCATCGTTGTTGGACATCACAAGGTATGCAATTTCCTGTTCAGCAGTTTGATGATCTTTGCAATCCTTGTGGCGCGATATGGTTGATAATTGAACATCGATGGCTCCTTCCTGTGCCCACACATTACGAATGTTTGCCTTAACACAAACTTTACATAGAAGTCTCCTATTGCCTTGTTCATCCATTTTTGTTTCTAACCATGGATACCTAACTTGCCATTCAGCAAAAGTGCTATCTTTAACATTTTCTCCTGTATTTTTTTTTCTGCTGCTCAACTTTGTCAACTACGTTGCGAATAATGTCATGTACAATTGCTCCACATAACAGTACAGGATCTTCCTGGGATTTTTTTGTACTAGGCGCAAAGAAATCTAGCAGTGTTCTCTTTGTAGCCATTTTAGGGGTCCTCCCTCTGCATTTCTTTTCTTGCTTCTCTCTAGACTTCTGCCACTGCCAGGCACCTTGTTCTTACCTGGAAAACAGCATGAACAAATTCAACCACCCTTCCTGACGTGACCTTTCATTCTATATTAGTTATGCAATTGAACATAAAGTTGTTCAAAACTTATCATAGCTTGAGCTTTTGAAACTGGCTATAGCATACTATTCATAACATAATAAAGATCCTTCCTGGCAATGCTTTTAAAATGCCAACCAGATAGTAAGAGTAGTGCCAAGTGTGTAGACCTTAATCTCTGCAATTAGTGGGATTCCTTTCCCATGTACTTGAAGTTCTAAGTACATGGGCCTCTGTGCCCACCTCCCCACTTTTAGTTCAGCTCTTTGGAGTCAGAGTACTGGTTGGTCCAGCAGGGCCTCTGATAGTCTGGTTTTGCTGCTTATTCACCATATACCTATGAAGACCAGGAAACATTGGTATAAAGAGGTCTACGAGAAGGCATTAATGTGCAGTGACCCAGGGGGATTGTTTTCTTAACTTAGGCCTGAACTGCATACAAATCTGACTGTTCACAAAAGGAGACCGGGACCCACAGACTGCATCAATTAATAAATGTAGGAAGCTACAGAAGCACAAACAATTTAGCTAACTTGGGGGAAAGGAAGACACCAACTCACTCCCGGAAATGGTAATCCAGTGAAGAACAGACTACTTGGGTAAATTGTGTATACCTCACCCCAAGCTTGGTAACATCTGTATGCATCTCTCTGCATTGCTACTTTACATTTAAACAGCACCCCTCCACATCCACCCCTCTATAATCCCCATATGTGCCTGGTCGTTTAGTAGCAACAGCAGAGGGCTCCTTCTTGGTCACCTCTCCTGATATTGCAGTCTGCCACTTACTGGTGTGGTCAATGCCTACCTTCCAGGTTCCGTTTGTGAGTGTGCTCTCTGTTCTGCCGCCGCCTTGGCTATGAAATGCCTTCAACACACTTTACCACCATGTTAGATAGTACTTCATGCCAGATTCCTTCTACTTCTATGCACTTTAATAATACCTGCCCGGCCAAAGTAATTCCCACCCTCCCCCAACCCAAGGTCGGGAACAGAGGAGTGGGGGCCTCAGAGTGGTACACAAAGGCCTAAAAAGGGGAGAGGGCCCCAGGGGAATGAGATGATCAACTCAGCCCAAGTGAACGAGAAGAGGGGAGGGGGGAATGATGCAGCAGGAGCTAGAAAGGAAAAATGCCAGGAAATCAGGACGGGGCCCCAAGGGATGGTTGTGGGGCCCGGCCATTGGCTCAGGCCAAAGCAAAATGGGTTGGCCGGAGTCGTTGAAGTGCGCAATGCAAGCCGGAAGGGAGAGACAGGGCTGTCAGGGGCAACTTCAGAAAATAGACGGGGTACACTTGGAGGCTCTGCCCCAGTCTACCCCCCGCCCCCACTGTCTGGAGACCAACTATCAAAGTATATTTTAAAGCGCAATTTGCAGAAAGGTGATGGAAGTATTTCGTGAAAGTAGCAGCTTTAAAGTTTTATTCTGATTCTACCACCTGCCTGGGACCGGATTAAGGTAAGAATCACTTTCCATTTACAGAGGACTTTGAACATGTTTAATAAACATTTACTTAGAGCTGTACTGCATTTCCCATTATATTATTTTAAAAAGGTGGTGCCGGGGTTGCTTGCGTTACCCAGTGCAATGCAGTTTAATTATTCACCTGTGTGTTTGTTCTATTTTTTATGAATTTTATAGTGCCAGGTTGCTGGATAGCTTCTAGGCGCCTGGCTATGCTCGCATAGGTAAGAACAGCAATGGATGCCCTCAGTCTGCAAATGCTCTGGGTTCATGTGGTCTCCAGCTTTACCCATCTGCTCTCAATTGTATTCATTTTCCCCTACGGTCGGACTGGGCCATAACATTGTCTTGGGCACCAATGAAAAAGTGGCCCACAGTTGCAAATGGCAATTCATTCCTTTTGTGACACTGTTTACCCAAGGGGGAGGTATTTATTTCAAATGGGACAAAACCTGAGCATTTTAATGAATATTTATTTGGCAACACTGGTCAAAACTACTATCTGCATAGTTAAGTAACTCATAAAACTGGCCCATATTGGCCCAAAAAGTCTCTCACTGCCTCAGACGTGGAAACACGCAGCTTCTGGGCGCTATCCTCTGAACCGAGACTACTGCAGTGCAGTACAGTACAATATGCTCGGGTGGGGAGAGAGGGACAGCACTGACCCTTCCTTCTCTCCTGTCCCAGCACCTGGCCTGGCCCTGTGACCTGCCGCTCGCACCAAAACCAAATAATAAATGCTCAGGTCGGGAGAGAGGGACGGCACTGAACCGTCCCTCTCTCCCGACCCACTAATCATCTGGCCTGGCTGGCCCCTGAGCTCCTGCCTGCACACTGCACTGCAGACATATCGTACTGCACTGCAGACTACTGCAGTGCAGTCCAATATGCTCAGGTCGGGAGAGAGGGATGGCACTGAACCATCCCTCTCTCCCGACCCACTAGTCACCTGGCCTGGCTGGAGCCTGACACCCCGCCCGTACTATGCACGTTACTACTGCAGTGCAGTACAAAATGCTGCTCGGGTCGGGAGAGAGGGACAGCACTGAACCGTCATTCTCTCCCGACCCAGCATCTGGCCTGGCCCTGTGACCTCCCTCCTGCCCGCACCAAAAAGAAATAAAAAATGCTCAGGTCGGGAGAGAGGGACGGCACTGAACCGTTCCTCTCTCCCGACCCACTACACTGGCCTCAGTCTGTGACCCCCTTTACCTACCTGTCTGGCAACGCAGCCTGCAGGAGGTAAGTTCAAAGCCTGGCGCAGTCCAACTCCGACAGAGGCTGCTGGTCACTGGCCCACGCTTGCGCATAGTGAGGGGCACGTGCAGAAATGAATGGCACTGCACCCTCAATGTGCAGACGTGGGCCAAGGCTTTGCCATCTGTCAACTGTCTGCAGCCTGCATCAGACAGAGCAGTGCTGCAACCGTTCCTATACTTTTACTTTAAAAAGGAGCGCTCCGGAGCGGTTTCTTTTTAAAATAAAAGTATACGAATGGTAATGGGGGGAAAACAAAAAAAGCACCGCTCCCATTCGCTCCCCCTCACTGAGATCACTCATTAGGATACATGCTTCAGAGAGAGACTGTCAAGGGAAGGGTCTGCCTGCCTCAAGGCAGGAGCTTGCTTGCTACAGTGCCATCTAGTGGCAGAAAGTATTTTTTTAATTAATAAATCCAGCGTACATGGTACGCAGTAGTAAAATAAATCATCCGTATTTCCTTATTATATGCGTAAAAAGGCACGTTACGCACCTTAACTGTAGGGCTGACCCAGACAAAAGAAAAACTACTACATGGGGAACCCCACAACACATCAAAGTCTGAGATACCTGGGAATGTCACTAAAGGGACACAAGAGCTATGTGAGGCAAATCTCCCACCACTAATTTTAGAAATAACTAAAGATCTGGAAAGGTCGACCAAGCTAACGATATCATGGCTGGGCTGCCTGAATGCCATAAAAATAGTGATATTCCCCAAAATCCTATACCAGTTCCAGATGCTCCCAATCCCTGTCCCACGAACACACTTTACAGACATGAAAACAATGCTCCTCAAATTCCTATGGCAAGGGAAAAAACAGCAGATAGCCTACAGTGCCCTAATCCAACCGAAGGAGGAAGGGGAAACAGGGCTCCCAGACCTGTACACATAATATCGAGCGACCCAACTCGGGCCCCTGGTGCCACACCTGAGAGAAGGCAAACAGAAACAGTGGGTTGCCATCGAAAACCACCTATTGCGTCCTGTAACTTTTGGAGAATGGCTCTGGGCACCAAAGAAGGCCTTCCCCAAAAAGGTAGTTATCCATTTTGAGATGGGATCTCTCCTGCAGCTATGGTGGAACAAGGAAGAAATGAAGTGTCACAAGACATGGCCATCCCTCATGAGTTGTATATGGGCGCCCCACATATGAAATTCAAGACCCCCATTGCTACCAGAAATGATATGAAGCAGGTCTTGTAAGAGTGGGCCAGCTCATTAAAGCCAATGGATGCATCTCTATCCAAGACTTGGAAACAGGCCTGCAAACCAAACCCCTGGGAGCCTTCATGTTTTTACAACTAAAAGGAGCGCTGCTAACCTCGAAATGGAAGGAAAAAACCCAGAGAGACCTCACACGTCAATGGAGAAAATGTGATTCCCTTGCAACCAAGTGCCTCATCTCACAGCTATATAGATCCCTGCTGAGTGTCGAGGAAACAGAACCGACTGCCTTAAAAAAGATGGGAGAATGACATGGGCTCTATTTCGGACAGACTATGGTCTTAAATGTACAGATCAGCACACAAAACTTCAATTTCAGCCTAGTATAAACTCCACAGACTAAAATTGTTGCACAAATGACAATACGACACCACAAGACTCTCCAAAATGTTTGAACAAACTAGCCCCCAATGTTGGAGAGGATGTGGTGTCCCAGGCTGACTACTGGCATATGTGGTGGTCGTGCCCGAAAACCTAGGCATAGTGGAAAGGAGTGCTAGCTCGGATCAGAAAGGTAGACGGGATCACCCGAGAGTGCGACCCTAGACAGGTACTATATTCGGCCTGGAAGAACAGGAAAATCATCGGAAACGGGCTTCACATATGACACACTACCTATTACTAGCAGCAAGGGTCTGCATCTCCATTAGCTGGAAATCAGACTCTTCCATCGGAATCAACCTGGTCCTGGAAAGCTAAAGAACTCTGAGATGGAGAACATTACAGGGGCCCTCCATGAGATCACCTCAAGCAGAGAAATGGAGTGGGCACCCTTCCTCAATGCCTACAAATGACGTGAGATGCAGCCGGGGAGATGACACCCCAAAAAACTGAATGCAAGAACACATTTGATGAACACTCGTTACTTGCTTTGTCTCAAGGAGGGGGCAGGCGGATGCTTCAGTTGAACCAAAAAACTAACCTGAAAAACTGTTTTCTGTAATATAAAATTTGATCAGATATTTCTGTGGTGTCTGCAGGTATGGAGCGTGTATTAATTGATGCCTATTTGAATGTTTCATGAGTACTTATTTTATTTATTTTATTATTTCTTTTTCATTTGTAAGGCGCTTACACATCTAAATGGCCACTAATCCACTCTTCAGAGAAATGTCGTGTGATACTGCATGGGGACATCACATCAATACAATATTGCTTGCAACTTATTAAAGCAATGCCTTTATGAGCTTTTAAAGTCAAAAAGTGCACATTCAGCAATTGTTTTGCCAGATAATAATCACCTATAATGGGGATACTTGTATGCTTGTATGAGCACCATGGAATGGTAAATAGCCAATCCCTCTGCTCAAGATAAGAAACATATAGCATCAGTGATATGCAATAGTAGAACAATAGACCTATCACTTTACTAATGAATCAAACATTGCTTAAATAACATATTTCATGTTTTCTGTCTGTTTGCTCTGCCAATCCTGCTGACCACACATTTACAAATATGGTATGTAACGACAAATTATATTTTACATATTTGTTTATTCATTTTTCTAACATGGTTATATTTGATGATATCTGTTTAACCCATGTTTGAAATGGCAGCCTTGAAGACGGCCTGTGGTCGAAACACATGTCGGCTGCAAGCAGACATTCGCCATCAGAATCTGAATAAATCACATTTATGATAAAATTGAGCTTTCTATGGATGAATTCAAGGGACAGTGAACTGTAGCTACTACCTTGCTGGCCCTGCGCGACTCGCCAATTCAATACCTACATCTAAACAGTGTTTCAAATATAAAAATTGTTTCTCCTATAGAAATAGCTGGCGGCACCCAGCACGGCATTCTCCGGAGTCACATGTGACATACAAGTTTCTGGCATGGAGGAATGCCATTGATATTGTTCCCTTGTTCTTGGGACTTATCCTGATTATCTGATTCAAGTGAAGCCTCGTTTATAGAAGATAGAAGGTTTTGTTTGAGTCTAAAATATGTTGATCGTACCCAAGAACAGGGGCAGGATTTAAGTCTACAATAATGAGAAGATCAAACTCGTTCGGGGGGCAGCTAGGCACTGGCCATTTTTTAATAAGACCAGAGGACTGCAGAGATGCTGAAGTGCCAAATCAGGATATTTTTTAATAGTAGCCGCAAAACACAGGAGTTATAAATTGTCTTAGCTTCTATAAAGAAAGTTCTGTTAGGTTGAGCTACTAACTTAACAAAATGCCACCCAAAAAATGCCAAACGCCTAATACATACATCCAGTGCAAACCCTTCCTCTGTGAGGTTGACTGGGCAAAACACAGAACGCCTAGTGCCTTTGAAGACAATTGCGCAGAGCTCTACCCACAGAGCAGCAGTCAAGCAGAGCGTTTGTGCCGACATAAGTTAATTAAGCCCGTTTGGCATCTTCTGACGCCGAAAGCCAACGTCACCCTATAGATATTGGGGAAATTAAGTCCCTTTCCTTTCCACCATGAAATACTGAAACCGTGCCTGCTACATGCTGAAGTGCATGAGATGCAAAGAATGTACCTAAGGAGCAGCAATAAAAAGTGCAACGTTTTACATACTCATTTAAAGGCTAGTTACTTAAATACAAAAACCATCAACAATGGTTGAAATATGTAGGCATATGCTCATCTATAGTTGCAAAAATGTTCTTTCTCTGGTATTGCTTTAATTTGCGAAGTACTCATAAAAATGGTACTGCAATTGCTAGGGGATACCCTGAGACATTTTGCAAACCGGCTTGGTACTCAACAGTGGCAAATCTGTATAGCGCCACAAACCCGGAGGCCTCAGCTCGCTCACAAGACAGATGAGGAACATTGAGACAGAGAAGGGATTTGTTAAGCCGTGCGTGGCATAGGCGTTACCTTTGTCAAATAGAGAAGTATTCATTCTCTTTTTGAAATGGGGCCGAGATGGTATTGATCTCAGAGCTTTTGGTATTGCATTCCACATTGCGGGACCCCATTGGCCAAAACTGGTGCCTCTTAGCTTTTTAAGATTAAAGCATGGGCATTTCAGGGTTCCATCTGTGTTAGATGGGGCTTTTCTAATGCGTGAGCAGAGGTACGGGGGATTGCCTGATAGGCACTTGTGTTCAAGGGAGCTTGCCTTGCCTTGTATTCTCTCCTCCACAGGGAGCCAGTGCAGCCTACGGCGTTCATCGTAAACCTGGGCATTTTTCCCTAGTATACATATTGCACGAACAGCTCCATTTTGCACAATTTGCAGTTTCTTTGTTTGTTAGTGAGTTGCCGACTTTAGGCTGTTGCAGTAGTCTAGTTTAGCATTTTTACATGCTGGCAAAATGTGTGTGCCAGCAAAAGAACGGGGGGGGGGTGTGTGTGTGTGTGTGTGTGTGTGTGTGTGTCCGTCCGTCCTAAAGCGCATGGCCTGCCTTTGATGTGCTTAGACCATGATCCCTTATGAGGGCCATTGGCCTGATTCCAGGTTAAGACCTGAGATTCCCCTTAAAACTTACAGATCAGACATTAGCTGCACTGTGGCCACTGTGATGCAGATTTCTGTAGTCCTCATGATGTCCGTAAGTACCATTCAGGCACAAGGACACTAGGGGTCAATTGCCCACCACAGCTCGCAGGTATATGGCCTCAACGGAGGATTCGGGGTTCGCTTTGCCCAGACCTGTTGAGGCAGGCGATGGGCCACTCATCACAACTGGAGTTGAGAAGACTCTGTCACTACTTCTAGATATAAACCCTTTTGGGCCCTCTTCTCTAGTTTACATGAGTCCTTGGTCTTGTGGGCTTTCAACATCTCTTGGCCGCTGCTACTCAGACACACGTACAACAACCTCCAGTTTGGTCATTGGCCTCCCTTCACCTAAATGTTGCTCTTTTCTTCCTTCCTTCCTACGCTCTGCAGGAAGTGTTCCCCATGTTTGTGGCTGTCTTGGCCAGCTTCCCCTTCGTGATGCAACCACAGCGAAACAGCTTGGATAACAGGTGAGCTCTACTCGGAGGACAGTCATGTTAGGGAGCCTGAATTTATTTGGGAATAGAGGGGAGGGATGGGCTCTATATTGCCTTTGTAGGGATTTGATATGATACAGGCTTGTAGTTTTCTCTCCAAGTGTGTACCGTTTCCATGGAAGATGTCTTTTTTTTTTTTCTTTGAGTGATTTTGGGAATTGGCTCTGAAGAGTTTTCATAAACAACAAAGATCATCACCAATGTAGCTATTAAGCGGGCAACTGAATCTCTTATGATCCGGCAATTGCAATAAAATATTATCCAAAATCAAGACACAGATCCCGTGAATTAAGAGATAAAAAAAAAATTCAAATGCAGTGTGTCCTCCCACGTATTCCTCGTCTTTGATATTCAATGTCCAGCTTCAGCTTCTTCGGAAAAAAATATTCGGCAGAGGGTGCTGTGCGTCGATGCAGTTGACTCGATATCCCTCTAGTACCTCCGTTTTCAGAATGATGTCATCAAAGGCATATTTAGCATGTGCAGCACCTGTTGGCTTCAGTTCCGTTTTATGCTTGGAGAACTACGTTGCGCTTCAGTATCATCATCTACCCCGAAGACCGGGCTTAAGAAGTGTCAAGACTGCAGTTCCAAGAGGTTGCTAACGATCCACATCGAGTATGGTTGTGGTGCCTCGGTGTGAAGCACAAGACCTCGGCCTGCTCGAAATGTCAATCGGTGACTGGAAAAGCTCTGAAGGAGCGTAAGGGGAAATTGGCGGTAGGTAGAAACCCTAAACAATCCCCATCAACTACACCTTCTGATGATGCGAGAGACAACTCTCCTCGAAAGAAAGAAGGCGAACAGGTCCAGGTCAAAGAGTCGTTCCCACCACTCCTTGTCAAGGAAGTCGAAGAGGAGGCATCAAAAGCCACCCACTTCAACATCTTCGTGTGACTCTTTTCCTATATCCTGTCCCCCAAAGGCCTCCACTCCTGCCGAATGGCAAACATTCAGGTTACAAATGCTCAAATTTTGAAAAGCAAAAACCCTTGACAAGCCATGCTCCCACCGCGCCTTCTGAAGTTGGTAAGGAAAAGGCTCGAGCCCGGGACGAAGGCCAGAGCCACATCGAGAGCCATCAAGGTCTTGACACAGTGAGAAGGATCCTTCAAGTCACAAGTCAAAAAATAGGTGCAGGTCGGCGATGCCAGCTGTGCCCTCAATGCCAGCTGTGCCATCAATGCCAACCGGCCCATCGACACCAATGGCACCATCGAAGTCGAAAACATCTTCATCGAAGACATCGACTCCTCGAGCGGCAAGCTCAACATTTTCTAAACCTTCAACGCCCTTGCCAGAGAAAACTTTCCCTCCATTACCAAGAAAGGATTACTTTAAGTCACTAACCTCTATTTATGAGGACAATGAGCCATCTGATAATGACGCGCCTTTTGGGTTACAGTATGAAAATTTGCAAACAGCCAGTGAAGTGGACACTCCAGTGGAGTAGACACTTCACCAGTATTAGAATTTGGTAAAACCGCGATGAACATGCAGATGCCTCATACAGGCAGTTGAGTTCTAAGGTAGTAGATTACCTGGGATGGAGCAGGCCTGCCCTCCCCTTCGAGCAGGATGATCTAACAGACATCCTTGATAAAGGTCCGCAAAAGGATCCCATTTTATCTTTCCACATTGCTCTTCAGAAAAGGGTGAGTGCCAATTGGGAGATGCCAGAGTCAAGACCGACAGTAAACAAGGGCTTGACAAGAAAATACCACCCATCTAGTAGTGGCCCCAACTACTTATCAAAACACCCCATCACAGAAAGTCTGGTGGTGCAACCGCAACCTCAAAACAAGCACCTTATCCAACCATCCCACCGGATAGGGATGTCAAAAGGGTAGATGGATGGGGAAGAAAAGTATTTTTCGCGGGGAGCATGACGTCGGCCAACTCCACATGTGCCTTAGCAAAGTTTTCATACACTGCATTTCTATGGCGGCTAAGCATATTCCTGAACGGGAGGAAAGAGACGGTTTCTTGGCCATTGTTAGGGACGACAAGGATCCCATGTGCCAGCCTTTTCCATCGGGTCTGGATTCTGCTGACATCAGCAGAGCCATGGCGGCAAGCACCGTAATTCGCAGATTTGTATGGTTAAGAAAATCTGGATTTGCCTAAAACGTGCAGTCTAGACTTCTTAACGTTCCTTTTGACGAGTCTCAACGTTTTTAGCAGCAAGGCTGACAAAAGCCTTGAGAAGCTGCAGACCTCAAAGGGGGCAGTTAAATCTTTGGGTGACACTATTGGGTAGCCTCAGCCTTTTCGCCCCGGTGGCCCTTCTTGGAGGGATAGATCTTTTTACTACTACTCCTCAGTTGGAAGAGCAGGAGGGATGGCTTGTCAAAGAGGCTAAAGAAAATTCCCTCGTGGTGGATGAGAGAGCGGTGCAAAGCCCGCTCAAGCAGAGGCATCTTTACCAACAGCCACTGCGTCTGCTGCCTCAAAACCTCTCGGAGGTCTTGAGTCACGACACCCCGGTGGGAGGCAGACTGTCTCAGCATCTGAAACAATGGCGAAACTTTACTTAGGATGCTTGGGTTTTAGAAACCGTAGCCCAAGGTTACTGCATTCCCTTCATTCAAAGACCTCAGAACCATCCACCGGAGAGCCATTCTTTGAAGGTTCCAGATCCCCTTCTTGTGCAGGAAATTTTGACCTTGCTAGAGATGGGTGCTATAGAGCCTGTAGCAGAGCAGAACAAAGGATGGTACTCTCCATATTTTCTAATCCCCAAAAAGGAGGGAGGACTGAGACCCATCTTGGACTTGAGATACTTGAACAAGTTCCTCAGGAAGGACAAGTTCAAGATGGTCACACTTTCTCAGATCCTTCAGGCCCTCCAACTCCAGGATTGGATGGTTTGTTTATTTATAGGGCACCAGAAAACCCTTGGGTAGCTGGGCACTTAGAACTTGGTTACAGTGTTATCACATGTTGGTATTATGTGTTATATACAGTAATTACATTATATACATTCTTTACTTTACATATAGATACATATTACAAACAGGAGATGCATTATGTACATTTTACATGATCGAGTGGATAGGTGCGTATGGTATCAGTACGCAATGCACAAGGTCTCAGGTTTCAAAGGTCATTACGACGGAGCCAGGTGCGGGTATGGCGCCTTAAGCTGTTGTAGGACATTCCAGTACTGAGCTGCTTGCACGGGGAAGCTTGCATGGTGTCATTGGACCCTCCGGATGCTCATTTTCATGTACCAATCAAACTCAAGCCCAAGAAGAGGTTTGCCATTGGCGGTTCTCATTATCAGTTTCGAGTTCTGCCATTCGGGCTGCCCTCCGCCCCAAGTGTTTTCACCAAACTGATGGCGGTGGTGGCAGCGAGTCTCTGGAGAGTGGGGATTCATGTCTACCCCTACCTGAACGATTGGCTGATCAGGGCACGTTCTCCCAAACAAGTCCTGTATCGTCTCAAATTCACCTGCCACTCTCTTCACAGACTTCAATTACAGGATGTCCCATATGACACCATCTCAAAAGCTCCAGTTCATCGGGCTGTATTTTTTCTTTTTTTTTTTTATAACCCGCCTAATACCGTACCTGAGTTAGGTTTCTACACGCAGATCTGGGATTCAAACCTCTGTTGCTGTATGTGGTCTTGCTTCCAAGACCTGCACCTTGCCCCTCTGCTATTCGTACTGGATACATCCTTGGGAAAGAGCTTGCCACCCGAGGTGAGGGCTCAAGACATTCTGCAGCTGGTCTCCAAGTTTCATAGTGCCCAGCATCTCCCGGCCTTCTACTTTTTGAGGTTGGTTGGCCTCATGACATCCTGCATGTTTCTGGTGCCAGACACTCGCCTGAGAATGGGATCCTTTCAATGGGCTTTCAGGACACAATGGTCTCAATTCTCGGGCAACATGTCTGACCGAATTCAGGTTCCAAGCACGGTCGCACAGGATCTCAAGTGGTGGGTCTGCGAGGACAACATTATGAAGGGAGAAGATTTTTCGCAACCATGGCCGGAGATAACAGTCGTGATGGATGCTTAACTCACGGGGTGGGGAGCCCACGCCAACAATCAGAGATCGTTGGTCTCTATCGAAGTCCAAACTACACATCAATCTTTTGGAGCTGAGAGCAATCAGTCTTGCGCTGAAGGCTTTTCTGCCCTCTGTTCGGGGAAAGAATGTCCTGATAACGACGGACAACACAGTGGCCATGTACTACCTCAACAAGAGAGGAGGAGTAGGGTCACTACCACTGTGCAGAGAGGCAGTGCAGCTCTGGTACTGGGCAATTCAAGAAGGAATCTCCCTGTTGTCCGTTCACCTAGCCGGAGAGAACACAACACAACAGCGGACGCTCTGAGCAGGCAGAGCACAGTCTCCCAGGAGTGAGAACTAGCTCAGGAAGTCCTTCAAGAGATCTTCATCCTTTGGGGAACCTCTCAAGTGGACCTGTTTGTGACCAATGTCAACAAGAAGTGCGAACTGTGCTAGGAGACGTGTTCGTGGTGGACTGGGAGTGTCCACTACTGTGCGCGTTTCCTCCCGTCCCCTTCATTCCTCTCATGTTCCGGAGGTTGAGAAAGTTTGGGAGACACATGATCCTAATCGCCCCGATTGGGCCAGGAGGACGTGCTACCAGGTCCTTCTGGACATGTCCATCTGCCCGCTAATATGTCTTCCACAAAGAGGACCTTCTCTCGCAAGAGGAGCGTTGGGTTCTCCATCCAGAGGTCAAGACACTCAGCCTTCACGCATGGTTTCTGAGAGGCTGAGATACAAGGATTGGGACATCATGGATGACGTAATGGAGATTTTGCTTTCGGCCAGAAGGCCAGTAACAAAGTCCTTGTACCACTGCCGTTGGAACAAATTCTGCAGCTGCTGCAGGGGCAAGAATGTAGACCCTTTATTATGCAAAACAGCAGAGGTGTTATCCTTTCTAACTGTACCTAGCCAATCTGGGGCTCCATGTTGGAACAATTAAAGGCTATTTGGTGCTCATCTGAAGAAACTTCATATTTTAAGATACCACTGGTGATGCAATTTCTGAAGGCACTCACCAATGTGTTCCCTCCATCTTCTTTTCAGGTACCCGTTTGGGACCTTAATTTGGTGTTAACATTTCTTGTGTGCACCATTTGAACCACTACATTCATGTCCATTAAGGTTACTAACGTTCAAGATCGTTTTGTTGGTAGCGCTAACTTCAGCCCGTAGAGTGAGTGAGTTGCAGCAACTATCACCTAAACCACCCTTTAGAGTATTCCACAATGACATGGTCGTCCTGAAGGTTAAGCCTTCATTTTTGCCTAAGATAATTTTGGGTTTTCATGTAGGACAACATATTGTGTTACCCACTTTCTATCCTCCACCTCAGCCTAGCAAGGAGGAAGCAAGGTTGCACAAATTAGATCCACGTAAAGCTCGAAGCTTTTATATTTCTAGATTGTCCAAACTTTGTCTGGATGATCAACTTTTTATAGCTTATTCAGGTCACAAACTGGGCCAGGCCGTAACAAAGCAGACCTTCTCAACATATGATATATGCTATTTTATTTGTATTGCGCTCGTACACAAGTGTTTTAGAGCGCGACAAGGCAAGGGAGGGGAAACGGGGGAGAACAAAAACAACGATCTTACTAGGCCCAGTGACATTGAGAACGTGCAAGTGCATGAGAAAGGTAAAGGGGGAGAGTAGACAGTGCAGAGCAGAGGAGAACAGATAAATAATAATGAATACAAATAAATAGATAATGAAGCAATAACAGGGGTAGTGCGGTCAGCAAGTGGCAAGAGCTGTGTTTACGGCAGCAGAACTGGGTAAGTCTGATAAGTGCATAAAAGAAGAAAAACGGGGTGTGGGGGACTGTGGGGGTTACAGGTACAGTCCCCAGTGCGAGGGGTGGCCGGGAGGCAGTGCAGAAGGGTGGCAGGGTGAGCCGGTACTTGGGCCCGGGGGACAGAGGGTGGCCAGGTGCACAGTGCCAAGAGAGCGGATCAGCAGGGCAAAGGGGAAGCAAAGGCAGATGCAAAGAGGAAGGTCTTGAGGTGCTTCCAGGACCGGAGATGGTTCTCCTCAAGCTTTAGAGTGGCAGGGATGCTTTTCCAGAGGGAGGCCCCAGCCGAAGACAGAGATCTCCCCCCCCAGCTCGTTTCTTTGAAAAACGGCTGACCCTGAGGGAGTTCGAGGTAGAGGAGCGAAGGGCTCGAGAGGGGAGGTATTTGCGGATGGATAGCTGAAGCTATTTTGGACCCAGGCCCCAGAAAGCCTTGTGGACAATGCAGAGGGTTTTAAATTTAATCCTTGCATCCACTGGGAGCCAATGGAGAGATTTCAGAGCTGGAGAGATACGAACCGAGGGCTTGAGGCCAAGGACAAGTCTCGCAGTCCTGTTCTGGATTAGTTGAAGAGGGCGAAGAGTAGAGGCAGGTAACTTTAGAAAGAGGCTGTTGCAATAGTCCAACCTAGAGAGAACCAGAGCTTGGGAGACAGTGAGCTTCTGGGGGAAGGAGAGGAAAGGAAGAGTACCTCTGAGGAGGTGCAGTAGGAAGTTTGACTTTTTAGAGACCTCTGAGATGTGGGAGGAGAAGGAAAGTGTGGAGTCAAAGATGACCCTGAGGTTCTTAGCCTCGCGGGTGGGGATGGGAGGAGGGACAAGCGAGGCCGGCCAGAGAGAGAGGGGAAAGGATGGAGACGGTGTGCCGATGAGGAGGATCTCAGTCTAGCTGGCATTCAGGCAAAGATCATTGGCGGCACACCAATCTTGAATGGCAGTTAGGCAATCCAAGATGCGAGTGGAGGTGGCCGAGGGCAGCCTGAAAATGAGTTGTCAGCTTAGCACTGGAAATGTGAGCATAGAGTGGCAATGCAGTGGGCGAGACTTGCCAGCTATTGGTTGAAAAGCCAGTGCGAGAGGTTAGACCCCTGGGCAACACCACAGGTAGAGAGGAAGATAGATGATGGGAAGGACCCCAGTTCAACCTGAAGATGGATTATTCTAGCAATTTCAAAATGCTGCAGGCTGGCAGGCAAGAATTCTCCAGAAGGCTTGAGGACCCATTCCACCAGGGGCATGGCTACCTCTTCGGCTCTGCAAAGAGGTGTTCCTATTAAAAACATTTGTGAGGCAGCTATGTGGTCTACAATACCCACTTTCACGAAGCAATTCTGCCTTGATGTTTCCCTCAGTCAGGATGGAAGCTTTGGAAAAGCTGTCCTCATTCTGTTCATAAAAACCGTTGATAAATTCTTACTCCCTCCACCAAAACAAATACTGCTGTGGCAGTCTATTAAAGATGAGGAATATGTCGGAGGACACAATCCATTCGAAGAACAAGTTACTTACCCCTGGTAACTGTTGGGGAGAATTTTCATTTATCTACAAATTTCCTCCCACATTAGAGACCCCCAGCTCTTTTGCTGGATTTGGTACTTTTTCATTTTAATTCCTGAGTGAGTGGGCCCTTTTTCTCACGCTTTCGTGGGTTTTTACTGGACTAGGATTTTATGTTTTCACTGTTTTTGGAGTCTGACAAACTCGATAGGCATCTGCTTTTGTATAGTGACACACAGTCCCTTGGATTTCTCGTAAGGTTTAAATACCCTTTCTTGGCTTAACTACTGTTCCCAAGAATAGTAAGGTGAAATTGATCTTACTTCGCTTTTACTTTGTAGGTCCAGCACACACCATTTTATGTGGAGTGCTTGGGGGTAGCCCCATATCCTACTTTCTCATGTAACGTGTTTTGTTACCCTCACTACTTTAAATGGCTGGTGGCAGTGGTTTACTTTTTACTACCAGTGTGCTTTTTTACCACAGGCTGAACCTTCACATGCAGTACAGCATTTTGTCAAAATGGCCCCTGTCCTCTTTTTTTAGCCATTTTCTGTTTGTGAGGTCTTTCTTGGCTTCTACTCTGTACGTTGAGACAGGTTTGAGCCCTTTGTGTGGTTTGCCTTTGGCGGGCTTCAGCCCTGAAGCCCGCCCCTGGTTCCAGTGTGTCTGGAAGGGCAGGAAGTAAGGGAGGTTCCCGAAACACTCCCCTGTCCTTTGTCTGTAGGAGTGCCTGAACGAAAAAGTCCCGATTGACTGCCTGGCTGTCCTGAACTGACAGCCACCCTGCTGTGTGATTGATAGCCTAGGCTGTGAATGAATGGGAAACTTGCTTAAAAGGTGAGGGTTCTGGGACTAGAGACCGAGTCGGCCACTGGACTTAACATTTTACGCAGAAATCGTGAAGAGAAGCCTGCTGCAGCCTCCTGGACCTCGAAGTACCGGTGAAGCTCTGCTGCTGTGCTCACCTCCTTTTTTTGAATGGACAGAGAAGCTCCAGACGGGACGACTTTTTCCCTTGGGTTAGTGGGACCAACTAACCCCAAGATGAACTTCACTTTGGTGCAATCCCTGACTTGCTGTGCTTCTCCGTTGCTGCAGAAGCCCAATGCCAGGGGTTGAGTCTCCATAATCGAGTGCACTATCTGTCGCAGCACGAATCCGGGCAACAGCTTCAGGAGCCTCCTAAGGACACTCCAGAAGCTAGAAATCCCGATCCAGAGTTCAGGACCGAGGGAGCAAGGAAAGTCCAACCAGAGATTTGTTCTGCATCCGTGCTGTTTGCAAAGCGCTGAAACTGCGAAGTTCTGCTGAATTGAAGAGAGCCCGTAACTGCCGAAGACCTTCCAGAGTACTGCCGCAGAAGCCCTCCAGACAGCATCTCTCTTGTTCCCAGGACTAAGGCTCAGGAACCAGGGTCTGCATGGTTGTAGCAAGACGGAATCCAGCTGGACCACTTTACTTCTAACCAGAGGTAGTGTTTGGGCTTGGGGTACTTACCTTCTTGCCTTACGTCTTGCTTTCTCACTTGAGAATTGCACTTGCTTAATCTTCTGCGTTGATTTCAACTCCCATTGAACAGGCTTAACAGTGTGTATGCGCCCTGAGTGATTTTCTCTGAACTATGCTTTGTTAAAGACTTTTATCCAAGAAGTGCATCAGAACTATGGACTTTGTCCAAATGACTTTGGCTGTCCTGGCTTCCTAAAGGCACGTTTCTGAATCATTTGACTTTGGCATTGCTTGTCCCTCATAGGTTGTAATTCATTGAACACTTTTACTGCTGGGAAAGGCTTTCCTAGATATAATTGGAGGATTCCAATTGTCTTACACTTAAAAGAAAGTATGCTCTAACCTTTCTATGTTTCCTTAATCCTTCTCCTGTGAAACTGTCTAAAGAGTATATTGGTGTTATAAATAAATGCAATACTATCCTTGCTATTGAAGTCACTTCAGGGTGTAGGAGAAATGTATTGGCATATCCAATGGTATTGACCAACTTTGACTGTTGAAATGTTATTCCAAAGTTTGCTTGCCTGTTAGAAACAATTGCATTTTTTAAAGAATGCTTAATTAAAACTTGATGTAAATAAATATATTTATAACAGAAACCTTGAGAGTGCAAGTGTTACTTGGGTACTTGTATTGACTGATTTCATATGTACATCTCTACAGCTCACATTTACCCCTCTTGAGATGGGCCTGGCTGCTCAGTCACACTAACAACTTGTGTAGTACAGACCTATGCCAAAAGTTGGGTTAACTAATACCAAGCAGATAAGTCTTATGTAGTCTCACAAAGTGTGACTGCACCAATGCTTACCTAACAGTAACGTTCTTTCGAATGGATGTTTCTTAAACGTAAACGTATTCCTTATCGCCCACCAAGCCTATCCTGCAGTAGAATTTCCCATGCTATTAAAGCTTTTGCTCTTTCAGAGCCTAGTATGATCAAACCCATGTTGATGCGGTTAGTTCTACTGAACGAAAACCCAGAACTGAAACCAACGGGCGCTGCGTGTGCTATATATGCTTTCGATGACATCATCCTCGAGACGGAGGCCCCCCGAGGGACCTCGAGTCGACTTCATAGACGCACAGCGCCCTCTGCCTAAAAAAGATTCTGAAGCTGGATATTGAAAATCAAAGATGAGGAATACGTGGGAGGAACATTCAGTCGAAAGGACTTTACCAGGGGTAAGTAACTTGTTCTTTGATGCTAAAAGAACATTTTAAAATATACATTTTCATAATATTTAAGAACTGGTTAGGGTTTGGATTACAGTGAAATATGATACATTAAAAGGGAAAAACATGATTAGAGATATTATTAAACATTTTTGCCTGATAGTTTTAGAATTTTGTATTTCAGATTCACTTGTCCAACCTGTCCATGTTTCTTTTAGCTCCCTTTTTCCTTTACTGACTTCAGGGCAGTGTGGAGCTGGAAAGAGGTCGTCTCTTGCCTGCTTGCACTTTGCAGTTTTATTGTAAAGAGTTGACATATGTAATCCAGAACATGAGATGGTAGTCATTTGTGTATAAAGAATAAAAAAACGTTCTATTCCTGTTGTTAATTAGGTATATGGATACTATGGTAAATATTTGTGTTTTAATATGTTAAAATAGGTAGGAATGATCTTGACTTCATTAATTCATGTATAATTGTGTGAAATAAGTAGCAATAGCTTGCAATTACATAAGGTTAGAGGGGTTATTAATGTTAAAATTGAGTTTTATAATGTATATGGTAGATTAGTTCTGAAGGGGGTTACTTTTCGATGTGAATGGGAGGAAGTGAAGAAATGTGAACCGTCTACATTTTGTTTTTTGGGGAGGCTGCCATTAGCCGTCCTGTTAATATCAGTTTTAAATTAGTTACTTTCTTTGACAATAGTACTAGATATATCTTCTCTATTTAGTTTACATTTAGATATAGGTCTAGTTTTTTGTATGCAATATACAATTTTGGGTCAGCTAGATGGTGCAAGTTATAGTTATCATTTTTTATGTTTCTTTGGTCTAATCTTTAGTGTGTTTATTCCATCACTAGTGTGTTTATTCCAGGGATTAAATGGTAGAACAGTTAAAGAAATGTAAATTGGAATGTGAACGGAATTAATAATCCGATGAAGAGGAAAAAAACTTCTACCTTTCTGGGCTAGAAAAAAGATCTAGTCTTCCTCATAAAAAAGTAGGATAAGGAGTACATACTAAATAAGGCCTATGATCAAGAAATCTAAAGTTGTTTTACTAGCCGTTCAGGGGGCGGGGTGAGTCTTTTGTTCAGAACTGGTGTAAGAATTTCTAAGTTCAGTTGTCACGTAGGAGGATATTATGTGATAGTTATGGAAAACTGGCCATTATTGCTTTTTTATATTTATATATATATATATATATATCTCATGGTATGTTGGTAGGGGGATTTCAACACTATTCAGTAGTACATTGAACAGGACAAGTGGAAGCAGATCCTATTTAGAAGAAAAAGCCAACAAAGGTTTGTTAGATTTCCAGAATACATGGGAATTGGTAGATATATGGAGGGAGCTACATATAATGGAGAAACAAAATACCTTTTATCACTCACCATAGAAAACGTCTTCGGCAGTATAGTAATTTTTGATTATGCTGTGGTGCAGATGATATCGGACAATTCGTCTGCAGGTTAGTGTGAAAGAAGCCATTGGAGGATGAATAAGTCTTTATTAACATATTAACTATTTAAGAATGATGTTGGGGTAGAAGAATGTTTAATGATTCACAAAGAGACGGACACAGATTTATTTTTATCTGGGGTGCACCAAAGGCTTCGATTAGGGGCAGAATGATTAGTTATGCAACACATAAACGTAAAGAGGAATGTAGGGAATTGTTAAGCCGGGAAGAATCCTTTCTTGGAGCAGGACAGGAATATAATGATAACCCAGATGATGTGAAGAGGGATAAGGTTGAGACAGCAAAACATGCACGGTATCATAGATTGACACATAAGGCTGAACAAATGCTGATAAATACAAGACAGGCTTTTGGAAACATGGAGAAAGACCAGGTTTACTTCTGTCCAGTCGCCTTAAAAAAAAGATAAAAATCAGCTTTTTGTCTTTAATGGATTGGAATAACAGGGTAGTACGGAAGAATGATGAGATATGAGGTGTTCAGAACCTACTATGGAAGATTGTATACTCCGGACAGAGTAGCGAGGAAGGAAGAGATTGAGGCGTTTTTAACCTCTGTTGAAATCCCAAAAATGCAGTTCGAAGATTATGAGCAATTGGATAGAGAAATAACGACGGAAGAAATAATGGAAGCTTTAGATTTGACAAAAGAAGGGAAACGTCCAGACCTGGATGTCTTCACAATTGAATTTTATACAACATTTGCTAAGGAAATTATACCAATTCTAAGAGAGTGTACAGGGTTATTATTGTGAGAAGCTCAACTCCTACATCGATGCAATCTACCTTAACAGTAATTCCTAAACCAGAGAAAAACCACATGGATTGTACAAATTATAGACCAATTTCTTTGCTAAATGCAGATATTTAATTGCTTGCAACGATGTATGCCAGGCTATTGGGTAAACTTCTACCGAGTGTAATTGGAAAAGACGACCAGGATTTTTGGACGGTCGCAATCACCTCTGCAGATGAGATTTTACAGTGAGAGTATTTTACTCCTTTTTGGGAGTAAAATGATTTTTAGGGAGTGAAAAAGTAAGTGGCATTCCCAGTGGGAGTCTTTAAAAAGCTTGTAAAGATGTGCTTTAACTGTAAAGCAGTACTGTTTTTTGTTATTAACACTTTCTTTGCACCTAGTTATTTATGCACATTAAAAGATACTTTTCTGCCACTTTGGATCATGCATTAATAGTGGTTTCTTGCTCTGGCACTACTCGTCCAAACATATCTATGGAGCTGTGTGGAGGAAAGGTGTGGAATTGGCTCCCATAGGTTTATTTCCTATTTTTGTTGGGAGTATTTTTACTCCCCTATTCATCCTATTGGTCGCATTTGCCTATTTTTAAAGATTAAAAGTGGCCAACAAACCCCTTATCTGCAGGGCTGGTCACAATTGCTTGTACATTGTATGGGAATTGATTGATGCAATATATTGTATAGATGCTGCGAAGGCCTTTGAGTAAGTTGGCCCTACCTGGGCCAGGTTTTGAGTATGATTGGATGTGACCCTTCCTTTTTTGATGCCTTATTTAAAAACGCAGATGCCAAAATATCAGGGAATGGTGTAACTTCGGAGACTTTTTCTATATGTAGGGCTACTATGCAGGTATGCCAGTTGGCTCCTCTTTTATTTATTTTTTGAACCCGTGGCAATTCAGATTTGAGAAGATCAAGGGGTTATGAGGGTACAGTGTGGAGGATACACTCCCAAAGTTCGCCTCTATGCAGATGACTTATTGGTCATGCTATCCGAGACTGAAAGCTAATTTCAGAAAAGGATTGTGCTTTGAGAAACATACGGAAAGATTAGTGACTTCAAGATGAATACATCCAAAACACTGATTTTCCCAAAACACTGATTTTCCCGATAAACCTAGCTTGTCATAGGTTTCTTTGGGAATACTGCATTACATTGGGCCAAGAAAGAGTTTAAGTACATGGGGGTGTTAATGATACGAGACATTGCACAGATTCTGACATATAATTAGAGTTTATGCAAAAAATGGGAACAAGCAAACTCGTTCTTTGGGGGAACATGGGAATAATTAAAATGACCCTATTGCTGAAATGGTTGTATGTATTTATTTATTTATTTATTGTTTGGCGCTTATCCAATAAGAATATACTGTTTCAAAGTGTCGGCAGGGCGGGAGGTTGGGAAATACAATTACAACACAACATTAAGAGCACAGGGAGCAGAGGGGGAGTGACAAACCTACTATGCCTTGTGAGTATTCAGAACATGCAACTGCAGAAAGGAAAAAGGAAGAGGGGGTAAGTGCTGGCAGGTCCGATCTCGCAGGTGAGACATGGACGAAATGCTAGGAATGATGGAGTGCTACATAGCCTGGACCATGGGTGGTGTAAGTGCGAATCTCCAGGGCTTCCTCTCCCGTTACCTAATCATATAATATCTAACATCTACAAAGTTGTTAGTAGTTTCTTGTGGGGAGAGAAATAAGGCGCAAATCCCTTTACAAGTATTACTAAGTCTGGTTGTAATGGGTCGGGGGAGTTGGATTTCCTAAGTTAAAAGAATATCATGGAGCATACGCGTTTTGTTCTTTTCATTATTGCTTAATTGATGATTTGGAGATATCCCCTACCTGGGTGAAAATGGAAAAATCGAGTATTGATTTGATTCCTTTACAATGCTCTTTATTTATGGAGAATAAGTGGCGAATGACGCCCCCTTCACTTAGCCCTGAAAGAACGGAAACGCATTTTTTATTTGTGTGTGTGGGGGGATATCTTCTATCTAAGAATTCCTGTCTTTGGGAAAAAAAACGCTTTACTGATCAATATTCATATGATCTTTTGGAAATCATGTCAAAATGCTGGTTATAGGCTTTAGGTCAAGTTCTAGGTGGTAATAAATGTTTTTTTTAATTTAAATACAAGCTAGGAGCATGCAAAATTCAGAGAGATCATGCATTACAAAATGTTTAATTCTGTTTGACTCTAAAAGTTGACATACAATTGTTAAGGCTTTCTAGAGTGGCTCCTTTATCTGCTTCCTTTATATATATTTTTCTTAAATCCCCTGAATAAAAACGCCAACGGGGGTGGGCGGGGGGGTTAAGCATTGGACTCAAGTTTTGTTCCGTATAGTCACGCTGGAACATAGATCTCTACTAGAGATACACCCAACAAAGGATAATACATTACCTGTATTGGTCACCTTGGAACATGTGGCACTGTAAACTACTGGATGCGGATAAGTGTTGGAACTGCAAGCATGAGAGTGGAACAACTCTTCATATGTTTTAGTCTTGTAACCAAGTTGAACCTTATTGGAATAACATTTGGCAACTTGTAAATATAATATTGAACATCTAATTCCTGAGATCTCCAATTTGTTGTGCATTGAATTTGATGCCACAAGTCCTGGGTTTGCATGTTGTGGGGGGTGGGGGTGAATGGGGGTGGTATATAGAGCATTCATTGTGGCGAAAAGACAGATTTTAAAAGTATGGAAGAGTCCAATTAGGTCATTTTGTGAAGACTGGATTACCAACTTGATTACTCTTTCAATTAGAGAGAAGAACTCCTTTCGAAAGAAGGATAAATTGGAAAACTATTAAGTAATTTGGAATGCTTTTAGTGAACTGTATGTTTGGAATGGATGGCCCAAACCACTGCCCCTCATGTTTTTCTTTCTTTCCTCCTCCTCTTACATATTGTAACACTTACCTGGACTCTGCGGGGACACTCACGATGGAACTATGTAACACAGCTTTTTCTCAATTAGTGTGCCTCCAATTCTCCCTTCAACATACCAGGAAAGGTTCCTAGAACAAACACAAGAGAATTCTAAGATTTTTGACTAGCGCTTCAATGAAGTTAAACTAATCCAAAACACTAATGTCATTCTTCAGCTTTTCTCATTACCTTGGGAATTTGTGTTGTTAGCTCTCCATCCTGCATCGGTGCAGGGGCGCTAGTTCTGAAGAAGGGATATGGCGCTAATTATAGTGGCAAGGAAGGACGTTATTACTAAAGTTCAAATGAACTGGGAAGGTACTTCGAACAGAATGTTCACACGGCTTGATAAAGAGTGTGAACCCTAGACGACTGCCTAAACTGAAGTAGCTGAAACTATTGGTCAATCCAAGGGACCCCCACAGGTGAATAGGGCTGGGAAAGATTGCTGAGTGGAGTACTTGGATGTGAGGAAAATTTCTACACACACGCTTTCGTGGAACCACCACAGGAAACGAATTTACCTCAGGAAAACGCTCACAACCACTGAACGTGCAAGCCTTTGAAAATAGTAAAATGCGTCATCAAAAGCTTGTTGCAAACAATGTGTGAAGAACACATACCAACTAAAACCAAAAGCTAAGAAAGCTCAATAACTAATGAAGCGTAAAACCGGCTCCATTACATTGCGCGCAACATGTGTTTAGATAAATATTACAACGTAACACAGAACTTTACAATGCCATGAAAAACCATGACACTTCAGGGAAAATAAAAGATACTTGCGAAATATCCTGACTGAAACCCTTGAACCATGGAAGCCGCTCTGTGTCTGGAAAGTGACGGGGCTAACTGAGTGACAGGGAAGAATTCCGTGACTAGAGTTCCAAGACCCTACTGTGGAAAATTCTGTGACTGGAAATGTAGGAATTACAGGGAACTCCGGGGAAACAAATAACGGGAGCAGAGGGAACCAAAATGACAGAAAAGGAAGGGTGACTAGTGGCGCTGAACGTGACAGGACCTAAAGCTGGACAGCGGTAAGCGTTGACTGGATTCTTTCCGAACGCGAAGCAGGGAATGCTCGAGGGGAGGGGCTTAAATAGGAGGAGAGAGAAAACAACTAGACCTACACTGCGCACGCTACCAGCATAACCCAGGCAGCCCTGTTGAGTGTCAAGATGTACTACCCATGCCAAACACTTCCCTGAGTTGTCTTTTCCTAACATCCACGAATGGTAGATTGAAGACCAATTCTTTTTGGAAGCAATTTTAGGAACCTTTGCCGTGATCATGACACATATATTGCTGTATATAAGTTTTGTGAATAATATTGTTTGTATTTAAAATGGAAATGAAGAATCCTGGCGCCTCTGGCAATGAGGGACAATTTTATGTGCCTAATTAAAGATGTGCAGACTTTGATGCCCCCACTGGTACTGGCACCCGAATAGGGATTGCCTAAGGATCCTCTTGCACAAATCCTCTGTCTCCCTAAGGCCTTGCAGTGGGTAGTCCTTTGGTTCTGAAAGGAACCACTACAGTGGCTCCTCTGCAGCCTCCTTTGGCCTATCCTCCTTCACCACCAGATAGTCCAGACTATATTGATGATGCATTAGTCAAGAGGGGACATTTCTCTGTCTACAAGGGCTTTTCATAAGCGATTACAGCAAAACATGGGATTCCTGGGTATCCCTCTTCCTGAAAATCTTATCGCCCGTAATATTTTATCTTCTGTCACTGCATCCGGGGAAGCAGCTTGAGCTGGTATTTTCGTCTGAAAGAATGTCATTTGAGGGGCCAAGAGTATCTTGTGTAAACCACATTCACCCCATTGAGTCAGCCATAACCTGGATATAAGATTATAGGCCATTTTCACCTAAAAACGTTGCCTAGAGTTGATCCCTCAGGCACATTCATTGATGGTGGAGGCTGCCAAACCATACAGCAAATCAGTTGCTGTCCCTTGAATAGAGAGGATAAGACCCTTGGTGGATTCGGGCAAAATATATATTTAAATTCCACCCTGGACCTTTAACAAGGCAATACCAACTCCATCTTGGCTCCAAATATCCAAAATTCTAGTCAGAGATGGGGAACTTTCAGGCCCTCTGCCCCCTGAACATAAACCGTCTATCCAAAAGAAACAGCAGGGTTCCAACCAAAAGATAGACCGAACTCCGAGTACCTATGGCTGAGCAGTCAGGATTCACTGGAGGGAGGAAAGAAGTATGGTGGACGTGCACAATTAGTCCCAATAGAATAAATACACAAAATAGAAATCTACCACAGCTATACCGAAAAATGTATACTCTGTGGAGGCATCATGAAGTAAGACACAGATTCAACTTTCTAAGTAAATGTTTTATTCGAATGGATTGTGTCCTCCCACGTATTCCTCATCTTGTGATAATTCGTTTCGCCAGCTTCGCTGCTTTGGAATGTATTTTTTCGGCAGAGGGCGCTGTGCTCGAGGTTGCGGCGTCGATTGTCCCTCGACGGACTCCGTACCATGTCAACGTCACTGATGGTATAAATAGCTCGAGCCGCGCCCGTTGGCTTCAGTTCCGTTTTTTCCGATTGCTTCGCTCTCGTGAACGGCGCGCTTTGAGATTTTCTGTCAAGAAAATGTCTTCATTGAGCCCTTCGACTCCCAAAACTGAGTTTAAGAAGTGTAACGACTGCGGGTCGAAGATGTCTATCACCGATCCTCACCGTATCTGTCTTTGGTGTCTGGGCTCAGACCATCGAACCGGCGACTGTGGCTCCTGTCAGTCAATGATGAAGGCCCTCTGTGAGAGGAAAAGTAAGTTAGCGGTAGGGCGGGAGGCGTCAAAGGGCTCTTTGAAAGCCTTGTCTAAAAAACATAAGAAATCGTCCGATTCCAAGGAATCGGAACGTCATAAAAAACATTCGAAAAGATCCTGATCTCGTAGCAGGTCGAGATGATCTCCTTCGTCTTCTAAAAAGCTCAAAAGGAGACATAGATCTCCATCGTCATCGTCCGATTCATCGACTGAATTGGTTCGATGTCCGACTAAATCGGATTCCCCTTCAAAATGGGAAAGCTTTAGGAGAAAAATTATGCAGGTCTTTGAGAACGTGGCCTCGACCCCCTCAAAGAAACCTCATAAAAGCCAGACCCCGGTTGCTCCATTGGACGACGCAGGGAAGTCGGGAACTAGGACGGTTAAGCCTAGTGGTACCCATAAATCTCGAGTCGACAAATCGTCGAGAGATCCTCGAGGATCGAGTGTTTCTCCGATCCCTTATAAAAAACAAAAGTTGTCGAAGTCGAGCGCAACTTCGTCGACGCCAACAGCGCTGACGACGAAGCCTATATTATTCTCGAAGGCTTCGTTGAGTGTGTCGAAGGTGCCTTCGACCCCCTCGAAGAAAACACTGATTCCTTCGACAAAAAATCAGGAGGAAGAGAGAAGGTTTACACCTTTACCAAAATCGGATTTTTTTAGGTCCATGTCTTCAATTTCTGAAGAATCTGGCTCAGATGATGAGGAGGTCACTCCTTTTGGAGTAAAATATGGCACTAGACATGTTCCAGAGGAACTGATAAATCCTGAGACAAAAATGAGAGACCTATCTGAAACTCTGCATTCTGCTAGTGGTGTGGACACATCACCTGAATTGGAGTTTGCTGCACCTGATCCTGCAGAACATGCAGACTCAGCGTATAGGAATTTGATGAGTAGGGTGATTGAATATATGGGTTGGGGAAGAGCCTCCCCTACGTTTGAACAAGACGATATGACAGACATTATAATCCGGGGACCCCGGAAAGACAGTTCTCCCTTTCCATAGGGCGCTCCAAAGGACAGTTGAAAAGAACTGGGAAAAACCTGATGGCATTGCTGCAGTAGACAGCAATCTCCCAAAGAAGTACATAACTTCTACTTCTGATCCAGAATACCTGAGTAGACACACTACACCAGAAAGCCTGGTCATTCATGCCGCTACCGCTTCCAGGCAGACAGCATACCCAACCATACCTCCGGACAGGGAGGACAAAAAGGTTGATGCCTGGGCTCGTAAAGTGTTTACTTCGGGTAGCATGGCCTTGAAATCGACCAATGTCACCTGTACCCTGGCCAGGTTCACACATACCCTGTGGGAATGCATTTCGGCGGCGGCTGAACATATTCCGGAAGGCGAGGAAAGGGAAGGCTACCTGAATATAGTCAATGACGGGAAGGAGGCAATGGCGGAATGTCTCCAGTCTGGACTGGATACTGCTGATGGTATTAGCAGGTCCATGGCATCAAGCACAATGCTACGCAGATTTGCGTGGTTGAGAAAGTCGGGGTTTGCACCAGATGTACAGACCATACTTCTCAACATGCCCTTTGATGGCTCGAGGCTGTTTGGTAGTAAGGCTGATGAGAGCCTAGAAAAACTACAGACCTCGAAAGCGGCAGCTGCCTCCATGCGACAGCCTCAGAAACCGTATTCGGGCTCTTTTTCCTGGAGAGGTCGTCCTTTTCGATACTACTCTTCTGTTGGTAGAGGAAGAGGACAGGCTTTTCAAAGGGGCAAGAGGAATGTCACTCGTGGTGGACGAGCAAAGACTACAAAGCCATCTTCAGGAACAGCATCTATGCCCTCAGCCGCTCCTGCGGCCGCCTCCAAATCTCTCTGAGGTCTTATCATACAAAACACCAGTGGGAGGCAGAATCTCTCAGCATCTGAAAGAATGGCGGGGCATTACTTCAGATGCTTGGGCACTGGAAACAGTAGCTCAAGGTTACTGCCTTCCCTTCTTAAAAAGACCTCACGATCATCCACCGGGAGCCAGCTCTACCAAAACTCCAGACCCGCTCCTTTGCGAGAAATTTTAACCCTGCTAGAGAAAGGTGCAATAGAACATGTACCTGTAGCAGAGAGGAACAAGGGTTGGTACTCCCCTTATTTTCTCATCCCAAAGAAGGACGGAGGATTGAGACCCATCTTGGACTTAATAAAATTGAACAAGTTCCTCAGGAAGGACAAGTTCAAGATGGTAACACTTTCTCAGATCCTTCAGGCTCTCCAGCTCCAAGACTGGTTGGAATCATTGGACCTTCAGGATGCTTATTTTCATGTGCCAATCTATCCCAAGCACAGAAAATACCTGAGGTTTGCAGTTGGCGGCTCTCACTATCAGTTTCGAGTTCTGCCTTTCGGGCTGACCTCCGCTCCGAGGGTTTTCACCAAGGTGATGGCGGCAGTGGCAGCGAGTCTCAGGAGAGGGGGGATTCACGTCTCCCCCTACCTTGACGACTGGCTAATCGGAGCACGTTCTCCAGAACAAGCTCAGGAACATCTGTCGATCACCTGCCACTTCCTCCACAACTTGGGCTTCTCCCTCAATTTCAAGAAGTCTCACATGATACCATCCCAACAACTCCAGTTTATTGGAGCAGTCTTGGACACTTCCTCGGGCAAAGCCTCGCCGCCCGAGGTGAGAGCTCTCCACATCCAGCAGTTGGTAATAAAATTCCAGAAAGCCCAGCATCTGCCGGCCTTCGATTTCCTGAGGTTGCTCGGCCTCATGGCATCATTCATTTTTCTGGTGCCAGAGGCCAGACTGAGAATGAGATCCCTCCAATGGGCCCTCAGAACTCAGTGGTCCCAATTCTCGGGGAATATGTCAGATCTTCTGCAAGTTCCGAGCGCAGTTGCTCAGGATCTATCATGGTGGGCTTGCAACCACAATATCCTCAAGGGGGAATCTTTTTGGCAACCATGGCCGGAGATGACAGTAGTGACAGACGCCTCACTCACGGGGTGGGGAGCTCACACCAACGATCTGACAGTCAGCGGACGTTCGTCTCCAAAAGAGTCCAAACTACACATCAACCTATTGGAGCTGAGGGCAATCAGACTAGCGCTGAAGGCCTTTCTGCCCTCCGTACAGAGAAAGAATGTCCTGATAATGACGGACAACACAGTGGCCATGTACTACCTCAACAAAAGAGGAAGCGTAAGATCACTTCCTCTGTGCAGAGAGGCAATGCAGCTCTGGTTCTGGGCAATACAAGAAGGAATCTCTCTATCGGCAGTTCACCTAGCCGGAGAACAGAACTCGGCGGCAGACGCTCTGAGCAGGCAGAGCAGAGTCTCCCACGAGTGGGAGTTAGCTCAGGAAGTCCTTCTGCAGATCTTCGACCTTTGGGGAACCCCTCAAGTGGATCTGTTTGCAACCACGCTAAACCGGAAGTGCAATCAGTATTGCTCAAGGGAATTTCCCGCGAGAGGAGCGCTAGGAGACACGGTCGTAGTGGATTGGGATTTTCCCCTGCTGTACGCATTTCCTCCAGTCCCTGCGATTCCTCAAGTAATCAGGAGGTTGAGAGAGTTCAGGGAAACCATGATCCTAATTCCCCGGACTGGGCCAAGAGGACGTGGTACCCGGACCTTCTGGACATGTCCATCTGTCCTCCAGTACGTCTTCCACAAAGAGAGGATCTTCTCTCGCAAGAGGAAGGTCGGGTTCTCCATCCAGAGGTCAACACACTCAACCTTCATGCATGGTTTCTGAGAGGTTGAGATACAAGGATTGGGATCTTCCAGATGACGTAATGGAGATTTTGCTTTCGGCCAGAAGGCCAGCAACAAAATCCTTGTACCGGTGTTGTTGGAATAAGTTCAATAACTGGTGAAAAGATAGGGATGCGGACCCTTTTCAATGTAGCACACCAACGGTGCTTTCTTTTCTATTACATCTAGCCAATCTGGGGCTCCAAAATTGAACAATCAAAGGATATCTTGCTGCGCTGTCCATTTTTAAGCGCTCCTCGGAAGAGGTTTCTTACTTTAAAATACAATTAATAATACAGTTCCTGAAAGGACTTACAAATGTATTCCCACCAATACCATTTCATGTTCCAACTTGGGATTTAAATTTAGTTCTTAAATTCCTAACTTGTATACCATTTAAGCCTCTGCACTCATGTCCATTGAGGCTTTTAACACTAAAGCCTGTCCTTCTTGTGGCATTAACATCAGCCCGCAGGGTTAGTGAACTACAGGCTCTCTCATGTAAACCTCCATACACCACATTTTACAAAGACAAAGTAGTTCTGAAAGTTAAACCATTTTTCTTACCAAAAGTAGTTTCCGACTTCCATTTGACGCAGAAAATTGTTTTACCAACATTCTATCCGCCTCATTTGGGAAAGGAAGAAGAGAGATTACATAGGCTGGACCCCAAGAGAGGCCTCTGCTTTTACATTGCAAGAATGGCAAAATTACATCAAGACGACCAACTTTTTGTGGGCTACACAGGTCGTAAATTGGGGTTAGCAGTGACAAAACAAACCATATCCTGCTGGATTATTCTAGCTATATTGGAATGCTACAGATTTGCAGGAAAATACCCACCGGATGGGCTATGTGCTCACTCCACAAGGGGAACAGCTACTTCTGCGACTTTGAAGAGGGGAGTCCCTGCAAAAGATATTTGCTCGGCTGCAACATGGGCTTCAATGCATACTTTATCAAGCATTACTGCTTAGATGCCTCCTCCTTCAATTAGGGGTTATTTGCCAGAGCGGTACTTCACTCCGTCCATGAAAACGAGAACTAGCACTCCCACCTCCAAATTGATCACTGCTATGGGAGTCTATCACAAGATGAGGAATACGTGGGAGGACACAATCCATTCAAAGAACAAGTTACTTACCAACTGTAACGTTCTTACGACTGGATGTTCCTCCCACATATTCCTCATCGACCCTCGCAGCCTACCCCGCAGTACAGTTTGTTTTCTTACAATTTCCTATCATGATGGGCCTATCAATAACAGCATACGCCTGGATGGTCCACAAGCATTTCCTCGAAAAAACAGAACTGAAGCCAACGGGCGCGGCTAGAGCTATTTATCCCATCAGTGATGTTGACACGGTACGGAGTCCGTCGAGGGACATTCGACGCCCCAACCTCGAGCACAGCGCCCTCTGCCAAAAATGTTTTTCCCAAAGCAGCAAAGCTGGCAAAACGAATTATCACAAGATGACGAATACGTGAGAGGAACATCCAGTCGGAAGAACGTTACAGTTGGTAAGTAACTTGTTCTTTTACTTAAATGTCGGGATGGAGTTAGGCTTAACTTGCCCTATGCGAAGGTGGGATTTACCTACCTAAAGAAAACTAAGGATAGTCTTTGTCAGTAAGTTCATCTTAAATGTCTGTCTGTGTTGAAAACCTATGCTTGCCATCGTAACTAAATATATACAAAGTCTAGGGATCTCCGCAGCAAAAGAAATAGTGTTCAAAATAAAGTTCCAGGCTTCTTCAGCTCCTGGCTTATTTTCAGCTTCCCCTTATCCAAGTTCAGAACAGTTCCAAAAGGCCTCAGGGTTCCCTTCTCCAAGAAGGTAGCTCTTCCAGTTTCAAAACTACAATCAGTTCTAGTTTCCTGGCTTTCAACCCAAACAGTTCCAGTTCAACTCCTTAACCATCATGGTTTCCAATAGTTCACATAGGTTGCTCACTTTCTGTATTTATCATTCACCTCAGCAACTGTTATAAAATACAAGCTTCTTTTCATTTGCTTTCTTTTGCTCTTTTCAAGCAGGGGTCACTCGGTCTAGGCGCAGTTGTCAGGCACACGGTCCACCCATTACAGGTCACCCAACCGACCGATAACCCTTGGCATTTGTACTGCTGTATTCTTCATGTTTTTGCCAAGACAGGTTTTTTCTCTGAACCTGTAGTTCCTTGGACTCCCACATCTTTGGCTCTCACTTATTTCACATACTACTTCTTGGCAGTCTCATTGGCTGTGCCAAAACGTGTATCTCATACAACCAGATTCTCCTTGGCAGTCTTTTGCCACAACTTGTATCTCACACAACTCACTCTGTGGTCTTCACCCTTCTCCACCACCTTGCTTTCAATGTATTCATTAGAGCGGAAAGTGGGGAGGAAAGTGATCTGCGGTGCCTGCGTGTTGCCCTGCAATCCCTTCACTTTCATTCATTGGACTGAAGGAGGGGCCTCCGAGCCCGGAGCTCAGCAGCAGGTCTCTTAAGCCTCATTCCGCCGCGGAATGCGGAGCGGAAAGTGGGGAGAAAAGTGATCTGCAGTGATCTCGGGAGGCGAGAGCCGCATTTCGCTACCTCCTTGCCATCAATCTACTAACTACAATTGAAGCATCAGAAAGATTCTGCACGGCCACATTTTCCTGCAATATAGCAGTGGACATGGAGCCCCATGCTTTTCACAAATGC
The DNA here is from genome assembly GCF_040938575.1 of Ambystoma mexicanum. NCBI lineage: Eukaryota > Metazoa > Chordata > Amphibia > Caudata > Ambystomatidae > Ambystoma > Ambystoma mexicanum. The sequence goes on along the minus strand of NC_090927.1, from coordinate 1,259,348,888 downwards.
ACCAAATCCTGTGAAGGAGAAGGGCGGCGTTTGAGAAGTATCGTACCCTTGTTGAGCCTCCCCAGAGGACCTCCATAACCCCATGCTTAACCTACCTCCCGAAGCGGAGCTCGCGAGCCCTCGCGGCAGAGCAACAGAGTCGCTATTTCCTGCTTGCATTGCATGTGACATCGGTGAGCCGGGTCCTCCCAGTCGGGGGGGTCCCTCCAGAACGGGAGGAGGTGCAGGAGGAAACCCCAGATCCAGCAATCCCGAGAAGTACGGGCCGACTCTCTGCGACCCAGTCTGGCGCCCCCCACCGGGTGACCCGTTTGGTCAATCCAGCAGGGGGACTCCCCCGTGGCCCTCTGTTCTTCAGGGCCTGCCGGTGCCTGTTTCAGCACAAACTGGGGGTCCGGCCGCGGTTGACATCAGCGGGGCCTCGCCCGTGCAGACTCCCTCTTGAGCACTGAATGGTCCCATATACCAAAGCACCAACGAGGCTGCATCCCACATAACTGAGCCGCCACCTTTAGTCAGTGAAAGTGAACGTGAAACGTTAAAATCTTCGTTTCCGCCCGCAACTCCATCTAATCTTAGTACAATCAACTCTCACTCGAGTGGTTGGTGTCAAGCATACTTAAGGTCACGGCGACCATCCATACTGCACCTGATTTAGTATTAGACTATGTTCAGACCGTAGACCTTCAAGACAATGATCGTAGCCCTTCCGGCGGAGTAGAAGCCCAACGTGATCTCCATAACAACCTGCAAATTACCGAGGTATACAACATACAGGCTAAAAACGCAGCCATCCCAGAAAATCAGAGCTTAATCTAAATCCGGTTTCAGCATTCGTCATCAGTCTCTGACTCCAAAAACGTTGCTGAAATCACAGCCTCTCAGAACCCAAGTGCCGATAGCCACTAATAAAACAAAGACAAGGGCATCTAGACATCTTAGCACGACGGACCACACAATGGGAATTCGGCAAGCATCTGATGGTGGGAAAATTCCCACAAAAGGGCCTAACCTGCAGAGAAGGAAAACGGGAGGCCCTAAAGCAAAATTTCTGCCGACCCCGCCATTGTCAAAGGCCCTGAAAAACTTCTTCCAAAAACAAAACAAAAACAAAACAAAACAAAAACTCTTCCTCCGAACTTTCACATAGTGAAATACTTGAAGCCATCCAAGATCTACCATCTTCCAAAGAGCAAAGAGTCGAGACCTCCCCTTCGAGAATGGCCAGCTCCCCGCCACCTTCTAATGATCTCCAAACGTCACGCGCTCCAGTTATCTTGGAAGTTAGTACTCAAGCTCTGGGTCATACTGCTAAAGAACCAACTTTAGAATTGCGGGCTGTGTTTGGCCTTGGCGAGCCCCTCTCCGCTCCCAAGACGTATTCTGGCTTTCTGGGCCCCCAAACCCCAGCATCACGCATACATGAGTCCTCTGGCTACACGACGAGGACCCCCTTGACCAACTACGTGGGGGGTTCACCACGGCTTCGACCACATGTTCCCACACTTAGCCCGCTACTGCAGAGGCCTCCAGATACAACTCATCTGCCAACAAGGGAAGAAGCACAGACTTCGCAAGATGAACCAGCTCCTGAGCAACAAACTCTTGATCCCCCTCAGACCTTGCGCTCAGAAGCTATTCCCAAGAGAATGTCCACCCAGGGACGATCAATTAGCAAAGCACCCTCAGACTTTGCTTTCTGCTCACCCCCTCGTCGGTTTTCTTGTGGATCCAGGCCACAATCCAGTAGACGGGCGAGCGACTTCCATACTGCACCTCCCAGCGCTACCCAAAACAAGAAACCTGACCCTTTGTCCATAATGGCAACGGTAACCATTGCCTTAGCACTGTTCAGTAAGCTCTATGAAGTTTTAAATGACTCACTTAAAGACCAGACAACTCTCCTTGCTATGACTCATTCGAAGATGATCTACTTGGAGGGATACATTGCTGCCATGGAGTCAAAGTCAAAACAACATCAGTCTGCATTTGATCTCCAAATAGCGGACTTAAAAAAGTCTCGCCACAATTCAACTCACCTTAGCCAGTCTGCTAAAGGCACCCAATGTAACCTGAGCCCAGTGGAGCAGGTGGGTACCGGACTTATTCTACCTAAGTCTTCCGATACCCAGCACCAGTCTACTACGACAATCGATCTAACTAGCATACCAACCATCACCTCACTGCCGACTGCAACATCTGATGGATCCTCTAGGCCCCCGACCTCAGGCTTGGCGCTATCCATTGACCTTTCCGCTGGATACCCCATTTTTCGAAAATCCAAAAACCAAATTGAAAAAGCCCACCGCCAATATATGAGGCAGTGGTCCTGCAACTTCCATCAAAGCTCCCGGTAGTCCCGGAAAGGGTTCCTCGTCGTCAAGGGCAGCCAACACCGTGCCAGGAACTTACTACCAACATACGACAAAACCACTTAAAGCCTACAGTCTTTGGCCCCAGCACAGGCTCACCTCCCCCTTCCCCATCACTGTAAACGACTTCTTACAGGATAAAGACTCAATGGATTTAACCATCCACCTAGATCTTGACGCAAGTCCCCAATCAGATACGAAGTTGTCAGTTTTGGCAACCACAACAAACAAATCTCAGGAGCTTGAACCGGAGCAGCAAACCGTACCAACAACTCCAGCAATAAATCTCAAAGGCACTACCTCCGCTTGTTCCGATAAGAATGGCAGCCGACCCTCTCTTAGATCTCATGATTGCATTCCTGTCTCATATCGAGGGCCCCGCCCTTGTGCCTCTGTGATCTCTCCCAAGGTCAGAAAGACGGAGATCTCCTGCGAGAGTCTGAAATGGAGAAAAAAAGGCAACACTCTTGGAACCCTCTAACGATGGTAGACTAAGCTACGACTACTCTTCTACAAAAGCTCCCGGGAAAACCATCTCCCACAAGGATTCCAACTCAAGTCTAACGATGAAATCAACGACTCAGCTCTTTAAGCTTGAACAAACCCCAGAGATAAAGGAGGACTTGATCCTCAATAGGTGGACTATAAGATGAAGACTTTGAAAACGGTGGATTTCCTCCTTATTGAACCATACCATCGGGAAGGGCTGGCCAAAGCTTATTTGCACATCAAAGCTCCATCTCTTGAACATACAGTCCAAAGCCTATCATGACGTTGAAAGCCGAGGCTTCCGACTGACTGAACTACAAACCCACAGATCCAATAAGACGATCCATAGGGATTCTAGCAGTAAGAAAGGCACCCACAACAGATACGTCTCGAAGACAGAAGAACTGTACAAAAACTCAAGATGGAGAAGATCCTCAAGATAATCTTCCAGAACAACAAAAGAATCTGTGACCTGCAGTAACCGACGACACATCCGAAACGCTGCAGAGTTTTTCCATGGCGATGGAGATCACTGAGGATCGTGCGGCTCACCTTCCTCACATAGAAAACCTGAGGAACTAGACCAAGTCTTAAGGCATAGACAAGCATGTCGGAACAGGAGCCCGCATCTCTGCAGATGATCAGACTGGTCGTCGGACACCAGCAAACCGCCGAGATGTAAGCCCGAGGAAAGGAATATGGGCTTGGCTGCCAAAATCCTTTGATCCAACGAGCAAGAGATAGCAGCCATTGCAGCTCAAACAAATACTTTCCATAAACTACGAACTCAAATGACCAGCCCAAATTGTCAAGGTTAAATTTGGGAGCATGGAACACGAGAGGGCATCAGCACCTTACCAAACCTGGAGGAATAGATCTAGGCGCTTCTGACATACGTTGCCTCCAAGAGACTTGGTTGGAGGAGATCCCGCTCCTCGACGATTTACGGTAATCGTATCTCCCGCCACCAGAGGCCCCTTAGGCAGACCCTCATCGAGTCTCCTTTTGGCAGTTCGCAATGGCTCGGGAATAAATCTCATAAAGAAAACATCAGAATCCTTTGGCCATCTAGCCGCCCTCCTAACCTGGGATGTTTGCGATAACTTAAAATCGACGCCTAGAAAAATAAAATTGGGAATGATCACCCTCTACTGGAACCCTCGGAGAACAACAACCAAAGTGTTCTGTGCAACCGTGGGCAAAGTGATTGATGAAATCCTGGTAGACCACATACTGTCCAATATTCTCATCTGCGGTGACCTGAACGCACCTGCCCTTATTCTTACAACAGACCAACGTCGAAACTATTAAGGTCCGTTACTGACGAAAGAGGATCTGAATGGCAGGCGCGCATGAATTCAAGATCTTTACATAACGCCTCGTCCATTGGCTTACCCGATCAACTGATTCCAACATGGGAAAGAGCCTCATCTTTTGCAACTTTAAATTACATTTTCGTCTCAACCACCTTATTGGCACAACTCGACTCTTTTAACGTTCTGAGGACAGATGAAAGTAACCATAGCCTGGTGACCACAAGTTGGTCCACCAGCTACATCCAAAACCTTTCATGGAACGCTACCATTGAACCAAACCAGCAGCAAACGCGGCTTAAGCTAACATCGTCAAATATATAGTTGATCTTGCGAAAAAATATACCGGGCAGTGTGAAGTCAAAATCAGCAAAGTGAAAGAAACCACTGTGGATTATCAACCTCTACTCTTGAAATATCGCTCGCAGTAAGCTAAGACAGCTCAAAAGATCTACTCTTAAACCAAACACTCTAGAAGCATGGTCTCTATTTCACACTGAACACAAGAACTATAGATCATGGCTCAGATCTTACAAGATCGACCTATACCAACAAGACGCTGAGCGAATGCTCCAGCTAGTGGCCTTAAAAAAAACAAAATAATTTTGGTTGTTAATCTGACTTTCGGGTCCTCAACTAAACGCGACTTCGTGGATCTAACCCAAGCATTTGACCGCGTGGAGCGGAACAAGCTTTGGGTGAAACTAATGGCCTGGAACTGCCCCCCCCCTACCATCTTGGCGCCTATCAGAGTCCTCCACACGGGAACACGTATGCGAGTACGACAAATTCAGAATGGTTTGCTTTCCACGGAGATGGCCTCTTTCAGAGGGGTCAAACAGGGTTGCCCTTTGTCTCCCTCACTTTTCATCGCCCTTCTTGGGGACTATAAAGACTTGCCACCCATAGTTCGGGCTTTTCCTCCAAAAATCGGTTCCTTTTCTACTGTGTGCTGATGACATGATCTTGGTTGATCAAACCCCGATCGGGCTCCAACGAAAGCTTGACCATCTGGCATACTATCTATCTCTCAACAACTTGGAGATCAATAAGAGCTAAACTAAAATCTTGACCATGGAAAAAGCGCAGTCGAAAAAAGCAAAACCAACGTGGTTCCTGGAAGGAACAAAGCTAGAGTCAGTCGACCACTTTAAATATTTGGGTGTCAGCTTCAATTGCTCCAAAACTGAGGCCCACATGCAGAAAGTGCTCTGGTCTAAGATTTGCAATCTTACTGCTCAAACAAGAATGCATGACAAAAAGTACAGAAGGTTTTCCCTGCTGCCGGCCATCCTATTTTATAAAACTAAAGTCATCCCGTCAATGGTATATGGCATGGATGCTTGCCTGGCAATGCCGGAGATGATTTTGCCTAATATGGAGGGCTTCTTTTGGCGCTCAGTCTTGCAACTCCCCAAGTGGACATCTATCGCAGAGATCCGACGTGAACTCGGCTTGCTTTCTCTATCAGCAGCGATAAACAGCCGAATCCAACTATTCAGAAAACTCCTGCTTTTGGACAGTCTGACCATTTACACTCTGATTTAAAGAGGAAGCCGTCAAAGGTACCTGTGTTCAATTATCTGGCTGGTGTGAAAAGAACAAAGCTCTGCTAAAAACCATTGCCTGTACAGAAGGGGATCTGAAGGTCAACCCTTTGAGGATAAAAACTAAGATGGAAGATCTAGATTGGATCAAGACCTTAGATCAGGTATCAGACTATTGATTAATCTTCCTGCAATAGGGCGTAAAAGAAAAGAGGTAGCGCTATACATAACATTTTTCCCAAATAAATCTTTGAGAGGGATATTTCTCAGAGCACGACTCAACTGCCTACCCACCGGGGAAATCCTGAAAATCAGATCCCAATCGGTCACGAGTGATTGTGGACTCTGCCAGGAAATTAACCAGCCGGAAACCCTACCCCATCCAATGATAAAATGTCCTGCAACACAAAACCTCAGAAAGACGTCCCTTTCTCCACTATTTCTGGACAATGATCTTGTGAAGAGGACCTCTGGTGGACTCGTCTTTTTTCTGGCGACAACAATAGATGGACCATTGCAGCTGCAAAAATTCAAAAACTGGCAATGGACAAAATCGCAAATCTTTAAAGCAATGTTGTCACCAGACTACTCGGACTGTTCACAAACCTTATGTTTTCGATATTCTGATCTGGTCACCAAACTAAAGTTTTTGTTATCACACCCTTGTAAAAGCCAATATTTGGCTACAAACAAGTAATAACTTTTTTTTTTTTTTTTTTTAAATGAGTGGTCATCGCTTGCTTTTATCTTGTGCTGTATTCAAATATGCTCATATCTTTACGGTTAGTTCGGTATTCTATAATGCTTGTTGCACTCTTCAAAGTACTTGTGCAGCATTCATAAACACTTAATTTGGTCTTCCATAGCAATGGTAATAGTTCTCAGTTAGTTCGGCATTCAATCATGCCTGTTTTACAGCCACTGGAGTGTCCCGGTATGAGTGTTGCCTTCTTTACACTCACTGGTATGCTGCTGCTCCTCCGGTTGTTTCGTTTCCGATTCCCAGCTTCTTTCCACTCTGCCTTTTCCCGCTGTCCTCAAATCCTGCTGCGCATAGCTCCACTCTTCCTCAGCTGAAGCAACCTTTGGTGATCAGGAGGCTTCGGTCTCCCACAGCTCCTGCTGTCGACACCGGGCAAGGACGACAGCGGGCTTCTCGACCCGCTTTGGCGGTAGCATCTCTCTCGCCCTCCTGCTCAGCACAGCTTCCCGCCAGCCAGTGCCCCTCCAGCCCGCTCAGCTTCTACAAGCTGCAACCTTCTCTCTGAGCTGTTTCTCCCTGTCTGCTGGACGGTCCCCCATTTTATATTCATGAGATTTGTTAAATGGTTGCAGGTGCAAGTCCTTCACCTCAGTTGCCTGACCATGGTTATGCCGATTAGTGGGACATGCATTGCTATTACAGTGGAACTCTTCCACAGCCCTCCTCCTCGTCTCGGTACCAAAGTGGTGTGGATGAATGGATTTGTGCATAACTCGCAGTTGCTTCTTCCTCGTTTCGGTATTGATCTGATATTTCTCTGTATTAACAAGGGGAGGCTGGTGTGTGTTTAACCTTCCCAAATGAGGAGGTGCACTCCTAGTTGATCACTTCCACGTCCCAGTATAACAACTTGCATTTCTGAGGGTGACTTTGTAATGAAGAAAAGGGGAAGAATTGGGAGTAACCTACTAAGTTTGTTGGGACTGAAGGTTCATTGTGAAAAGGAAATGGGGGATACGTGTCTCACCCAAAGACGTCATCTCCCCAAGTCTCCTCCACCCAGGTTATTCTCCCTCACATATCCACTGCTATGGTCAGGATCCAAGAGTGGTGGCCTTTCCCTGGCCACCTGAGCAGACGATGCCGGGCGGAAGTAAGTGAGGATGCCCTCGGGTTCGTCACAACTCTTTATTATAGGGATACACTTAAAACGCACAAAGTTCAAGTTGTAACAGAGTAGAATTATATATAAAATATATTTAAGCAGAGCCCTCTCACTTCTATGCTAAATGTATGACCTGTACTTGGTTATAAGGATAGTACATATACGCTTGAGGGGACCACCAGACATAAATAAAACGTGACTTCAGTTCTATTCAGGTACCAACATGTTAATACAGGGCCATTCGTTGTAATCCCCACAACGTCTGCTACCAGTTGGATAGTTAACCTACATTTAAGCCATAGACTCAGTGCAGTACTTCAAGGGAGTGAAAGGGTAACACTTCTAAAACGTGTCCCAAAGGGGCACCAACTTTCAGATTATAGTAAGACTAATTTCAGACCTACATGATCTTATTCCACTCTTAAAAATTGATAGATTCAATGTAAGAAAAGTTAAACACTATAATCTTATACATTCCAACAGGCAGGAGTGCAATGCAGTGATTTGTTAAATTTTAAATGTGTAATAAACCAGTAGGTTATAACATTTCAGTCTTTGGTGTAGAAGTTGAGGGACCCAAAGTGGACTCACAGAAATTGTAAACGGTCAGGTAAGTACCCTTTTCTTAGTCACTTTAGCAAGATGTTTAAAGTCTGCAGAAGCTAATCATAGGTATTAACGTGACAGAATCCATACTTAAGCTGTGGTTATGAATTGAAGCTGGTTAAGTACTTGTTCTACCCAACAAGTGTGCGCAAAGAAGCAACCAACAACAGTTGATACAAGAGGAGACAGCCTTGAAGAGCTCCAGTGCCAGGTTTGAGACCCATCCGACCAGAGAAGGAAAGAAGCCAAGCAGGATTCAGGCCAATGCAAGTCAATGGCTAACAGCAAAGGAGGCCAGCAACACCCCACTACTCCAGTGCCCAGGAGACACCTGAAAAGGATTCCAAAGAATGTGTTTCAGGATGTGGGTACATGTACTCACAGTGCTTGTCGCTCAGAAGAGGCATCTGCGTGTGCGCCATTTGTCAGGGAAGAGCAATATTCAGGCTTGCTAACTCAGCAGTTTTCATCGGCAGAGCCCCAAGTGGGAGATGCCTTACTCCACCCTGCCCCTAAATTTCCAGTTATGGGGTCCTCCCCCCACCCCTCATCGACCTTTTCACAACTCAGTAGAACTGCAAATGTTGCTAGTACACCTCATGGATGGGGAGATGTCCACGCGCTCTAGGGTATGTGATGACACCTTCATGCGAGCTCACAAGCTTCTCCAGTCCCTCTTGTTCACAGGGAATTGAGGATGTTCAAAGAGTCCAGTTAACTGCCTACTCATCTTAATAGCCGACAAAGTGTTGGTTCTTTCAGAGGGAAGAGGTGCGTTGCCAGTTGCCCCAGAACACCTCTAACTGGAAGTGAAGCAGAGGCATTTTATTTTCTTCAATTGTGACTTGGCCCAGCAAAAGCCCCCTTCAGTGGGTGTATATCGGAAGATGACCATCCAGGCTTGCATGAATGAGCAGCGGTTGAAGACATGAGGTGGGCTGTCGGCTAATACATTTGGCAGGTGGGAGAGATTAACGCTGACGGCTGTGCACCTGCCAATGCTGCTCATTCCCTGGAAGCCTTCAGAAACGAAGTCTTGTAGCCTAAAATTGCTTTCATTTCATAACTGCTGAACCCATATGCATGCACTTGTGTAGGCCAACCCCTTACCCTCACCAGAAAATAAATTGGCTCACAAAGATTTGTCAAGTGTCGGCAATAAAAGGCTGTAGGATTTTATTGTGCAGATATGGTTATGGAGATAACAATAATCACATATCCTAATAGCAGTGCTTAATTTGTGGGGGTGGTTGCCGGTGGCCAACACCAGCACTCTTTTTTTTGGGCACTGGAACCCATGCGGGGCCAGCGCACGTGCAATTGCTTTGTTTGTTCTTCCACTTCGCTTTGCTTCGATTATAAATCATTGGGATTTGTCATTCTGATCTCTCTTGTGGTTGCAGGCCATGGCTGGCTGGGCCTGGGAGGGGCCAGCAATAGCAATGAACAACAAACTGTTACAAACAGCCAATGAAAACTACCATTCTGTTGTTACTATGCAGTATTTGATACATTCTGTATAGTAACACAGAATGTGCAGTTTTCATTGGCTGTTCTTCTGAGCCAGTGAAATTACATGGTGACGTGTTGTTGCCAGAGGAGGCAGCGCGGTGCCACCTGCCCTGCATGGTGCAGCCTAGTTGCTTCCTGGGGACCCCTCTGCCTGCCTTTTCATTTGTGCGGGTGCCAGTGTGCGCACCCATCCCCTCACCCCCAGCCTGAGGCCCCGACAGGAGACCAAGTCCCAGCCGGTAAAGCAGGTAAGCCACTTGTTGTTGCGTGCGGTGCAGCCTGATCCTGTCACAGTCAAGTGATCAGGCAAGGCCCAGGTCGGGGCCCAGGTGGTGTCACGGTCCCCTGGTGGTGTCCTGATTGCCCAGGAGTTAGGACCCCACCAGGGGACCGTCCGCACCCGGGCTTCTGTCTGTGTGACCTGTGTGCAGTGTGCTGCTGACTGCAGTCAGTGCCAGGCCCAGGCCAATTTTTGTTACCAGGGGCTGCCGGCTGTCGCAGACTGAGTCGGATGACTCTGCCACAGGCGGCCGGGCCTGTGGATTGTGCCCAAAAGTATGTTTTTTACTTCTTTCTTTGAAAACCTGACCTTCCGTGGGGCCGGTGGCTGGGGCCCCGCCCCATGGAAGGTAGGTTTTAAAAGAAATAACTTATTTTGAGTGGCGGCTGTGGCCCATCACTTCGAAAGTGATGGGCCCCAGCCACCCAAATATACGTTTGTTCTTTTAAAATTTTACCTTCCTTGGGGCCGCTGCACGCGCACCTATTTTTGTCATCAGGCTCCGCATGGCCGTGGCGGCCCCACGGAAGGTAGCCTATGTGATTGAAGCAAGGGCAAGGCCCAGGACCGGGCGGGGCACGGGTGGCACTGGCAGCGTGGTCCCTGGTGGACTCCTGGGTGACTGGGTCTGTGACCTGCCTTAACGGCTGGCTGGTAAGTCACTTGTTGCATGCAGTGCAGCCTCAGCCTGTCACAGTCAAGTGATCAGGCAAGGCCCAGGTTGGGGCCCGGGTGCCAGCATGGTCTCCTTGTGGTGTCCTGACTGTCCAGGAGTCAGGACCCCACCAGGGGCCCGTCTGCACCCGGGCTACTGTCTGTGTGACCTGTGTGCAGTGTGCTGCTAACTGCAGTCAATGCCAGGCCCAGGCCAATTTCTGTGACCAGGGGCTGCCGGCTGCCGCAGACTGAGTCGAATGACTCTGCCGCTGGCGGCCGGGCCCGTGGATTGTGCCCAAAAGTACGTTTTTACTTTTTTCTTTGAAAACCTAGCCTTCCGTGGGGCCGGTGGCTGGGGCCCCGCCCCACGGAAGGTAGTTTTTAAAATAAATAACTTTTTTTGAGTGGCGGCTGTGGCCCATCACGTCGAGAGTGATGGGCCCCAGCCGCCCAAATATACGTTTTTTTTCTTTTAAAATCTTAACTTCCGTGGGGCCGCTGCACCGCACACCTATTTTTGTCATCAGGCTCAGCATGGCCGTGGCGGCCCCACGGAAGGTAGCCTACGTGATTGAGGCAAGGCAGGGCAGGGCAAGGCCCAGGACCGGGCGGGGCACGGGCGGCAGCGGGGTCCCACTACTCTGTCACAAAAGGAATGAAAAGTCATTTGCAACTTTGGCCACTTTTTCATTGGTGCCGAGCCTGACTCAAGACAATTGTATGCCCCAGTCCGACCCTGGATAACATTCATCTAAGCGAAACATGAACTGTGAATTTTTGCCTGGGTGTTTCCGTTCTTCCTTTTAAAGTTATCAACCTCATTAGTTCACAAACTAGCTTCAGCGAGGGGACCCTGTCTGGAACGGTGCATGTATGGGGCCAGGGCCGAAACCGAACCGGCTGCACTTCACGAGAAAAGCCCATGCAAAGACAAACTTCTGAAATGCCATTTCAAGCAAAGATACACACATGGAAAATAGACTGGGATAAACATGGTGCACGTGCCCTCTAATCTGTCGTCATAAATAAAAGCACTAGTTGAGTATTTGTGTACAATTCTCAACCCTCTTTTGCTGTCATTTTTTTTACATAATTCCAGAGCATGATATCTATCCTGATGTGTGGTTAATACACCAGATGTGGCCCCTTAACCTGGGTACAATACGCTCCAAGCATGTGCTCCAATCCAAATGAGAGCACATGCAATCCTCAGATAGGAATCTTCAGATAGAGGTGGGTGTCTGTTACACCCCGCAGTTTAGTGAAGTACGTCAAGAACATGCCAGTGGGAAGGAGATATCCAAATATGCATTCTCCTCTGGCTCCTGAATATTGGGTGACAAAACATATTTAGTTTTTTTAACATGTGTTAAGGTGGAAAGAGGCCCTAAAGCAGAAGTAGCACAGGCAGTTGATTTCACAACAATGTATTGCAGAAATGACTTTTTCCAAGTTATACAACACCATGCTCATGCTTGAAGGAAGGGTGAAGGAGGATGCATTTATGAGATGTGATGACTGATAAGGGCTTGAGAGTAAATTGATTATACAAAACACCTGGATGAGGTGACTGAGGAACAGGCGGAGGGGAGGGTGCCCTTCCTGAGGTAACCGATTAACAATACTTGGTGTATTTTAACAGACTGTCAGATTGGGCAGAAGGGGTAGAAACAAATACAGTGCAACAGTGACTGAAACAGTATGCTTTTTTCTATTTATTTGCATTTTTAAAGCGCTCACACAGCCCGGGGGCATCAAGGCGCAGTTACAGGAGGAGCATGTCTTAGTTGCGCATTTATAACGCGCTTAATACCCAGAGGTTTCTAAGGGAGGAGTCGGGGATCGAACCTGTGTTGCTTCGGGTCTTCTTGCTTCCAATCGAGCACATTGCTGCTGAGCTATCCTGAGTCCCGGGACAATGATTGTAACGCAGCTCCACTCAGAGCCATTTGGGAAACAGGGCGGTGGGAGGGGGTGGGCAAGGCGGTGGGGAGTCATTCTTCAAAATTGACAAATAAGATAACATCCACAGGTTTGCAACAATGTTATCAAATGCATTATCACTTCGAGGACAGCAAGTATGGTGCAGATGTCTAACAAGTGTGGTCTAGAACTTAGAAGTGTGTTCAAATGCACTCTTTTGCCTCTGGGTTTGCCGGAATGCTGGAACCACTACACCTACCATAACAAGTGTTTTCCAACTGTAAAGCATTATACTTTCTCAACCCATGTGTGCCCTTCTCCATCCATCCTACTACTAGCCTGTGCCGGCAGTTGCTGCAGCGCCAAACATGTGACATGGAGCAGCAGCTGTGTGATGGGCTGGTGGTGGGCCGATCTGGGTAGGGCTAGCACTGAACTGGCGCGGCCGGCGCTCCCGCGCTGAGGCCGGGCTGCGACCGGCATTATGGGGCCAATATTTTTTGGGCACTGGCACTTATTTTTTTTTTACAAATTAAACACTGCCTAATAGTATCATACTTTTGGGCACCGGGTCCTGAGGTTACCCCCTCTGGCCCGTGCCGCCACACACTGGCACGTGTTCCCCCAAAAGTATCTTAGTGACATCCCCTGGAGGCTAGGGTTGCAGAAATTTCTCGAAAGAAATGTTCCATACTCTGGTTTGATAGGTGGGTGCCGTTTTTGAGAAAAAGGTCTGGATCACCCAGGGTAGTGGCCGGATGCTTTATGAAGCCCAGGCCTCTTGCTGTACAGAATTTCTCCAGCCCTCTGTTGAGTTTTCTTCTAGAAATGTCTATTGATTTGTAACATGTGGCCTACTGCCATTTTCTTCTAAAAAAAAAAAAAAAAAGGATGTCCGAGAAGTATATTTCGAATGGATTGTGTCCTCCCACGTATTCCTCATCTTGTGATAATCGTTATCTACAGCTTCGCTGCTTCGGAGAAAAAAATTCTCGGCAGAGGGCGTTGTGCTCGAGGTCGTGGCGTTAATTGTCCCCCGACGTACTCCGTACTGTCGACCTCACCGATGGTATAAGTAGCTCGAGCCGCGCCCGTTGCTTTAGTTCCGTTTTTCCGATCGCTTCGCTATCGAGAACGGCGCGCTTCTATTTTCTGTGAAGAAAATGTCACCATCTTCGACACCTTCGACACCCAGGACTGGGTTCAAGAAGTGTGCAGATTGTGGATCTAAGATGTCGATTACCAATCCCCACCGGATTTGTCTCTGGTGTCTCGTTCCAGTCACCGAACCGACGACTGCGGCTCCTGCCAGTCGATGACCGAAAAAGCTCTTTGTGAGAGGAGAGGTAAACTGTCGGTGGGGAGGGAGGCCTCAAAAAAGGTTTCGTCAAAAAAACATAAGAAAGCGACCGATTCTAAGGGATCGGATCGCCATAGGCACTCGAAAAAAATGAAGAGACCTAGATCTCCCTCATCATCTTCTTCATCAGAATCGACCGAAGAAATTCGTTGTACGACTAAATCAGATTCTCCCAGTAAGTGGGAAGAATTCCGCAAAAAAGATGATGGAGGTTTTCAAGAATGCGGCCTCGACCCCCTCGAAAGAACCTCGAAAAAGCCATACCCCTAACGTCGCTCCGTTGGACGACAAAGGGAAGTCCTAGGCTACTATGGCTAAGACCAGTAGCGTTGGGGAATACAAAAAACCTTGAGTCGACGTAAAACCGTCGAAGAAACCTCGAGAGTCGAGCACCTCTCCGGTGCCGGCCAAGAAACACAAATCATCGAAGACTTCGACGACTTCATTGACGACCTTGACGTCGATAATTTCGACACCAAAACCACATGCGTCATCGACGCCATTATCGAAGTCATCTTCGAAAACTTCGAAGACTTTGAAGACACCCTCGAAAACTTCGAGGGATTTGCCATTTCCTTCGAAGCAGATGGAAGAGGAAGAAAGGAGATTCACTCCTTTGCCCAGATCAGACTTTTTCAAGTCTGTTTGCGATTTATGAAGAGTCTGCTTCAGAAGAAGACGAAGTTACTCCTTTGGGAGTTACTTATGGGACAAGACAAGTTCCTGAAGAACTTATTGACCAGGAATCCAGAATGAGAGACCTGAGTGATACTCTACATTCTGCCAGTGGAGTTGACACATCCCCAGAATTAGAGTTTGCCAAACCTGATCCTGCAGAGCATGCAGATGCTGGGTACAGGGGTCTTATGACCAGGGTAGTTGAATACATGGGTTGGGGTAATACTTCACCCATTTTTTAACAAGATGACATGACGGATATTATCGTCAAGGGACCTCAGAAGGATCCTGTTCTCCCTTTTCACAGGGCCCTTCAAAGGACTGTGGAGAAAAACTGGGAGAAACCAAAAACCATTGCTGCTGCAGACAGCACTTTTCCAAGAAAATACAGACCAGCTGGATCGGATCCTGAATATTTGAATAAACATCTGACTCCAGAGAGTTTAGTCATTCAAGCAGCATCCACTTCAAAACAAACTGCTTATCCAACTATCCCTCCAGATAGAGAGGATAAAAAAATTGACGCCTGGGCACGTAAAGTTTTCACGTCAGGCAGTATGGCACTTAAGTCGGCAAATGTCACCTGTACCCTAGCCAGGTCTACCCATACCCTATGGGAATGTATTTCGGTGGCGGCTGATCATATTCCGGAAGGTGAGGAAAGGGAAGGCTTCCTGAATATAGTCAAAGACGGGAAGGAGGCAATGGGGGAATGCCTCCAGTCTGGACTGGATACTGCTGATAGCATCAGCAGATCCATGGCTGCAAGCGTTGTGCTAGGCAGATTTGCGTGGTTGAGGAAGTCGGGATTTGCACCGGATGTGCAAGCTAGACTCCTCAACATGCCCTTTGATGGCTCGAGGCTCTTTGGCAGAAAGGCTGATGAAAGCCTTGAAAAACTTCAGACCTCGAAAGTGGCAGCTAAATCACTTAGCGCCTCTTTGCGCCAGCCTCTAAAACCCTATTCCGGCTCATCTTCCTGGAGGGGTTGTTCTTTTCGATTCTACTCCTCTTTTGGTAGAGGAAGAGGACAGGCCTCTCAAAGGGGCAAAAGGAACTTCCCTCGTGGAACACGGGGAAGAGGTGCAAAATCAGCCTCAGGAGCGGCATCTGTACCCTCAGCCACTCCTGCAGCCGCCTCCAAATCCCTCTGAGACCTTGTTGCACAAAACAACAGTTGGAGGCAGGATCTCTCAACATCTGAGGAATGGCGGGGAATTACCTCAGATGCTTGGGCACTGGAAACAGTAGCCCAAAGTTGCTGTCTCCTCTTTCTAAAAAGGCCTCCGAATCATCCACCGGGAGCCAATTCCGTCAAAATTTCGATCTGCTCCTGTTGCAGGAAATTTTAACCCTGCTAGAGAAAGGTGCCATAGAACTGGTACCTGTAGCGGAGAGGAACAGGGGTTGGTACTCCCCATATTTTCTCATCCCAAAAAAGGACAGAGGACTGAGACCCATCTTGGACTTGAGAAACTTGAACAAGTTCCTCAGGAAGGACAAGTTCAAGATGGTGACTCTTTCTCAGATCCTTCAGGCTCTCCAACTCCAAGTTTGGTTGGTATCATTGGACCTTCAGGATGCTTACTTTCATGTGCCAATCCATCCAAAGTACCTGAGGTTCGCGATTGGCAATTCTCATTATCAGTTTCGAGTTCTGCCATTCGGGTTGACCTCCGCCCCAAGGGTTTTCACCAAACTGTTGGCGGTTGTGGCAGCAAGTCTCAGGAAAGGAGGTATTCACATATATCCCTACCTGGACGACTGGTTGATCAGAGCAAGTTCTCCAGAACAAGCTCAGGACATCTTTCGATCACCTGCCACTTCCTCCACAAACTGGGCTTCTCCCTCAATTTCAAGAAGTCCCACATGATACATCCCAGAAACTCCAGTTCATCGGAGCAGTCTTGGACACTTCATCGGGAAAAACCTCGCCTCCCGAAGTGAGAGCTCTCCAGATCCAGCAGATGGTAACAAAATTCCAGAATGCCCAACGTCTACCGGCCTTCGATTTTCTCAGGTTGCTCGGCCTCATGGCATCCTGCATTTTTCTAGTACCAGAGGCCAGATTGAGAATGAGATCCCTTCAATGGGCACTCAGAACTCAGTGGTCCCAGTTCTCAGGGAATATGTCGGATCTTCTGGAAGTCCCGAGCGCAGTTGCTCAGGATCTGCTATGGTGGGCTTGCAACAACAACATTCTCGAGGGAGAGTCTTTTTGGCAACCATGGCCGGAGATAACGGTAGTGACGGACGCCTCACTCACAGGGTGGGGAGCACACACCAACGATCTGACAATCAGCGGTCGTTGGTCTCCATCAGAGTCCAAACTACACATCAACCTATTAGAGCTGAGGGCAATCAGACTAGCTCTGAAGGCCTTTCTGCCCTCTGTACAGGGAATGAATGTTTTGATAATGACGGACAACACAGTGGAGAGGAGGAGTAGGGTCACTGCCACTATGCAGAGAGGCAATGCAGCTCTGGTTCTGGGCAATACGAGAAGGAATCTCTCTGTCGGCAATTCACCTAGCCGGAGAGAAGTACACGGTGGCAGACGCTCTGAGCAGGCAGAGCACGGTCTCTCACGAGTGGGAGCTGGCTCAGGAAGTCCTTCTGGAGATCTTCGCCCTTTGGGGAACCCCTCAAGTGGATCTGTTCGCCACCGCGATCAACCGGAAGTGCGATCAGTACTGCTCAGGGGAATTTCCTCAAAGAGGTGCTCTGGGAGACGCATTCGTAGTGGAGTGGAAGTTTCCACTGCTGTACGCGTTTCCCCTAGTCCCTGTGATTCCTCAAGTAATCAGGAGGTTGAGAAAGTTCAGGAAAACCATGATTCTAATTAGCCTAGATTGGGCCAGGAGGACATGGTAACCGGACCTTCTAGACATGTCCATCTGCCCTCCAATACTTCTTCCGCAAAGAGAGGATCTTCTCTCGCAAGAGGAAGGTCGGGTTCTCCATCCAGAGGTCAAAACACTCAACCTTCACACATGGTTTCTGAGAGGTTGAGATACAAGGATTGGGATCTTCCGGATGACGTAATGGAAATCTTGCTTTCGGCCAGAAGACCAGCAACAAAGTCTTTGTACCGATGTCGCTGGAATAGGTTTAGTAACTGGTGCAAAGACAAGGATGTGGACCCTTTTCAGTGTGGCACCCCAATGGTGCTTTCTTTTCTGCTGCATCTAACTAATCTGGGGCTCCAGATAGGAACAATAAAAGGATACCTTGCTGCGCTATCCATTTTCAAGCGCTCCTCGGAAGAGGTTTCATATTTCAAAATACCGTTAATAGTTCAATTCTTAAAGGGGCTCACTAATGTATACCCTCCAGTCCCTTTTCATGTACCAGCCTGGGACTTAAATTTAGTATTAAAATTCATGACTTGCATACCTTTTGAGCCTCTGCACTCATGTCCATTGAGGCTTTTGACTCTAAAAACTGTCCTACTTGTGGCCCTATCATCAGCCCGCAGGGTTAGTGAACTTCAGGCTCTCTCATGCAAACCACCATATACTATTTTTTATAAAGATAAGGTAGTCCTTAAAGTTAAACCTTCATTTTTGCCAAAAGTAGTCTCGGACTTCCATTTGTCACAAAAAATAGTACTTCCTACGTTTTATCCTCCTCCTCATCTGGGCAAAGAAGAGGAGAGATTACACAGATTAGATCCCAAGAGGGCTCTTAGTTTTTACATATCTAGGATGGCTAAATTGAGACAAGATGACCAACTGTTTGTGGGTTACACTGGTCAAAAATTAGGCTCATCTGTAACAAAACAGACCATTTCCCGCTGGATCATATTAGCTATAGTTGAATGCTACAGATTAGCAGGAAAAGAACCACCAGATGGGCTTCGTGCCCATTCTACAAGGGGAATGGCTACTTCTGCGGCTCTAAAGAGGGGAGTCCCGGCAGCAGACATTTGTGCAGCTGCAACCTGGAAAACAATACATACCTTTGTTAAACATTATTGTCTGGACACTGCCTCCTCTAACGAGGGTTTATTTGCAAAGGCAGTTCTGCATTCTGTCCACGAAAACTGAAATGGTACTCCCACCTCCAAAAATTGATACTGCTATGGGAGCCTATCACAAGATGAGGACTACGTGGGAGGACACAATCCATTCGAAGAACAAGTTACTTACCAACTGTAACGTTCTTTCGACTGGATGTTCCTCCCACGTATTCCTCATCGACCCTCCCATCCAACCCCACAGTACAGTTTACGTGTTCTTACACTTTCCTCTCACGAAGAATGTATCGGTCATGGGACACGCCTGGGTGTTCCTCCTATATATATTTCATCGAAAAAACAGAACTGAAGCAACGGGCGCGGCTCGAGCTACTTATACCATCGGTGACGTCGACAGAGTACGGAGTACGTCGGGGGACAATCAACGCCATGACCTCGAGCACAGCGCCCTCTGCCGAGAATTTTTTTTTCCGAAGCAGCGAAGCTGGAGATAACGATTATCACAAGATGAGGAATACGTGGGAGGTACATCCAGTCGAAAGAACGTTACAGTTGGTAAGTAACTTGTTCTTCTGTTTCCGTCCAGTTGTGTGAAATACCCGCTAGGGAGGAGCAAATTTCCTCTGGTAAGTTTCTCCTTCCTGTGGTCACTAGGTCATTACCCCCCAGGTGTATTATCAGGAATTCAGGCGGATCTCTGTATGCGACTAGCTCAGCTAGTGTTTCGTGGATGTCGGCCCACCGCAGGCCTCTGTATCCCCACCAGGAGGCAATGGTGTTCCTGAAGGGTGGCCCTTCTTTGGTTTCTTCTGCCCAACGGCCTGTCCTGAAGACAAATGAGTGCCCGACTATCCATGCTGACCGGAGCGAGGTCCTCCCTTCACCTGTAGTTTCTGCAGGGGTGGAGAGAAAGAAAAAGGGGGGGTGGCTATATTAGTTGAGATCTGATGTATCTCTTGTAGCAATCTGACTTCCATCCCCCTATGTTTTTTAGTTGTTGTGGTGCCAGGCTTCCTTGCCATGCTGAGGTGGCAGCACCTATTCTAAAGGAGTGGGTGCCGAAACCCTTGGTGCCATCCTGCTTTGCTGATTGCTTTCATCAGCACCCCTTTAAATTGGTAGCGGCTTAATGCCGAGGCATCCTTGTGGATTAGAAACCTCCCCCCCCCCCCCCCCTCTGGGCCTTTGCGCGTAATAAAGGTTGGTGATGCATACTGGGCAGTTTGTTGCATCATCAATGCAGCAGATGTTGATGGTTCTCTTCGCCCCCTTTTTGGACTGTTGGATCTCTATGCCGACACTGTCCTGTCTGACCCTGACCTCCATGATGCCTAGCCCGTTGGTGGCCTTGGTGCTGGAGGCAATGAGTTCACTAACGCAGAAAGCCCCGAAATATGCCACAAAAAATGCTGTTTTGAATAGTATGATCTCATATGGGTGCCAGCATATGGCTTCCAGTTGATCTGCTATTTTTACTAGTTTGCTGAAATCAAGGGGGCGGCGGGTGTCTACCTGTGGTCCCTCTATTCTGGCCCAGCCTTTCATGGTGTAGGAGATAAGGGCATTCTGGGTGGGATCTGCATCGCCCCGTATTTTTGAAAAATATGAGATTGCTACCAAGTGTCTCTTTGCCCAATCTCTCTTAAAGACCTGCTCATGCGGCCATTTTAAAAATATGTGTCTCTTTAATCGTTATTAACTCTACATGGTTTAAACCTATGGCTCTAAATACTATCTGTAAGCACTTGCTGTACTGCGCTGGAGTACTGCTTGCCAGTGCTTTCTCTGCCATCTCTGTTAGGAAACCCAAGCCAAGGTTAGTGCTTTCTGTAGGCAGTGATTTGTTGGCACCCGTTTTTGAGGTGCTGGGACTTGTTGGGCATCCCGGCCTGGGCTCTCTGGCGCTGGCGTTGATGACATTATTCCTGTAGTACCATTATTGACCAGCGTTCCACTGGTATTGGCGTCATCTGTTCTTGGGCGTGTGGTGCTAGCTCCCGGAATCTTGGCCACTGAAAGCGAGATAAAGCATCTGCAATGTTATTATCCGCCCCCCGAGATGTGCTTTGCTTTGACCACAATGTTTTCTTGTAGTGTGACTGCTGTGTTGGCTCATAGGACTTTCAGTACTAATTGGCATTTGGTAGATCTTCTGCTTATGGAGCCTACCACGGCCATGTTGTCGCACCAGAACAAAAGTTCCGTGTTCGCTAGCTGTCTGCCCCAGATGTGTAAGGTTAGCCAAATGTGAAATATTTCTATGAGGGTGATGTTTTTTTGTCCACCCTGCCGATTGCCAAGATTTGGGCTAGTGTCCTGCCACCCATTCTGAGTCTAGTATGGCTCCAAACCCCCTGCTCCCGGCTGCATCAGTGAAAAGGACCCTTTTTGTCTATGTATTCAATGGCGTGGGCAAAAGTGAGGTCCCGTTGAATTTTTTAAAGAAATTTCCCCAAATTTCCAGATCTTGTTTCACCTCTGTGCCTAGCCGGATGTGCAGGTGGGGTTTGGTGTATGATTTGATTTTTAATTCGACTTCTGGACAATACCCTCCCCTGGGGGATGATTCTGGCTGCGAAGTTGAGACTTCCTGCTAATGACTGGATTTCTTTTACTGTGTCCTTTTGTTGTCAGGCCTAGTATTTTCTCCAGGAGTTCTGCTATTTTATTTTCTGGGATTCTGCATAAGCCCTTTGCAGAGTCTATCTCAATGCCCATAACAATTATGTTAGTGGCTGGTTTGGTCGTCTTTTCTGTTGCCAGGCGGATGCTCCACTGTGAGCCCATTCTTTCTAACTTCGCCATGGCTTTGCTACATTCTTCAGATTTTGCTAGTCCCAATACCATGAAATCATCGAGGTAGTGTACTATTTTGGTCCCTGGTCTCTGTTTTTGGAATGCCCATTGAAAAAAGGAGCTGAATTGCTCAAATAGGCCGCAGGATACTGCACATCCCATGGGAAGGCATCTGTCTAAATAGAATTTGTTTTTAAAAGTGAAACCTAGCCATTGCTGAGAGTCTGGGTGGACTGGTAGTAATCTAAACGCGGATTTGATGTCCAGTTTGGCCATCAGGGCGTTCCTGCCACATTCCTGTAAGAGTCGTACCGCCTCCTGGAAATGTGTGTAGTATAACGCAGATTCCGTGTGTGGAATGCCGTCGTTCAGTGATTGTCCCTTAGGATATGATAGGTGATGAATTGGCCTCATTTTCCCAGGTTCTTTTTTGGGGACCAGGCCTAGTGGGGATATTATGTAATCTTTGAGGGGCATGTGGTCCCAGGGTCCTGCAATCCTGCCTAGAAGTAGTTCCTTCTTGATTTTGCTTTCCACCATTTGTGAGTTGTCCCTGGCTGACTTCAGGTTCTTTGGAATATTCTGAGACCCTGTGCCCTTGAAGGGGATGGTGAAACCTTGCCGGATTGCCTCACTGATTTCTCTGTCTGGGTAATTCATGAGTGCTTCTCTGAAATTCTTTGGGTTGATGGGGGTTCTGCCCGGTACTAACCGCGGACTTAGCGGGGTGGGGTTGGTGTTAATCTTTTGTATTTTTGGCTGGGAGTCTGGTGCAGTTGCTTGCTGCGTGGTCACTGTTGCAGTTTGTGCAAGTGTTTGTACCAGCATTCCTTCCTCCAGGTGCAGAGGTTTTTTCCAAAGTCCTTGCATGGTATTGTCATGATCTCTGCTTCCAAAAGGTCAGGGTTTTCCCAACTCCCTTGGAAGCAGATCCATAACCCAGGTTCCGAGTGCCAACCAGTCCCAATTGGGACCTTTTGGACCCAGTCCTGGCGCCAGTGGCACCAGGCTCATAAATATGCCCAGTCCCAGCGCTGGAAGCGCCGGGCTCATAATGCTTGGGTGGACTTACCTTCAGCAGACCATGCTGCTTACTTGCCTGCCAGTTGAGCCTCTGATCCTCTTCTGTTTGGAACTACTTTTCCTGTTGGGTGGGGCTGGAGCCACTCCCTAGATTCAGAACACTGGAACTCTTCTGGAAGGCAGGAACTCTTTTCTTACCAGGAACTCTTTTCTTACTTAGGCGTGGCTGTGGAAGGAGACCCCTAAGCACTACAGGAGGCTATTTAAACCACACCCGGTGGATGAATCTTGCTTTGCGTTATTCTGCAACCTCTGCAGCAGAACGCTCATCGTGTCTTCTGCATCCGGTCCTGGGCCTAAGGAAAAAGGCTTACCATCCTGAATCCAGTCTTCAGCAACACCTATAAAGACAAGAAAGAACAGGTTAGCATTCCGGCATCTGAAAGGCAAAGGCTTACCTACTCTTCGTGCGCTCCGGAGGTCTTCACACTGCATTCCGGCATCTGAAAGACAAAAGTTTACCAACTCTTCGCACGCTCCGGAGGCCTTCGGCGCTGCATCCCGCATCTGAAAGACAAAACAAGGTGCGTTTAAAGACCTTGGGGAACTTTAATACTCACGTGCCATTACTCCTTTCCACATCTAATCCAGTGGGTATTCCGGCACCCTGCAGCCGCTCCGAACTCGTACCTGCAAAATCAAGCGCTTACTTACGTGCTTCCAGGCGCTTCTATTCATCACACGGGCTCCATCTTCAAGTCACTTCAGCCCGTCATCCGCCATCGCCGGAACCCTGCAAAACAAGAGACATCATTACTAAAGACTTTACAGACATTTGAATGACTCGAAACTTACCGTTCGTGCAGTAAACGACGGACAGCAGTCCTCTGAAGTCAAGAGGCCTGCGCTACCTATCCAGTGAAGAAACTGGTTACAGCACCCTGCCCCGAGGCAGATGGAGAGCTCGGCATTCACTTACCTAAGACATCTTACTCTACACGTCAGGCATACAGTGCACAGAGGTACAGCCCAAAGAGCCAACCGGGTGCTACACATCACCTTTGAAGATACGGTAGTCGCCCAGTCAAGACCGGCGCCTCTGCGAGAATCAGGTGAGCGTTACAGGTATGTTGGCTTTTGGCGCGTGATTTCTGTTCTGCCTGTGGGCATTAGACTTAGCTGCCCATGGCTGACTCTTCCGAAAGGGCTGCTCCCCTTTTTTGTTTTTTTCATTTTCAGAAAATCTGGGGCCCTGTTGATTTTTGCTATTTTTGGGAGTTGCTTGTGTGGCCTCTTCCTCTGCTGGGGGCTCGGCGTTGAGCATGTATACATCATTCCGGACCTCGTCCCATTCTATGGCTGGCCTCTCTGACATGCTTCTCCTAAATCTAATATCATATGCTAGCCAGGTCTTCCTTTTTGAGCGATTTTTACTTCTCTGATTTTATCCATGTATGCCCATAGTTTTCTGCCATCATTGGGGACTTTTTCTTCATATATGGTTGCCAAGATGGCATCGGCCTGCAGTCAGTTGTCCCAATTCTGTTCCACCTGGGCGTTTCTGGCTATGGATTTCTCCTCTGTCTTTTTGGGGTCCCTAAAAGCATCTCTCCCTTTGAGTTGGGCTTCTATAAGTGAAAATATTTCTATGAACTCTTTGACCCATATGGCTTCTTTGATTGTAATGTCAATGTTCCATGCTAAGCACCTTTTTGTATCTGTTCAGTATTTCTGTCTGAAAGGATTTGAGCTTTAGGTCTAATTGGGTACTGCTCATCATTACCATGTCTGGGGAGTTGTTGTTGCTTGCCCCTGCCTGTCCAGGTGTATTTGTATTGGGGATCGCCATGCTTTTAATGCACCTGTTGTATATGGAGCTGCCGCAGTTGGTGTAGGTAAAACTGTGGGGGCTGCTGTTGGTGTATTTGGCACCTGTGTTATTGGTGTTGATGGGGCTGGTGCTGTTGTAATTGTTGCTGGGGGGGTTGGGGGTCACCGTGATATCCGGTTCTAAAGGCGTGGTAGGGTTTGTTGGCCTGGTCCCGGCTGTGTCAGAGTTTGTTTTCCCCTGATTTCAAGCAATAATTGCTGCATTTCACTCATGTTCTCGCATAATTTAGACAGTTTTCTGTTACCTTTTCTCATGCCTTCTGTTGACTTCCTTTTCTTTGCTGGTGCTGTCATCCTCCTGACTGGGTGGTGTGGGCTCCCCTTCTCTTGGTAGGCCATACATATTCTCTCTGACCCAGGCCCAGCCGTAATGTTCAGCTGCTTCTTTGGCTGCTGGCAAATGAGGTGATTTGAGATTCTGCGCAGGGGTTGGGGGTTCCTGTGTTTTTTTTCGTTTGGGACCCATGATTCTTAGCCTGTTTGAATACAAAGAAAAAATGTTTCACTATGTGTGACCAGAACATGTGTGTTTTGGCCTTTCTGCCCTTTGTGATGGGTGTGGGCTTATGCCCTCTGTTGTTCCTGAGCTAGCTTGCTTTGTTGTCCCCGGGTTGTCCCCTTAAACTCAATTTTGTGTTTATTTGTGTTATGAAAAATGAGTGTCTGACCGCTGTTTATTATTGCCTGGTTCGTTTCTAAACACTTAAAATGTGCCCCAGCTCGCTGGCCCAGGGCGGTGAAAAATTGTGGTCCTTTGTTAATTTATTTGCCTTTCCCGGATTCGAACCTGCGTTAGCAGGCTCTGTGCAGACGTGAACACGAACGCTCCGTTTGCTGTGCTATTGGACCGGCTGTTGGGTTTAGGTATCCGAGCGCTGCTTATTATTGCCCAGGATCCTTTTTCTATAAGTTACGGCCTCGTATGCGAGGATTATAATGCTCAGTAAAATGTGCGCATGGGTTAAACACCTTGCTAGTTTCAATTTTGTAATTGACATGAAAGTGCGCGTTCCATGGCTGCCGGTGGATTTGCTTTTCGCCGGCTGCCCGCGGGATGTTTACATAAGTGTCTGCGTTCTAACAATTAACATTCCCTTCCTTCGCACCCCGGCGTAGGGGCTCATCTTAAAACTGTGAAATTGACATGGCCGCCTACACCGGGGCGCTCTGTTTTTCTTCCAATCGTTCGGGCTGGCTGGAGTCCTGTTTCCGCACGTGCAGGTCCCTGGAGACTCTCTCTGCTTAACCAAATATCGCTGCTCGTTTGCAGGACGGGAAGTTCTGAACAGTAACAATGTTCATAAGGGAAATAAGACGCTGCGGGTGCAGTGTACTTTAGAGTTTTGCTAAAGAAGCAAAGAGTGGAAGAAGCTGAGTGAACAGCGAACCTCCTGTTTGTTTGGGTCCCCGTTCAGGGTCCACAAACAGATTGTGTTTTCTTAAAGCATGTTGCTCTTATTTATAAGACCCAGGGGAGCCCTGGGTCTTTGATGTTCATATGTTTGGGGCTGTGCTCCAGCTCCCAGGCCGGGTAGCCGCCTGTCTGGCCCCCTGAGGGGAGGGGCAGGTCTTTGAACCTGAGCCCTGCCTGAATGTTGGTTTCTCTTGGCGCTTAGCACCTTGTTGCCTAGAGGAAGGGTGAGGTGATTGTTCACACCTCACCCTTCCTTGGCTTTGTGTGTTAGAGACTGCGTGTCTCTGCAGCTGAGGGGGAGAAGAGCAGGCATGGGGTGGGGGCTGCCCCTCTCCTGGCCTACTGGATGGTAACATCAGTTACCCTGCTGATCCTTGGGCGGCCCTGCGGCATTGCCCACAATTGATTCAAAGTGAAAAATAATCACTTATGATATTAAGCAGTCAGATGTTTTTTTTTTAATACGAATTTAATTCCTTCTGGGAGTGCGCATAGCACTGGTATTGCTGCCTC
This sequence comes from Ambystoma mexicanum, assembly GCF_040938575.1. NCBI lineage: Eukaryota > Metazoa > Chordata > Amphibia > Caudata > Ambystomatidae > Ambystoma > Ambystoma mexicanum. The sequence goes on along the minus strand of NC_090927.1, from coordinate 1,259,322,668 downwards.
ACAGTGCCTTGCCTTTAAATGAATTCTTTACTTTGGATTTAGACCTGCATGACAGCAATTCTATCGTGTGCGAGTGTCCTTTGCTATCCAGCCTGCCTAATTTGCACACTTCTTTCTCAGCTATACACCTTCTACTGTTTTGGGTCTAAATTGCATTATTCAAGCAGTTCCCATGAAACCGGTGCAAAAGGATGTGAAATGATGGATGTCTTTTTCCAAAATGCTATCCAGTGATGGTCATACAGCTGGGGCTGCTTGCCCTACACATGCTCCATAGTAAAGGGAGCAGGCAACTTTTGCCTCTCTCCACCTCTGGTAAATCAGGTGCCTGAGGGTGTGTAAGGTACTCAAAATAGCTGCACTCCTGGCTTTCAAGTCCTTTTTTTCGACAGTGTCACTTGGACTTTGGCATTGATGGCAACCTTTCCTAATGGCTGTACGAAGCACCACAACTAGCGTAGTAGCGACCCTTTCCTCTAGCCTCAGCTTCCTCCTGCGAAGCCTTATCAGCTTCATAAGGATGAATTCCAACATATACATACAGATGGACAAACATTGGGAAATCTACATATGGGTACACTCATGGGTGCCAATTTTGGATTTTCCCTATGAGGCATATGAAATTCCCCTCTCATCTTACCATTCACCCCCACCTAGCCCGAATAGGAGTAAACAACTGAACAAAGTGAGTACCCCCAACCCTTCCCCAGAGGGAATTTATTTTAAATGAATGTGTCCAAATTGCACTTTGCAGCACATTTTTCATAGGAAATTGAAAAAAGCTGCAGGAGTGCCATGCAGTTCTGAACATATGATCTCAACAGCCACCAAACCTGCTTGCTTTATTTTCACAATCTATGCAGAGCCCAAAAATAAAATACTTGTGATCTTAAGAAGTCAGTCTTTTTTTTTTCTCTGTACTATTTCGATTCCTTCTGGGAGTGGCCGTAACACTTGTATTGCTACCTCACAGTGCCTTCCTTTTCAATGAATTCTTTACTTTTGTCCCTCGGCGCCGATGCGTTAACTTCAAAATTAGTCCACACTCGATTTGAATTCCGGAAAGTGGTCAATATCCCTGCATAACCAACAGCTATGTTCCTGTAATCGCATTACGTCAATTGCGTTTCATCATGGAGCATCTATTCAGGATAAACAGTTGGAAACTAAAAACATTTTTATGGATGCAAAGTGAGCTTACTGACCTTATTACCAAATAGTGGTAGTTAACGTTCCATGCACTCTGCACCTATATGTGTAGCAATCCTCCCGAAATGAGCCGATGTAATTGGCAGTATATTTTCGTAGTTCTGTCGCACCAACAGTAAGGTGCATGCAAAGTAACTGCTGGAGAAAGCTAGTAATGCACATAAAGCAATGCCAACTTTTATCACTTAATCTCACTACTTCATTCAGTCTTGTACGTCTTCAAAATATGAAACGGCTCGCAATTCCTATCCTGTAACCTCTGGCATTTTAGAGCATGCCATTCTGCCTTTCTGTACAGATTATAAAGGCACAAATATCAGAAAGTAATATGTTATGAGGGTAAAAGCCAATAATTTCACCATCTGATATGTGGCAGTATGACCTCTTAAGACCTCTGAATTGACTGATAAATTAAGTCTTACTACTATACATCTCGCCTGTTTTAAAACAATATTTGACACAGGCACTCGTTATGTTGCTAATCATAATGTGATAATGTTAGAACACTCGGCTGTAAAATAAGTAACATTTTGTTGGGTAATAAAAACATGATCTGTTAATTAGTGCTACTGTGATGCAGTGTAGTTTATACCTTGTGCCAGTGAGCCTATAAACTGAATGTGTTTTGGATTGGGGTGCGCAAGCCCAATAAGATGGATAGTTAGGCTTCCTTCTTTGACCACACGTGTGAGACTCAGACTCCTTACCAAATATTGGACTCTTGCCATAGTTTGACTGTCTTCCAATGCTGCATACACCACTGAAACACCTTTAAATGTTAAAATCAAAGTGTCTCTTCCCTTAAGAGCTTCACTCTACATGGGATAGTAAGGAGTGTGGCAAGAGTGAGCTGCTTGATAAATTTGCAAATAAAGCTTACCAGTCACTACAGCTCATGAAGCAAATTTGCATGTAATTTTAAATGACCTGTGAGGTGTGCTGTAAGAAATATTGTAAACTGTTTGTGTAGATATACCCACTTCAACTATTCCTGTTGGGCATGCCATGTGGACGTTACTATAGTCTGACATACGAACTTTGGGAATATATGGGTTGGCTGGGGAAATGATGGATTCAGAGGACATGGAGGCAACTGATCGCAAGTAAAAAGATAGGAGAGAGAGAGAGAGAAAGGGTAGATGAACTTGTAGAAGAGAGCCAGAATGGAAGAGGTGTGAGACAGGAGGGAGACCGAATGGGATACAGTGAATGGGTAATTTGACAATAACGGTGAGGGAAAGAAATATTGGGAGTACAGTAAGAAGGCAAAGGTGAGGCAGCCCACCGGTAAGTAAGAAATGTCACATGTTGGCCTTGATTTGTTTAAAAGAAATCTGCAGTTGTAAGCCAACCAGTTACTTCAAAACTTAGCAATAGGTGTATGCTAAACAATGGCAAGCACTTTACTTCGTAAAGTCTTTATTGAGGTTTTGTTGCAACAAATTAAGGATTTAGACACTGCTAATCAAATAAGTTAGATTGCAAATCAAATATTTATTAAGCAATCTTGGCTAATCAATTTTGGAATACTAATTTATGCCTTAGATTGGATCTTATATTGTCTATTCTTTTATTTTTACAACTTGTTTTTATTAACATTTTACTGTAAGCAATGACAAGACAGAACAGAAAATTCAAGCAAACACAAACAAATAACCAAAGAAAACCCATCCCTCTCCCCAGTTCCCCCCTCCGCCCAGATTCCAGGAGCCATGAGCTGAGCTTTACCCCCTCTTGTGAGATTGATATTGGCAGCGGCAAGATTTAAGTCTGTGTGATCTTGTCTGGGTCAGCTCTTAATCTATTCAGTCTTTCACCCATGCTTTTGTGGCACCAAGCTCTGCATGCCCCTTCCTTCGAAAAGTTAGCAGGGTCGCCCAGTCGGATACAAATTTCATATGTTGCCCTTGTATGGAGTATGTGAGCTATTCCATGGCCACGATCGACCACATTTTTGCTATCCACTCATGCTCTTGGGGGGGTGGGGGGTCTTTCGACTTCCACCTGCGCGCCAGTGTCATTGCTGCAGACATCATCATAATGACATACACTATGCGGCCCGATTTTGTAGCGATGTCCACCAGGACCCGGTTTAGGCCTAGCATATTGAGCCCTCTGTTTCCACCGCCCCTGACTCCCAGTACTTGTTCAATGGCCTGTTGAATGTTGCTCCAAAATATGTCCAGTTTTGGGCATTCCCACCAAATGTGAGCCCATGAGCCCATCTCCCCGCAGTCCCTCCAGCAAAGCTGAGAGGTTCGCGGGAACATTTAGTTTATTTTGACCACCGGGGTTAGATGCCACTGGTACATCAGCTTTTGCCAGATCTCCTGGATCTGGAGGGACTTGGTGAGTTTCGGGATCTGCGTCCACAGTTCTTGCCACCCACTCTCCTCTATTTCGGTGCCTGCGTCAGTCTCCCATTTCCTCATTAAAGCTCTATACAGAGGATCTTCCCCCTGTTTGATAAGCTTGTATATGGAGGCCATGAGACCCCTGTCCCCCTCGTGTGTGTCTAAATACTTTTCAAACAAGGTTAAGGGGCGCGTGCCTGCCTGTCTCTGCTCTGGGTGCGATAACCAATGTCTCAATTGTATATACCCATATCTATGGGTCTCCTTCAGTCCAAACTCTGATTTGCACTGCTCAAATTCCTTTACCTTTTTACAACCCGGGGAGAATTTGTGGATTCTCAAACATAGGTGTGTAAGGGGAGGGAAAGGTAGTGATGTGGGCCCGTTTGACTGCCGCGTCCCAGGCTTCCCCTATGATCGATGTGATTCGGCTCCTATACATCTGGGGAAGCCTATCCGCTCTTGGAAGCCAGAGCATTCCCTCCAACCTCCCGGCCACCACTGCCCTGTCCATTGGCCTCCACGGTTTGTCCCGATCGTCCCTCTGCCAATCTCTGAGAACCCTTATCTGGGCCACTAAGTAGTACACTTTAAAATCTGGTTCCCCCATGCCTCCCTGGTTGGTTAGGGTCCTCATAAGGGCTGAGGCTACTCTGGGACGTTGTGGTTCCAGATCAAGAGATTTGTGAGTTTATGAAGGGCTCTGAAGAAGGAACTTGGAACTTCTACCAGGAGGGCGGCAAAGTTGTACAGGAGGACTGGTAGCACCACCATTTTGAGGGCGTTAATGCACCCCCCCCCACAAAATGTGCACCGGGCCCCAGTCTACTAGTTTTGATTTAATTTTCTCCAACAAAGGGAGGTAGTTCGCCCGATATAATTCCCCCACGGTTTTGGTGAGATAGACCCCTAAGTACTTGATTCCCTTGCCTGCCCATCTGAAAGCATAGTCTCGCTTGACAAGTTGCACCGAGGCCGCCTGTAGATTAAGGTCAAGAATCTCCGACTTGTTAGTGTTTACTTTCAAGCCAGTGACCTGCTCAAACTGGTGAAGCTCCTCATATAGCGCTGGTAACGATGCCTCGGGGTCAGTCAATGTGAGTAACACATCCTCCGCGAACGCGGCAACTTTATGCACTTGTCCCCCAAACATGATGCCCTTTATCTTCCCATCTGCTCTTATCGCCTCTAGGAAAGGCTCTAAATGAAGAGCGTAGAGCAGCGGGGATAGTGGGCACCCCTGCTTCGTACCCCTCTACTTTCACCGGTTCTGAGATCCAGCCATTGATTGGTAGGCGGAGGGACGGGTTTCGATAGCTGGCCCTCACTCGATCCATGTATTTGGGTCCGAAACCCATTTTGCTCATTGTGGCGAAGCGGAAGCCCCACTCCACGCGGTCGAAGGCCTTTTCGGCGTCGACCGCTAGGAGGAGGGCAGGAATCCCCTTTATCTGAGTTTTCTCGACCAAGTGAATCGCTCTCCGCACAGTATCAGCGGTCTGCCGCCCCTTTATGAAACCCACCTGATTGTGCTGGACTAACTTGGGCATGATGGAATCTAACCTGGTCGCCAAGGTCTTCGTGTGAATTTTCGCGTCAACGTTTGAGTGCTATCGGGCGATAGGAACCGCACTCCTGGATCTTTGCCTTGTTTATATATAAGAGTTACTTTGGCTTCGTCCATGGAGCTGGGAAGAACTCCAGAAGAGCCTATCTGATTAAAGAGTCTGGTGAGCTGGGGAATTAGAAAATCTTTATGGACCTTATAGAACTCGGCCACAAAGCCATCTGGACCTGGGGCCTTGTTCGGGGAGAGGGTGGAAATCGCCTTCCTGACTCCATCAGTTGTTGTTTCTCAGTCAAGCTGTTCCCGCTCCTCCCTTGAAAGGGCCCTGAGGTCAAGCCTATCTAGATGAGCCTTCTGCACCATGGGATCAGGATTGTTTGACTCGTATAAGGTGGTGTAAAACTGGCAGAATTCTCTCTCTAGCTCTCTGTTGTCCGTAAACACCCGGCCGCCCTCTCCCTTGATTTTTAGGATAGTTTTACACTTTTCTTCCTTTCGCAACATTCGGGCTAGCAGTCTGTCATACTTGTTCGCCTTAATATAGTGCATTTGGTGCAAGCGCAGTAAATTGCGCTCGGCCGCCCTGGTTTGGATGAGGTTCAATTGACCTCTTAGCGTTCGGACTTCTCTAGCTGTGGCTGGTGTATGTTTGGTGGCCAATAGTGCCATTGCCTCTTTAAGTTTCATGCCCAGGTTCTCTTCCTCAAGTCTTAATTCCCTTTCCCTTATAGCTTTGATTGCCATGATTTTCTCCCGTATCGTGGCCTTAAGTGCATCCCACCATATTTGCGGGGTAGTATCATCCCAGCCATTCTTCTCCGCGTATTCCTCCAGTTCCCGCTGCACCTCCTGCACTAGAACCGGGTCTTTAAATAGCGAGAACGGGTAGCGCCATTTCCATAGCCCAAGGGGTCCCTGTGGCCTGCTCAGAGTTAGTGCGATAGGGGTGTGGTCCAATATCGCAATGGGCCCAAGTGAGATCTTGGTAATGGACCCTAGAAGAGGGGCAGACACCCAGATGTAGTCAGTTTGAGAGAGGGTTTTATGAGCATACGAGTAAAATGTGTACCCCCTATCGGGCCCCTGTGTCTCTCTCCACGTGTCTACCAGGGCCAGGTCTTGAACTTTCTTTTTAAGGTCCCCAGAAGGCCCGCCCGGTGATCCCCACAGAGAATGGGGTCCCAGGCCATGTTAAAGTCCCCTGTTGGAACAATACGTCCCCTGGCAAAATCCCTCAGGCGGGTGAGAGACTTCTGAATAAAGGCATCCTGACCAGTGTTGGGCGCATATAGTGTGGCAACCGTATATACCTCTCCTCTGCCCTCTAGTATCAACGCCAGGTACCTCCCCTGTTCATCTTTCTGCGCTGTCTTGATCGACAGATCTAACCCATCCTTCAGAGCAAGGGCCACCCCCCCCCCCCCTTTTTGCAAGCTTGAGTGGCCTGGGAGAGCTGAGCATATCCCCAGATTTTGATTCTCCGGATGTCCCGTGTTTGAATATGGGTCTCCTGAAAAGCGACTATATGTGGTTTCTCTTTGCGTATGAACAGCTCCTCCTTCTTTCTTTTAACCGGGAATTTAGCCCGTTTACGTTCAGGGATATTATCTTCAGTTGGTCCATATTATTAAGAGGTGTAATTTAGGGGAGACAGGCTCAACGCATTGGGCCTCTGTTTTCTCGGGGCACCCGATACCTTGGTTTGGTTGTGTTTTTTCCGACCAGACCCCCCTCCCATCTGCCCCTGGGAATCCATCCACCCCCCACCCCCGCCCAAAACTCAGATAACCCCCTGGGTGGGCTCAGCTGGCAACTTGCCCCCCTCGTAACCAAAAGACGTGAGGTGAGCCCCAAGAGCAACCCAGTATTTCCCAACGCGGGATATCCCAATCCCATCCCAAGAGACTCTCCCCCTCGCTTTTCCGGTAAGAACTTTTACAAATGCTTTCGCAACTTTGCACCAGTGCCTCAGATTTATGCAGTGAGTGCTCTCCCCGGACCCGCTATTCTGGCCCCCAATGAGTTCGGGGATCCGGTGCCGGCTGAAACTTCAGGGGAGCCAGTTTGGCTATTGGATCGACTCTTCCCCCCCACCCCCCTCCTTGCTGAGCTGCGACCCACCGTCCGGGGGGGTCTCTTTCTTTGATCGCTTGGGTTTGACTGTAGTCCATTCCCAGGATTTGGACGAGACATGCCGGCCAGGAGGGCCAGCTGGGTCTGCTGATGATTGCTCCTCGATGCCCAATAAATCCAGACCTTGTTCGCACAAAGTGATCTTGTGTTGTCTTCCCTGCCACATGAAGGATAGACCAAAGGGATGGGACCATCTGTATCTGATCCGCGTTTCACGCACGTATTTCAGTACTGGGAGCATCCGTCACCTTTATTCAAGGTTATTTGGGACAGATCCTGATACAAAAATATCTCGGCGCCATTATAGGATATATGTCCAGCTTTCGTCGCTTTTTTCAAGATCTTTTCTTTGGCTACATAGCTGTGAAATGCCTCTAGTACATCTCTGGGTCTAGGGCCCAGTTCAGAGCGGGGAGGGCCCACTCGGTGGACCCTGTCGAACTGGAGATCAATGGTCGTGTCCACATCCAGGAGGTCCCTGAAGACGGCTGTGAGGGTCTGCGCTAGGTCCTGGGCCTGAACGGATTCTGCCAATGCTTTGACTCGTATGTTGATTCTTCTAGAGCGGTTCTCTAAATTTCGGCCTGCAGCTCCAGATTCTGGGTGGCCTGTGCCAGAGTTTCCAGGAGGTTTTCTGTTTTCCTTGCGTCCTCAGTCAGGTCCTGGATGGCCCATTCATTAGTGTCCACTCGTTCCTCAACATTGCGGATGTCTCGCTTTATATCTTTTAGCCCCTCGGCCAGATCTTCTCTCAGAGAATCCATCTGCTTCTGACTCACCGTCGTAATCTTTTCCACTATATCTCAGAGAAATTGTCGAAGTACCGCATAGGTGACCGGCCCGTCTTGATAATCGGGATAAGGGTCCTCACTCTGGGCACCAGCCCTGTCACCCGCCTGATGGTCCCTCTGGTGCTCGGCTTCTGGGACGTGGTCTTTGGCCCAGAATTTGGTAAGGGAACCATCTTGGGTCTTCCTGGTGCTTTTGAGGGCCGAGGGGGCGTGGGGATCCTTGGTCTGTTTCTGGACATAGTAGGGCACAGGTCTGGGGTTCACTTGGTTTCTGTCACAAAATGTTGGGGTAGCGCAGCAAAGTGAGAGCGGGGGTCTCCACTCTCTTATATATAGTTGGCTATCCTGTGTATGGGCAACGATCACTCCTCCTCCACCTAGGTGTGCATGATGGGCTCGTGGTGGGCTGGGGGACAAATCCAGTCAGGGCAGCTGAGAGGACCAGGCGTCTCCTTGTTACTCTAATAGTGTCACAGGGGGGGCCGGAGGGCGACTCGTCCGCCTCCACTGATCTGGGTCGGTGAGGGGAGCGCAGAGGTGCCTCTATGCCTGGGGGGCGCAGGACTTCTTCCCTGCAGCGCGCCGACCCCTGACCGCAGTCCTTAATGAGGCGCTGGGGGATGGCCAAGTTTAATATCCGCGGGATCGCACTTGAATTGCGAGTCCTCCCGCCCCCACTCACCGTCCCGCCCCCCCGTTGGGTATGGTGCTCAAGCTGCCGGTCAAATTCAAGGTCCACTCTGAACTGGAGGCCCCCTACCCCCACTTACTGTCACCTAGATGAATGTGGTGCTCCGGTTTCGCCAGGACCAGCTCCGTCGTTGCCCACTGCCGCTCATCTCCCCGCACACCCGAGGTGTCCGCGCCTTCCTGGTTTCACCAGGGACTGCGGGGTGTCGCGCGGTGCCCCCCAGGTCCCTCCTGGTACAGTCACTGGTGGGGGGCCTCCCCCGCTGGGCCCCACTGAGGGGCCGCTCCTCTGCTAGCACAGCCCGATCCAAGCTACTGCTGTCGTCCCGGTGAGATGGGCCAGCTCCACTCGCGAAGGCCGCTCGTTGGGGTGCTCGGACGAGGTCCGCACACAATGTCTCCAGGTGAGCCGGTGGACCGAGGGTGCTGACACTGAAGAAGACTGCCGGGGAGGGCCAAAGTCAGCGTCAGGGCTGCGTGGGCACCGTCAGAGTAAGAGCGGGTCCAGGGGCTCGGGAGCCGCAATGTTCGTTAGACGGCGCCCATCTTGGGACTCTGTATCGTCTCTTGTCCTGGCATTTGTAAGAATAATCGCCCTGAAGGTCTGCATGACCATTCTGTCGGAGCGAAGCTGTGCTTGATTGCCTTTCAGAGGCATGTTTCCATTGACGTGAAATGCAGAGCAGCCATGTGGGCTGCTAAATCCTCTTTTCTCCATGGACATTGGCACCAGATGAGATGCAAGGTTTGGACACATAGGGCCTCATTACAGGTCGGGCGGTCCGGAAATAAGTGGTGGTAAACTTGCCACCACTGTTAATTCCGGACCGCCTGATCCCGAGTCCTGCAGACGGGAGGCGATGTTCCCGCCAGGTCTGACCTGGCAGGTTTAACACCACCTGCCTGCAGTCGAACGTGGAAACACCAGCACCATCACGAGATGGTGCCGGTGTTTCCACTTCCCCATTCCCATTGAGTCCTATGGGACTCAATGGGAATGGGGATTTACCGAATTTCGCCTCCGGAATTCCTGCGACACCAGGGTCGTAATGTCCTGGTATTTCCGGTAGTCACGGAGGCGGAATGGTAATACGAGTCCGGCGTTAACCAGGCGGTTTTACCACCTCGGTTACCGCCGGACTCGTAATGAGGCCCATAGTCTTAAACTGGAGGAAGACTTTAATCTGAATAGATTTTTCTTCATTGCTGTATAAATCGGCCATGAGGATGGAGAAGAGGGACACAAGAGAATGTAATAGGTACTCACCATAGTGATTACTGCACTCCTACTCGCCTTTCCTTCGTATTCCCTCCCGCTTTACCAGTTACTTGTCGGGGGCAGCCAAAGTAGGCATTTTTGCATTCAGGGACAGATCCATGCACCACGCATGTGCTTATTCAAAATGGTGGGGTGTTTTCTGTCAAAAAAAGGGCCATCTGCTGAGTGTGAAGTAAAAGTGACTATCGATTCGAATTCACTGCAGTGAGTAGGTTTTACATTTTGTGACATGTCCCTGATATGTGTTTTAGTATAAGTGACTGACTTAACAAACATAATGTATTACATATGTTTAGATCTAACCTCTGTTTTTCGTCCCCCTCCTCTCCTCCCTTATGCTGCAGGTAATCCCGAAGGTGTTCATCTACAAACTATAATTCCTTTCAGTGGGAAGGGTTATAAACTTGGAGAACAAAGTGCAACTTCCCACTGGGCTAAAGTAAGAAGCCCAGGAAACATTCTGAAACCTGAAACTGAATGTGTAAACTCAACACTTGAAAATCATATTAGATTTTCTCAGACTTCTGCCAGCAGGACTCAGAATAATACGATTTCGGGTCCTATTAAAAACCACGGTAATGAGATTGTCATTAAAAAGAAGAAAATATCAGTGGCCAACACCAAGGCATTCAAAAATATAAATGGTTCCCCTGTGAGAATACTTCCAGTTTTTGGCAGCAGTAAAACATCAGATCAACCACCGACCAAGGATGCACAAAGTTTTTCATCATCCAGTATGGCTAAGAGAAGTATTTCATTTGGGGTGATTGACTCTTCAAAGTCCCCAGATGTATCAGAGGGATCAATTAGCACGCGTGTATTTCCAGTCTTCGGCAACATAAAACCTTCAGTCACGAGACCAACAAAGGAGGTCCCAAGTTTTCCGTCATTGAGTATTGCACAAAAAAGGACTTCAAATCATGATACTGCAACATCTCCAACAATTCCTTCTTCGTCTCAAGGATCTCGTAGCATTAACAATGGGGGCCAACCCAACAAACGACCCAAGATGGACAATGAAAGGGCAATTGCAGATTTTTTTGCAAAACCACTGAATGTTGGTGTCCCAGTCAGAGGAAGTAGTTGCACCACAAGTGTTCTTGGGAGTACCAGTACTGAAGTAACAAGTTCTACTGTACCTACCATTTTTACTAGCAGTTTAAGTGCAAACGTCAGCTGTCCCATCTGTCAAACTCAGGTTTTGCAGTCTAAAATTAATCAACATTTAGATTCTTGTCTAACCAATTCTTTCTTAAGTGAAGAGGCTATATTTTAATACAGTATATTAATATGTATTGTCTATAATTAAGGTCTGTATGTTTAAATGTTAATAAAATGAGGGGCTTGGGTAGATACGGTCTTCCAGATGTTTTTGAATGGAGTGGTCAACTAGCAGTACAATGTATTTGCTTTGTCTATTGTTTCCCTGATGATTTTAACCATTTGGATGCACAATTCCAATTCCAACCTTAAAACACTAAAGAATAGAAGGTGACGATTCACTGTTTGGGTTAGTGATATTTGTGTTATGTTTAAAAAAAAAATGTGTTTATTGGTTAAAGTAAATTCAACCTTAACAAAACATATTAAGAAAAAAAATGAATACACAGATTAAAAAAGAAAGTACAATTCATAATGTGGTCAATCATCAATTGCTTGCACCCTAAAAACAAGAAAAATGTATTTGTACCATAAAACGAGAGCGTTTGTAGCTAACAATGCAGTTCATAGTATGGTCAATCATCAATTGCTTATGCCCTGGAAACAAGAAAAGTGTATACATGCCATAAAGCCAGAGCATTTGTGACTAGAAGGTAGGAAGACTATAACAGCCTATTTTTTTTTTACTTGATTTAATTGCATAGCAATTTTTACAAAAATTAAGAGCAGACCAAAAGATCCAATTCAAACTTCAGTCATTCACTATATAGATTCTTTAACCAAATTCCCGTTAACAATCCTTCCCTTAGTTTCCACCCCCACGAAAAGTACAGAAAAAATCAATAGTAGTATTTACTATTAAGAATTCAATTCCAGCCATCAAGGGCTTAGAAGTCTCCATCAACCCTGGCCTTGCTCCAAGTCATTCGATGAGTCGATTCTCTGGTCTTGATGACCTTTTTTTGGCATTGCATGGCATGACCACATTCTTCCGTCCCATTGGGATCATGTTGCAAGTGGAAAGACCTTCCGTATAAAAGATACGGCGGCAATGACCCAAGATGTTTTGTCACTGTTGATCAACACCACCCATCTGGACTCATCGTCCAATGTGCTAAAATGTCTCGTAAGTCGTTTCAGGAACAGCTGTCGCTCCGTGATCAACCCAAGGCAAATCATCATCACATGCTTGAGTGACTCTACCTGGTCAGAGTTCCAGCAGAATCTGCAAGCTTTGGACGTGCTCAAACCCCGGATTTCCTCGATCTCATTTGTTAAAATCATGTTAAACCGCATTCTCATAAAGGTTTCCCTATACGTTCTGTTAGGAAATTTCAAGAGATAGGCACGAGGCTGGTTAAACTTCCTAATTTTAGCTGGCAAGTCACTAACACTTTTTTAAGCCCCTGCGTTCTCCTCAGTGGTTATCCAGTCAAACTCCATGAGTTTCCTTTTGACTCGCATAGGGTTCGTCATCAGGACCTCCACATTGCAGCCTATCTCTTCCAGTTTATTCCTGTTGTGCTTGTCCCACTTGGTCAGCAAGGCCGAGGATCCTTTCAACTTCGCGTTCCATTAGCTTCAAGATCATTGTACTGGGTGGGAGTAGGGCCTTGCGAAACAAGGCCAACCCTTTCCACTCTACTGTGGCGTAGAGTGACGAGAGGCCTAGTTCTCTTCGGATTATAGAGACTAGTGTTGTGTTTGGCAAATTTAAGATTTTTCGCCACACAATGGGCCTCCTTACACGGACGGCGGTAAGGCTTAACGGTCACCGTTAATGGTACCAGTGACCGTTGACCCTTACTGCCTTACTACAAGGTCCCTTTGCGTGTTGGAGACTTTAACGCCTGCTTTTTGCAGGCGTTAAAAACCAACCCGCAAAGGGACCAGGGAGCTAATTACGGTACTGCAATTTGCGGTGCCGTAATTAGCACCTTCCCCATTCCCATTTTGCCCTATGGGGGAAGGGGGAATTACCGCCCCACCAACCTTGGAATACCGCCCCACCAAGGCGGTGCCGGTATTTTACCGGCATGAACCAAGGTGCTAATAGCACCTTGGACCACCGCCGTCCGTGTAATGAGGCCCATTGCCTTCAAGTTTGCACCAAAGCCTTTTCGGAATATCAGGAGCTGCCTCCACACCATATGCGAGTATGGGCACCACCTTGCCTTTGTAGAATTTGATGGCCTCCATGAGCGAGACTCTACCGTATTTTTTGTCAATCTGTTTTGCCTGGGTCACCTGGCTTCCTCTTTCCCAAGTGGGGATCAAGTTCAAGGTGTTGTCATCTTTCACTTTTACTTGCTGCATGACCCAGGATTTAATTATTCCTAACCATAACTTTCCTCTCTTCATAGCTTCGGAATTAGACTTTTGCCCACTCCTGCTTGATAGAGGGGGCAAACCTAGAGCGTTCAGATCTCCACAGACCACTATATAGGTGGCGTTGGTATTCTCCAAGACATCTTCCATAATGTTGCTAATTATCTCAAGAAAGCTTTCATTAGTGGCAGCCTGTGGGTTCCAATAGCAAGTTATTATAACCAGGTTTCCCATCTTTCCAACGTTGGTCCATTCTGGAGCATGTATCCAGTTCACTAAGACCGCAAGACAGTACAAGGTTTTAGAGCAGAATTTTCTGTAAATTCATCCCAGAGCCTGCTTTTAGGGCTATCAACAAACCTGAGAACGGGTGCGGCCCTTTTCGCCTCACGCAGCCAAGGCTGTAATCATCTCATACCCCTCCGGGTAGGGGGCCTCCAGCAACCAGATTACCTGGAGGCATAACATATCCTAAGAACCCAGGTTGACATCACTAGATCTTGTCAAGTGGTAGAACCCTCTGGTATTCCAAGATGCCATTTTTAGTTCTTGGCCGCTGTTCTCTTGTTGCGGTCGCTGGACTGCCGAGGTTGCCTTAATCTTGTACTGTCATGGCCAGGATGGCTATTCCTTGCGCTTTACCAATGCTTCTCCCACCCAGGACCAACCTTCTTCCTTCTGTGGTTGCTTCCTCTTGAGCCCTAGAAGGGCCGGTTTCCCGGTTGTCCACATCAAATGTGATCTTTACAGAAGTTTTAGGTCCGGTGAGCCTCCTGTCAAAAGCATATTTATGTTGGTACATGTTGGTTAAAGTCATTTAAATTCAGGCTGTTAAGGAAAGTTACCACTTAAACCACCATTGCCATTTGTGTACCCTTAATGCATTTTCCCCAAAGGGATTCTTGATTTGTGCAAACATTGTCAAAATATTTCTGAAAATGCCAATGCCTCCTAGATCGGAGTGTAAAACATTCTGTTAACAAGTGCTTCAAGGTTTCAAGGTTACCTTGCCGTTTGCAAAATTTGCATACAACCTCTGTCACCAACAACATTTTCCGTCTAAACAGAACCTCCGTTGTTGGAAATGGATTCCAACAGAACCGCATGTAGTCATTCCTGATCTTGGCACTAGGAAAACTCACCAAATAAGGGGCAACAGTCCCTTTGCTTTTATGTTCATATTACAATTGGGGAAAAAGTCTTATAATCGTGCAAGCTTTCAATGTTTAGGCACCAGTCATATTGAAAGAGCCTTTTTTTTAACCTGTTCTGGGTTATTTACTAGATCATCCTTAGCCGGTTCCAATTTGCTTAGTATAGTTTCACAACGGGTAATAGTACAGGGCGCCTGGCTAGGTCTTGATATGCCCAGGAGGGTGAATGTACATTCAAACAAAGAATCAGGATGGGAGAGCCACACTTTCGAGATTCAGGATATATTAGTTTAATCTCTGAATTTTAGTAATGATACATACAATATATCACTTATTTGCATAAAGACAGATAGATGGACAGTTATACATTTGGTATTTAGGTGTACCGTTGGGTACCACCCTGAAGAGTGTGCAGGGTGTTAGCCTTCTGGCGGTGCAAAATCTCTTGGATACACAATGAACATGGGTTCACAACACAAGAGTGAATGCAGCCCAGGACCTTAGTTGGTCCATGGGTATTGTCATAAGAAAAAACTCAACAGGTGTGTACAGGTAAATATGAGGTGGAGTTGTGTCATGGATCGACACTGTAGTGTTTCGGCCACGGGGTACGAGGGCTGGACGTAGGTGGCTAGGATGGCCTTCTTCAGGATGGAGGTGAAGGAATGAAACACTGTCCTTATGATATATTGGACCGACAAGCGGTGTGGCGGTAAAAGCTTCTGAGGATTTTCGACCATGCGTAAAGTCTGGTGAAAGCAGTGGCCCAGTGTCCACTGTTGCTAAGGGTGTTAGGCCAAAGTACTGATTCTGGAACCGGGGTTTCCAGATGGTGGGAGCGTCAATAAATGGCGCAAGCAATTGGTAGAGTGCCTGAGCAGAAGCGTCTGTCTGGAGTGTCGCGTCGCGCCGTCGTACCACCCTCCACACTCTTGAGGGTGGTACCCAACGGTACACCTAAATACCCAATGTATAACTGTCCGTCTATCTGTCTTTACGCAAATAAGTGATATATTGTATGTATCATTACTAAAATTCAGAGATTAAACTAAAATATCCTGAATCTCGATAGTGTGGGGCTCTCCCATCCTGATTCTTTGTTTGAATGTAGTTTCACAACGGTCAATGAAATTGTCCAGCCTGGGTACCATGACCTCAACAATAGCTTGATACAAAGTATTTTCACGAGGGCACAAACATTTCCTGTACAGTAACAAGATGTGCCAATAACCTTTTGGCTTTGAAGGATGTTAGCCCAAATTCATGTCTAATGTCACTCACTGGCACTGAGTTTGGAGCCCCCCCAATACCTTATGCCAGATCACATCCTCAATCCAAGTGAGCTAGTCCAGTGCCCAGTCCTCCAGTAACTCAATACCATGTAGCAGTTTTGGGCTGAAATTACCCTAAAAATATGTAATTATTCGGACCATTGCGAACTTACAGTAGTGAAACTTGTTACTTTTCACTTGTGGAATATAATGATCTGCTTTCGCTCTCAATCCGGAGAAAGGCTCTGTCTGGTGAACTAATGAACAGGAAATCAAGGTAGATAATGGTCTTGACCTTCTCTAGGGCGATACCATTCCCATAGCAACTTGTTTTTTTTATGTTCTCCTCACAAGCGACAGTACTTTTTTTTTTTTTATTTATAAAGAGTTGATGTTAAGATAATTTTCCCTCACAAAGCCTTCAAATGCCTTCAAGCGACGACACAGCCTGTTTGTGTAGAATCCATTAAAACAAAATCATTGGCATAAGCCAGCCAACTTATTGCCATGTTTCCAATTTTAAGGGGAACAAAGGAGGCTGTCTCCAATGAAAAACCCACATCTGCAACGTATAGGTTAGAGGCAAGATGCCAAAATCCACCCCTGCCTCAACCCGTTACTTGTGTGTATCTTTTCGGATAAAGTGCCCTCCCGATTTAGCCTGACTTGGACATTTGTATCTTCGTGCAGTTTGATTATCAACTTTAATAGACAATCTGGGATGCCACACTTCTTTACTTTCGCCCAGGGTCTTGAAACTGTGTCAAATGCATTGGATAAGTCCAAGGTCGCCAGATGCATGACAGGATATTTTCCTTTATTCACTAGATCCTGAAGACAGCTCGGCGAGTATCCATTCTAGTTTGTGCCATGATTTTTCTCGGAAGCTGGTCTGAAAAGGTGAAATCAGGTTCTTACTTAGTGCCCAGGCTTCCAAGTGCTTCAGGATCCAACTCTTGAAAATGTTGCTATCCGCATCTAGGATAGAGTTTGGTTGGTAATTATTAGCATCGGATCTGCTACCCTTTTTATAAATTGGGATAATGTACGCATTCCTCCACGTTAACGGGTATGTTGCTGTCCTCAAGATATCGTCAAAAAGGACCTTCAAAATCCCTGCCCCTTCCATCATGGTTCCTGTGAACAACCTATTTGTAGTTTTATTATGTCCTGGGGCTCTAGAGGTGCTAGCTCCTTTGATGGCTTCTAACACATCATCCATGCCATAGGTAATTACCCCCACAAGCTCATTATCGACTGTTGCAACTTTCATGGTTACATTTTTCCATTATTGACTCCCCCCTCAATGCCATAGATGGCTCCAAAGTGCCGAACCCAGTGGCCTTCTGAACTGCATTGATGATGCTTTCCCCATAGCTTTTATTTTGGCTGTTGCTGAAAGCACAGAAAGAACGCAAGTCCTTCTTCTGGAGATATCCCAGCATGTCCTCTGTGTCCTCCTGGACCATTAATGCTTTATGGTTTTTTACTCAATTCCTATATTTCAAACTGATTCTTTTAAATTTTCATCAAACAATCATCAGTTCTATTCTCTTTCTTGACTAGATAAAGGACCTCCTTTTTTTTCTTCTTTTTTGCGACTGCCTCGTATCTGTGTGTTTTCTTGTTAATAAGGCATTTAGCTTTACCCTTGTTCCGTTTACCACCAATTGTGCTCTCTATCACATCATGCAAGAAGTCACTGACGGTCTCATGTGTGAACGTCAGCAATTTCCAGTCCTAGATGGTGCTTTTGACCATACCTTTTTGACTTCTTGGTTCACCTTATCTAGCTTACATTGGTTCCATATTTTTATATTATAGGCAGGGTTAAGCCCAATGTCCTTGTCATACTCCCCTCGACCGCTTCCCTGTGACCAATTAAATGAACAAGTCAATAAGCTGTGATCACTCTAGTTGTTTCTGATTATTTCATAGTCGCTACATTTGGTCATCAAAAAGTTGTCGAAAGAGTAGTCCAGGGCAGATCTACTTTGACCATATCGACGTTGGTGGAGACATTCAAAAAGTACAAACCAATGTTTAGGCAGCTTTTCAGCTTATTGCCATTTACCCCCCAAGACCTGTGGACCACCAGCCCTAGCACTGTCCCGTGTGATTGACTAGTATGATAAACCTACATCTGCATCTATATCAAAACATGGTGAGTTAAAATTACCAAGGACAATGACGTGCCCATCTCTATGGAGCTCCATCCATTCCACAGAAAAAGTGCTCAAAGCTTCTAAGGAGTCTAGCTGTTCTACATCCTCATGCCAGTAAATACTACAAAATAAGAGTTGTAAGGACATCAATTCATTGTGGCTTTCCCACTCAGTGGCCAGAAGTCCTGTTCTGACTTAATTTTTTTATGAGCTTTAGACCACGATCAGATCTACACATTGTAACGAGGCCCCCTTTCGGTCTCCCCCTCGAACCATTGCTTGCCAGTTGTGAAGTCACAATATATCCATTTGTTCGTGGCGCTTCCGTCAACCAGAACTCTTGGAGACAGATTTAATCTAGCTTTCTCAACATGAGCCCCCATGGATGGATTGGTGACAAGATGTCTATGGCCTCTCGTGCTCCAAGTGGCTAATTTGAAGGCTGCCGGCGCTCGAGTCTGCATGTTGATTTCTGTGACTCACGACTTGGGTTTAGAGTCGATGCCACCCAGGACCAATCCAGAATCCTCTCGACCCCCCCCCCTTCCCTGCCCTTCTGTCAAGTGCCACCCTCCTGTCCCGATTACCCACGTTCATTGTACCAGTGATTTGTTGAGGATAATTAGTGTGTTGATGCTGTTCATCACTAGTGGCGAGGGCCCTCCTCCTCGTTTGTGGATCCCCAGTCATGTCCATAGTTCTAATGGCAAACCCAAGATGCCTCAGTGTCTGAGCCGCCTTCAGTATTAGCACAAACACCACTTTGGAATCAAATCCGAGCACAACTCTATCCGTATGGCATTGGGCTACAAATTCCGCTCGCAATATCTCTAGTTGATATAACACTCAAGTTCACAGTTTCTGAAAACAGACAGGACTGCAGAGCGGTTCAGGACTAATACCCTGTCTTGGTACAATATGCCCTCCGAAAGAAGTTAAGGGGCCTGTTTTTTTTTTTTACTGGACGCAAATTTAAGGCTGTTATCCCATTTTGTAACAGTTGACTTGTTAGGTTTGTCATTGTGGTCCCCATTTCTCTGCATCAAATCACCAGACTCCTCTCTACCCCTTGCCCCTTTCAGGATTGAAAACTTAACATTCATGTGATTTGCACCAGAGCGAGTCAGAGGTTTTTTCAAATTTTGGCATAACTTTTCATAAATAAAGTGTGCACCGTTTATGTCCAAGCCATCATTACCAAGACCTTCAAACTATTGTCTCCTGCTTAAAATATCGTTCCCTGGTTTGTCCCCCAACCCACAGGCTTTAGTCAACAACCTCTGAGCATGTTGTGATGAGTCCTGTGAGATAGACGCATAGCACCCCTTGGAACCTTGTCTCAGTACTGTACCCTCTTTGGGCCCACACAACACGCATATTGGTTCAGTCGTTCATCATTAGTGTTGGTTGGCAAGTGTGGTGTGTTACTGTCAATATAAATGCATTTAAAACATGCTTCATTTACATCCCCCTCGTTGCTGCCCCAGGCAGCTCTTCTGACACAAGCGTACTATTGGTTACACCATTCACCCGCACTAGTGGTTCCTGATGGACGACCTGCAGCGGAATATTTACACTATTTATTAAAGCTCTGCTGCACTCCAAACAAGTCGATTTCATTATTGGTACAATCCTGGGTGGAGTTGCCAATGCAAGTTCCATAGCAACCTCGCTGCTGCAATTGCTTGTTGTGACTGACCTGTATCTCGTTCATGGCCTTCCTTTTCTACTGGACAAGGAGTGGCTTTTAATTTCCCGCCCAATATTTCTGGTATGGTTAAGTTCTGCTTAGGTTTGCCCAAAGGATGTGTGATGGGACTTTTTGTCCCTTTAACTTTGTTCGTTTTCTCTTCCGGCTTTCCCTTTTTTTTTTTTTTTTAACCAGGTCCATTCCCGGTAGCGACGTCACTGCAGGTGCCACTGGGACTGGCCAGATCTAATCCAGCTACTCTGCCCTTTTCCTTAGTCAGGTGAGGGTACATACGTCAGGGGATAGCTAGAGGTTCCAGCTGCTACTCCAAACCACATCCTTGGTATCCCTGGCACAGCCTCTGCTAACCGGATCCTGACACTTAGAGAAAACGTTGGGTGCTGAAAAGACAGTCATCCTGAAACAAATCACTTGTTACTCGATGTGTGTTTAGTCCCATTCACTGACTGCTTGTTAGTTGGGAGCCCACCACCACAAGCACTTACTGAAGGAGTGTACACTATGTCAATTCACATAAGGAAGCACCTAGCACATCATAGCTGTACCCATTACATATTGTGACGGACAATAGTTAATATTTGGATGAAAACTGAAATTGCCTTTTGTCTGCTCTATTAATCATTCACTTGTATGTCACTGTGCGATGTCATGATGGAAAAAGATCATATGGCATCACTTCCTGTGATGTCAGTCAAAGGTAATGTGATCTCACTTCTATGATGTCATCAGATTTGTGATGTCACTTCAGCTACCCCTGAAATTTTGATACATTGATGTCCCTGGAGCTGTTCCATGTCTTAAAATCGTAGCAGAAATGGGCGTGAATACAAAATATTGTGGCAAAAATGCTGTGGTCAGCAATCATGTAAAGGATGCGGGGGACACCCCCGCAACTCCCAGACCATTATACCATTTAAAGAGCGAGGGGGACACCCCCGCTACCCTTAAATGGTATAATGGGATACACCTTTACCGGGTCAAACCACCGTTTTTGTGCCGTGATTATTTTTACCGCGACATTTTTTGCTGCAATTTTATTACCTGATATTCCTGGAGCCTGGCCTCAGCAGAGTAAGGCTACTACACATAGCGGAATCTGTCCCAGAAATCATTGTGTCGATGATGACGGAGAAAGAATGCCATCAGATCACCACACTATGCCTTGAGTATCGTTTACTTGAAAACCACGTACCCCCCTGTTTGCTGTTTCAATGAAGTAATCTACAATTTTGTACCTTTTTAAAATTGAAACGGCATTCATCCACAATTCAATTATTTTGGTACAACTTTTTGTTCTTCTGCTTTTCTTTAAAGCTCAAGTAAATAGACAAATTATGATGTCACTGATAATTGAGGAACTGACAAGTGGGCATTGAGACAAAGAACACTGCTCAAAGAGGAAAGACTACAACGGAGTAGAAACGTATTAGTTGACCTCATTGGAGATGTGTGACAGACAGGGTCATGGGTTGACTCTGTCAAAGGGGGTAGGACTATGGACCCCTTTCAACCTGGGGTAGGTGGCTTACCAGGGCAACCTATCCCAGAGGTGGCATGGGGGAGGAGTGGGGTACCACAGCTTCATGTAGGTATGGATCAGTGTATGTACATTGGTACCTCTTCCACTACCCGATCAGGCTCTTTCCTGACTTGGTCTCGCTCTCTAATCTTTTGGGTGATTCCCGGGAGGCAGTAACATCCTGGGAAGTACCACAATGTACGTGGACATAACAGACAGGAAACGGCCTGGTTATCATAATGGAAATGGGATTGGCTTCCCTATTGAGAAGCCGAATGGGAGATCAAAAACTCACTGAATATAGCCCTGCCGTGCTACAGGGGAGCAGCAGTTAGGGATAGCAGAGAACCTTGCAGCACTAGGGACCACTATTCAAATCTTTTATGGACACTGATTTATTTGATCCAGGAGAGGAGCAAAGAGCAAATTATGTGTAGACCGCATGGCAAACTGGAAGGAAATGGAGACTAAAAGGGGCGCATGCAAGACTTTTGGGGGGAAATTTCTGTCCACAAGGGTAGGAGATGGGAGGAGTTAAAGGTAGCTTGGCTAGAGATTGAGCCGGGGAAGCAGCTGACGTGTGTAAACAATAGAAGCAGGGAAAACCTAGGCAGGAAGTGGAGGGCTATAAAATTCCAATAGTCAGTCTGCCATGAGAGGTGTTTGGGTGAGGTTGAAAGAAAAACAAGAGACCCAAGCAAAATGTCTATCAGGTGGAGCAGGACTTGGAGAAGACTTTTGGTGTGTTTGAAGATAGTGAATGTAAGGTGTTGGGTTTGAGAGAGTGGTATCAATGTGTGTTTGCTCTGAGTAAGAGAGTGATTGAAGATCATTTTTGAGAGCAAGCATGTGAGAGGAGTGTGCGAGAGTGATCAGGAGGGAGGGAGAGGCAGGTGGGTGTAGATGAGGAGAGGAAAGTGTGAGGTAGTAGAGGTGGCACTAGTGTGGGGGAGGTGCGAGAGCAGGAGGGAAGCAGATGAGATCCGGGAAGAGTTGGAGAGCAGAGACAGCAGGGCGAAAGAGAGGCTAGGAGACAGTGTGTGCAGCGAAAGGAGACCAGCGAGAGTGAAGAAAAGGTTGAGAGGCAATCATCTGGAGGAAAGGAGCCTGGGCAGACTACCCCGCTAGTTCATTTAGAAAAAGGACCTGAGGAAGTTAGTTAAGGCTACTGCCTTTAGGTTTTTTGTAGTAGGGCCAGCTTTAGACAGTTGGGTGCTAAAGAGACTGGGCTTCGGAACCCACTCAAAGGATGAGGCAGAGTATAGGAATCACCCCTAACCTGCAAACCCGGAATGTCTGTTTTTGTAAGACTATTTTTTTTCCCAATAATAAAACTAAAAATGTATTCTGGTTGTCTTTGTTTCATTGAGAATCTCGTCACAGCCGCCCAAAGAGGAAGTACCACAAAAAGAACATTTGTACAAGGCACTATTCTCATAAATTACTGGACACTAGAGAATCTAAATTTGGTGCCCTTTTTCAACCCTCATTATCACGCCCAGATGTTGTTGGTAATCAAAGTACCACTTCCCTGCTATGATCCCTCAAAATATCCCTAATGCATGTAAAACTATTGGTGACATTAGACCAATATTTCAATGTCAGAGCACTATATATTCAACCCAATTCTTCCTAATCTCTTGTTGAAGCCCTCTGAATTCCCTTTTCAAGGAGAAATCCATAGCCAGTCCTGCCCCATACGAGGACGGTGCCAGTTGGGAGGACCCCAAATCCTGCCACCCCCAGTTTGTGCCAGCCTGTTTATATGCAGCATCCCTTTTTTCATAACTTGTGTCCAAAACAAGATGCTCGCCAGATTCTATTTCGCCTATTCAACATTCAGGATCAGGGTAACATCGGGCAGACCGAGAGAGGAACCCTCCAGGGCTACATTTTATCCGCCTTTTAAGACGAGACCTAGAACCAAATAAATAATAACCTTCCAGTATTCCACGTTGCCAGTGGTCAGACGCTGAGAGCATACAAAAGGAGAGGGAGAAAATGGGGAAGATATTGCAACACATGTGGGGGCAAGGCAGAGCTTGCAGTGCTCCTCAGCGTCAACAACCCAACACCCTCAGGCAGGAGTCAAACCCCATAGCCCAGCAGGCACCAAACCAAGGGTCGCAGATACCTGCGCATACTCCACTTAGCTTAGGGGATCAAAGACCAAGGCAGGCACCCAACACAAATGTAGACCTTGTTCTATCTGGGCCGCCCTCACTATTCCGTGGCAGGCCCGCATGGAGGAAGGTGGTAGGGCATCATATGCTATTTGTTATCTTTGCTGCTTGTAACACCTTCCGGGTGAGGGAGGCAGGGCCAGGTTGGCCACGGCTAGTGATCCAATAGCAAGAGGTGGGGGAGCATAAAGAGGGCAACAGGAAGCAGGAATTTCTGGGTTTGGATGAGGTCAAAGGAGGATGTGGCAGACCAAGAAGCCAGCAGATGGAAGGAAGGAAAAGCAGAATGAGATTTTCGGGAGAAAGTGTGATGTTGGTTAGTGAGCGCAAGTGGTACTGCAGTATGACTGTGTCTAAGGGACATGAGTGTAGTTAGGAGAAAAAGTGTAAGGAGTGTATGTGAAGTGATTACGTGAGTGACTGGAGCATGCTTGAGTAGAAAGGTTGGTGGAGTAGTAGTGCAGAGGACATAGATGTATTGTGGAGGAGGGAGTAGGAACATAAGGGAGATGGACGTTTCTCAGTGTATGGTACACGATTGTGCAACTCCCTGCCTCTCAATATGCCCTCTATTATCATTATGTAAAGCTCTTAAAACCTACCTATTTCAATTACTCTTTATCTTTGACTACTCAGTTCATAGCTTTGTGATTGACCTGAATCATTACGACCTGTGCCTAAATGCAGTTTCCTCTGCCTGTTTGTGCGTTACAAATACAAAGTACTGACATCAAAGGGTGAAGCTGAGGCTAAGAAAGAGTGAGAGAAATTGGAGGGATAGAGGAGGAAGACACACAGAGTAGGCAGGTGAGGGTACAACATCCTTTCATCGCGGGACGTTTTTTCGCTGGGTTTTTTACTGCACGTTTATTTTTAAAAAATCTCATTTTTTGGGGGGGTTAAGAAAGGTAAATATATGGGATGTGGATTTTTGGTAATGGATATAAACTGAAAGGGAATGGGGGATAACCCCCCAAAAATAAATATAAAAAATTAGTTGGATTTTTTCGATAAAAAATTCACAGTAAAAAAAAACTACCGAAAAAACATCCCGTGATGAAATTACATGGAACCGCAGGTGAGAAGAGGGGTGGAGTTGGAAAGAAGAGAGGAGTGGGATAACGGGAAGAGAGGAATACACAGGTGCGATAGAAAAGAGACTGAATTGGGAGGATTGTAAGGCACAATCCAGTTCTGCTTGTATACCACTGATCTCTAGACAGAGTAGGGACAGTAAGTCCCTGAGGAAGTTCATATAGAGAAGGTGCTCAGCCTTTAGGTCTTCACTCCTAGTATTATTAAGAACTTAATATGGTGGAATCTGCTGCATATACTAACCTGGGGAGGAGTAGGGATGCCCGTGTTAAGGAGGAGTGGTGCTTTCTAGAACAGAGAGAGGTATTCCATGGGGCCCAGTGAAATCATAATAAAGACCTTTGGGCCATCTCAGAGCATTGGTCTCTTCTGTGGGTCATGTGTAACACTTTCTCAGGAGACATTCCTCTGAAATAATTTGAACAAACCAGTACAGTTCAGGGCACTGGCCACATATTTCAGCTCTGGACTATTTGGTCTTCTGAACATACCCAACTCTCAAGCTACTAAACCTGGGAACTTCAACATTATCTGTTAACGTAGAAAAAAAATAGTTTTATATTTTGGTTTAACTTGAACCTTCCTAAATGTGGATGCCTACTATTTTAAGGGCAATTGCACAGCCAGTCCACCACTAACCAATGAGTGTTGACTACCTCTGTTTCAGTCCCACAGTTTGCCTGTCAGACGTTGTCCGTGCTCTGAAGGCTCTTTGGGGATTTTCATTTCCAGCTAGCTCTAGTTCTGGGCAGCTTTGGAAATGTCCGGTTTCGGCACCAGTGCCAAGCATTTCCTAAAGAAAATTAGTCCGTAGAACACACACATGTTCTGCATTTGTTTACAAAAGATCATGGAAAGGATTGAGCACCAGGATGTAACAAGACAGAAAAGGGAAGCACTTAGGCGTGACTGCAGAATCTCATAGGTGAAGCTTTTAAGGGCTCTAAAAAGGCACCCTCAGAAAGACTAGTGTTGTGGGGGATGAAATGTAAAGAGGTGAGACTTTCTGTGAAGTTATTTTAGGGGCAACATTCATCAAGTCAGAACCTCAGAATTACCCACTGTTAAGATGATGGTGGGGAAAGCGACCAGTGTCACAACTACTTTCGCTGGGAGAAGGCTCTTTGACATGAGTATTGGCTGCACAAGCGGCACTGCCGACGGAAAAGCATTCCATGCAGGTGTAGGATCAGATGTCAATTCCACCGGAGGATTGTCGTCAATCTCACGATTTTCCATTAATGCTGGTAATGCTGAGGAAACAGCCAATAATGAGAAAGCAGTATTTCTGTAGGAATCTGTTAGTCATAGTGGCCATCGTCTATGGAATCTAGATGTGTGGTAAAGATCACAACATGGGTTGCAATTTCATTGCAGGAGGTAGTAGACGGCAGTTCCCATTGTGGTTCCTTATCACTGGGTGTTTCACCGGAGGAATAGAGTTAATTTCTGAGGAGACCCACTGAAAAGAGTTGCATAGCATTCCTCCAATTCTTTTGGAGAATATCAAGAACACTGGTGGATATTTTCATAAGCCTGTATAGCCTAGCCCTGTGGAAGAGACATAGGTCTTACAGCAAGTTACCATACTATGTTTTGGCTGAGGAGTCTGAACAGGAAGACAACAAGGCTGAAGTCACGCGGAACCAGTTGATTTCTCTGAAGGATATCTTGAACTGGATGTACATGGCCCTTGGGAAGATATAGTCCTAATGGAGAAATTACATTGCTGATACCAGATATGCCTACTATTTTGAAAGTGGCCCAGCAAATGACAGACTACAGATTAGTTACCTAAAGTGGTAAGCAGTCTGACAAAAAAAAAATCGGTCAAGCCCGATTCTATAGGGAAACATTTGGAATAAAGAAAGTCAAGCACACAGACATCAGATTCTGCTTTGCAACCTGATAAAGAAGCCAGAACATTGGAATGTTATCCAGCAAGTGTTTGTTTGGACATATCTGCAACCAGTACGGCTGCAAAGCTACGCCGCTATAGTATCGATTCATGGGATACAGTGCATTCAAGGGAATTGCAACCCAGGTGAAGAAAAATAGTCCTGGCTGAATTATGCAGATTAACTCCCAGAAAACCCAGCCTCTGCTCAAGAGGAATCCATCTCTTGCCATTCCGATGAAGTGACTAGCAGGCGTCTAGAAATTCCAGGTAGCCCGTTCCAGGGCATTATTCCCAGTGGAACTACTGTTCAAAACCCACCCCAATCTAAGTCTGCCCAGACAGTAAGGCTTACTGAACATACTAAGCATTCTGTCATGTACCAGCTTTGTAGATTTCCTGGGTGGGAGTGTCTGGAAACAATGCTCGAATTGCAGCTATGCATCTTGTAGAATCCACAGTTAAACATCCTGGTAACCTGGATGCTTGTTCATAACAGAACTTTGTACATTCCACCATCTATCTAGCTGTGCCTTGTTGTTTAGCTGAAGTGGCTGTATTGTGATTCAAATAAGCCACCAACAATTGATTGGTTTGTCTAAAAGCCTTATTCCTTTCTTAGCAGAATCTCGAGGCTATTTTCACAGCCATAGCTTCAAGAGCCCCCATTAGCCGATCTCAAGATTTTTGGAAATAACATGGCAGAGATACTTTGATTCAAGTGGAAACCTGGCACTACATTGGCCTTTAAAAAGGCTGGCCTTCATAGGTATGTGTGGCAATAGCCAGAACAGAAAGGTGGATTTTGGTGTCCTGAGTGGGAGAGATACAACTGGGTTTATGTCCTGCAGGACACCACACACTAATTTGGGCGTGATATCTCCTGTTATGTTATGCCTTGCTATTGAAATGGACAGGCTGGCTCCTCTTCCCATGAATGGGACACTAGACCAGACAAGTTGCTCAGACACATTTAATCTGTTCCAAATGTGTCCTACACAGCACTGGTGTAAAACAGTTGTCTAGAGAAGTTGGGTTCTGATATTTTCCTGCACAAGGAGCATTTGCTATGGGGGAATCCTGACGAAGGTTGGTGGCACAAAACTGTTCTTGAACAACTAGTCTGTGGCAAGAATTCGTTCTGCGTGCTTGTTCATAACAGACAGAGGTAAGTAGAGGAGCAGTTGGTCTACTGTTCCTATATGCATTGCTTGGTCACTTATGGGAAGTGCATAAAGACCAGGGGTCGACTACCCCTGAGCCAAAGAGCTACTGGCATCATTGGGGCATTCCACACAAAAGGGTGCCAGATTGTCACTGCATGCAGGAATTGTATTGGACAGTTGCCCTTGTAGAGTGTTGTTCTTCACTGAATGTTTCCTTTTATTTAGCTAGCCTGCCAAGCATTACTTTACAACCTTATCTCTGAATTAATTTCTCTCCCAGTGAACCCTGTAAGGAACCCATGGTGGCAACAGTAAAGACAGGCACAAGTGATCACAGTTCATTGGTGTTTGTTAAACTGTATGCAGGTTGGAAAAATACCTAACCTAAATCTATGATGGGAGCAAATGTTGACCATCAAATGAAAATAAGGAAGTCCTAGTGATGTTGTGTCAAATAAAAAGGGCCATACTAAGAAACCTATTGCCAAACCTTACAACTAATACATGAAGGGAGTGGGATAGTTTTCAAGAAAATAAAGAAGTGTTCACAAATAATATGTCAGGATGTGGTAGCTTGGGTCTCCCTTCCCCATGTTTAAGCACAGGGTATGGTGTGATTATGGAGCACAGTACACTCTCGAGCATCCCCAGCACAAGATGACAGTTCTGCTAACAGCTATCAGGATTATCGTTGGCCAAGTCTCGTTTCTCTTGAGTCTCTTACCTTCGGGGGCCTGACGTTTTCAAATACCAAAACAAAAAGTTCCTTCAACAAAATTGAAGTCTGTTTGCTGGTTTTACTTGGGGTGTGGCATCTTCACCCTTGGTCGCCCCTCTTCTGGGTGCTGTCCCCTCTTTACTTTCAGCTTCCCTCCTCCGGGTTCACTATGGATTTTCCTTCTTTCATAAATCTTAATGTTTTTTTAAACCATTCCAGTGGACATCCCTCGGCCGGGTTGATCTTTGTCAACACACTGTTTCTTGGGACTTTACACTTTACCCCCTATTCGTTAGCATACCTCTTCCGGGGTCGCTCTTGCCAACGTTGCATTCAATGTGCTTTTAATTTTCACTGTTTGTGGTATTCATTTCCCTTACTTTCTCTACAGTTCATAGGTCAAAGGCTTTCGACTGTACATGGATTTTAGTTCACCCACGGTATGACCACTTTGACCTAACTTGGTGGCTCTCCTAAGGCCTTCTGGTATCTGTAGTTTCACTCAGGCGGGGATTGACCAGAGTCTCTCGAGTTAGCACCCACGTGATATGATATTTTATTTATATAGCGCCTATACAAAATGTGTTTCAAAGCAAGGGAGGGAACAAGGGAAAATACGACATTCTTACAGGCCATGAACAGTAAGGATGTGAAATTAACTATCGTACTCGGCCTGACGACATTTCAGATAGTGCAAGAGCTAAGACATAGATAAGGAAGGGCGTGGGAGAGTGGGAAGGAAATGGAAACAGACAGGCGCTTACCGTAATAAGCTTGACGACATTTCTGGTAGAGCCGGAGAAAAACAAAAGGTGAGGGAGAGGGATGCAGAAAGGGAGGGGAGGAACAAAACATACTAGGCCTGACAATGTTTCAGATAGTGCTGGAGGGAAGGGGGGGGGGGGAAAACAGTAAGGGTTTGGGGGAGTGACAGACGAGGTTGCTATCATACTAGGTCCAGGGACAGTTCTGATAGAGTAAGTGCATAGAAGAAAGTAAGGGGAGGAGATAGGAAAAGGGAGAGGGGAGGAGAGAACAGAGAGTAAGCAGTCAAAATAGTGGAGAAGCAAGAGGGGAGAGCAAATGCAATTGCAGAAATCAGTAGTAATACATAATGTTGCAAGCCAGGATGCAAGATGAAGATGGGGCCAGCATGATTCAGGTCCACCATGAGTACAAGATGCAAAGGAAGTCCAGCATGAGAGTTGAGAAAGGGTGACACACTGTGAATCAATGAAGTCCATAAAAGTAAAATCCAGCATTGGCCAGAAGACGGTGATGGTGAAACCAGAATGTATCAGGACAGACTCCTGTGTGCGGGAAGGGGGGGACACAAGGGAACAACACGGGGGGAGGGCAGAGTGGGTGGAGTGGGCCTGTGGGGACAGAGGGTGTAAACACGTGTTGGTGCATGCTTACCTGCTGTTTTAGCAGGGGGTCGGACCCTGGATCCTCCTGGTCCGAAAATGCCCAAACAGGAATTGCCATTTTCTTTGACTGCCCTTCACTTAGGACGCCCGGGAGAGAGCCGCCTTTGATCTAAGACTTAAGAGCAGGAAGGAAGAGGCAGGGCTAAGAAGGTGGGTGGTGCTTAGCCCAGGTGACCTAGATCCACTTACACCTGCTCCCCAGCTGCAAAGGGAAAGAGGCTGGAGGGCTCCTTAAGTGGTGAAAAAGCGGCAACCAGGAAGGCACCAGGTGGGCGGGCTTAGGCCAGGTGACCTAGATCCACTTACACCTGCTCCCCAGCTGGTGCCGGTTCCCTCTGCAGCTGTTCTCCCCTTAACACTTTTACAGTTCTCTCAACTTGCCACTTTGATTCACCACAGCCCGGCTCTTATCGGCTTTCCCCTTGACTCACCGGCTGTGATGAACCGCTTGACTTTCCTCGTAACTGGAGTCAAGGCCGGTACCACGGTAGCAGGAGTTTCCCTCGCTCACACTTATCAGCGTCAACATGCTCCATGTACCATTGACATCTGTTGCAGCACACTTGAGCTATTGTCCTTGGTCTTACAGGTTACGCAGGTCTGCGTCAAAAAGGGCAAGGTCGTATCGCTCATTGCCAGCCTTGATATTCGTCGCCTTTCTCCGACTCTTGAACTGCTGGGCCTGTATATCTGTCTCATGTGGTCTGCCTTGCTCGTACTGTGTTCACTTGCTCCACCTTTTATCCCTGTGGGGTAGAGCAAGGGCTGTCAGGTGTGTGTGATGCTGACCAATTGCCTGACTCTTGTATTGGGACATGTCAGGTCAGGCTCTGGTATTAGTTCTCTTGCGTGTTGTGCGAAAGTGTTTGTGTCTGAAAGGGGGGGCAGTGTTTTTGAATGCCCTATGTGGTAGGATGGGGAAGAGTTGTTGAAGAAAGGGGGATACCGCGCTTCACCTGTCAGGTGTCCCTCTCCCAGAGGACACCCCCATCCAGGTGATCCTCCCTCACTGGTCCCCCCCAGGAACTGGATCCAATAGCGATGGCAGTTTCCTGGCCACCTGGATGACAGATCCCCGGGGTCTAGCCAGGGAGACGCCCTCGGGTTTCTCACAACCCTCATACTTAAATTAGCCATGCATTACTACATTATATAAAATAGCAGTGGAGAGCAAACGGAAGCAGCGCAAACATGATGCATATGTAACATTGGGGGCTTATCTTCCCTTCTGCTGCCTGACACTGTAGGGGATTAGGGTTTCAGCAGAGTCTGTGATCCAATTCCCCCTCCTGCTGACTACACTCAGCGCTGTACTGCCCCAGAAGGTAATGCAACATTGTCAGTACCCCTGCCTATTGATTGCAGGGTGATGGGTCCTGACCTTTATTTTAATAATGCAGTAACTGTCTTGCACACAGCCCAGGAGGTGTTTGATGTCGTTTATACCCTTTACATATGATTACATAAGAGAACACCTTTTCTTTACTGCTGGCAACTTATTTACATATACCACATAGATCCATAAAATTACAGCACATTACTATATTGTAGGCTAGGTACACAAGCATGTAAATCCATCCCCTAGAATGATGGTCCTCTCTGCCCAAAAACAGAACTGACCATTGGCATTCTATTTTAAAACTTCAGGATATTGCTTATCCCTGCCTGTCTCCACCTTTGGATAAAGTTGACACAGCATAGCATATCAAGCCCTAAAATAACAACTCATCTTTATTTTGCACCTGGCATGTACTAGGAAAACCAGGATTTTGAATGGATTGTGTCCTCCCATGTGTTCCTAATCTTTTGATATTATCTTTTCCAGCTTCAGCTGCAAATATCAATAAGATGAGAAATACTTGGGAGGAACATCCAGTTGAAAGAACTTACCAGGGGTAAGTAACTTTTTCTTCTTTGATAGTCATTACCAAGGGATTACCTGTGTGGTGCCCCTTTCCTGAGATCTACTTTCCACACAAGAATATACCCCCTGATCTCCCCTAGTAGGATGAGTGCAAATGCATGGAATTTTCCATATTTGCTGCCTGAGGGGATAACATACCCCCTACACTTGCAGGGGAACATTTGTACAAAAGCACATTGATCCAAGTTGCATGCTACCACGAATATTACTACTCACCTCACCATATTATTTCTTTCACACTACGCTTTGCAGAGGGGCTGGTACCCAACCAGTTACAGGGTTTCTGCCATCCATGAACTCCTCTCTCCACACATCACTGTTTTAGATTCAATGTACAACACACCCTACTTGTCAGTCTGTGTCATTAATACATAATTATGTCCAATACGTTTCCTGAATGCCTGTCTCATGCCGAAGCACAAGAGCTGGCCCATTTCCATGGACCTGTATCATTATCTATTGACCCACATAAGTGCAGTTTTCACATATTTCTTTATTCTCCCCTCCCTGAGAATCCAGCCTGTGGCTCCCTTTCTCTCAGGGACCTTCTTTACAGCATCACTCACCTGAGAACAGTCTGTTCTCTTTAGCCACCTGACAGCGAGCTTCTGCTTTACTTTCCTGTCATGAATCCTCCATCATTGGCTCAGTCATCTATCTGTCATACTGGTAAAAGGCTACTTTCTACCAGCCTTTATGGAGAGAACATGTTGCCACTTACTGTTAAACCCTTGCCACGGTTGTGCAGAGCCACACAACCAATTAACAATCAACATGAATCACATCAGGAACTACTAATCTGAAAGCTTGACCCCTTAGATCCCTGGCTGCTTTCTACCCAATTGCTGGTCAGATAAATAGGACAAAAACGCAATGTGAGCCTACATACTGATGGTGGTTACACTGTTTCTACACGTGACCAACCTGTGTTAGTGGATTTGCCCTCATGGATAAGCCATGGCGATATGGCTCTTGTAGGGTGGTTTTCACTTCCATGTCGCTCTTCCTGCACGCTCATTGTGCTTAACCCTCATCTTATTTACATAGGTAATACTTGGCAATGTCGCTTCCCGCTATCCCAGATTATATCGTGGAGATTGCAGGGGTAGCCTACAAATTGCTACTTACTAATTCTGGTCTCCATACTTGGAGGGCTTCCTGAGCACATCTCAGACCATCACACAAACAAGCTTCCAGTAATTTTAGTACCTCTGTAACGGATGTGCCAAAATGAGGATAAGGTACCAGCAACTGAATGCAGTAAGGGACAGCCCCCACCACCCCACTTAAAGCTAGGCAGAGAAATTTGTATGGAATGATTTAGTATTGTAAATGTGTGAAAATAGAACTCATAGGGTTAAAAGACATTAGTATTTTAACTGGTGTTACGTTTATAAAGTCGAAAATGCTTTTATCATGGTTTAGTAAGCAGGCAAGGTACAGAATGCAAAGTATAAAAAATTGAGTAGGAAAATGATTACGTTTTTTACTATACCCAGAATGAAAAGAACTATACCATCTGTGTAACAGACAAAGCCTTTAACTGACCATGCCTTTGACTGAGTAAAAAAGAATGCTTTAAATGAAGAAGCCTTCTGCAGACAGTGGCAGCATAAGTCAGCCCTGGAGTTGAACAATTCAAGGCCACAGTGCCCTGCAGAAACCAGATAAGCATTCTGAAACCAGACAGTTAATGAGCCTATGTCTACGTTTCTTGCCAAGGAACGCAGCTGTGTGACCATATTTGGGTAATGTGGCCGTGAAAATCCTAGGATGGGTGCCAGAATGTATTTCAATTTGAAGGTTTAAACAGTGGAGAATTAATTGCCAGGTGCGTGAGTATAGTCAGCGGAGGGTTTTGCCTGGACATTTTTAGAAAAGGGAGGGGGTTCGACTCTTTTGCTCTGAAAAGTATAAAAGGAAGCTCCGTTTTCAGAAGGGAGCAGGGGTTTGTGTACTTGACAACAATGCTGTTAGTGTCAGTCTGGCGTGAAAATAAAACCTGATGAACCTGACTCTGTCTCCTGCCTGTTGCTTGAAGTACTTTTTTTAAAATGCCGGCGAGTCCCAGAGAGCACCAGAGAGGCCCAGGAATGTACAGGAGAGCTGGTCAGTGCAGAAGGGGTGCAGGAAAGCACGATCGGGGTCTTAGCACCTCGAGAACACATGGCAAGCCAACCCAGGACGGATAGGATGATGAACAGATTGAACAGATTACTGAACAGACTACATCTCTTCAAGCCGAAAAGAGCCTGTACAGTCAAGAGTAAGGTGAGCCATACTGTTCTGCCCAAGAGAAGAGTGGAGTAAAGGGGATAGAAAATAAGATAGATTTGAGGCAGACTGCAGCTGCCCTAGCCGATAGAAAAGAAGGGACAGAGAGGGAGAACAGTATGGCAGAAGGGGACTATATATTTTTGGCAACTTTTCAGGGAAAAATAATTTTAGAGTACAGATTTGGAAAAAAAGGCAAGAAATCCCAAAAATTAGCAAACTCTGAGAGTCTTCCAGGCCCGATAGCATGACAGAGGGCCTTGCCATCTGGGGATAGGGAAGGAAATGATTGGAGAACCCCCATGCAAAATGTTGGGGTAACCCCCACAGAAATTATTGGGGTACCCCATGAGATACCAGGAAAATACCTGAGAAGAGGAGATACCGGGGAAGGACACCCGAGAGAGAGGATATGCCCATTTGCCTAGCGTTTAAAGACGGCTGGAAGGAGTTTTGCACCCAGAGCCCAGTTAATGGGGTGATTAGGAGACCAAGAGAATTTAAAGATTCCTTGAAAGGGGTGAACTCGCGTTTTTTAAAGAAACGCACATATGTAGGTGCAGGAGTGTACCTTCAGAGGCAGGTGACACTAGGAAGTGCACTTGAATGTAGCCGGCCATGTGTGTGTCTGATTTGTTATATGTTATGACTGTTCATTTTGTCGTGTTTTATGGCGTAACTGTCCGTGTGCACTGTAAAATATTGGGAATAATATAAAAATGGTATTTTCAAGCTAATTTTAAAACCTGGCTTTCAGCCAAAATTTGAAAAATGCCAAAAAATTACAAAAATGTAGTAGATCAGATGCTATGACTTAAGGCACACAAATTTGTGGTGATTTCACTTTAAAAAAATCAAACAATTATGAGATAAGTGAAAAAAAGCTGTTTGCACTTGTAGCCAGTGCAGAGAATTGAAACTAGCAACTATAGAGTTAAGATGTCCTAGTACTATGCAAGATAATTAATGAATTGCGTCGGGAACGATAAAATTCCGCGCTCAAATGACTGAGTTACAGTGATTTATAGAAGTGCTGTTGTCGCGCATTTAAGCACCCTGGAGAAAGGAATGCACCGTGCAGGAGGGCTTTTTAACTGTGTGTGGTAGAAAAACTCCAGTTGAAATTATAGTAATTTATGACCTAAGAAATGAACTGTGATCCTGTGGGATGCGCAAGACAATTGGTTATTAGACAAGAAATAAGTTAATGATTTTCAAGGTAAAAGCAGAGCATGGTGAAATGCTAGTCTAGGTTTTATTTGTGTTTCAGTTCAGAAAAGTGTTGACACGGATGTCTCTCTGAAGTGAAACAAGCTGTGTTTTTGTTGGAATGTTCTGTTTGGGGCTTGTGTGCTGTGGTTTAAAAGATAGTATTTTTTTTCTCTCAGCTGAATATTTAAGTGGGACGGCTTATGTTTCATTATGACTCGTAGTGGTCATTTATAGTAGGGTGGTAAACTAGATACATTAGTTTAAAATGTGTGGTAAAAAGACACATTAAAAAGAACAAAGATGGCATGTCATGTTATTTGACAGTCATATAGTGCCTTACATATCAGCAGTATTACTTTAAAGCACTGATAGGTTGAACACCCAGTCGAGAGAGACAGCATTGCATGATGGATGGGTGTATCAGCTAGATGTACAGCTGGTGTAATTGTTAGATGAAGGCAATTTAGTAATCTGGAAAATGATCAAGCGAGTTGTGTTTTATACATTGCATTTATTATGAAAATAAAGTGCATTACATAAAAAATGAATTTGTTGCAGAGGACAAGTGAGTTTACATGTAGGCTCAGCAATACGTAAACACAGGATACACAGAGGTACCTGGGAATAAAAGTTGTCAACCTGCAAAACAGAAAAATGAATGTGTTTTCACAGTAGGACAGCCCCAGAGGATGACCAGGTGTGTTATGGCAAGAAAGAACGATTTTGGTCTAATGATAGACATTGGGACTGTGTATCCATGGAGCAAAGACAGCTTTTAAGATTACAGATGTGGCATTGGTAGCAGTCTTTGGGGAGAATGTGTTAGCTGTGGTGTAATTTCAATAAGCACTTTCCAGTGGCAGTTACTTAAATATAAAGGCACACATCAGCCCAGGAGCATTGTGGCGCACATACAAAGGATTCAATGGTACAAGCACAGGAATACATTGAACAAGAGAAGAATTGGCACATGCATGGCATTGTCATAGCCAGCATAGCTATTCATCACAATAAGATCATGAAGAGGCTTGGTTTAACATGAATGTTTTCAGCATTTTGAGGAAAGCAATGTAAGCTTCCTTCATTTCCTAGTGCTGGTGGGAGAGCATTCCAGTTTTTATGAGCCGGATGGCTAGAGCTGGGCCACCCAGTTGTGGATTTGTAAAGGCAGACATATATATTGGACTGATCAGGAGGTTCTGATGGACTAACAAGAGTGATTCACTCTAAGTATGAAAGGGCGTGGACAAAAAGGCATCTTTTGTGTGATGGCCATAAGTTTAAAAAAGGAATGCATTTATTTACTGATAGCCAGTGCGCTTTTTTCCTGGCATATGAGAGATTTCTGTATGGGAATATTCAGTATTGCCTAGAGGCATTATTCTGTGTGATATATATGTTTATTGAGGAGTTATCCATGAGTGCCCAGAGAAGGGGCATTGTAGTGATCCAGTATTAGTGTCTACTGTAGTTTTGGCAAGGAATGAGCAATTCCTAGTAGAAAGGAAAGGCTTAAATGCATGAATAACTCTTTATTTATTAGAATTTATAGAGCACACAAAAGCCCTTAGGCATCGTGGTGCTGTTACAAAGAAGAGGCTTGCAGATTACAAGGAAAATGGCATACATAAGTGGTTGCATGCCACAGCTTCGCCTGTAGTTATAGGACAAATAAATACATACTGTAGTTGCAATGGATGAGCTGCATGTTTAGCTTACATTGGATAGAGTAGAAATTGAGTAAACGCATGGCATAGAGGTTAATTAAGCAGCAGGGGAATACGTATAGATACTGCTGGGGGACCTAATTAGGGGTAGTTTTGAGGATTTTGGCGAACAAATGAGGAGGGATGGTTCTGCTCTAAGTTTGCTAGGGAAAGCATCCCATGGTTTGGGAACATTGTGGGGGGAGGCCTAGACCTCCGGCATTAGCTCATTTGGTTAGTGAAACTTGCAGGTGAGTGACATGATGACTTCCTTTTGGGTCAGGTTGAACTGACTCTATTAACAGCATCAGTTAGATATACTGGTGCTGTGTGAGACATATATTTATGCGTGATGGTTAGGATCTTGAAATTAACTGTTCCTTCACGGGTAGCCAGTGAGCAGCTCGCCTGGCGTGAGTAATGTATATCCTTTTGAGAATACTGAGAGTTGCACACAGCATCACTCTGTACTTTTTAGAGCCAGTGAAAATGTTTTGCTAGGATGCCTGCAAGGATGGCAGTGTAGTAGTCCAATTTAACTCTGATAATGACACAAGAAATGAATAAACAGTTTTGTGGGGAAAGGAAATGGCTGCCGGCATTGGTGAATGTGGTAATGAAGCAGAAGCAATGGCACCCAAATGATAAGTGCAACAGGGGGGGGGCGCTGTTGAGCGCCGAACAAGATGGGCGCTTGATTGTGACTCTCCGCGGCTGGCAGGTCACAGAATCCGATTTGCGGCACCTTTCTGCACCGATACCCGACTTCGGAGGGCACGACTCCACAGCTGCTGATCCGGGCTACACTCGGCCCGAATCCCGACACGGAACGGGGCTGGGAGCCCTAAGATCCCGACGTCTCTCCGCCCCTCCCCACCAGTGAGGCAGCTTCGCGCCAGTACCCTGCTCAGTTGTGGAACGCGCCGGACTCCCCTGCTCACCGGCGCCACTACTCGCTCCGGTGTGGGCCTCCACCCACCCCTGCCGAGGCTCGTTCCTCAGGAAGGCCTCTCCCGGAGCCCTGATCCGGCGTTCACCAGCCGCGGAGGGGCGGCATACACGACCGTGGCTGCAGCGCGACTTTTCCGGATTTGGGATCCTGCTTGCTGGCTGCTGGGGGTCCCCCCCTCACGGACACTTGGCGGAGAGGTCGAGCTGCGGCGCACCCCATCACACCTGGTGCCGCGCTCCCCCGCGCTCCCACCCACCCCTGCCGAGGCTTGCAGTTCGGGGGGGCCTCCTCCGGAGTCCCTGATCCGGCGTCCTTCTCCAGCCGCGGAGGGGCGGCATATACTGCTGCGACACGATTCGGCTGCTACCGCCTGGCCCTTCCTGGCTCACAATCCTGTTTGCCTGCTGCTGGGGGTCCCCCCCCCTCAAGGATACTTGGCGGAGGGGTCGAGCTGCGGCGCACCCCATCACACCTGGTGCCGCGCTCCCCCGACATACACCGCAGGGCCCCGGGCCCAATAAGGTACGTGGTACATGGAGGGGGGGTGCCGCCTGGCTCCGCGACCCGTATGCCCGCCTCCGTAACATAGAGGCACACTTTGGCCGCCGGCACTCGTACCCGATGCAGATAGCTCTGCCCTGGAGCTGCATCACCCTGGTATCCCCCCACTCCGGAATTGTCTTGGGGGGCTCTGGGCCACGCTAGCCACCTACACCTCACCTACCTTGAGGGGCCTCGGGGGTCTGTCACCTCACATTGCTGCTCTTGAGCCTCAGCCTGTCCAATCCATCGGTGGGACACGGGGCCGGTTGGTGCTTCCCCTTGTCCCTCCTGCAGGCACGCCTGGACTATCACACGGCAGCCACCGCACACCAACTTTTAGCCTCTGAGCTACATCTGAACTCTCCGGACTGCACCTCCCGCGCTGCCGTGGGCTGGCTATACCCCCACGGACTTCGTTGGCAGCAACGGGCCACACATATGCGGGTCCACAGCCACTGACCCCCCCCCCCGGGGGACTACCTGTTCCACATCATCCCTGCACCCTGCCCTGTGTGTTTCACGGCCCGAGGTCCCCACACCTCTCTCTTGAGCCGCTGGTATTCCCCCCCCTTACTCCATTGGAACTTCAACATCATCAGGATGACCAAGAGGGCCGCAAGGAAACAGAGCTCCATCAATATGTTTGCGGAGACGCCGGTGAGATCGCCAGAGGAAACCACCGTGCAGGCTCCCACAGCGTCATCATCCGCCACAGCCCCGGAGTCCCAAAACATGATGGACTTTATTCGGGAGGACTTCACCACACTTCACTCCAAACTAGATGACATGAACGGCACTATATCCTCTATCAAAGCCCATATTGAGAGGACGGATAGCCGGGTGGCGGAGGTTGAGACGAGGGTGGGCTCTGCTGAGGATGCATTGGGTGCCCTGCGCTCTGAAGTCGCTGCTCTTTCCAACCGAGTCCTTGACGTGGAGAAGAAGAATGAGGATTTGGAATCCCGATCAAGACGCAATAACCTCCGTATTATCGGCGTCCCCGAGAACGAGGTTCACGAATCAATGGAGGACTTCGTCGAACACACACTACTGATGCTCCTCGACTCACCCAAACTCTCCCCGCAATTCTCTATAGAGCGTGCACACCGAGCCCTAACGGCTAAACCCAAGCCGGCGCTCCTCCTCGGCCCATCATAGCCCGGGTGCTGAATTTTCGGGACCGCGATGCCCTCCTCAGAGCCGCGAGACTCAAGGGTGAGCTCTTACTGGATGGCGCGAGGATCCATCTTTATCCGGACTTCTCAAAGCCGTCCAGCGTGAACGCAAGACCCTCCTGGCGGTTAAGCATAGGCTGCGTGATCACTCAGTTAAATACGCCATGCTCTACCCCGCCAAGCTCCGCATAGAACACGCCAACCGGGTGTTCTTTTTCACTCTTCCAGAAGAAGCCTCCAAGTTCCTGGACGAACATTTCCCAGGTTGATCCCCCCCCCC
The DNA here is from genome assembly GCF_040938575.1 of Ambystoma mexicanum. NCBI lineage: Eukaryota > Metazoa > Chordata > Amphibia > Caudata > Ambystomatidae > Ambystoma > Ambystoma mexicanum. Next base: position 1,259,282,781 of record NC_090927.1, on the reverse strand, counting down.
TTGTTCAAGGCTCTGCAGCTACCCTTCAGCCCGTTCGGGGAGGGCCCATGCCCGGCCACCTTCCTGCGCTGGAGCCACACTGGGTTTCTACTCTGCAACCTGTTTAGTTTGTTCACTGTTATGAATAGGTGCCACGTCAACATGTGCAACATCTCCGCCCAAGTTACGTGCAAGCTCTTACTACTGGCACCCTTTTACGTCATTTGGACCTGCCGCGGCCCGGAGAGACGCGGCCAATCCGGCCCACAGGTGTAACGCTCACCTGATTCCCGTAGAGGCGCCGGTCTTGACTGGGCGTATACCGTATCTTCAAAGGTGATGTGTAACACACGGCTGGCTCTTTGGGCTGGACCTCTGTGCACTGTATGTCTGACTCGAAGGGTAAGATGTCTGCAGATAGAAAATATGGGATTAAGGAACTGGGTTATTGAATGAATGTCTCTCTCTTCTTCCCTTTCTCTTCTCCTGTAGAACCCCAAAGGTTAACGCTCTCACCTTAGGTAAGTGAACGCTGTGCTCTCCATCTGCCTCGGGGCAGGGTGCTGTAACCAGTTTCTTCACTGGATAAGGGGAGCAGGCCTCTTGACTTCAGAGGACTGCTGTCCGTCGTTTACTGCACGAACGGTAAGTTTCGAGTAATTCTAATGTCTTTAAAGTCTTTAGTAATGATGTCTCTTGTTTTGCAGGGTTCCGGCGATGGCTGATGACGGGCTGAAGTGAGTTGAAGATGGAGCCCGTGTGATGAATAGAAGCGCCGGGGGATTTTAATACAATTTTCGATGTGGCCCTCGACAGATCGGGGTCCAAACCTCGTCAACTCTCTAGAGCAGCCTACACAGCACTATCATCCCTGCCCCGGCTTGCCATGGTTGATGCATGGAGGTTATTTTACCCAGATTCCCGCGTTTACTCTTTCTACTCCTCGGTCCACGATTCTTATTCCCGTATTGACAGATGGTTGATCTCCAACGCACTAGTTAAGAATGTCATACAGTTAATGATTCTCCCCAGGACCCTGTCTGACCACTCTCCCGTGACTATCACCATAGACTGGGGACCAGATCCCGGCCGCACCCGACGTTGGAGGCTGAAGCCTCTCTGCCTTCTAGACCCGGAGTTTTGTTCTGAACTTGAGCTATCTATCGAGGAGTTCTTCGATATAAACACAGGCTCGGTGACATCGCAGGCCATTCTGTGGGAGTCTTTCAAGGTCTACATCAGAGGGATAGCGCTATCGAAGGAGAACGGTGTCCTTGGGTCGATCCGCAGGGACCTCGCCGAGAGTGAATCTAAATTATCGATCCTTGAGGCTAAATGTTCACTTCACTCCACTCCGGGAGCCCTGGCGGACATCGGGGTTGAGTTGGATACGTTCCGATCCCTTGCCGAGCGCGAACAAAAATTTCTGGATAATCCCGGCATGGCGAGAAAATACGGGAGGGTGAACGTCCGGGCCGATTTCTGGCAAGACTTATTCGTCACGAGATGGGGTCCCCGCATATACTTGGGATTGAGAGATCGGAAGGCTCTATGGCTGTCACCTCACAGGACATCAATACAGAATTCTTCATGTTTTATGAAACCCTATATTCCAACTCTGATGAGGTGCCGGCGGTGGAGATTGACTCCTTTCTCGATACCCTTCCTTTGTCGACTCTCACTCCGGAAGCTGCGGGTCTCCTTGATTCCCCACTTACGCTTGAGGAGCTCTCTGATGCGATTGACTCCTTATCCTCGGGGAGGGCCCCTGGCTCGGATGGTATCCCAGCTGAATTTTATAAACGCTATAAATCACTATTGCTCCCTCACCTGATGGGTCTCTGGGAGGAATCGGTTGAAGCCGGTGTATTTCCCCCTTCACTTCGCGAAGCCACAATTACGGTATTACTTAAATCAGGCAAACCCTCCTCACAATGCGGATCGTACCGCCCGCTCTCACTTATAAATTGCAATGTCAAAATATATGCGAAGGCACTAGCACTCCGGTTGGCTCCCTTCTTGCCTTCCATCATCCATCCGGATCAAGGGGGCTTTATCCCTGGTCGCTCTACCTTTCTGAACCTTAGGCACCTCTTTAATATAATTAATAGAATAAATCCCGAGACACATGCAGTGGCGGCCACACTTGACATGCAAAAAGCGTTTGATTCAGTTTCGTGGAGGTATTTGTGACGGGTCCTTGAGAGCTGTAAATTTGGTCCCTCTTTTCTCTCCTGGGTTAAATTGCTCTACTCTGATCCTGTGGCTAGGGTTTGCACCGGCGACCGTTGCTCCCCCCTCTTTAGAATCACCAGGGGGACGAGACAGGGATGCCCCTTCTCTCCCTTGATCTTTGCCATAGCAATAGAGCCCTTCGCTGATATGCTCCGCCAATTTCATGCTCATAGAGGACTCCGTACGGCAGGCCAGGCAGACGTAGTCTCCCTATACGCCGATGATGCTCTGCTGTTTATACGCTCTCCCTCCATCAACTTACCCCCAATGCTGGAAGACGTCATACATTTTGGCCGAATCTCGGGCCTTAAGGTGAACTGCTCGAAATCTATACTCTTCCCTCTTACAGAATGCACTCCCCCCCCCCCCCCTCCGGACACTCAGGGGTTCACATGGGCCCAGTCTACTTTCACCTACCTGGGGATTGAGATAACGCGCCATCGAGCGCTGACTTTCAATGAGAACTACCAAAAGTATCTCACACATTTGTCCTCTATGGTTCTAGTCTGGGGCAAACTCCCGATATCCCTCGCAGGCAGGATAGGTCTACTGAAAATGGTAGTGTTGCCCCAGTTACTCTACAAGTTTACCAACATCCCCCTGTGGCCAGGGGTGGGTTTCTTCCGGGAACTGACCCGCATGGCCAATTCCTTCCTCTGGCATTCGGGTGCAGTCCGCCTCAAACTGGATACCTTGTCTACCCCCATGGCTTATGGGGGCTTCGGTGCCCCGGATTTTCTTAAATACTGGCTGATATCCCAAATCCAATATACATCCCATTGGTTCAACACGACGGACCCCCCCCCCCCACATGTTAGACTCGAGAAACTTGCGGTCAGCGACCGTGACATTTGCTCACTAGTGATACAACCCGCCCCTCTGGCACTGGACTCACAGAACCCGGTCGCCTGCACATCCCTGGCATTGTCAAAAACATGGAAATTGTCCGGCACTGCTCACACCTTTCATGGTAACCTCCCTCTCTGGAACTTCCTGCCGGGGGTCCCTTGGGTGCCACCGGCCATGGTCCGACGCTGGGCCGAGGCGGGATACGAGTTGCTGCGCGATGTGTTTGATCAAGGTGTATTTGTAGAATGGCCCGACCTCCCACTGCCCTTAAGGGGAGGCCAGTGTATATGGCTCCAATACTCATCCCTTCGCAGGACCCTCAAGCGTAACTATCCGACCTTCCCGGCCATGCCGCCGGACGACCCCCTCATTGAGGAACTCACCTCCCCCTCACCCACTAGAGGTAAAATATCTAGACTATACACTATGCTGCAGTTCAGATCCATTCCGGAATTCACTAAATTGAGGCGGGCGTGGGAGGTGGACCTTGGTGTCGAAATGTCCGATGAGCGCTGGGCGCATCTGTGTGAACGCACACACCGGGTGTCCTTCAACTCCCGCTTCAAACTGATTCAGTTTAAGGTCCTACATAGATTCCACTTCTCCCCGATCAGATTACACCGCATGTTCAGTGATCACCCCTCTAGTTGCCCTAGGTGCGGCATAGATGCTGCCGATTACATCCACATGATTTGGTCCTGCTCCCATCTCTCACAGTTTTGGGAGGCAGTCTGCTCGTCGGTGTCTGCTATGCTAGACCATCTCATCAGCCCCTCCCCGGTGGTTGTCTCTTCCATGACCTCCCGGGCCTCCCCCGGGACTCCAAAAAACTAGCTAGTCTCTGCATGCTCCTCGCTGTACGATCCATCCTATTGTGCTGGCTTCGCCCCTCGCCTCCCACGCACGCCCAATGGCTAAGAGCGGTCACGTGGGCCTCAGACTCCGAGGAAGCCTGGTCTCATCTACAACCCACCCACTCCAGGCCCAGGAACATCTGGCTCAGATTCCGTTCTTATATGTCAGACCTGAATACGACACCGGCCACATCTCCTCCAACTACCTCCCCCCACCGACCCGAGCTCTCGCCCACATCATAGTTTTCTGACATACTGCTCATGTTATAAAAGTCCCCAATGGCTGTGTTTCTTTGCAATGTAACCCTTGTTTGCCTATACTGTGTATTTTTGTATTCATATTGTACTTGCCTGGCGTTGTCCGCCTGTTTTTTGCTGCCATGCTAAATGAATAAAAAAGTTTAAAAAAAAAAATAAGTGCAACAGAACAGATTGTAGCATGTAACCTGGCATGACATGGACAAGGGTGAGTGGAGGAACACTCCTAAGGGTTGTTTTACAGCTGCAGAATAGTGTTAGGATTGAAGGAGGTATTGGTGAACGTCATGAGATGTGGAGCAAGTGATTTACACAGGTTTTTTAAACTAAAGTGCGGGCAGAGGCAGGCATCGCCTTTGCAGCTGAATGGTCTAATGTGATTGATGTCCTCTATTATTTTTGACTTAGAAACTTGAAGGGGGTTATTGGGTCCTTTGTGACCTGTTTTGGGGGAGTTTTGAGGAAATCATAATGTACTGAATGGGGGTTTTTGGGGTGCTCCTAAAAGTCCTTTTTCAGGGGCTCCACCTTGTGTGATGGGACAGCCAGAATGGTGTTATACCAGGGTTGTTAGTTTACAATGTTTGATGCCTTGGCAGCTGGCGTGGAGAAAGCTCTTTGAAAAATAGTGAAAAGCTTTTTGATTCAGGACTAACAGTAGAGAGCCTAGTATTATAGGATTCAGATGGTTGAAAAAAGGATTGAAAGACAAAGCATGAAAGCATGATGATGGTGTTTAGGTTACCAAGGAAAGCATGTTTGTGTATTTGGGACAAGCATAATTTTGAAGGCATGAAAACGGCAGAAGGCCAATGAGATTGTTTGTGTGAAAATTAAAGGATTTTATTATTGTGGCAGCATGTTGATAATATCCAGCTGTGTGACCTTGTGGAGAAATGATGAAAATATTTTATAAATTCAGGCGCAGGCCATGAACAAGAGGAAGAGACAGATGACCTCCAGGAAAATAGAGGCAGCCATAGCGCATGGCAAATGATTAAGAAGCAAACAGAATGAAATAAGAATCATGAAGGACAGTAATGGTTCAGATAATAGATTTAGGTTAAACATCATAGTTGACTATACAGCCTTACAGGACTTAATGGAGAATGAAATGGTACTTTCCTTACAGCATCACGCAGAAAAAGAAAGTGTGTTTTAGTATACATGAAAAAAATTAAATAAATGCTCAAAAGGATTAAAAACATTAGGGAGACTTTGGGCCTCTGTTACATAGGATCAGAAAAAATAAATCGGGAAAAGATGAAAATGATCATCTTAAATAAAAAATGAATAAAAGAAAAATTGAGGAAGGGAACAATTGGGCAAATGAATAAAAGGATAGGGAATAAACTCAAAAGCATACAACGGACAAAACAAAAAAAAAAATCAAAAAATTGGAAAACAAATAGCACTTATGAGGTTTCCTGGCCAACAGTAAAAAAGAAGCGTAAGACAATAAAAAACATCATTGACCATGAAGACAGAGAAAAGGAGTATGGGTGACCAAAAATTGTGTTCACCAAACAAGGGACATTACACACAAAGCCATTTTAAGAAAATATAGTGAGGTAAGTAAAAAAACAATTTTTTGGGCGCATGTAACAATTTTGATTTATTTCACAGATAGAAGTTATGGACCTTTGCGTGGAAGCACGTGAAATGTCTGCATGGCCTTAATTAGGGAGAAAAAGAAAAAGTTAAGTACTAGTTCATGCTAAAAGGGTGTGGACACACAATTGATCAGCATCAAAAGTAGGAAGATCCAGGTGAGTAACAGGAAAAGAGGTAGTAAGAGACACAATGTCTTCAGCTGTTTTTCCCAAGATAGGTACAATCAGGTGTGGAAAGAGTAGAAAATAGATGACAACATGGCCATTTCAGACATCCACAGAAAACAGAAGTTAAATTGAAGGCGAGTAATTATTTTTGTGTTCATAATGCCAAAAAAGGTTGATGTGATAGGGGAATGCAATTATTAGAAGAGGCAAACATTGTTATGTACGATAAAAAATGGAGAGACATAGTAAGAATTGGTGCCCTAGTCTCGAAAAACAGGGGTAGACTAGATTAAGTTAGGCAGGGACGGTGTGCAGCGAAACACCTCTGTTTTGTCTCCATAGGATAAATGCAAAGCACAAGCAAAGCCCATGGTCCAACCAAGGCCAGAATAAAAAAGGAAGAATGGCTGCTAATAAGCAAGTATTTACTGCTGAGCTGAGGAAGCACTTGCAGCTAACCAGGAAGCACCTACAGCTAACCAGGAAGCACGTGCAGCTAAGCTGAGCAAGGAACCAAGCCTAAACTAAGTATCCTGCAGGGTGATTGGAAAATGGTTGTTTATGTGCACCAACAAATAGGGGAGAATGATCCAGAAAGTATTTTGATAGCAGGAAAGGGTTGAAGTTAGAAAGAAACCTGACCCCTTACCAGTACCCAAATGACTTTTGTTCCTATTTTAACTTTCTACAGACAACAGGGATCCCCAAGGACGATTCTGTCATCTACTACGGACGCGCCTAGAAGACCAGAAAGAAGACTTGTTTCTTTCATTGTTATTTTTGTTTCCTTAGGGTTACATGTGTCACCCTCAAGCGAAAAATGTGTCCCATGAAGGACAAAATAATATTTTTTAAAACAAACTCAGGTTCTAGCCGGCTGATCCAGAGTGAAAGATGGGGGTGGAATTTGTTTAGGAGGCAGGAATGATCCATTAAAAAGAAATGTTTAAATAAAAATGTCTTGTAGGTTTTCTAGGAGGTAGGGTATTTGAGCTGGAGTTTGAATCAGAGGGGTTTTTAAAGAAATAGTTTGATAGGGAATGTGGCAAATAAAAGAGACATGTTTATTTTACAAAAGAAACTCATTCAGTTTTATATTACAGGTATACGTGTCGAGGGACCTGTATGCCTCAGGAAATTAACGTAGAACCGTGTGAGGAAAGAGGGAGGTCATAGAGAAACCCAGTGGAAACCCGACAAAAGATGATTGTCTGAGTTGTGTCTGCAAAAGACTCCCCCAACCCTGTGTCCCCATGCTGAAACATCCCCTCTTTTGGACTCATTTGAACAATGTATTTATTGAAAGAGAGACACTCGAGAAAAAGTGAACTCTGTGACAAAGGAAAAAAGACAATGGACTCCTGGTCTAAGCATCAAAGAACCTGGGAGACTGACTGTGAAAACAGCTCAAAAGAAAGGACAAAGTCAACATGACACAGACGGTCCACCGATGCCAAACTAAGATGAGTAAAGTGGACGATATGGAAGAAGAAAATGGGTGGAACAAGAGGGGAAGGATACAGTTTGAAAACATTGTATAAATATGCCTGGGCAGAAGAAATCAAGGAGCAATTGTATTTCATTGGGGTGGGAGTTGCAGACAAGATATGACATATGAAAAGACAATGGGCTAATGGGTTATCTCAAAGCTTGACCAACCTCTCGAGTCTCACAATGGCTGTGCAATTATCTAAGGCACACAGTTAGTTTAAGGTAAATTGAGAAAGGAAGGTGGGGCATAGATGAAAGAAGACAAAAGAAGTTTAGAGATACACGCATGTTTTGTTTTAATAATAATATGTTACTATTTGACAAATTGTAGAATTGTGATAGAATATTTTTTAGATAAGTATCAAGGAGGATGGACATGAATATGGTTGAAAGTAATTGTTTTAGCAACCAAGAACTTTCAAGACGGGGGAGTGTAATGGATGGGCCAAAATGAAGATGAGGTACCAGCAACTGAATGCAGTAAGGGACAGCCCCCCCCACTTAAAGCTAGGCAGAGAAATTCGTATGGAATGATTTTTGTATTGTAAATGTGTGAAAATAGAACTCCTAAGGTTAAAAGACATTAGTATTTTAAATGGTGTTATGTTTATAAAGTCGAAAATGCTGTTATCATGGTTTAGTAAGCAGGCAAGGTACAGAATGAACATTATAAAAAATTGAGTAGGAAAATGATTACTTTTTTTACTATACCCAGACAGAAAAGAACACTACCATCTGTTTAACTGACAATGTCTTTAACTGAGTAAAAATAATGCTTTAAATGAAGACGCCTTCTGCAGACAGTGGCAGCATAAGTCAGCCCTGGGGTTGAACAATTCAAGGCCACAGTGCCCTGCAGAAACCAGATAAGCATTCTGAAACCAGACAGTTAATGAGCCTATGTCTGAGTTTCTCGCCTAGCAACACAGCTGCGTGACCATATTTGGGTAATGTGGCCGGGAAAATCCTAGAATAGGTGCCAGAATGTATTTCAATTTGAAGGTTTAAACAGATAAGAATTAATTGCCAGGTGCGCAAGTATAGTCAGCCAAGAGTTTTGCCTGGACATGTTTAGAAAAGGGAGAGGGTTCGAGTCTTTTGCTCTGAAAAGTATAAAAGGAATCTCCGTTTTCAGAAGGGCACAGCGGTTTGTGTACTTGACAACGATGCTGTTTGTGTCAGTCTGGCGTGAAATAAAACCTGATGAACCTGACTGTCTCCTGCCTGCTGCCTGCAGTACTTTTGTTGAAATGCCGGAGAGTCCCAGAGAGCACCAGAGGGTCCCAGAGAGTCCCAGAATGTCCAGGAGAGCTGGTCAGAGCAAAAGGGGTGCAGGAAAGCACAATCGGGGTCTTAGCACCTCGAGAACACCTCCTCCCAAGGTACTATAAACTGCGCTCCCTTGAAAATTGCTTCTTGCCACAAGATTTCTCATCTTCTGTCTCTCATGATCAGCTTTCTGTTTGATCCACTGTCTACCATCAAACACACACCCCTACTTATAAAAACACATTCTCTTTACCTCAACCCCATGCTATTTTGTGTTAGTTCTGTGTAAACCTTTCCTATTCCCTCTTCTCCTTACAACTGACTTTTGCCCTTTTTTTTCCCTTTCTTCTTCCTTCATAGACTACTTTATGATTAACCCAGGTGGGGCCCATTACACCGATTTCTTGGACAAAGGTACCTGTGATTTAAGACCACAATATTGTACATTTGTGCAGTATATACGTTTTATAATGTAACTTTCATTATTTGAATTTCATGGTTGAAGAAAATGTGATGGGGCAAGTACCCTGGCCTTGTCAAAAGGTGATGGGAACTGCTCTCAGCCTGGGGTGGGAGGCCTACCAGGGAGAAATCCAGAACCAGACCTACCCCCGAGGACGGTGGCAGTTGAGAGGGTCCCAGTTCCTGTTCCTCCCCTTTTGTGTCAGCATGCCTTTGAGCAGTAAGCCTGTGTCCCACGCCATGCCTCCAAACCAAAATGCTCACCAGTGTCTTTCTAGAGGAAACTATCAAGACCTGGGCAACAAACGAGAGAAAGGATCCCTCCAATGCCCCACATAGTCCATAGTGAGAAATCAGAGACCTGGACCCAACTGCTTGAAACCAACTTTCCAACATCCCTCTCTGCCACCAGAGATTGAGCACCAGCAGAGAGAGGGGGACCTGGCAATACAAGACTTACTTGGCTACAGGGGAAGCTGAATTATGTTCCTGATAATGGTGGAAAACACCCACAGCCAGTGATAAGCATTTAAGACCACTAGCGATTAGACAATAGGGCATGGTCCCCCCCCTTCCCCCCCCACAAACTGCACTTCATAGTAACCCAAAGAAGGGCCCTTTAACATGAACTGGAACATTCTCTTTCCAATGTCTTTATCGTCGTGTGGTGAACCAGTGTATATAAAAAGGGGTAGGGCTTAACCGACTATTTCTGTTTGAACACCTTCTGGGTTGGCAAGTCAGGGCCAGATTGGCCAGGGCAAGCAAACCAATAACAGAAGGAGGAGAGGGATAAGACAAGGGCAAGGAAAGAAGTTGTTGGGGTGAGGTCAGAGGAGGAGGTGGTACACCAAAAACCAGCAGGAGGATGGAAAGAGCAGTAGAGTGTGGTGGCGATTTCTCAGGAAGGTGAGGTATTGGTTATGGAATACAAGTGGTAGTGTGTTCTGAGCGTGCGTGAAAGAGAAATGAGTGTAGTTAGAATTTTTTGAAGGAGTATAGGGCGAGAAGACAATCTACCTTCAGGTCTTCACACACAGTGTTATTAGGAACCTAGACAGTAGGGTGAAATCTGCTGTATATACTAAACTTGGATCAGGTATGCCTGGGCTAGGGAGAGGGTGTGATTCTAGACGAGAGAGAGAGAGCGTCAGCCATAGTACCCATTAAAACATCAAAACTGTCTGGGTGGAGTGGGTTTTTTGTACTTTCAATGACAAAAAGCAGAGGTTTATTTGATAGTGTATTGAAAGCTAACCATGTCAAGAGGGCTTCACTAGACATGGATAATGCAAAGTTTAGGGATCCTGAACATTGGGGTTGTTTTGAGGAAACCATCCCGGTTAAGTCTGCCTGGCTTTAGCCCTGCGATACAGGCAAAGATTTTTGGATATCAGTCTCGTAGTTTGGCGTTAGTCCAGAAATTTGCTTTGACTACAATCAAATTATCCACGAATATGCCAGAGTAGTGGGAACTCTGCTGTTTAGGACTCCATTCTCTTTGTTCTATTCATCTTACCTTTATAGGATTTGGTTGGGACACAGGGTAAGGGCAAATGATTCCGGCCTTGGATAGGCAGATATACATACTGCAAGCGATTTGCAAATTTTCTTTGCAGGGCCTGCATGTCTGTCTGTGCGTGATACCATTATGTGCTTGGTTTGCTAGTAATGTGCATTCTCACTGTATCATTAGGCAAGCTCAAAATGAGGCGGTTACAGTCGCATTTAGCAGCTTGTTGGGGCCATGAGAAAGAGTCCCAGTCGGACAAGTTATCAATCCCATATTCAATTAAGGAAAATGTGCTCTTGAGGGCTGGGGATCTACCCTGGTTTCTTGGACGGGTCTTCCGGACCATGACCGGGTCTTCAAAGAGGAAAGATTATGAACGCTAAAACTCTGTCCCTTATCTGGCACTCAAATGTTTCCTAACACTCTTGCATGGCACTGTAATGTTGAATCAGAGTGACATACAATGTTAATGTTTTATATCAACAAGCAAAGAAGGGTGAACTCCCCTGCTTTTTGCATGCGAATGGCCCAGATCTAGGATTGGCTAGTTTCCCAAGGCATCAAACATGTTCTAGGTGAGAGCAATACACAGGCAGACAGACTCAAAAGATTCAGAGCAAACTCTTACGAATGGGAATATCTAGACAAGACGATGCATCATACTAAATGTAATTGGTTTGTGGTTGTGTGATGTACTTCAGATATGTTGAAGTGGGTCCTTTCACTGTGGAGGCTTTCACCAGAATAGTTTGTGAGAAACACACCTTGTGTCAATTGGCAGAACTAGTTTTATTATGCTAGCTGACAAATGTGTCCGTCCCAGAAGTTGGACATCTATTGATTAATGTGTGGGAAAAACATGAGGTAAGCAGAAAAGAGGGGGAGTGCAGAAACAATCCAGCTGAGCCAAATAGTATTGAGTACCTAAGCTGTGAGCTAGTTATAATCTGGAGTAAAAATGTCAAGTGTAAAGATGCTAGTTAGGCAAAAAGTCCCTTGCACCCTCAATTGTTCACATGCACTCAGCATACCATTTCGTAACTCGCCAAAGGTCAATTATCACTAGCCAATGGGCAGTGGCTTGTGGACATTTTGAGGCCAGAATTAATAATGACATTTAAGGTAGCTGGTCGTTCTAGATAAGAACTGTATTGTCCCTGTATGTATAAGTATTGCCAATACAATATGGAGGAAAAGGGACAGAACGAAGGAGTAAGGAAATGTAGTGACTCCTGTATTCGGTTCCATGTGATAATGTCCCTTCATAAATGTCGTCTAGCAACGAAGTCACCAAAAAAATGCTGGTTTTTGCAGGGACATTATCACTTTAAACATGCAGAGGACACCCCTGCAATCCCTGCTCACCTTATACCCATATATATGGTCACCATATATAATCTCACCACACCTTTTCCCTGCGACATATATGGAGACCATATATATGGGGACAATATTACCGGATACCCTGTATTCCTAGTCCAGAGTCCTCTTTCCTACATATGCTCTGCCCGCCACCCCCTTAAAAGGGAAGCGTACGTCCCCAAAGCACTACAAAAGAGGGACTTATTGGTGCAGCTAGCGGTGCATGACCACGCCGGCTACTGAGCCAATGTGGACCTAAAATAGCAAGGAAAAGTGCATATTTCCTGGTGCAAAAGGCTCCCGTCCCCACCTCGGGACACCCATAGAATATGGAGAACAGAATACTGTAGACTAAAAGGAGTACAGTAGTAACTAAGGTGAGTAACTTTTACTTTCTCACCACGCAAACTTTCAGGCTGCATGGCATGGCCTGAAAATGTCCACCACCCTTTTTAAAGCCCTACCCCGAGTTCCAAATTTCAAAGCTTTGCTCATATTAAGATCACTGCAGGGAACCCCCTGACCCCTGCAGTAAAGGTGGACCTATTTTCTCAGTCAGGGTAAAGGGAAGCTACAGGGCTGTGCCAGAGGAAAGTACAGGAGAGCTATGTGGAACTAGAGCTACCAGGGGCCTGGAGATTGTGAAGAGACAAGTGCACCATAGCCCACACTGGGCAGGAAGAAAGACTTGTAAGAGACATTGGTGCTGGAAGAGAGACAGATTTGAGGAGAAAAAATTAGAGGAAGGAGAAGAAAAGCAGACTTGTAAGAGTGATGGTGGACAGATAACAAGTAAGGAGAGTTTAAAAAGTAGTGGAAAAGTAGATAAAGGAAGGAGAAAACCTGATGGAGGGAAAGATTTGAGATGTAGGACAGTCCAAGAGGATGAAGATGTGGATCCAAAGCAAAGAACCAGCATGGCCAAAGGAAAGGAAGATAGTGAGACCAGTGGGGCCAGAGCTGTGGGTGCAGATAGAGAACAAGCACGAAAGGAGTGAATAACCTTCTTGATCCAGTACAGAGATTTGTAGGGCCTCTGGAAGAGTGTGTGTTGTATTCTTGTCACGTGATTATTCAGTCTTCATCCCATTCAATATGTTCATGCACTTCACTCTAAACTTTCCTTTTAGTTACTGTTTCTTGGCTCTTTATGATGTGAAAATGATTGCTTTGCATAGTCATATTTTCAGCGGATATCCGTTTCCTGGGTTCATTCATATTATGTGATCGTAACTTGACAGTTAGTGAAAGGAGCTTTGTGCAAAGGACTCCCCTTGTGTCACGTAATGTGGAACAGCTTGGACTCTGGATTTGAGTATGGATTCATGGCAAATAACAGCCACTTGTGGAGAGGGAAGATGGCGATTTTTGGTTGTCATTCAGCAGGAACTTTCTAGAATGAACTGGTCCAATCATTTATCTGTAGCAGACATCTGTGTCGATGACTGACTTGTCTACCACTCTTTATGAACTAGAAAGTGGAGGGAAGCAGAAAGCTTCTGGTGTTTTTTTTTATTGTCAATACAGCGTGGAGGAAAGGGGATGGGACGTGTCTAAATATAATAGTTGTTTAGTTTCTGGAAGATTCCTGGGCACATTTCATCATGTCATGAGGGCTTGACCTATAAAGGCAGAGGTTTGGTGGGTGGGGAAGGTTCTTGAGGATGTGTTCTAGTAGATTTGAACCTATTGCTCTATTGCTGGTCTTGCAGGACAATAAACCTGACTTTGACTCTGCTGCTATATGAGAATTATTTTGTGAGCTTGCTTTTCCTAACAGTCCTAAGCCTGAAAACCCAGAGAGAGGGAGTGTGACCTAGATTTAAAGACTGAGGGGTCAGAGCCTGTCATGGGCTCTTAATGTCCTGAGCTGGTGACTAGGTCACAACTCTGCACACCACCCTTGGTGGTTGGTGGCTGGGGGAAGGAGGTGGAACAACAATAATTGCAGCCTGAAAATTTACTTTGGTCAAACAGGGAAAAATCAACTTGACATCAAGAGAATCAGCTACAGAAGGGTCATGCCCCTTGTGCACCCCAGAAGAACTGTGACTGACTTAGTGTGCACCACTCACAAACTACCATGGACCCGTATCCATGGCCTAACTTAGACTAGAGTTTAATTCTTCTCACTTAGTGCAGTCATTTAAAGAAAAATAAACTCTGTTAGGTTAGAGTAAGGCCTATAGGGTGGAACAGGGAGATGTTCTAATAAAACAGGTGTACGATTCAATACATGTATTGTACACCCATAAATGAGTGTATGTACAAAACATGGCGCTCTTAAGTCTTACCATTTCAGGAACAAGTGCATCAAGTGACATGTGCATCATTGTCAAGTTGCGCAACTCATCCTGATAAGTAGTGGACAAGGGTTCTGAGGAGGAAGAAGAGCTATATATAAATGTTTTGGACTTGAGGGTCATCTGATAGACTCTCAGAGCCCATCTCCTGCCGGCGGTTGGCGTGCATCAACAATACTCATGTGACTGATATAGGAGACCTCTAGTTTTAGTCTCAAACGGGATCAGGGGAGGATAAATGCCTACATGGTCTAGGAGTTTATCTAAAACATAAATATGACTTCCTCCTTGGGACTTGTCTAAATAAACGGTGTCAGGATGGAACAAAAAATAAAATGTCAGGTTATTTTTTTTGTGTTTAGTTTTCTTTTTTTTCCAAGTTATTTTTATTCAAATAATATAAACCAGAACAAAAACATGAATACAGTAGCATTATTATATAAAATAATATATTTTTTAAATTCATCATATCAATTCAATTCTCCAAGGGGGCGGGTGACAGAAAAAATGGAAGGTGAAGAGAATGAAGAATGAGAAATGTCAACAAGAAGAGAGAAAGAAAGAAACAGGAGAGACAGGAAGGAAATAAAAACAAATAAATACTCTAGATTATAAGAAACAACACAGCATAAAGATCTTTAAATCCTCCCCAAATCCTCTCATATTTATAAAATTGATCCTTAGCATTAAAGGATACCTTCTCTCTCTTAGACAAGAAGGACAAACTCTGTAACCAATCATCAACACAAGGGGATGTGTCGCTTTTCCAAAATTTAAGGATATGCTTCTTAGCAAAAAGAAGAGCTCTATATGTCCAAAACAACTTACTGTTAGACAATACAATACTTGATGGGAACATTTCCAGCACACCAAGATGAGGATCTCTTGGGAGGGATTGGCCCAAAACCAAATCTATTCTCTGAAAGACAGCATTCCAGAATAATTGAATCTTTCTACACAACCACAACATATGGAGCGTGGTGCCCACCTCTCTTCTACAGTTCCAACAAACATCTTCACTACACAATTTACATGAGCGCATCTTCCAGGGGGACCAGTACAGGTAGAGAGCAATACTCTGTTGTGTGTACCTTAGATCTAAGTCCAGTTTATATGCAATTGGACCCATGCATACTCGGTTCCATTCCGGATCCAACAATACATAAGCCAAATCTGATTCCCAATGTCTTCTACCACATTGTGCAGCTAATTAGGATGTAGGAGGAGTAACCAACTTGTACAAAGTAGATGCAGACAAAGGCATATTCTTTGAATGGTGCAACATTGTGGGCGGACCATGTAATGCAGCATTCATTGGTGGAAAAAGTACAGGAAAGATACCTTTCAGAACATTATAACGATTTGCTTTCAGATTGTATTTAAAACGCAAAAATTGAAAGTCCACCATATTTTGACCATCATGCGCTTGACCAATTCTCCAAATATTTGCTTTTTGCCATGAAAGCACATAGTTACCCTGCTTCACAGCCAGATTTTTCCACAGACTGCAGGCTGCACATAGAAGGTATTTTCATCTCGAATTACATTACTCTTGCGCCATTTCTTCACAACATGCTTTATAAAAGGTGTAGTCTTACCAACCGGCAATCACTTGTCTGCAAATAGAGAAGGAATCTGTTTCGCCCACATCTTTAGATGTTATTCTATTTTAATCCAGCATGCGCTACTCGTTTGCTCAGCCAACAACCAATGATGCAGAGTCCATAATGTATATGCCGTGTGATACCGTTTTATGTCTGGATAACCAAAACCACCTAAATGCACCAGTCTCAAAAGAATCTCTTTCAGGATTCTGGCACAACCTTCTCCCCCGTCCCCCAAACAAATCTATTCAAGTACTTGTTAATACTCACTAATAGCGTATTTGAGAGTGGCAGAAGGAGCATACTAAACACATATAGTAACTTTGGAAGAAGGGACGTTTTTTACTACATTAACTTTACACCACAGGGTCAATTTAAATTTCTCTAATTTACAGAACATTCTATTTATTTCCTCGATTTTTAAGCGGATATTATTTACCAGCAAGGATTCGATATCTATATTGACATGAATGCCCAAATACTTAAGTCCTGAGTCTGACCACACCTCTCGGCCCACATTAAACAAACCCCTATGACATGGAAGGGATATGGAGAAAATAGGAGTCTTTGCAACATTTATTTTATAATTAGAGAAGTGGCCAAATGTCTGTAACGTCAATAGAAGTTCTGGGTAAGAGTGTTCTGGATTTGAGATTAAGACTAAAAGGTCATCCCCATAAAAAGGACTTTCACAATCCAAGGCTTGTTTTGCCTGAGACAAAGCCAACATATTATCTCTACTAGGGTTACCGGTGTAACGTTCCTCTAACTTCACCATGACCTTCTCCGGTTGACGCTTCTTGTATGAGGCAAAATTCATAATTTTACCACGCATTGTTGTGTTCAAGGCATCCCAAATTACAGACATAGAGCTAACTGTATTCAAATTGTCCTTTATAAACAATGATATTTGTTTCTATATGTTTGACAAATTCTAGATCAGAAAGCAGCTGTACATTCAAACTCCATTGTTTTCTAGATCTTGAACCACTTGGAGATTCGTCCATCGCCAACATAATAGGGGCATGATTTGAAATTACTACATCACCAATCTCAGCATTACAAATATCCCCACATAAACCTCTACTGACAAGGAAGAAGTCGATACGTGAAGATGTACCATGCACCATTGAGTGAAAAGAACAAGTTACTTACCAACTGTAACGTTCTTTCGACTGGATGTTCCTCCCACGTATTCCTCATCTTGTGATAATTTGTTTCGCCAGTTTCGCAGCATCGAAAAAAAAAATGTCGGCAAAGGGCGCTGTGCTCGAGGTCGTGGCATCGAATATCCCTCAACGGGCTCCGTACCGTGCCGACGTCACCGATGGTATAAATGGCTCGAGCCGCGCCCGTTGGCTTCAGTTCTGTTTTTTCGAGGAAATACTCGTGGAACATCTAGGCGTATGCTCTTACTGATAGACCCATCGTGAGAGGAAATTGTAAGAAGGTATAAACTATACTCCGGGGTAGGTTGGGAGGGTCAATGAGGAATACGTGGGAGGAACATCCAGTCGAAAGTTACAGTTGATAAGTAACTTGTTCTTCGAATGGATTGTCTCCTCCCACGTATTCCTCATCTTGTGATAGACTCCCATAGCAGTGATAAATTTGGAGGTGGGAGTACTAGTTCTTGTTTTCATGTACAGAGTGAAGTACCGCTCTGGCAAATAGTCCCTCATTTGAGGATGAGGTATCTAAACAGTAATGCTTGATAAAAGTATGCATTGATGCCCATGTTGCAGCTGAGCAAATATCTTTTGCCGGGACTCCCCTCTTCAAAGCCGCAGAAGTGGCCATTTCCCCTGTAGAGTGAGCACGTAGCCCATCCGGTGGATCTTTTCCTGCTAATCTGTAACATTCCAATATAGCTAGAATAATCTAGCGGGATATGGTTTGTTTTGTCACCGCTAATCCCAATTTACGACCTGTGTAGCCCACAAAAAGTTGGTCGTCTTGATGTAATTTTGCCATTCTTGCAATGTAAAAGCTGAGAGCCCTTTTAGGGTCCAGTCTATGTAATCTCTCCTCTTCTTTTCCCAAATGAGGAGGAGAATAAAATGTTGGTAAAACAATTTTCTGCGACAAATGGAAGTCGGAAACTACTTTTGGTAAGAAAGATGGTTTAACTTTCAGATCTACTTTGTCTTTGTAAAATGCGGTGTATGGAGGTTTACATGAGAGAGCCTGTAGTTCACTAACCCTGCGGGCTGATGTTAATGCCACAAGAAGGACAGTTTTTAGTGTTAAAAGCCTCAATCGACATGAGTGCAGAGGCTCAAACAGTATACATGTTAAGAATTTAAGAACTAAATTCAAATCCCAAGTTGGAACATGAAATGGTATTGGTGGATATACATTTGTAAGTCCTTTCAGGAACTGTATTATTAATGGTATTTTGAAGTAAGAAACCTCTTCCGAGGAGCGCTTAAAAATGGACAGCGCAGCAAGGTATCCTTTAATTGTTCCGATCTGGAGCCCCAGATTGGCTAGATGTAACAGGAAAGAAAGCACCATTGGTGTTCCACATTGAAAAGGGTCCACATCTCCATCCTTGCACCAGTTACTGAATTTATTCCAATGACACTGGTACAAGGATTTTGTTGCTGGCCTCCTGGCCGAAAGCAAAACCTCCATTACGTCATCAGGAAGATCCCAATCCTTGTATCTCAACTGCACAGAAACCATGCATGAAGATTGAGCGTGTTAACCTCTGGATGGAGAACTCGACCTGCCTCTTGCGAGAGAAGATCCTCTCTTTGTGGAAGACGTACTGTAGGGCAGATGGACATGTCCAGAAGGTCCGGGTACCACGTTCTCCTTGCCCAGTCCGGGGCAATTAGGATCATGGTTTTCCTGAACTTTCTCAACCTCCTGATTAGTTGAGGAATCACGGGAACTGGAGGAAATGCATACAGCAGGGGAAAATCCCAATCCACTACGAACGCGTCTCCTAGAGCTCCTCTCAGAGGAAATTCCCTTGACCAATACTGATCGCACTTCCGGTTTACCAAGGTTGCGAACAGATCCACTTGAGGGGATCCCCAAAGGGTGAAGATCTCCAGAAGGACTTCCTTGTGGGAGACTGTGCTCTGCCTGCTCAGAGTGTCTGCCGCCGTGTTCTGCTCTCCGGCTAGGTGAACTGCCGATAGAGAGATTCCCTCTTGTATTGCCCAGAACCAGAGCTGCATCGCCTCTCTGCATAGAGGTAGTGATCTTACGCCTCCTCTTTTATTGAGGTATTACATGGCCACTGTGTTGTCCATCATTATCAGGACGCGAGATCAGTGGTGGCCCATGCCACAGAAATAGCGGATATCCTAAATAATGACAATTTGGACCTACTGGCCATAACTGAGACCTGGCTCCACGAGGCTGCAGGACCAATACCAATACTAATGCTAGCAGTGCCCGATAAATACCAAATTCTCAGAGCCGACAGGCCTAATGCCAGAGGCGGTGGATTAGCCATCATCTGCAAATCTACCTATCCCATCAGACTTGCCACATCAGTCTCTTACTAATCTTGTGAAGTACTCACAGCTAAAATGCCCCTCTCCAACAACCGCACACTCTCAATCCACTTAATATATAGACCCCCAGGTCCCCTAGGCACCTTTGAAGATGATCTAACCAGCCTTATAGCCAACAATACCAAAGACCACTCCCAAACCCTACTTCTGGGAGACTTTAACCTCGGCTTTAATGAAACTAACGATAAACATGCAGAGTCAGTTGCAGCCCTGCTCAAGGACCACGGCCTTGATCAAAATATCCTCTCCCCCCACCCACATCAAAGGAAGGACCCTCGATTGGGTATCGGAACTGAACTGCAACATCAGTATCACCGATATTGTTCCACAAACATGGACGGATCACTATCTAATAATCTTCTCCGCCACCTTGGATCTCCTTAGCCCTAACACTAACAACATGGTCCCCCCCCTCCTAACCAGAAGTAAGAAGGACATGACTGCGGAAAACATTATCCCTCTCCTCCTTCCAGCCATATCTGGATTGGAAAGTAACAACCCGGACACCTTGGAAAATACTTTCAATGATGCTATGACCAAAGCACTAGACACAGCTGCTCCAGCCAAACTACGCAAAGCTAAACAGGAAGCCCATTTAAACGCCTGGTTCACGCCCCACCTCAAGTCGCTAAAATTACAAAAAGAAAGCTCCAGTCCATTTGGCGCCACTCTCCCACTGATTACAACAAAAATAATCTTACAGAATTTGCCAAATCCTACAAAAAAGAAATTATCAAAACCAATAAGAACACCTTTAATGACAGGATCGCAAAAGCCAAGTCCAATACTAAAGAGCTCTTCACTATTCTCCGTGAGCTGGAATCCCTATTCAACCAATAGACAATGCCCCCAAAAACAAAGTTTGGTGCACAAACATTCAAAACGCCCTTGCCAACAAAATCTCTTTGCTTCAATGCAAAATTGCTAAAAAAAAAAGGCCACACTCCCACCTCTGGACCAACAAACAACCCAATCACAGGAGAATAAGACCACTGCTCAATTTAGATTCAAATCTATCTCCATAATTGACACAGAAAAAATAATACTCTCCCTCAAACTGTAAGGGCGATTCCTGCCTAGCACAATTAAGAAAGGACGCAGCTAGGGATCTAGCTCCCTTCATTTCCAAGCTCATAAACTCTTCCTTTAAATCTAACACGGTACCCACCAACCTCAAAGAATCATGGGTCCTCCCATTATTGAAAAAACAAACTCTGGACCCTACCATCCCCACCAACTACAGACCAATCATCACAGTGCCCTTTCTACTAAAAATCCTAGACAGAGCTGCCTACATACAAATCCAGGACTACCTGGAGGCCAACCACCTGCTTGGCTCTCGGCAATCTGGCGTCCGCCCACTCCATGGCACGGAAACAGCTCTGCTAGACCTTAAGACACAAATTGAGGAATTTAAGGATAACGGGAAAACAGCCTTGCTTCTCCTACTGGACTTGTCGGCCGCGTTTGACTTGGTGTACCATGCAGTCTTATGCAACCACCTCGAATCTGCCGCCAACTTCACCGGAGATGCTATAGCCTGGGTCCAATCCTTCTTAGCAAATTACACTATGTGTGAGTCTTCACCACCAACTCAGCTGACCCCATCAAAATAACCTGCGGTGTCCCACAAGGATCCTGTGTCTCCCCCACCATGTATAATATCTTCACCAAGCTTTTGTTTGACAAGTTGGACAGATCGGGTGTCATCTACACGAATTACGCAGATAACACGCAGATCCTCGTACCCCCTTCGGGCGACTACGAGACGGACTCAGCCTTGTTGAACAAGATATACACTCTCATTCAGGCATGGATGGCCACACATGGCCTCTGCCTGAATGACGATAAAACTGAACTACTAATCCTCAGCTCTGAAGCCAACATCCAAAAACTTTGCCCAAAGTACACATCCTTCAGCATTGATAACAACCCAATCAAGGTGATACCTGTGGTTAAAACCCTGGGATTCTATCTGGACTCCTCCCTTACTCTCAAGAAGCAGGTCAACTCCCTCGCCTCCTCCACCACTTACACCTGCAAACTCATCCGCGCAGCTAGACTTTACCTCTCCAGTACCAGCTGCATTACATTAGCTAAGGCCCTTATGATGTCGAGGCTAGATTACTGCAACACCCTGTATTCTGGAACCAATAAATATATCACTGATAAACTTCAAAGACTACAGAACAATGCCCTAAGAGCAGCATTAAATAT
The DNA here is from genome assembly GCF_040938575.1 of Ambystoma mexicanum. Taxonomy (NCBI): domain Eukaryota; kingdom Metazoa; phylum Chordata; class Amphibia; order Caudata; family Ambystomatidae; genus Ambystoma; species Ambystoma mexicanum. The sequence goes on along the minus strand of NC_090927.1, from coordinate 1,259,261,071 downwards.
CCCCTACAGAGAACACATCACTAACTTCAGGAAAGAGGTTAATTGGTTAAAAATAACAGATAGAATCCTACTTAAAACAGCTTCCCTCACATCTAAGTGTCTTAACAACCTAACCCCCCGTATCTTATGGAAAAAATAAACAGGAAAATCCCCACGCGACCCACAAGATCTGCCAATACCTCCAAACTAGAAATTCCAAGGTTTAAACGCTCCACCGTGGGAGGAACTAGCTTTCCTGTCAAAGCTGCTCACTGCTGGAACAAATTACCCCTTGACCTCAGAACAGAACAACCGTACCCGAAATTCAGGCATAAGATAATCAATTGGCTGCGCGCCAATGACACATACCTTACACCTGCCTCCGACCTAGCCACGACCTACCCTTTGACCGGACACCCCAAGACATGCCCTGTGCGGGGTATATGTCTGCACATACTCCTGTATATATTTGCTTTTTGCCGCTGTGTTTCATATGCATATGCTTGTATATAGTCTCACATATATCTGCTCTTCTTGCCGCTGTGTTGTATATATTCATGCAAAATACTGTAACAAGCTTAAGTCTTCATGTAACTCTTGCGCCCGGCTACCCACGGGTTTGGCGCGCATTAACAAATAAATAAACATTCTTTCTCTGTACGGAGGGCAGGAAGGCCTTCAGAGCTAGTTTGATTGCCCTCAGCTCCAAAAGGGTGATGTGTAGTCTGGACTCCGATGGAGACCAACGTCCGCTGATTGTCAGATTGTTGGTGTGTGCTCCCCACCCCGTGAGTGAGGCGTCCGTCACTACTGTTATCTCCGGCCATGGTTGCCAAAAGGATTCTCCCTTGAGGATGTTGTCGTTGCAAGCCCACCATGAAAGATCCTGAGCAACTGCGATCGGGACTTGCAGAAGATCTGACATATTCCCCGAGAATTGGGACCACTGAGTTCTGAGGGCCCATTGGAGAGATCTCATTCTCAATCTGGCCTCTGGCTACAGAAAAATGCAGGATGCCATGAGGCCGAGCAACCTCAGGAAATCGAAGGCCGGCAGATGCTGGGCTTTCTGGAATTTTGTTACCATCTGCTGGATGTGGAGAGCTCATCTTGGGTGGCGAGGCTTTCCCTGAGGAAGTGTCCAAGACTGCTCCGATAAACTGGAGCTGCTGGGATAGTATCATGTGGGACTTCTTGAAATTGAGGGAGAAGCCCAGGTTGTGGAGGAAGTGGCAGGTGATCGACAGGTGTTCCTGAGCTTGTTCTGGGGAACGTGCTCTTATTAGCCAATCGTCTAGATAGGGGTATACACGAATCACCCCCTCTCCTGGGACTCGCTGCCACAACCGCGGTCAGCTTGGTGAAAACCCTCAGAGCAGAGGTCAGCCCGAATGGCAGAACTCAAAACTGATAGTGAGAACTGCCAACTGCGAACCTCAGGTATTTTCTCTGCTTGGGATGGATCGGCACATGAAAATAAGCATCCTGAAGGTCCAATGATACCAACCAGTCTTGAAGCTGGAGAGACTGAAGGATCTGAGAAAGGGTTATCATCTTGAACTTGTCCTTCCTGAGGAATTTGTTTAATTTCCTCAAGTCCAAGATGGGTCTCAATCCTTTTTGGGGATGAGAAAATAGGGGGAGTACCAACCTTTGTTCCTCTCCGCCACAAGTACATGTTCTATTGCACCTTTCTCTAGCAGGGTTATAACTTCCTGCCAAAGGAGTGGGTCTGGAATCTTGGTAGAGCTGGCTCCCGGTGGATGATCGTGAGGTCTTTTTAAGAAGGGAAGGCAGTAACCTTGGGCTACTGTTTCCAGTGCCCAAGCATCTGAAGTAATGCCTCGCCATTCTTTCAGATGCTGAGAGATCCTGCCTCCCACTGGTGTTTTGGAGGCAGCTGAAGAAGCGGCTGAGGGCATAGATGTCGTTCCTGAAGATGGCTTTGTAGTCTTTGCTCGTCCACCTCGAGTGACATTTCTTCTGCCCCTTTGAAAAGCATGTCCTCTTCCTCTACCCATAGAGGAGTAGTATCGAAAAGAACAACCCCTCCAGGAAGATGAGCCCGAATAGGGGTTCTGAGGCTGTCGCATGGAAGCACTAAGGGATTTTGCTGCCGCTTTCGAGGTCTGTAGTTTTTCCAGGCTCTCATCAGCCTTACTACCAAACAGCCTCGAGCCATCAAAGGGCATGTTGAGAAGGCTGGTCTGTACATCTGGTGCAAACCCCGACTTTCTCAACCATGCAAATCTGCGTAGCATTGTGCTTGATGCCATGGATCTGCTAATACGATCAGCAGTATCCATTCCAGACTGGAGGCATTCCCCCATTGCCTCTTTACCGTCATTGACTATATTCACATAGCCTTCCCTTTTCTCGCCTTCTGGAATATGCTCAGCTGCCGCCGAAATGCATTCCCACAGGGTATGTGTGAACCTGGCCAGGGTACAGGCGACATTGGTAGATCAAGGCCATGCTACCTGAAGTAAAAACCTTACGAGCCCAGGCATCAACCTTTTTATCCTCCCTGTCCGGAGGTATGGTTGGGTATGCTGGATGTAGTAGCTGCCTAAATAACCAAGCTTTCTGGAGTAGGGTGTCTACTTAAGTATTCTGGGTCAGAAGTCGAAGTTCTGTACATTTTTGGGAGATTGCTGTCTACTGCAGCAATGCTATCAGGTTTTTCCCAGTTTTTCTCAACTGCTCTTTGTTATGCCATGTGAAAGGGGAGAACCGCATCTTTCCGGGGTCCTCCGACTATAATATCAGTCATATCATCTTGTTCAAATGTAGGGGAGGCTCTTCCCCAACCCATATACTCAATCACCCTACTCATCAAATTCCTATACCCTGAATCTGCACCTTCTGCAGGGTCAGGTGCAGCAAACTCCAATTTGGGTGATGTGTCTACACCACTAGCAGAATGCAGAGTTTCAGATAGGTCTCTCATTTTTGTCTGAGGATTTATGAGTTCCTCTGGAACTTGTCTAGTTCCATATTTTACTCCAAGCGGAGGGACCTCCTCATCATCTGAACCAGATTCTTCACAAATTTAAGACATGGACTTAAAGAAGTCAGATTTTGGTAAGGGTGTAAACCTTCTCTCTTCCTTCTCATAATTTGTCAAAGAAATCAGTGTTTTCTTCGAGGTAGTCTTTGAAGGAGTCGAAGGAACCTTTGACACACGACGAAGCCTTCAACAGAGGCGTCGAGGATGAACCAAGCTTCGGCATTGGAGCTGTCGGCGCCGATGGCGTTGATGAAATTGCATCCGACTTCGACAATTTTTGTTCCTTATGAAGGATTGGAGAGGCACTCGATCCTCGAGGATCTCTCGGCGGCTTGTCGACTCGAGATCTATGGGTACTACTAGGTTGTAGTTCCGGACATCCCTGCGTCGTCCAAAGGAGCAACTTGGGTCTGGTTTTTCTGAGGTTTTTTCGAGGGGGTCAATGCCGCGTTCTCAAAGACCTGCAACATTCTTTTTCTAAAGCTCTCCCATTTTGAAGGTGAATCTGACCTAGTCGGACATTGAACCAATTCTGTTGACGACTCTGACGATGATGATGATGATGATGGAGACCTATGTCTCCTCTTGAGCTTTTTTGAGGAAGACGAAGATCGTCTCGACCTGCTACGAGATCGGGATCTCTTCGAGTGCTTTTCGTGTTGTTCCGATTCCTTAGAGTCGGACAATTTTTGTATGTTTTTTTAGATAAGGCTTTCAAAGAGCCCTTCAACGCCTCCCGCCCCACCGCTAACTTACTTGTCCTCTCACGGAGGGCCTTCTCCGTCATAGACTGACAGGAGCCACAGTCACCGGTCCGATGGTCTGAGCCCAGACACCACAAACAGATACGGTGGGGATCGGTGATGGACATCTTCGATCCACAGTCATTACACTTCTTAAACCCCATCTTGGGAGTCGAAGCAGACATTTTCTTGACAGAAATTCTCAAAGCGCGCCGTTCACGAGAGCGAAGCAATCGGAAAAACAGAACTGAAGCCAACGGGGGCGGCTCGAGCCATTTATACCATCGGTGACGTTGGCACTGTACAGAGCCCAGCGAGGGATATTCGATGCCACGACCTCGAGCACAGCGCCCTCTGCCGAAATTCTTTTTCCGATGCAGCAAAGCTGGCTAAACAAATTATCACAAGATGAGGAATACGTGGGAGGACACAATCCATTCGAAGTATATTTTCCACTCTTCTCATTAACATTCCGCCAAATGGCATGCAAATAGCCTCAGCATATGAATTAGCTTTCATATCAATTGTGGTATTGAAGTCTCCAGCAACAATAATTTCTGTACAATTTAGTTCTAACACTCCATCTAGCATTTCAAAGAAAGCAGCTTGGTTCACATTATGCGCATAAATATTCAGAATTGCCAAGTATCTATTTTCAACCTGTAATTTTAAAGCAACATATCTGCCCTCAGGATCTACGCATACACATTGGGCCTCATTACAAGTTTGCCGGTCCGGTAAGCTTGCCGTAACTGTAGTTACTGGACCGGCGAACTACAAATTCTGCTTGCGGGTGCCTTTTCTCCCACTAGCTCTGACCTGGCGGGCAGAACGGCACCTGCGAGCAGAGCATGTCGGATGCACCGGCACCATTTTCAATGGTGCTGGTGCATTCGACCTCACCATTCCCATTGAGCCCCATGGGGATCATTTAATTCATAATGACCTGGTAATTGGCCATTCGCAGGTGCCGGAAAAAATTGCAAGTTTGGCCGCAGCCTGCTGGTTTTACCGGCAAGGGTACAGCCAAACTTGTAATGAGGCACATTCAGTTCTATATCTTGAGCCTTTCCTAAAAAGAATAGACACACCACGAGAATTGCTTGCAAAGTAACTTGAGAATTCTTTTAAATACAAACCATTTAAAATATACCCTACGCGATCCCGTCGCAGATGAATTTCTTGGAGGAATACTTTATCTGGTTTCGTCTGTTCAACTGCGATAATATTTCCCTCCTCTTAATAGGATTATTCCACACCCTTAACATTCCAGTTTGGAAATGTTAGGCCCGCTAGCATTTTTCAAAATATAACAAGATATTGGTGTCAAATAAATCTGCAACCATTGACACTTTTCTTTAACATTAAGCATGCCTTCTTCCTTTTACTCCTCCCTACTTTTCCCCTCTATTCCCCCACTTCTCTGATAATGTCATGATCTCTGCTTCCAAAAGATCAGGACTTGCCCGACTCCCTTGGAAGCAGACCCATAACCCCGGTTCCGAGTGCCAGCCAGTCCCAATTGGGACCTTTTGGACCCTGTCCTGGCGCCAGTGGCACCAGGCTCATAAAGATGCCCAGTCCCAGCGCTGGAAGCGCCGGGCTCATAATGCTTGGGTGGAGTTACCTGCAGCAGACCATGCTGCTTACTTACCTGCCAGTTGAACCCCTGATCCTCTACTGTTTGGGGCTACTTTTCCTGTTGGGTGGGGCAGGAGCCACTTCCTAGGTTCAGAACACTGGAACTCTTCTGGAAAGCAGGAACTCATTTCTTACCTAGGCGTGGCTGTGGAAGGAGACACCTAAGCACTACAGGAGGCTATTTAAACCACACCCGATGGATGAATCTTGCTTTGTGTTATTCTGCATTCTCTGCAGCAGAACGCTCATCGTGTCTTCTGCTTCTGATCCTGGGCCTAAGGGAACAAAGGCTTACCATCCTGGAATCCAGTCTTCAGCAGCACCTGTAAAGATAAAGAAAGAACAGGTTAGCACTACGGTCTTCAGTGGCAGCGCATCTCTTACCTGGTCCATCGGCTGTCACCAACGCCTCGCGCTGCATTCCGGCATCTGAAAGACAAAGGCTTACCTACTCTTCGCAGGCTCCGGAGGTCTTCGCACTGCATTCCGGCATCTGAAAGACAAAAGCTTACCAGCTCTTCGCACGCTCCGGAGGCCTTCGGCGCTGCATCCCGCATCTGAAAGACAAAAGAAGGTGCGTTTAAAGACATTGGGCAACTTTATTACTCACGTGCCATTACTCCTTCCCACGCCGAATCCAGTGGGTATTCCAGCACCCTTCAGCTTCTCTAAAGCTCCGAACTTGTACCTGCAAGATAAAAGGGACAGTTAGTGCGCATCGTGAAGCAGGCTACAAGCGCTTACTTACGTGCTTCCAGGCGCTTCTATTCCTCACACGGGTTTGATCCTCAACTCTCATCAGCCCGCCATCCGCCATCGCCGGAACCCTGCAAAACAAGAGATATCATTACAAAAGACTTTTAAGACATTTGAAGTGCCCAGAACTTACCGTTCGTGCAGTTAACGACGGACAGCAGTCCTCTGAGGTCAAGAGGCCTGCACCCTTATCCAGTGAAGAAACTGGTTACAGCACCCTGCCCCGAGGCAGATGGAGAGCTCGGCGTTCACTTACCTAAGGTGAGGGCGTTAACATTTGGGGTTCTACAGGAGAAGAGGAGAGAGGCACCCAATAACCCCAGTTCATTAATCCCATATTTTCTATCTGCAGACATCTTACTCTTTGAGTCAGACATACAGTGCACAGAGGTCCAGCCCAAAGAGCCAACCGTGTGTTACACATCGCCTTTGAAGATACGGCATTCACCCAGTCAAGACCGGCGCCTCTGCGGGAATCAGGTGAGCGTTACAGATAAACATACTCAAGAGAAATAGTCAAACTCATAATCATTATAAAACAAAAGAAAAAAACAGATTAAATGAAAGAGAAAAAAGAACAGAAAAACAAGGAGTGTATGGGAATGAGCATGTACACCAGGATATAAAACGGCATAGTCGTCAAAAACAAACTTGTGAATTTGCTCTATACATATTACAACTAGCACCAACATTACGCATACATCAGCGAAACAGCCGCAAACGCCCAACAGCCATATATGAATGGCAAACCCAGACAAAATTATCAGATTGGATAAGGTAAGTCTAATATTTTGCTGAACTTAATGTAAAACTGGAGCTGTGCCAAAACGCACACATCCACACATATAACTTGGTGCACATGCATACAATATACATGGACTCAAGTATTCATACCTTTACCTACATTATTACGCCCATACCTTAATGGATACAAGAAGGCATCAGAAGTATCTATACAAATAAAGCTCTCATTTAATATTCAAGAACTATTTTAAAATACTCATATATTCAGCCTAGACCATTAGTTATATAATAAAAGCACCCACTCTAGGAGAGGCCTAACTGGTAAACAATAAACATGAAACTTCTCTATTTTAGCAATGACCTTTATTGTTATTACTAATATTGTTAATCACATAACATAATGGAAATCGCCCCTGTATTTAACCTCTTTTGAACTAGGAGCCTAACAACTCCTCTAACTCAAATGCAGTATCGCCCTTACAAAGCACTCGTGATTCTCATTGCATGCCTGTGCTCTCTACGTAGGAATGATTAACGAAGGACTCCACACAACTTCAACGAGCAGTTATGTTCCAAAGCATTACATAACCATACAGCTATGGCAATATTAAGCAATAGCTCTGCCCGGATGGATTCCATATGCAAGATATTCCAGTTAACAATTTTCTCCCCCCCCCTTTTTTTTCCTTTCCCCATGCACACAATCAAACCCCACCACGTCTATAATGCATCTAATTCACATATGGACTTATACATCCATGTAGTATTGACTGCATCTACACATTATAAGAATGGAAATGATGTGGATAAGGACAGTATGTTATAATGAATGGAGGATTAGAGGCCCATATAATCATACTTCCACTCATCCTTACTGTCAATAGCACACCTCTCCCCCCTTGCTTAGTGTTCCCCACTTCACTACTTGTGGTCCCCACAATCCATCCAGTCCATTGTACAGAGAAATATTTCACCCCCATCCCCCACACTGCCCCAGCAGACGTAGGACGATTCTGTCATAGCACATATAATGTTTTTTTTTATACAAATCTGTATATTCCTTTCACACTGCCTCCTTTCATACATTATGGTCATTTTCTGTATGCTAACCTAGGCATGGGTTTGTAGTACCAAAAGTCGGTGGTCATGTTGTGCATAAATACATTATTGAAGTAGCTTATTTTAGACACTGGAGAGGCACCAGGGACATTTAGCAATGCCCTAATATCTGTAATCCCAAAAGGGGGAAGGGAGAGAGTCACTGTTCCGAGGGGTGAGATCGAACCCTTAGCAGTAACGTGCAAAGCTTGGGAACGAATGAACCAAATGTTGAAGAACACCTCCTTCTATGTACCCGACCTACCGATGTACAATATTGCTGGCCTCCCACTTACGCATGAACGGTAATTTAGAAAGCACTTTCAAGCCGTTAGGGGACATAGTGCAAGATGGGAGATTTGTACAATGGGAGGAGCTCCGTGCAAGAGGGCCATATAATGCAGTGACACTACTTCAGACTGTGCAGTATTCTCAAAAATAGAAGTGGCCCGACTTCCCTCGAGCCCCTACACCTCACCCTGCACAATGCTATTTAGTACGCCCCATCTCGTTGGGGAAACTGGTATCCGCCATCTATAAGCTGATCAGGCTTGCGATTGGGGTGAGGAATAACTCCTACAAAACCAAATAGGATATCACCTTGAGCACAGGGATAAACGAGGGCCAATGGAAACTTATCTGTATGCAAACGCGTTACATATCTATAAACTGACGATACAGATTAATTCATTATACATTTATTCACCAAATATATCATTCTCCATTCCCCCTAAATAAATACTTCCCGTGAAGATCACCCAAATGCAAGAGATGTGGCATTGAGCCAGCTGATTTCTATCATGTTGCATGGTGCTGTCCCCGCATCAAGTCTTATTGGTCTGCAATAGGAGAGGCGATGGCGGAAATGTTACCCCCTGCTAGAGACTGTACACCTGAACTATGGCTACTAGCCCTAATTGAAGGAGGATCCCACACAGAGAAGAAGCTACTGGGAAGGGCCACCACAGTGGCTAGGTACCTAGTGGCAAGAACATGGGGCCAGCCAAACCATCCCACGTTCTTGAGATAGGTGGACACTATGAGATTGTGCGAACAAAGAGACACCAGGTATGCTACAACGCTACCAGTTTCAAGCCACACACTCAATTATTGCCCCCCCCCTCCCTTTAGACAATACTTGCTGGACATTTGACCTGAGGTCACACTCTCCAGAACCAACTTCAGATTGTTGATTGTCAACTTGCGGCCCCAGCATGTGGGGGCGGCCCTAATGTAACACAGTAGTTTATATCCTGTTAAGTGACTTCAATTCAGCGCTCCAACTAAGTCAATGCCCAGTCTGGGATGCCCAAGGGAAGCCCTTATTTAAATGTTTTTATGACAAGTTCAAAGACCTGGATGATAAACCCTTTTATAACACCCCTCTCTTTGAATCCCCCTGACCTCACTGAGCCACGTTTTGCAAATTAAAAGATTTATTTGAAAATTAAACAATATCACACCTTTTATGACTAAATATTTGATAGCACACTTATGAATATAATGTTGATCAACAATGGGTAATGTTACAATTGCACACTATTTTCAATCAGTGAGGAGTTAGTATAGAAAGGATAAGGTAGCAGAGAATACTTTTATGGTTTCAAGGAAATGCAATGATGGAAAAGAATGTAGCACAGAATAAACTGATATGGTTTCAACAAGAGATAATATGATCACTTTTTCTTTTGACAATTCACTCCCCACCTACGCAATATAAGGAGATGGAAGGAGAGCACACAGTTTTCAGGAATACAATCAAATGCAATACAAATTCTAGTTCCCCCCTAGCAAGCTTGGAGCAACCGGTATGCTTTTAAAACATGCAGAAATACTTTTAATGTGATTTGCAATGAAGTGAAAATATGCTAAAAATGATTCTAATTCCCTCTAGGAGATTCAGGGTGAGTGACAGCTACTTTGAATTAGTTCTGGTCAACACTAGCAATGATTCATGAGGGATTATCAGGTGAAAACGAATTTCAGCAATGGAAGCAAAAGACAGCTATTTTTGACAGGTGAAGTTGTTGAGCCAAATTGCAATTCACAGCACTTTTTCCGAGTGCATCGATCGCGATTAAAGAAAAACTATAAGGAGAAAGAAGGGCTTGTTAGAAAGCTTGGGTTCTTAGCTTTAACATGAAAGTTAAATCTCATTCCTAGCACATATGGTTCAAAAGATACGGACGATTTAGTGGAGGTAGATTCTCAGACATAAAGTAAGATTCAAACAACAAATTACACTTTCATAGGTTTGACATCACAGAATGGACACACGATTTCTATGCAGTTCTAAATAGGTGGAAATGGTTGGAATTAGATTATCTTAAACTAAGATTGGTTTTGCACAGCTCTGGCTGGATACTCACTCCTAATTTTGGAAGGAATGGGCCTCGTCACAGATCTGGTCAACAGGTTTAGCTGCAGTTCTGTCTGCTCTGCTGGTCTGGATCTCTGGTTCTGGCAAAAGTTCTTGGCACTGCACAGCGGTCTGGTCTGCGGTTCTGGATACAGCACTGCTCTCTGGGTCTGGTTCTGGCAAATGTTCTTGGCTAGAATCAAACAGCAGAGCCCGGCTGTTTTATTCTGATGTGCCCCTTGGAAGTCTTGGGTAAATCAGTTCGCAAAATTGTAAGGCCAGCTGAGAATACTTTTAGCTTGCAGTAGGCCTTCTGCTTCAAAGTTCTGCAGTCTGGTTTTCTAAGTTCTGGTCTCTGGCTAGTGCCTGAATTTGGATGTCGTCGGTGAAAGTGCTTTGCAAGAAAGTGGAAAGTGCCGTCCCTATCTGGTTTTCAGTGGTTCGTTTTATGTCTTTTGAAAGTGGGTGGGAAGGCTAACTTTCTATGCCCAACCCACTAAGGATCCTGATAGGCTAGAGGATTTTCTGTCCTTTAACTGAGTAACTGAGTTGTGAGTCAGAGTGATGCTACCCTTTTACAATCTATTGAAGAAACACCCCTTTGCTTTTACTGAGAACCCAATTTTTCATAATCAAACATGTTTCCCAATTATACAAGTGGTTCATAATACATGTACACATCACAGATGAATTAAGACCCGTCTCTGGTTCAAGCCTCATGTTCCTGCGAGCTTGGATTCAGAAACAACATTTTGCACTTTTAGTGGGTTTTGCCATGTTGGTTTTTCATCAAATCTTCCATGGAGGTACACCCCCCCTATGCATATTACAGTAAGTTTTCATTTTTCTAACATAAACCCTGTGTCTGCAATATTGATAAATCCTGGGGTTTAGCCTCAGAACATCCCACAACGTTGAGCTTAGTCTCAAAATGTGGGTACATTTATCATATTAAGAATCCCCAAATTGTACATTTCTGTCAGCTTAATACAATATTTTATAAGCAATTTAATAAAACGTACATTGCTCTCAATTCAGTACACCCATTTGCTTGTCCCCGGCCCCGGGAACTTGGCTTGACTCAGAGATCAAATGTCTTTCTTTCCCCTAGAGCAACTGTTGACAATTACACCTCAAATCAGCATATCCTATTCAGTAGAAAGAGTCTATTGTGTTGACTGAGGTCAGCAGACCAGGGTGCCACTCTGCATCTGATTAACACGACCATGTGATCTCCTGTGCTGTTGCTGGTAAGAGCAGGTGTCTAGGCTTCCCATGGACAGAGGCCTCTTGAACTTTTAATTGAATCAGACTGCCTTCTAGTATAGGGCCCGGGAACAGTAGGTGTTAAGAATTCTCATTAACCAGCAAGGCTTTGAAGTTTCCAGCTAACTCGGGATCCTTTTCAGCTCCTGAAATACCGGTCTACTGTCAGAGTTTAGATCGCTAGCGCCGGTTAGTGTCAAGCACCGGTACTGCACCCATTTTTGGGAGCTGTCTTGAATTAATCCCTTTCAAAAAGGGGATTTTACTTGATAGCATATGATCCTTGCTAACATTGTATTAATGTGGATTCTGCAGTAGAGTAATGTAGAACACCCAACCAGAAGTTGGATTTATTTGTCCGGTGGTTTTGCGCCCATGATTTTAGCGATTTTTGACATTAATTAAAACAGATTTTTAACAGCACCATATTCCTTTGCACTGATTTCGCTCATGGCGCTTCTGGCCCATCAGACTTGCACTGGTGGGTGGCAGGTCAGGCGACCATTTTGGTGTGCGCAAAAACTGCGCGGCTTTCCTGGACTCTGGCGCAAATGTGGGCTTTTCAGCCATCTTGGATTTTCTAAGCCCACAGCACCAAATGTTGCAGCATAATAACTTGAACGTGGGTCGATACACCTGACAATCCCTGCATGATTAACTCAGAAATAACTTGCTTCTACTGTGATGTTGTGTGAGCTGACTTGGGGGAAGGGAGGGAGGAAGGTTTATCAGTTTGTGACTTGTAGTTGTTGATTGTAAAACAATAAAGTTTTTTTTTTAAGTATGCTGTAACAATGCAAATTCACCAATAAAACATATTTGAAAAAAAAATACATTTGAATCAGATAATCAATGAAGTTTTAAGTCCATGCCTCAGAGGAGCATACACATGCTACATTGCTCCATGCACCTTGCCACAAATAAAGGTTATGCTTCTACTTTGTCACATGCGAAAGTTATCTTAAGCATTTATTATTTTACATGACAGGAGAGTAAAGTGGTATTCATCTCTAAAAATAGAAGCACAATGGCCCCTCTGTGGGTCCTTTGGGACAGGGTACAGATTGCGCTCTCAGGCTAGCTTTGCAATTACTATTTACAAGCGGGCATGTTCCAGGCAACAAACCCTCCAGATGACAGGTCAGGCAAAAAGACAGCGGAATCTCATACTCCTCAGAGGGTGAAGCAGGCAGAGAGGAGGTCATGGCAATGTACACTGAGTTGAAGGACCCCTCTGGGATTCTTTTAAACTAAAAAAAGGTCAGTGTAGAAGGGCAAGAAGTTTCGCATGTCCAGCAACCCGAGCATGGCTTTCCAGAGTCAGAAGCTTTATGACACAAGAGGGGAACGTCCACACTTCTTGAGAGTACCTCGATGATATCATACGCCTGATGCATGTTTTAAAAGTACCAATCAGTTAAGATGAAACTCAAGACGCAAGCGGGGAGGCTCTGCCATCCCGTTGAAATGTTTGCTTAGAACTGCACAATCACAATATCCGTGTCATCAACTAGCGGAAGTAGCAGGGACAATGGGCCAGGTGCAGAGAGGCCAAAAGATACAAGAGTACACGATTATAAACATAGCTCAGGCTCCGAACACTCACCGCTCACCCAACACGAAGAGTTCCAGTAACACGCGTCGCAAACCGAACAAACCTTGTCTTCCGTAGCACTTACCAATGAAGACCAAGGACCGCAACGCCATCCACGTAGTGCGAGACATCAGAATTAAGGAAAAAGTTTCTATTCAACCTCCGTAGTCGCCATATACACACCGCTCTTCGAATGAGGCAGATTAAAGGAAAGTACCTACCAAAACATCACGCGAGTCACAGGATACTTTGAAACACTGCATTATTCAATGATAGTTACAGTTTTCCAAAAAATAAAAGTAAACAACTCAATATTTTCTCCTTTTCTGCCTTCCTTTTTTTTTTTTTTAAGGAACTACATATTCCATAAATATAGTATCCAATACCTTTTCAATGCTTCTTGTTGTAAGAGCCTAAAGTCACCCTGGCTGGATTGCAAACCTTTTAAAAAGGAAAGTGCCTTTTGATGCTCTGTGAAAGAGTGCACTGTTCCATCTGCTTTGAGCCTTAATACAGCTGGGTAAACCATGTAATAAGACACCTTTTTATCTCTTACAAGTTTTCTGGCCTCAGAAAACAGTTTTCTTTGTGACACTATTTCCTTACTGAAGTCATTAAATAGCATAATAGTGCACTTTTCACCCCCCCATTTAAGCATGCCTAGTTCCCTGGATCTTCTCAACAGCATTTCTTTCCCAGGAACTCAGAAATGTCACCAGAAAGACGTGTGGGGGTTGGCCAAGGGTGCGGTGTGCACGCTCAATTTCCAATATCTTCCCTGGTGGTAAATCCAGTAGTTTTGGTAATACTTTCTGTAGAAAATCTATAGGGCGACCACTCTCCACACCTTCAAGGAAACCAGTAATTGTCAGGTTAGATCTTCTACTATAATTTTCTTGATCATAGATCCTCTTGTTAGCTGCCTACAAAAGCACTGACATGGTTGATACCCTTGTCTCCAGGGCCCACAGTTTATCTTCAGATCCAGAAACTCTGGTTTCTAGCTCTTCAGTGTGCTTCTTAACCATGGATTGATCCTTTTTCATTTCTAGCACTAGTCTGTTTAATCTTTTCAATAGACAGCACAACTCCATCCATAATTTCAGTCAAGTAATCTTCATCTGACTGACGTTCAGGTCCAGCTCCCACCACGCTCCTTTCACTCTCATCTCAGACTCTTTTTGATGGCTGTGAGTCTCCACTCAGAGTGTCAGCAGATCCTTCATAATCTCCACTCCCCACTCTTGATCTCCTGGAGGTAGGTTCATCCATCATTTCAACGGGATCTGCCATAATTATATATTAGCAAGGTGGTCAGGGCTGGAGCAGAGCTCTCAAGCTGACATTGCCGCAACCGCCAGTTCTAGAATCGTGTTACGGTTTTCATAAACCTTTCACAAATGACGAAACAGATGACAAAATACATGCAATATAAAACTTGACATTAGGGATAGGCTCACTCTCTGAAAAAAATTCCCAGTACATAGATATTCACTAACAACCACTCACAATGCAACTGGCTTCATTCATCCGGGATTCCAAACATGTAATTCAACAACTGGATTCCATACCTTGGCAAGAAAATTACAGTTTTGTCACTTTGGACGTTGTCGCCCTATACCCCAGCATCAAACACGACCAGGGGCTAAAAACCACAGAATTCTTTCTAAAAACATGGTCTATATCATATAAAGAGCAAAACAAAATGATTCTTCAAATGCTAAACTTCGCCCTCAGCAATAATATCTTTTGTTTTGAAAAATAAATATACAAACAACTTCAAGGAACCATGATGGGTGCCAAATTTGCTCCATTGTATGCAAACCTTTTAATGGGCTACTTTAATCTTAACCATGCCTGGAAACATGCAGCCTTCAACGACTCTAACAACATAGTGTTTTGGGGTTGTTACATAGATGACATCCTTATGATTTGGGAAGGAGACACAATGGAGCCAACACAATATGTGGAATTTCTGAATAATAACGCCTTCAACTTACAGTTTAGAATGAATCACAGAAAAGAGAAAATTCAATTTCTAGATTTAGAATTGTTTACAGACCACAAACAAGTTTGACCAACTTTTTCTCAAAACCTACAGCGGGCTACAACATTTTACATGCGGGAAGCAATCATATGAGATACGTGATTGTCAACGTACCGTATGGAGAAATCTTGCATCTTAAAAGAAATTGCAGTACACAGTTAGCCTACGAATCCAACATACAACACACAATTAGGAAATTCAAACAAAGAGGGTACAAACCATGCAAACTGAAAGAATCACTCATCAAAGCTGAAACAATCACAAGAAATTTCCTTCTGAAGGATAAACCTAAAAAACAAAATCTACAAAATCTGAACAAATATTGGAATATTCTAAAACTGGATGACAATGTGAGGAAGCATATAGATGAAATGCCACGTATTTGCTATAGAAAAGCACCAATGCTTAAGAACAAGTTAAGCCCAAGACACTTGCAACTTTTGAAAACAAAAGATTTAAGGAGCTTGTTGAAGCAAAAACCCCTACACAGCATTTACAGATGAGGAAATTGCAAACTTAGTCTGCAAATTGCAAACGGACCAAAACAGACCAACTTGCCAAATAGAAAACAGAAGAAGATTTTGCAACATTTCAACTATAATAGTAAATATTTAATTGTTACATTGGCAGTACCATAAGATGTTTAAAAACTAGAATTTTTGAACATCTCAGAGCAATCAGAAACAAAGATCTACGCTACGCACTTGCATCACATGTCAATTTGGAACATCCAGACTTGAAAACCGAACAACTTCTGATATATGGCCTAGAACAAATTGAAGACTTGCCGAGACGCGGAAATAAAGAACTAATACTTAGGTAATAAAAGAATCCAAATGGATCTGTATTATGGACACTTGCGATTCTGGCCTCAACTGTGATAATGAGATTTTCAATTGGCTTTGAAAGAAAATGACTGCTAAATATTTTTTGTGATATTTGTCATTTATTTAATATATATATTTTTTGTGATATTTGTCATTTATTCAATATATGATTCTCTCTATATTTTTCACATTATCTTCAATTTAACGTTTCCTCTTTTTTCTACGTTCTTCCTTCTCTCTCTCCTAACCTTTTTTCATCATTTTTTTAAAAATTAATGTCACCTTTTTTACTCTATATCAATCTCTTGTTTGCACTTATTAGGTTCAAAGAAAAAAGCAAAAAGTAATTTGCTCATAGACCACAAATAGCGTATTTGTGTAGAGTATGTATTTCGCTATATATACTTAAAACTATTCAAACTAATTATAAATCACAATGTTACACATTTGTATAACTAAGTCCATTCAAGTAAATAGAGCGAGCATATTTTTCTCCTCTAAAACAAGAAAATGTGGACTTTGTGAATAAGCGTACCATTCAAAATGGCCGGGACGCCACGAACGTGATGACATCATCATGCACACACAACATGAGCGTGATGTCATCACAGCGTTTCACGGCCCTAAAAGCCTGCAAAATTGCTTAAAAGCTCAGTGCAACATAACTGTTGCACAGAGAAGGAGGACAATGGGATCCCCCTGCAACTCAGATCCAACTTGATCCTAAGGTAAGCATTTTGCAGCCTGCTATTTTCTGAATCTTTAAATGTTTAAATAACCCTTTAAATACCACTAAGTTGGCTATGAGTGGTTACTGTAATATCTTTTTTTCACTCAGGACAGCAAATTCAAAAATATTCAAAAATACTAGAAAGTGGATTACCAATATTGACCAAAAGAATAATCTAAAGAAAAATAATTAATATGCAGCCCTTTGACAAAAAATAGATACTCTCCTGAAGATCCCTATGAATTGAATAGGGTGAAACAGATGTAGAGAGTTCTGAAATATTACTTTGAATTCAATTAACGACTATATATTTGCCACTCCTCAAACTTGAATCAAGATTTGTTTTGCTCTCACCTATTTCAACACTTAAACTACTTGTTGAATTGGCACAACAGTGGGATACATTTTTTTGGATTGTAAAACTTGACATTTACACACGACATAAGAGAGAAGAGGTACATCAGAGTTTGTACATTTTTTTTAAAACCTTTTTTTTAAGTTGCATAGCTAAGGTATTAGGATAACAAGGCATCCTTTAAGAATCCATACCATATTAAAGTTACCCTTGACAGCGTTACCCTGATTCTTGCTACCCGTTTTACAATTTCAAAGAAGTTGAAAGTGTTATAATGTCTGATACAAATTTCATAACAGCAATGGATAAGGGCATGGACTTTCCACTCATAATACTAATCCAAAGATCCTCTTCAGTGAAGTTATTAAAACGCCTTAAGTGTTTTGAAAAATAAAATGCACATTTGGAAACGAGGGCAGGGCAATGGAGTATTATGTGTTCAATCTTTTCAATTATCTTTCTGTAATTGCATAATCTGCAGGAGACCTCCTGAACAGTTTCTCATACTATTGATTTCTTGTGTTGGGAGAATATTCAATCAGAGCCTTAGGATGTTCAACCTCTGCATTCTTTTTAGAGATTTCCTCAAATAGAGGGGTACTCTCCAACAGACAGGATAATCTAAAAACTCTATAAGAAAGGTTGGCCTAGCAAGTATTAACTCAATCCATCTTGTTAAATCATTTGTTTACCCTAGATGGCGAGTCCAGCAGTTCTTGCTTAGTGGAACCCAGTGTCTTTAATAAAATTAGGTTTGGATTTCTCCAGTTATTAAAATCTGTGCAAGACTGATCAAGTTAGTGGTCAAATAATGTAACCAAAAAAAGTGAGGAGGTGGTTTAGACACTCCAGAGAGAAGAGTTAGTATTTTCCAATTAACAGATGCCTGTAGGAATTTTAAACTAAAATCATGTTGTAAAACAGGCTTGGGTAGATTGAGGGTTCATCTCCATATATGCCCCTCTATTTTCTGCCAATCACAATTAGTAAGATAAGTTTCAGCCCCAAAAGTTAGACAAGGGGCAATTTTCACATTCTTGAAACAAATCAGAGGGAGAATGGAAAATGTCCCATACATAGAGTATTTTTCTCATTTGTGTTTCACGAGGCAATGATTTGGCATGGAGGTCTTTCTCAATTAGCTTAGAACTTGTGTTCAATGGCAACACCAGGATATTTCCAGCTGTGGACCACGTTAATGTGTTCCCCATTAATATACCATTAAAATGTACTGAATTTGGTACAACAGGGATTAAAGATCAGTATTTTTGTTTTAGCAGAATTGATCTTTAAGTCATTGCCAGTCCTATATTTGTGTAAAGAAGAAAGTGTGTTTTGAATGCCGAATGGGTTTAGTCCAGAACAACCACGTCATCAGCATAAACTTAATGTTGAATAGGATAATGCCCCAATTTTGTAGGAAATTATCGGTTACTAAGAAGAAAGTTACCTACATGTAATAAAGAGTGGGCGCAATTACCCTACCTTCACAGAGGCCAATGTTTGTAAAAATAGGATCCGAAAGGGCACTGTTAAGATTGGATACTTATTGCAGTATCTAAGTGCAAAAGATGCAAAATCCTAACAATGGATAACGGACAGCCAAAGGATAACCGTTTGTGGCAGAGTTTCAATCTATTTACAGAATCAAAAGCCTGTGAGAGTTTGATAAAAGCCAGATACATCAGGCATTTAAAAGTATGAGATTGTTGTTGGAGAAAGGAAAGAATAAAGTTGTTCAAGGAAGTGTCCAGGCCACGATGAAAATCGGATTGAAATAGATCCCCTATGCATGCCCTAGAAATCCACTTTCCACATATTCAAATTGATCAAGTATGATCATGGACAAGCCTTTGCTCGTACTGTCTAGAAGGGCAATGGGACTATAGTTTTTTGGGAGCTCTCTATTGCTCGTCTTAAAGATGGGAATAATCATTGAAGTTTTCCAAGATTTGGGTTTAAGTGCTCTCAACATGCTCTCTGATGTAACAATATTTTATGGGCTTTCATCCAGTTGTATTTAGATTTGAGAACTTTTTGGGAGGCTAAAGGAGTGGGGGTGATGTTAAGCCAGAGACGCTTGAAATTAGATTTTAATTCTTTTTTCTTGATGGCTACTTGTGTGTCAAAATTATGGGCATGGGTCACAGGGATGAGAAAGGGACATCCATTTTCTTTTATGAAAGAACATAAGAGGGCTTTGAGGTTAGAGGGGAAAATGCGGTGAGGTGGCATCATAAAGATGAACATTGTACAATAGGGAAGCTAATTTATCATTACATTTTTGAATATTGTGAATAAGGTGCCCAAGAGATGCGATTTCTTTGGTTATTGTCCTCAAGATTAGTGTAAGCAGAATGAGAGCTGTATTTTTGCAAGTTGAGTTTGACCTAGATTGAATTAGAGAATGGTCACTACAATTGTGTTAGGGTTACAACTTTCGTGGGATGCAGGTTTCTCTCTGGATCTCTAGGTATATCACAGTCTTGGGGATAAATCACGCAGCCGCTTCTTTGCTCAGGAACCAGTCTTGGCAGTTAATGCCCAGACAAAGCCCTAGTTACAGAGGTATGGTGTCTGGCACACTGGAGCATCTAACCCCAACTCAGGAAGCAGTTTTAATTTCGGTGTCAGGTTGTCCTCCCATTGTTGCCCCCTTGATCTCCTATTCATCTGCCTTTTCCATAAGGGTTATAGTACAATTTTCACTATTTGATTCAGCTTATAGATATGGTACTTTACCACTCTGTAGTCTACATAGCTTTTTCACTCTCTCAAGGTTATAGTGCCCTGTGTCTAGCCAGGTATGATGTCATTCATATCTGGGTTGGCACAGGATTCACTGGATGTAAGGGTTCCAGTTATCACAAAGGGTTCTCCATATCTGACCAGCCTGCTGTTCCAGTTGCGAAACAGCATCCATTTTATATGTTATATTAATCTAAGCCCTCACATTTCTTTGCTCACTCTCACACTCCATTTTGGTACATTAGGCCACATTTCTGTGGTACTCCAATTTACCAGTTTGAATATTCACTGCCTGAAATGCTGAGCTCTTCTGAATACATGTTTTTTGGAAAGAATTCATTAGCTCAGTGTTTTGTGCAGGCTCAACATTTGAACAGCCTTGAACTAAACAGGAGATAACACATGCCTCCCCGCCTCTCATCTCCCACAGCTAATGGCACAAAACTACAAATATATGTACCAATAATTAGTAAAGAACTGACAGGCTGTGCACATTCCAGGAAGGAAGAATTTAAACAAACTGACTGCCGAGCCGCAGAGGCACAGCAACTTTAAGTCAAAGTAAATATAGATCAGATACCGGGAGTGTCTCCTTGATCTGGGGTCGGTCTGTACCTTGTAACTTTGTGAACAATAAATATGTGCAAACATGACGTAGATTAGACATGTAGGCATTTCAGAGAAAAATGTATACGTTGCCGGCAACCCAAAAACTGTCTGGAATTTGACATCCTAAGCAAACTAGATACTGTATATAAGGATCTGTAACCCACAATGTCATGTATCAATTTCTCTAGGACTGTCCGCAGACATAGTTGAACCTGGGTCCACTTGAAGCAAATAAACTTTGTTATTCTGAGACTCGTGACTGTGAGCTCTTCATTGTATTTGCAGAAAGAATTCTAGACTAACAAATGGTGCCCAACGTGGGGCTCTTCCGAAAGATGATCCATCGCTTTTCAAGGACGGATTAAACCGATGCAAGGACCAGCGAGTACCAGGGGCAAACGCGGATTTGAGACAGAGTTTCTCGCAGCTGCTACTCGTGATCCACGTCCGTCTCTTCACTCAGAGCTCATCGCGGCGAGAGTCCTGGATCGAAAGGCTGCAACTGAGATTTTGCATTCTTGGAAGGCTACCGGGAACGAGCAGGGTTTGTTTGATGGGGGGATTGATTTTTGAATCCGTTGAGTTTGTTTCAAACTGTTTGGATATAAAAATATTTAGCAAAATATTTTGCTGAGTAAAAAAGTTTTTTTAAGTAAAGTAAAATGCCAGGTTTCAGTAAGATGCTAACCGGTTGGGCAGCACTTTGTTGCAATAGAAAACAGTCAGATGGTCAATCAGCCCCACCGGAAGGTTCCCCAGCCTATGACAGTTACATTAAGTATGGGTTGGCAGCAATAGTTTGTCATGATATTTGGCACCACCAGACCAGACATGACCCAGAACTGCAATGATGAACACACGTAGGGGAGTCCCCCGAATGAACCATTCAGCAACTAATTTGATAGCCCAGTTTTAGCTCATACTAGGCCCCATTCCATATGCTGTTTTAATCACCACACAGAATGTAAAATATAATACACAGTGTTTGTCATTTTGTACAAAAAAGTAATAATTAATTACATAGGCCATTGGTCCTACGTTTACACAAAAATATAAAAAAGCCACATGAATACATATATCAATATGGGAAATGTATATATACATCTGATGGCATTTTAATGATTTAATCATGAAACAAAAGGTGACACAAAGACAATTCCATAGTATGGAGGAAAGAGGGCACAAACCACTGTCTTCCTGGCCCTATCTGGCTAATAAGTCACAGAAGTCCTAAAAAACATAGTGTCACCTAATACATATTCTAAAATTGATTATGCATGACAAGAATTGTACTTGACTAAAAAATACACATCCCAGGTCGACGTCCATAGTGGCGATGTTGAACCACATAGCATAACTCGTTGGTACAGAGTGATGCAAAGGACGTTTCGGCAGGACATCAGTTATACTGCCTTCGTCAGGACCCCAAAGGAGATGGAGCTCTGTAGATGTGATAAAGATTTAGCTTTACTATCAAATGAATAAAAAACATGTTGTAAAATCAGTGCCTATAAAAATGGCTGCTGAAGAAATGAAATTATCGAAATGTGAGGCTAAAAGAAAAAACCTCCACCAACGCAACACCAAACTACTGTGTACAGAGAAAAAAACACAAAACCAACACCTACCCAGTGTGGTGATATCTACATTGAGAGCACCCTCCACCTGAAAACGGTGAAGGGCAAGAGAAAATTAAAACAACCAATGAAATAAGATCCCCAACAAGTTGTGTGTGGTGATCCTGTGCCCAAAGACCGGTGTGTCGAGTGCCCCAAAAGACCGAACCCAAGGCTAAAAGCCCCATAGCGCCCCAAAGCAGTGTATATGTAGAAAAAGAGAGGAGGAAGGGGCTGAATGGGCCCTCAACTTACTTAGAGAAAAGAAACGATCTTCCAGAAAGTGAAGTTGCTGCCACCGAGGCGGCGTAAAGGGAAAAGAACCTCCTGGTCTGCAGACATAGGGACAAGAAAAGCATAGAACAATGACGCCCTAGTCAAAGGGGGAGATATCGACCCAAAATGGACTACAAATCTAACCTTGAGCCCTGCAAGGAACCCCACCCATGCTCACCTAGATGGGGGGACTGGGTGTGCCCTCAACGGGTATGCCTCTGTTGACTGTCATGTGGATCAAACGTCCATGTAGCCAAATTCAGTGATCCGGGGCAACTGTATAGTCGGGCGTCCTCCCGTAAACGTTCCTAGGCTGGAAACAAAGGAACAGAAAAAGCCAGATTAACTTGGCTATGCAATAATGAATAGAGGATCTATACGTGCCAATCGCTCATAGTTAATGAACATTTCACAGCTTGGAAATACGTGTAGAGTCAGAACTGCAATGGCCATCACTTGGATGTTTTGAACTTGCTAGAATACAACACTTAGAGTCAGTACTATTGAAGAAAAAGGCTAGGCATGCCGCTTTTAATGCAGTTCGGGACTGGTGTAAAGAAGCCACCCAGCACCTCAAAAGTAGGGAGAAATTTACCCAAGCAGAGAAGGCTTTAGCACATGACCAACAGAAGCAGGATGAGGCTATTGGGGCTATGGATAGGGGTTTCCAATTAGAAGTACAGAAAATATACCCATCAAAAGATTTGCATGCATCTGGTGAGTTAATAGACAAATTGTTGAATGAAAGGCGAGCACCTCCTTAGGCACCACCACCCCCTCCTTATGTTCCGCCACCACCTCCACCAATACAGCCACAACCACCAGCTCCTAAAACATGCAGTTGGCCCACACCCCCTTCCGCATTGGAATTGCCCAAAACCTCACCCATGATCTCTCCTGTCACTTCCAATACCCCTCCAATGCAAAATACACGCTGCCTCAGCACCCAGAGGCCAGGGCTTCATAGCACACTAACAAGAAGAGTAAAGGGACGCTTAGAACTGAAAGCAGAATATATGTTAAAAGGGATGAAGCGTCTACTCTTAACTCTTTGCGCGACTTTTCTGAGGGTGAGCAGAGACATTTATTAGAACACATGGTGCAAGATCTTGCCTAGCTATGGATGAAACTCACTGATACCGCAGTACCCACTAACTTACAGCGACTGAACTATTCAGTTTACACCCTCACTTCATTGGAAGGAGCAAAACGGCACGTGTCCAACTTATTCTTTTTGAAAAATGAATTGGGTGCCTTATACCTAGTTAGATCTTGCCCTACATTAAATACATTATATGTCCAGAAGAGTACTCTTCCCCACTGAAGAGATGTGTATCATCACTAAAGATGCTGTCAGATGGATTTCGGATGCCTCCATCGCCCCTATGGAGATCCACAACATTTTCACCCAATATTCCCCATCCATTCAAAGGAGAGTGTTACAAGTTATGGCTGAATATTTGTAAGACGAATGCCTTAAAAAGAAATTGTGCTGTCGAGCAGATAGTATGACAATATACAAACACATTTTTACTGATGACACCCCGCTGACCTCATTGTCCCTCAACCTAGCTTTGCTCCTTAATAATAGGTTTGAGAATCCCACAGTGCAATTGCCCATGAGAGAAGTGGCCCGTAATCTAGTGCCACAGAAAGAGGAATTGGACGAGGGCAATGGACTTCCAAGGATTATCCCCACGCATGATGTCTCACAATTTGTACATGTCCCCTTTTCAAGACAGGAAGTTAAGACTCTTAAACAGTCTATCCCTGACATCAGAAAGAATACCACATGATTCTATAAAGAAACTGAGTCCGTTTTGAACTCTTCAGTTTTCACTCTAGGGGACATAGACTTGTCGTATTATCAGCATATTTATGGAAACCGTAGACGATACGACTGCATTTGGAGATACATGGGCTGCCCTTGTGATGGCAGATAGTACAAGGAAGGCAGGAGAGAAACCTCCACAGAACATACTGACATTACCTGACCAAATCGTGAACAAACTTAAGTCCTTGGTGCTGGAGAAAAGGATTATTTGGGATAAGTTGACCGCCTGCATGCAACGGAAGACAGAGGGGGCCACAGAATACTCTAAAAGGTTTGATCAAGTGCTTTCAGATTTCAGTGGCGAAGATTCGAGTACTGAACCAGGGAAAAGATTGTTGATAAATTTATACGTGGACTATTGCCCAACATTCAGTCTGAAATCACTGCCTCTGAAAGTTCCTGGCTAAATCACAATCCGAAATCCTACATATGGCCCAGTATTATGAGAGTAGAGTGAACAAAGAGAAGGAAACGATTGAAACGAAAAAGTTGATCTAAACACTGGGGTGCGTTTGCAGCAAATTGCAAAGAGAAAAAGGTGCGTGAATGCCCAACCTAGAGGACAGTACACCCAGCACATGGGGACCATAAATGTGAACAAGTGCACCTACTGTACGTAAGAAGGCCATTGGAGGGCACAGTGTCCGATCCTCCAGCAGAAAGCAAATAGGATGTCTAGTAGAAGGTCGAGAGCATATAGCAATGGCATGCATGTGCCAAACAGAAATCAGTTCTCCAAGAACTAGCAATATGACAGTAATGCAGGAAATCAAGATGGGCAACACAATACTAGGGGCCCAAACCTTTTTGACAAGAGAAACACTTATTTTTCAGAGGATTAGATGTCCGACGATGTACTGTTTCACTAGGACAGCCAGAAACAGGATCTGGAACCCACCCCCTATCCCTGTAGACCAGAAAGAACACTACGTAAAAATGAAAGTTGGGGATAGGGCACACATTTTTCTGGTGGACACAGGAGCTAAAAATGCTCTATTGAACACTTAAAGGTTCCAAATGTCCCTTGTTAGGGCAACAAAATAGATCAGTAGCGTTCTCTGGTACCCCGGTGGTAAGCCCAGTCTCTCAACCGGTGCCAATTTCTTTAGGGCCTTTCTCTGACTCGTGCCCCTTTCTGTTAACAACCAACTGCTTTGAAATTTTGCTTGGGCTGAACTTATTGAAGAAATTACGCACAGTAATTTACTGCTCTCCGGATGGAGTATACTTGACCATCTCTCCCCCAGCGGAATTCCGCACATTGAGATCAGGTGTAGTGCCCCTTTTGTCGGAATCCCCATCTCCCCGTAATCGTGCCTCAAGTATATTGCTAAGGGTTCTAATGCCAAAATGAATAGCATCAGGATCACAGGCCTCCTTGTCTGGTACCCTTACCGAGTTACCATCAAAATTATCAAAATTAACTCATGCTAGTGGTGCACTGTATAGTAGGTATACCCATTTCAGATATACTGGGCCCATCCCATAGCCTTTTAAGGCCGCCATCAGCCATAGCCACTTGACTGAATCGAAGGCCTTCACCGCATCTAATGATATCGCCATTTCTGGTGGGTCCCCCTCTGCTTGTTCTATAATGTGGTGCAGCCTCCTGAGGTTATCACATATGTTCCTGTGCGGGACATACCCTGATCCGAGTGTATAAGTTTGCTGATGAGCGGTTTGTCTATTCGCCAGCACTGCCGTTAATATTTTGCTATCCTGGTTCAGCAAGGACAGCGGTCTGTACAATCCGCAAACCATGCTGGGCTTGTTTGGTTTTAGGAGTGGGGCAATGATCGCCTCCCTCAGAGACTCTGGCAATGCCCCTTTTTCTAGTGCCTCGTTTAGCATTGCCAGCATCGGGGGGAGCAGTTCTGCCCTATATGTTTTGTAAAATTCACTAGGGAGTCCATCCGCCCCCGGAGCCTTGCTAGTGGGTAAGAGCTTGATCACCTCCCCCAGTTCCTCTAGGGTTATTGGGGCCTCCAGGTCCTCCCTTTCCAGTGTCACCAGCTTTGGGAGGCCAATATCTTCGTGTTTCTAATATATTTTCCTCGGTCGCTCCGCCCATATCCGCGTACAGATTTTGGTAAAACTCTACGAAACCTTCATTCACGTCTCTCTGAGTGTCTAGTATTTGCCCATTTTTGCTTTTTATCGCTCTAATTGGTTGCATAGGTGTCTCGCTTTTATATAACCAGGCCTGTCCCCACTTGCATGCTGTCTTTTATAATTCAAATTGCACAATCATCCCCAGAGTTCTTCACATTCTTGTTTTAGCCCGCTAATACCCTGCATCTCTTCTTGTGAGTGCCGTTCCTTGTGCATGGTTTCCTCTAGTTTCTTCTCTGCTGCTTGTAGCTCTCTAGTGATCTCATCCTGTAACCCTTTGGATATTGCCACCCCCCTCACCACCACTTTAAATGCCTCCCATAGTGTACCGGCTGATTTCACACTTTCTGTGTTAAGTTCAAAGTATTCAACTATCTCTTTTTTCCAGTCCTCTCTAATCCCTACATCTTTCAAGGCCTCTGCCTTAAGTCTCCATGTCGGTATTCGTGCTCTGGGTGGAGAGTACTGCCATTCCGTGATCAGTGGCAAGTGGTCCGATAGGACTCTTGCCTTAGATTCTGAGCTCAATAGTTCCCCTGTCAGGTCTTCTGTTACAAAATGTAGTCCAGCGGCGTATACAGGTCTTGTGGTGCTGCATAGTGCGAATATTGCCTATCACGTAGGTGATGCATCCTCCATATGTCCACTAAGTGGAAATCCCTCAATAGGGACCCAAGGGCTTTGGCCGCTGGGGCTGGCTTGACCATCTTACTGTCTGATCGTTCTACCTTGGGGCCCAGTGTGCAGTTGAAGTCTCCCCCCACATGACTTCCCCTTCCATGTAGGGGCTGATCTTGCCGTATAAGGACTTGCAGTAGCCTGCCGTGTCTTGGTGGGGGGTATGCATGTTAATGATGCTTAGCTCTCGATTTTCTACTAGGTCCCTAATCAATATCATCCTCCCATCAGGTTCTATGGTGGTCTGTAGCAGCTTAAAGGGGACATGTGGTGGTATCCATGTAATGACTCCTCTGGCATACGCGGAGTATGTCGCTCCGCTGGTGGTGCCTCTCCATTTCCTGCTTATTGTTTCCGGCTTCTCCTTTGTTAGGTTGGTTTCCTGTAGTAAGGCAATATCTATTTTCTGTCACCTCAGATATAGCATTACTTTCTTCCTTTTCAGGTAACTGTTGAGCCCCCTGACATTCCAGGTAATTATTTTCAAGCTTCCCATCTTATCCATATCCTGCCCCTCCTTGCCTCTCCCTTGTCTTCTGTCTCATGTGCACTTGTGTGTAGGTGTAAGCTCGTTCAGTTACCCACCCATAAAACTCCTCATTCCCATTTCCACCCCCTTTCCCAACCCCAACTGTTGCCCTCCCTCCACACCCTTCCAACTTCCCAAAACTGTTGCCCAGCTCCATCCCTGGATCTCAGGCTCCCCCGCATCTAGCCCTTTTCTCAGAACCCCGATACTCGGTACTCAGCAGGTGGATACCGCACTAACAGTATCCTGTCTAAACTACCTCTGGGGGGATGGTAGTGCGTCTCCTGGTGTTCTCCTGCTATCCTCTTACAGTTCTCCGTTATGTATGTCCATATGGCCAACTCTATCTTTTCCATACACAATCTGCTATAATCTAGTCCCAATGTTTTTATGTGTATTCTTGTGACTCGGCTCAGCGATTCCCAGGTTCCGGTTCATTATGCTGTGACGTCACCCTTATGACCTTCCTCTCCGGTCAGGCAATTCCTTGAGTCTAGCCATGTAGCCACCTCCTCCGGTAACTCGAAGAATAGGGCTTTGTTCTTTAGGATCACCTTCATTTTTGCCGAGTATAGGAGCATATATCTGTAGCCTGCTTCTCGTAAACCTCCTTTTCACTGTCACATAATTCAAGCGTTGCCTCTGTACCTTGAGTGTGTAATCCAGGTATGCCGTGATCATTGCTGATGCTCTACTTATGGTTCCCCCTTTATGAAAGTATTCCAGGATCTTCTCTCCGTCTTTATAGTTTAAGATCTTGATCTTCACGATCACAGGACGTGGAGGGGCACCCAGTGGCGGTCTCTTGGCCAGGGCCCTGTGCGCGCTCTCTCTACTGCAAATCCTTGACTCAGTGTCCCTCCGGTTATCTCTTGCAGTAGTAAATTCTCAATATAGTTTGTTGGGTCAGATCCTTCTTCGCCCTCCGGGAGCCCACCCTTCTGCTTCTTCGGCTCTGTTTTCCAGGTTGCACATATGTTGTTGGTGCATGTGGACATCCTTTGCGTTAGTCTTACTTGTCTTTGTGTTGTCTGCCACTTCCTTTTCTAGGGATCCTGTGCGCTCGGCCAATCTTCGTACATCTTGTTGCAGTAGGCTCACATCTATACTCACTGCATCTATTTTGGTCTCCAGCACGGTCCTCCAGTTCAATATGGCCGTGTCCATCTTACTCTCCCACAATACTTTCAGTTCTGCTATGGCGTCTAGTATCTGTTGATTGCTGAGTGCCATCTTGTCATTTTCTCGAGTGCCTTGTCCTCTTCCGCTGCCCCCCTCTATCGCTTGCGTTGGCAAATTCCTCCATTGTGGGTTGTTTCCCTTTCACCTTGGGCAGTTTGTTGACCATTTCCCTCTGTACAGGGGGCCCCAGCCAGAATGTTCCTTTGTACCTGGCACTCCTCATTTGAGGTCCTTCTTCCGATGGGGGGGCCGTGCCTCCGTCTGTCTCCACACTCACTTTTCTGGGGGGGGTCTCTAGTCTGCCTTGAACCAAAGGCCCTCCAGGTTGTGTGCAGTTTTTCTGGCATCAGCCCAGGCCGATGTTTGGCTTGTTGCAACCCTTGCTCCTGTGCCAGTTCCTCACTGCTTGTTACCTGCAGCTTCCTCATCAGCCTATGCTACTGTGGTGTGTTTATGTGCTACAACGGACACCTGCTTCTTGCCAGTGGCCTTTTTTTCCCCAAATCTCTTTTCACTGCTGACTTTTGTTTACTGTTCACATCCCCCTGCTCATTCGTCTCTGTTGCCCTCGTTGAGCACCTCTATCTTCCATCCAGCTTTGTGCCACCCTTATGCACCTGTTAGTGTTCCTCTTGTGTTGGTCAGCTTTTTGTCACCTTCTCTTGCAGTAGTCCCTTGTTCTCGTGCAGCGCTGCCGATGCTTTCAGTCCCTCTGGTGTTGTCAGCCTTCTTGGAGCGTGTGTGCACGTCCGCATTGCCTTGCACACTTGCGTTCTATTCACGTGCTGCTACAAGGTTGTTTCACGAAGTGGTTACTTTGTTACCTGCTTATTTGGCCCCTTCTGTTGTATAATGTTTGTGGAGCGCAGCACGATCATCCAGAGCTCCGCTCCCAGCCTTCTTGGTGCGCTTCCTATCTTGCACCCGCATTCGTGTCCACTCCACTCCGCTCATCTTGTCATGCTTCTGTTTCCAATGTGATCCTTCCGCTTTTCTGTGTGCCTCCATATGATGCGCATACCTGGCCCCTGCTGGCGTTGTCCTCCGCGGGTCCGTATTCCTTTCTGTACTGATCTCTGGTTTGAGCTCAGGTCTCTCCTGACTGCCACCCGGAATGCCTCAATTATGTTTCTTGCAGCAGAACTCAATTCCGTTTCCGTGTGGCTGAACGGACTCCAACGTTCTGTCCGGATGCTTTGTGTGGCGCGCCACCTGAGCTCATCTGCCTTGCCAGACTATGTAGAAGTAATCTGCTTCAGCGGTTCATTCGTTCAGCTCCTTTGTTATTCGGGTCTGCCATCTTTTTTCCTTTGTATCTGTGCGACTGCAGTCGCAAAGTGACTGTATCACACAAATCCACGTCCCGATATCCTTTCAAGATTTCTTGCCACCCATCTTCAGACACACCTGCCTGTATTTTCAGCGTTCTTGGGTGTCATTTGTCATGTTTTTGCACTGATCAATTCCGGATCTGCAGGAGCTCCTCAGGATACTGCGTCCTACTCCATGGCTCGTTAGCCATGCCCCCTGCCCGGAAGAAGCATGGACACAGGTGCCAACAATGGGCAGGTTTGGGTTGGAGACTAGGAGATTCTTCTTGAAATGTTTCCTTCCAGACAAAGGGATAGGATAGGTGATAGAATAGCTATTAGTGAAGATATGGGATATAGAGAGCACCACTGTGGGAGAATACGGATAGAAAAGGGGAGGGGGGCTACAGCACAACCCAGCTAACCCAACAGCAATGCACGATCCAGTGAAGAGATAAGGCCCGGATTACAGGATACAGCACAGAGAGGAGAGTTATAAAGACAGAAGAAATTAGAAAGACAGATAGGAGGATGATGCCAATATCTAAAAACATCTAGCAATTACAAAAACAGGAAGATTTGAAATAACAAATCTAGCTATTACACAAATTGGCAGATTTGAAAATCCAAGAAAGTGTGAGAAAGCAAAATACTAAACACATCCAGCAACTACAAAACAGGCATATGTGGAATACTAACACATACAGCAATTACAGAAACAGGCAGATTTGAAAAGCCAAGCAAGAGTAAAAAAAAGCAAAATACTAAACACATCCATTGCAAAATAAGCTTATGACATCCCTAGAGAAGAGGTACAAAATATTTACTGTTAAGAACTGCAATTGCAAATGCACAGCAGATTCAAAATGGTTGGCATCAGTAACAAGTTGCGTATGAAGAAGGTGAATCACAAATACTGAAGTGCAGGCAGAGGAACCAAGATACAATGTAGGGTAGAAGCCTGGTGAGCAGTGTGGCAGAAGCCCAAAAACAGTGTAGGCCAGTATGCATGGTAAATAGCAGCTATGGTAAGCAACAAGTCAATTAAGTTAATTGATGGACAGTATGTAGGAGCGTAGAGGAGGCGAGGAACGAAGGTGGACAAGTTACAATAGATAATTCATGGAAGACTATGCAGAAATCACACAACCCTTGACTACACTACTGAAACAGGGTGTGCCCTGAAATGGGGACAAGAAGAACATGAGGCGGTAGCCAAGTTGAAGGATTTTCTAGTAAGGGCCCCATGTTTGGCATATTTCAAGCTGCAGAGGACCTTTGGAAGCAGGTCCTGCTGCTGCCGTAAAGCAGGTGATTGACCACATCTTGCCCATTTTGCCACTTGTTCCTTTTCTCTTTGATCCCTTTTTCCCCTTCCTCTTTCTTTTACTTTTTTTGTTTCCTTGTTTTCCCCCTCTTTGCCTCCCCTGGCCTTTGTCCCTCCCTCTTGCTCCAATTGGTTGGTGCAAGCCTTGCTTCCGCACCAGTGTGTTTTGGAGCTGCATAGGACCTGTGCAAGCCAGTTCTGCTGCCACCGCTCCAAAGCAGGCAAGTAAACCCATCTTGCTTTTTCCCCCCACTTGTTCCTTTTCTCAGTCTTTGATTCCTTTGTTTTCATCGCTTTCTTTTCTGTTTTCTCTGTGCCCTGCTCTATGTCCCTGCCTCCCCTGTGCTCCAATTAGTTGGTGGAAGCCTTAGCCACCCTCTTAACAGCAGGACCCTGGGCAGCCATCGGCTAAGGGCTAGAGGCAAAGGGCAGCTCCCTACTGAGCAGCCCCACTCCGTGTTTGCCCGTGTACACCTGGGATACTAGACACAGACTACCCGCAACAACGGATGAGGGAAGTGTGGTTTGAGCAGGGAATACAGCCATTACTGTACTCCATTAAAACCCCACCACTCTTAGTACCTATAATAATTTAGCCTAATTGTATAAGGTTGCCATATTTTGCATTGAACCCAATCGTGTAAGGTAGCCATACCTTGCATTTAGCCCATTTGTGTAAGGTGCATAGATGGAGCCCGGGATGTAGACATGGTTGTTTGTACAGCAAACCCATTTCTACTCCCGCACACTGAACCTTCGTAACTTAGAGGAAGGCACAGGCTCATTCCACACACCCTGCACTCACATATGAAACACTATTGCACAACACCTCTACCATAAGAATTAAGCCGACTTTAATGACACAAATTTGAATTGCTGCTTCGCACATAATTCTCCGTCTCCTTAAACACAGTCCACCCCGTTCAGTTCATAGTATACCTCTGCTGCACCCCTCCACACACCATTCACATAACCTCAATGGATGAAATGTACACATGCAGAATAGCACCTCCCAATTTTCCCAAACTTGGAAAACGGTCCCTCTGGGGGCATACAGCCAACAGCACGCTGGGACCATAATTATGGTGAAAGGTGCTATCCAAATAACAAAATGAATTACTGAATATCCAAAGAAGAATCAGGATTTTTTTTCCAAGAAATAGGGTTCACAGACCCATGCAGGTCAGCGGTCTTGCATCAAAAGCAATCTAAAAACCATGTGTGGGTCAAACGTGAAGGTATTCCCATCAGTGGGCATGAGACTAGGTCCCAGGAGTAGTCAGGTAGCAAAGTTGGCTGCAATTTACAAAGCAATAACCATAGCAGTAGAAAATAAATGAAAAGAAATAGTGTTGGTTACAGATTATGACTATGAATGGAAAAGCTATGTGGAATACCTATCGAGAGGGATTTGTAAAAAAGATTAAAAAAATTAAAAAACACTTAAGCATGGAAAGCTGATTCAGGCCATCGACATTCTTGTTTCAGAGAATGAGATGAAAATGTATTGGAGGAAAATAAGAGGGCACTCCAAAACACAAGGAGACGATAAGGGAATGATAAGGCTGATCAGTTGGCCAACATTGCGGCGGTTATGGGAGAACGGATTTCCATTGAACGCTTGCTCAGTGAGATCCAAGTAGACGTGGTGACAAGTTTCAAATCTCAAGGCACAGGTAATAAACCAGTAGGTCAGTGGAGCTTTGACACACCCGATCAGGATTTGATTAAAGCATAAAAAGAAGACCCAATCATAGGTATGTTGTACAATGTGTCGGATGCAGAAAGGAACCCCTTAACAGAGGACTGCAAGGGAAGAGAGAAACTGAGTGCGATAATGAAGAAAAAATCAATTTCAGGACATATCCAATGGGTGATCCCTGGCTTAATGTTACATCACGCCCATGATGCAATAACAGTGGGTCATAGAGGTTTGCAGAAAACTTGGAAATATTAAAAGAATATGCTTATTGGCAGCATATGTCCCAGGATGTAGAATTGTATACCCAAGGGTGTTGGGTGTGCATGCAATTTCCAGCCCACCTCCCGAACTCAGAGCACTATTGATGAAGAGCAGTTTTACACTTTCCTGGTCAGATTTGCAAATCTATTTCATTGGCCAAGTCCAAAGATCATCCCGGGGAAACAAGTACATGCTACCAGTTGTTTGATGTGAAAATGGTTGTGATGTATACCTGCTCCTGGTTGCAGTGCACAGACCGTGGCTACCTTGTTGGTTAATCACATATTTTCCAGGTTTGGGATTTCCCCAGAGAATAGTCAGACCGTGGAAGTCATTTTACCAGTGCAGTGATGACCAAGATGTGACACATTTTAGGAGTAAAGAGTAAATTGCATATTTTGTATCAGCCATCATCCAGTGGTGGGGTGGAAATATGGGTATCCAGTCATAATTTCGAATACAATATATTCGAATACAAAAATGTCGAAAATATTTAGTCGAAAAACAAAAATGTCGAATTACAAAAATGTCGAATTTTTTTCGATTTTATTTCAATTTTTCGAATGAAGTTAATACAAGGTAAGTGTTTAAATGTGTTTTATTATTATTTATTATTATTTCTAAACATCTTTTACTTAGTTTTCTTTAATAGTAATAGCATTCAAAATCTTGAATAAAAATAGCAATTAAATAGCATGTACTATGTAATATTTTAAATAAAATAGTAGTTAAATAAATATATATTTAATGTAAACTGCAATTTTAAATAAATAATTAACAATTGCAAACTGTAACGTTAAACATTTAGTATATTTTTTCGTCAATAGATGGCGCTATTGTTTTACAAATGAGAGATTGTCCATTTGTTTACATATGGTAATAGCATGCTACGTGAGGTTGCGTTGCGCTACGTATACGTAGGCGCCATTTTTAAAGTTCATTCTCGCCGCGGTTTCATCGTGTTCGGGTCTCCCTGCGTTCCTGTGGATTTTTTTTTGGATCTTCGATTTTTTTTTACCCCTTCAAATGGATGCAATGTGGTTTTTTTTTTCTGGATTCGATGGATGTTCAGCTCGGATCGAGGATTTTTTCGCAAGGACTTTCTTGGGACGTTTATATTTTACTTTCTGGATTCGATGGATGTTTCGGTCGGATCGTGGATTTTTTCCCAAGGATTTTCTTGGGACGTTTATATTTTTTTTCCTGGATTCGTTGGATGTTTTCGCTGGATCGTGGATTTTTTAGCAAGGACTTTCTTGGGACGTTTATATTTTACTTTCCTTTCCTGGACTTTTGGATCGCAATCGTGGATTTATCGTTGGATGGTGTTTTTCATTGTGTTACTTTTTGCATTTTGGGTTCCTTGGATGTTGCTTCGTGGTGATTTTTACGGGTTTTCCCTGGAATTCTCATGGGGCAGTGGATATTTCGCAAAAAACGGGAGTATTTTTAACATTTTAAATTGTAAGCTATTGAATCAAGGTAATTGTCTTTGTCATTTTCATTAAAATTTCGTACTATTTGCTCTAGGCGTTGTTCATAGTCTCTGTATTTTTTCTTTTTTAACTCTGTGTTTGCTAGTGAAATTGCTTGACAGATTCGAAATTCCTGATGTGATTGTTCATGATTTAATTCCTTCAAAAAATGCCACAAATTGGGATTACTTGTGTTGAACGTTTTGTTAATACGGCTGTGCCATCCCTCAAGTGCATTGTTCGTCCTAGGTCGTCCTTCCAAGGTTGCCTCGTAACAATTCCACAAGTTTATAGTGTATTTTGGTCTTCTTCTGGTTCCATTTCTTGTTAGTTGTCCAATCCATGTATT
The DNA here is from genome assembly GCF_040938575.1 of Ambystoma mexicanum. Lineage (NCBI taxonomy): Eukaryota > Metazoa > Chordata > Amphibia > Caudata > Ambystomatidae > Ambystoma > Ambystoma mexicanum. The sequence goes on along the minus strand of NC_090927.1, from coordinate 1,259,225,914 downwards.
TTCCATGTAATCTAACAGGTCTGCATTTTCTTCTTCATGATTTTTAAAATAGTCAGTGTCAATCAAATGTTCATAGAAATTTATAACCTGATTTTCTTTCACAAATGCCAATCCGAATATTTTTTTTTACGTGATGTTGAAATATGCTGTCCTCTGTGTATTTGCTACTTAGTCCAATTTTTTGTAGTTTTTTCCATATAGACTGAGTAAAATGAAAGAAGCAGCCTTGTATGTTAGAATCAGGGTAAATTGAAGAAAATGCCTTAATCTGCGCTAATTCAAAATCCATGATTATGTTTTTTGGTTTAGAATTGGGTACAGTGTCCTTGATTTTGTTTAACATGATTCTGTAGCTTTCCTCATTTTTTTTGGGCATTAAAACATAAACAAGTGGAATCAGTTTATTATTTATTGTTCCATGTATCGAATATAATTGTTGGAAGGGGTTTGGGCAGGCTTTGAAAGTTGCATCACCTTGCCACTGGGCACTTTCACTCAGATGCTTTAAATTGGTTTCAGTAGAAAATATCAACATTTTTTCGTCTCGTATATCAACTGTGGAATGGTGGAACTTTTCTCCTTTAGCTGTCACTGCAAACACTTCTGGTATGTCTATTTCATTGTACTTTGTAGGTGCCGGTGGTAGATTTTCTTTTTGCTGCTTTGTGCGATTTACTGTGCGTTGCATATCTTTTTCGCTAGGCATCTGTGCAGATATGTGTGTGGGTAACGTGTCACATACCGTCGATATGACCAAACCGCTTGCTTGACCGGGGTTTTCTGTTGCCTTTCTTTTGAGCTCTTGGAGAGTCTGTTTTATTTCTATTTTTGTTTTGTCCGGTAGATGATTGTGTTCCCCCTTTATATTCGTATTGGCACTGGCAACTATAACACGCGCGGCACATTTTGACCGCCCATATTCGATGCACTTCCAGTACGAGCAGTCATTTTTCTCCAATTCTTTATTATAAATGTATCCGTTCCATATCAGCTGTTTTCCGCCTTTTTGTGAGGCTATGTACTCAACCCTTTCTGTCATGTTCAATCTAAAGTAATAGAAAAAAACGATTTACTATCTTTTCCATACACTAATAATAATATATTTTACAATTTAAATATCGTGTCACATAATTTTTTTTTATATTACCTTATTGTTTGCCTGACGTAGCCGAATCGAATATACTTCAGTTCGCTCTGACTCTGGTTCTGTCAGCTAATGACAGTTGTCCACAACCGTCATCTGTCCCTTTGGTGTTTAGGCAAGGTTCTTTACTCGTGGGTGTCACACATTGGTTTAACCCCTATGACCCTTGATTCTATGTGGTATTCGTTAGTCATAATGTACTTTATTTTCAGATTGGCAAACTGTTATGTTTGGTGGTGGAGAGGGTGGTGGGAGAGTTTCGGCATAGAGGTAACGGGGGGTTGGGGGGGGTAACCCCCCCCATAAAAATGGACGATTAGTATCACCTCACTTCGCTCTGTTGGTATTATCGTTCGACTTTTTTTTCGACATTTTTGTTTCGACTATTTGACATTTCCCATTATATATATATATATAATTTCGACATTTTTGTTTTCGACATTTTTTTTTCGACATTTTTGTATTTCGGTATTATTTTTTCAACATTATGACTATGAACCGGAAATATGCAACCGATCAATAATTGAAATACTTAAAAAGTTTGTGGCTGAAGCAGGGTCTAATTGGGATTTATGACTCCCTTTAGTACTGATCGCCATTAGAGCGATACCATCAAAATCTACAAATCTTAGTCCACCTGAGATTATACCAGGCAGGAAGATGGCACTTCCAACATTTGTTTTGCAACACTAACGTGCAAGTATCAGTAAATGCATACACATTTTTTTTATTTTATATGCTTTATACAAACCTTTAAAATATTTACAATCAATCAACAAAACAACAAGCAACATACACCAATTTCCGTCATTCCACAGCCTCCTCCACTCCTCCCGCTCCCGCCAACGTCTGTAAAGTCTAGCCCTCCATTTGGCCAGTGCCTACGTCCTGCCATCATCAACCAAGCTAAGTCGCACTTTAATTATTCGTAAGAAGTTCGTCAATGGAATTAGCAGTTTTGAATCAGTTCCATTGAACATATGACCCCACCAATCATCCGCGCACAATGTCGGATGGCATGCGCTCCATGGACCCAAGTGCAAACTTCTTTCATTGCGAAGATTTTTGCAAAAAAGGACCAGATGCTTCAATGTTTCTGGGGCTCTTGAGCAAAATCTGCAAGAAAGATTTGCAATTTTGTTGCATTTCCACATCTGTAAACGCTCTTTGGTTTTAAATAGATTCATGCGAAATAACATGAAGCGTCTACGTGCGTTGGGATCCGGGAATAAACTGATGTAGCGTTGTGCCGTATTAAAGGCACGAGCTTCAGCTGGTACATCTGTCATCAGTTTCACAGCTGCTCTTTGTGCGCAAGTTCTCTCCCAATCTATGCGCCAGATTTTTATTTTTGCCGCGTCCAGATTTTCGTGGAGCATATCAGTCTTGTTGTCAAATTCAATTAGTATGCTTTCGCATCTTTGGATCCACATAGCCACTAAGTTCTGTCCTTTGGCCGTTGCGGTATGCAGGATTTGGAACTGGAGGATGTTTTCTCACACACGTGTCTTACGAAATAAGGATAACAGGTTCCAAGTAATTCTAGCTTGAAGAGAAATCAGGGATAATTCATATCTAATGCAAGATGTCATTGTTCCTCGTGGAAGGCCCAGTACTTTTGTCCAAAATTGGTTCTCTAAGGAGGACCATACTTCATGAGAGCAGCCCAGGGAGTTTTCTGCCCCGTAGATTAGAACTGGAGTGACCTTCTGTTGATAAAATAGTCTTAATGGTTCGTGAGAGAACTTTCCAAATTTCCTTTTTATGATTAAGGCTTGGCTGGCTAGCGCAGCACATTTCCTTTTGGCTTCGACTCTCCAGGGACCGTCATTGATACAGGAACTTAAGACCATTCCTAAGTATTTCACACTTTGTGATCTCTTCAGTATTGCTCCGCCCAGAGTCCATCTAAACTTTTTCATTGTTTTCAAGGACCCTCCTTTCAAGTTCTTAAATGTTAGGATTTTGCTTTTATTTGGGTTGATCAACAGCTGGTTCTCGCTTACTTATTGCTGAATAGCATCAAGTTTTCTTTGTAAGCCGATAGCTGTTAAATCCATTACGACGAGATCGTCGGCGTACAGAAGCCAGCTTATGTGTGATTTATTTATTTTCGGCGGGAATGAATTCACTTCCTCTATCGCAATGCCAATGTCCGAGATGAACAAGCTAAATATAGCTGCGGCAAGCGGGCAGCCTTGCTTGACGCCCTTGCCTGTTGCTATTGCTGATGACAATGTTCCAGCTTGGTCCAAACAAATCTTTATGGATGTTTCTGTATGAAGTTCCTGGATGGCAGATACAAGATCTTCCGGGCAGCCCCATCGCCGTAATTTTACCCACAGGAGGTCTCGGTCAACGGTATCGAAGGCGCTTGAAAATTCGATAAAGGCTAGGATGTACTACAGTGTTGGTAGTAAAAGACTGGGGAGCAACCAACTTGTTTGACAAAACCCTCCTGTCTGGCGTCAACATGTCCCGTGTTTACAGCCCACTAAACCAACTTCTGTTGGTGTGGTAGCGTAAACCTTGCCCAGGACATCTAATAATGCCACCGGTCGATAGTTTTTTGGATTTGATCTGTCCCCTTTTTTATAAATTGGTATTATGATCGCCATTTTCCATGATTTGGGGGATTTACCTGCGATATTTATTCTTTCAAATAAAGCTACACATATCTCTGCCCAAATCTCGGGATGCTGTTTCAAGGTGAAGTTCATTAAGCTATCTGGGCCCGGTGCTCTCGAGTTATTGGCCCTTTTAATTATTGCTACAATGTCATCTTTACAGTAAGTGATGATTGGGGGTGAGAATGATAGTTTGAACTCTTCACCCATGGTTTTGTTGCCCCTGTATAGCTCCTCGAAATGAGCAGTCCATTCCGTTTCAGACACCAAACATGTTTGTAACGATTTTTGTGGCGCCTGCATGTCGTTCATAATCCTCCAAAACTCTCTTGTATTTTTGTTCCTTAATATGGATAACATTGTCTGAGCGTCATTTTGAAGAGTTAGATGCATGTGGCTCTTCAACCAATTTTTATAGGACTGTTTAGCAGCTCTTATTTGTGTTTTCCTAGTAATAATTTCCAATGACTGGGCCTGTCGAATGTTCTGTCGCAGCAGCTGTTTTCGTTTCTGAATTTCAGGGTCAAAAACAGTGTTTTCGAACCAAGATTGTATTCTTCGACCCCGCATTCTTGGTCTTAAATTGAAACAATAGCTGGTCGTATTCTAATTGTGTGGAATCCTGACAATAAGTTGTTGCCAACTGGGTGACCTCTTGTTCTTCTAAGCGGAGTCTCACCCTATTTGTCGCGACGGAGATATTATGCTGCCACCTCAGTTGACCTTCCTCTAATGATGTATTGAGATGGGTTATAAGCATATTATGGGCGCTAGTTATTTGCTTCTTGATCACAAAGGAATTTATACGGGCGTGCAAATCAGTTGACACAAAGACGTAGTCAATCATAGAGGCTGAATCTGCACGCTGCCACGTCACGGCAGGTGGCATATCTCCGGTTGTATTCCTATTCAGAATTTGCAATTGTCTTATTTCCATTTCCTCGAGCCACTCATTAGCTAGCACTTTTTTTATCTGCGGTGATAAGTTTAAAGAAATCAATGTTTAAGTCCCCACATATCAGTATCTTGGCCCTTGGCTTCCCTTCATACAGAACATCCAAAATGTCCATGATTCTCTCTATGAAGACCTGTTTACCTGCCTTCTGGTGATTCCAATAAACGTTTAGAAATGTTATTTCCTCATCATACCCGGGGCCCAGTTTCTGCTTGGTAATGGTCATTTCCTGGATAAATGGGGAGTGATTGTAGGACTTAGAAATCCTAAAGCCCGAGGCCCTGTTTACTAGAGTTAACAAACCCACCATTGGACGACCTTTTGACAGTTTTATGGTTGGATTCAGGGCCACTTCGTAATTAATCACAAGTGGCATTTCAGAAAGCCATGTTTCTTGCAAGCAAATGACCGACAGGCCGTTTGTATTTAAAAGATGTATAAATCCACACGTGTTCCAAGATGCCACTAGGCACCTATTTAAGGTTGTCTTTTCCTGGCATTATTGACGATCTTTCCTGTTAGCGAGGCTGCCAACCAGCGCCCGTCGTCGTTCACCTCAGCAGTGCTAGTACAACAGAGTGCTTCGGCTATCGGCAATTGATGGCCTTGGGTTCCACTTATGGTGATTCTGATCTCAGTTTTGGGTTTCACAGATCCACTCGTATCGTTATACATCATAGAATTAGATGTTTTGTCTTCTATCTGGGTGCCTTCCCGTGACGTCATAGTATTGGATTTTAAATCTTCTGTCGGAGTGCCTACCTGTGACAAGCACGGGGACAACCTCGTCCGTGGATCTTACATTGATACTTTTAGATCTGAGAAACTCATTTTTGTTCATAGAGCACAGCACAGTGCTCTGTTGCCAGCCGCTTAGCATCTCTTCATTGTCTCGGGCATCCAAAGCATGGTTGTTCGGGCTGAGTGTTACTAATGAGTAGACTTCAAATCCAAACGAAAATAGCGCAACATTTGCTTCAATGATTGTGTTGGCTATCAATGAAGAAGATCCGTGAAGGATTACTTTATCATTCTTATTCGGAAATTCAACGATCTTTAGATCCCTGGACGTGATAGCACGCAAACTAGGAATCAAGTCGAATAATCTGATGATGGTTGCACGGTTTAAGATCAACTTGTCCTTTGAGTCGAGCCTTTCAACCATCACCTTAAAGGCCAAATCAAGGTTGTTTTCTCTTTTGGTCTTGCCACCGTCTCTTCCGTGGGAGTTCACTCGTGATTCGAGTCGTTCCAGTAGGCTGTTTAGAGAAGTCACATTTGCTTTTTTGTTGTTGGAGGCTTTGTTGTTTGAAGCCATACTTCTGCTAGTGTCTTCGTTACGTATTTTCTCCAGATTGCACAGACTGGTTTTAGAATTCTCTCTTTCACCCAACTGAACTCCTCGTAATCTGTTACATAGTTTTGACCTTTTTTCTTGCATGGTCATAAACGGTGGACTTCCTGAGATCTTCCCATCCTCCTCAGGAGTTACTGGTTTGTTGACAATGTGACAGGTTCTAAAGACCTTGATACTCGCCAATTCTGTTGAATTTGCCTGGTCTGAGTTGCGTGCACTCAAGCTCAGAGCTCCAGAGGAGTCTCCCTCTGTTTCGGCAGGGCAAACCATAGGCGTGCTCTCATCGTTGTCTGCAGAGGTTATTTGAGCACACTTCTTTGGTTCTTGTGTGATTTCCACTTTTTCTGTATTGTCATAAGTGGACATGTTTAAAAGATCTTCAGAGATGTCGGCAGACAATTGGTCTACTGCGATCGCTTGAAGGAGAGGAACAGCTTCCTTTGCAGGCGCCGATCCTTTTCGATTTTCTTTCAGGTTAGATTTGTGTCTTTTGTCACAATTTGAACGAAATTTATGTTCCTCAAAAATGTCCATGCTCCTGTGTTTTTATTGTTATTTCTCTTACTCGGTTGGTTCTTCATTTTTTTTACCGTCTTTGTCGATTTATCATGAATTACCACTGGATTCTTGCAATTTCCTGCTGTGCCTTCAAATATCAAGAATACATTAGGCTTCTCTGTGCCTTTGCAGGTTGTCTGCACGTTTTCCACAGTGTTAGGTTGGGGGGGCCATAGTCAACGTAGAAGGTGTTTGATCAACAAGGCCCCTCTCCCTCTTATAGGCTCGCGCCTGTTCGTAGGCCGTGTTAAATGAAACATCAATTTTTTCACTCCCGAGAGAGGTACTTACTCCTCGATTGTATGGGCTTGTTACGGCGCTCACCGTTTTTGCATGAGCTGAACTTGCTTGTGCCTGATCTTTAGTAATAGTAAGTTCGATCACTTGGGCCTGATCTGACGACACACGAACTTCAGACCCTTGGGTGGGCCTCTCTATTACGTTTACAGACGCTGCCATGGAGCCTCCAATAATTAGTGGCTGATGCTCGGGGCACGCAGTTGAAGGTGAAGTTGGGTTTCTTTGTAGTGTGTTACCACTATTTGATTTATTTTCACGATGTGGACCAATACGATTTAAACCTTTGTATTTAAATATGGCTAGTGCTTCCCTGGTGACTTCAGCCAAAAGTTTTTTTATCCAAGGAGTAATTTCTCTTTTGTTCAGCCAGAGATTTAAGTGAGGCATCCAGGCCTTTTAGGCCATCCTTAACGTTATTGGAGGATTGATTGCATATTTGTTCCAGATTAGCTACTTTGGTGTTCAATAGAGCCAACAATGTAGAGGAATCCTTCATTGTATCGTTTAGGTTCTCGTATAAGTTCATGAAAGGTGCCATAGAAATGGCAAGTGAAGATAATATTGCAACTTGAATCCCCGTTGTTTGTTCATACTCCTTAGGCTCCACCTTACTTTTCCTACTAGTGCACTTCATAGTTTTCTTTTGTTTAAATCGTCTACCCCTCCTTATTTTCGGGAACGGCCGTTCAATAGAGGACGAGTCAGACAGATCACAGTTGACTGTTGAGTTCATAGTAGTGGACTGTGAATTTTGCGTGTTCAGAAGCGTTATTTCTGGATCAGTTCGTTTAGTGTTAGCCGCTCTCTTTTGTGAGTTAAATTGGGTGAATGACATGTCCTGCAGGGATGACTCGCTTAACCTCACATTTGAGGCCCTTGCAGGCTGCTTTGTACTTTTATAGCAAACATTAGCCCAAATGTCTTCGTTTGGTTCAGTTAGTTGTGAGTTCTGTCTTTTTAGGGCTACTTTGTGTATTTGTGTTGTCTCTTCTTGCCGACTGTTGCCATTAATTAAGTTGCAATTACTTGTTTTGCTTACTGCTGTCGTGCTTTGCAAGATGTTATTCGCAACATTTAACGATTCACGGCACTCATATTGCTTTTGAATCACCTGCTCATCAAGTGTCACGGTTCTTACCTGCCGTTTTGGGACACAGGCATCCTTTATCGTGTCTTGTTAGAGGAGCTGAATGATGGTTTTTGGAGCCTCAAATACATTCACATCGGAGTTCGTCCCAGGTTCCCGGTCCATCTGGGATGCCAAAACGGCTCCAATAGAGCCCCCACCCTGGACCTGCACAACTATCCCAGACTCTGGCTGTGCTCCCTGGGTCGGTTCAACCGCCTCCACCGCTCTGGCCGCAACAACGCCGAAGACAGAGGAGGTGGCAGCAATCCCAAACAGGGAGGGACTCGGCCTCCACTGTCCAAACAGACCTCCCACCCCCCGGCAAGCGCACAGCGCATGCGTGGCCCAACGCCAGTGGAGGACGCCACACCCGCTCCACCACAGTCTCCGGCACTGGCCCCCGTCACAACGGGGTTCCCGGAAAGATCCAACCCCCGGACGCCTCCATCCACACCCAGCGCCACCTCCCTGGGACTCGGCCGTGTATGCAAGCCACTCCGGACAGGCGACACGCCGAGTAAGTGCTCGTACGGTTTACACATGATCGTCGGCTTGTGTTGGTCTCCAGCGTGGTGGCGCAATCGCAAGCGCCACTTGCCAAACAGCCTAACAGCAGTCGTCCAGCCCTTTCACCGCAGGGCTTACACCACAAGGGTGCTAGAGGCGGCCTCTTAAGGGTCAGCTGGTCAGCAGGTCTTCCTCCATTAAAGGCACACGCACCTCTCTAGTTAGAAAACACCACTCCTCTTCACTCACCACAGCCTAACAGCAGTAGTCCAGCCCTTTCACTGCAGGGCTTACACAATTCACGATTATGTGGAAGAGTTGAGAAAGAATTTGCATTTTCGCAGCAAAACCTAGAAAGCAGCAGAGGGTGCCAAATCATACTATGACAAAAAGTCATCCGTTTCTCAAGTATGAGGTAGGCAACCAGATATACAAGTTCGATTTTAATAAAGAGAAAAATAAGAATTCTAAGTTCATGGCGTCCTGGCGTGGCCATTCAAAATTGTGGGCAAAGTTTTACCTGTGGTGTACACAATACTGATCAAGGAAGGGTGTAGGGCGTGTGCAAAAATTAGCTAAATAACATGGCGCTGGTGCGCGCCCATTTTGGACATTCACTTCTATTACCGCAATGAAAGCCTAAGTTTCTGTGGGCTCAGTAAGCAAACGTGAATTCTGCAATGGTTGCAGGGTCACATGTCGTCAGATGAGCTAACTGTGGAGGATAGTTGTTGTATTGTCTGCTGAAGGACGAGCCAAAAAGGGAGTCGGAGCTTTGCAGGTGCAATGATAAAGGGTGCTGGGAACGAAGGCGGGGTTGAAAAGCTTGGTTTTTCCACTTCTAGATTTTTCTACTCTTTGCTCCCAATGCTTGCTGTCTGCTCTTTGGCCGAGGGCAGTCTGGTAAACATGCAGGGGCAGAGATTTCCCCATAAAGAGAAGCGGTATTCCTCATGGAAAACAGAGAACTAGACCCCGGGTGCTGCAATCGCGCTGAGAGGGAGGACGCTCCGTTACCACAAGTGATCTCTCTGCTCACCTGCTCACGGACTAAGCAGTGTTGTGGTGGCTGAGATGGTGTCTTCTGCAACCATACTAACGGTGATGCTTTTTCTATGTTTATGTATAATCTACTATATGTTATGTTTCAGTTGCATGTGTATGTATATAGTGTGTGAATAAAGGGCCTGTAATGAGGCATTCTTATTTCCAACTATTGGTCTTAGTGTGATTCATTGTCTCTGTCCAATAACTTTTCTGGGTCCGTGTAAAAGGGTGCGCGAGTCTGAGGTCCCCACACGTGGATGGAAAAGCAAGAAATGTGGCACTGTGAGCAGGGTCTTTGTGCTGACATTGATGCCAAAGAGCCCTGCCAATTTACTACATTTGAAGTGTTGGACACCAAAAGGCAATTTTGGTTTTGTGGATATTTGAAGAGGAAAGTTGTTGTGAGGTATTGGCGATAGGGAACTGAAACATTCATTTAATAACATGAGTTCCCAATTTAGGAAAAAAAGGAAGCTGCGCAAGCGGAGACTGTCCTGATGTGACCATCCGAGGGTGGACCAAAGGTCTGTATGACAAAGTGGCACAAACCTGGGCATGTGGTGCAGGTCTGAATGAGACCCAGGATACTAACATAGGAGAGGCGAGCCCGGCCAAAGAGATGGGTTGACTGCAACAGGTGCCTGTGGAAAAAGGGAAAACGTGTTGGCTTTAGGCAGAAGAGGCTGGATTCTGTTGCATGCATTCTGAAAGTGCATCAACAGACTGGAATTGCAGGCGAATGTGTTTAGATTGGAAAAGGAGCTGGCGGCTGAGAAACAGATTGTGTTGATGCAGCAGTTCCAGATGAAGTTATATCATAAGGCAACTATCAAGCAGTAGCCGAGCGAGCTGCTGTAAGGGTTGCTAGATATGAATATCAAAAGAGAAGAGGGAGGGTGAACTCCCGTAAGGTAGTGACCACGATTGCCTCTGAAAGGGGTTGATTGGGACACTGACCAATGGGATGGGGATGTATTTGACAGTACCAGTACAGAGAGTGGTTCAGAGCAGGAGGCATCATCCAGGCCAGAGTCTGGTCGGAAGGAGGGAACATCCAAACCAATGATGCGCAGACAAGCTGGTCCCAATCCCAATTATCCCGTAGGGGGGTTGGGGTGTTTGACCACGCTAGAGAATTATTCCAACCAAGAGGTTGGGAAAATCATTAGGCGACTGAAACAAAGGGCTGGTGAGTCTTTGTTAACTTGGATGGTTAGAGTATTTGACGGAGGGGCGCCAGTTCTACAAGTAGATGCCATGGACGCCACTAGGTTTCTGCCATTGTCGCATTAATCGCATATTCAGGAGATTGTGTGTAGGTCCTCCTTGTGAGGACAATGGGGGAGAGGTTCAAATGTCTTTATTATAGCTAGCGGCCCAGGGGTGTAACCGCAAGTACCTGATCGCATCAGGCAGGTCTAACAAGTAGAAAAAATGGTACACCTTGAGAGAGGCCATACAAAGAGTGAGGGAACATGCCATGAAAGAAGCAATTCATTTAGATACCCCCAACATATCGGTCTCAGCTAGAAATGCTATCATTCGAAACCGCTCCACCCGCATACAAGAATGTCATATGACCCCGTTGGTGGGAATGACCAGTAGAATGATGGATGAGGTGGTGGATGCAATCAGGCAACTGGCAGACCTAGGGGAATGGGAAAAGTCTGAGGAAAGACCACAAGAATGAGAGAGGGGGATGAAGTGAAAGACAGCCCCCCGGGAAGAGGTTTGAGACCCGAGATTCTTGTGTATCCCAAAAGGATATGTTTTTGGTGCTACTAAAATATGGGGTGCCACGAGAAGACATTGGTGGGATTAAGACAAGGGACATGTTTCAGTTATATAAGAAGCTAGGGCTGGAAGGTTAGGAACAGTATAAGCAAGTGAAACGGCAGGAGGTACATAAGCCCAGTAAGGATGAGATGCATTCCGCGCCACACGCGGAGGACGAAGAGTCCCCAGAATACCAGCTGACTTACGCAGATTTGAGGAAAGTGTTGAGTGCGATGGGGAAATGGAATCCAAATATACGCATTCAACGTCTGAATAGGATTGTGCTCAAACTCCGGTGACCACTGCCCGAATTAAGGTAGACAGAAGGTCTCGTGTGAAGTTATTTTGGCAATCGAGAAATATACAAGAGGTCTGCACCTTAATTGGTACAAGGACGGAGGCCTCATTGATATATGGGATTCCTTCAAGGTTTAATGGACAGCATTTTAAGATCACAGGCTTTGGGGGGAGGGGAAGAGGCCCCTGCGGTCCAGACCAAAATCGATATGAAAATTGGCAATTTAAAAAGGGATACTTATCAAGTGTTAGTTCAGATACCTAAATATATTATTAGGTTTGACTCTCGGATTGGGAGGTAAACTATCAGTTCGGGGGGGAGGGGAGTGCTTTGGCCCAGTTATCGTAGGGAAATTGAAGATTCCCCCGGTGCAAGTTCCATTAGCCACAAACAATATCAATGAAACAAAATCGTATTCGGGGGTGGGGGGGGCAGAAAGATTTCAGACACGATTAAAGGATATGTTGAAGCTGGTGTATTGTGCCCCGTAACCACGGCTTGGAACAATCCGGTCTGGCTGGTTAAGAAGCCAGACGGAAGTTACAGGAGGACTGTAGATTACCATGAGTTGTACACTCCTCTGTTAATACCTGCAGTCCCTGATGCAGTTACTCTGATCGAGAATGTGCAGAAGTTTGAGGGAACTTGGTATGCCGTGTTAGATTTGGCCAATGCCTTCTTCACTGTACCGATTTCTGAAGAATGTCAGGAGCAGTTTGCATTTTCCTGGAATGGGACGCGGTGCACGTTCACTTGGATAAGGGATTCTGAGACTTGCGGTTTACTACACTGGTGTCCCGTTTACTCATGTGTTTGTGTATTTCAGTGTGAAACTCGCTTTGGGGGTGGTGGGGCAGTGTTTTATTTATTTATTTTATTTGTTTATACCACACCGGAAGCCAGCAGGCATCAGGGCGCACATTTACACCTGGACGTATCAAAGAAATGAGACAAAACATAAGTCAACTCCAGTTCCACAATATTCAAAAATGTTTTCAGATGTTTTCTGAAAATCATGGCTTTTTTTCCTGGCATAGGTCTACATGCAGAGTATTCCAAGCATGAGCCGCCTGTACCGGGAAGGATCGGCTGTTGCCCCTTGTTCTTTTTACTAGAGGGTTGATTAGGCGTTGGGTGGTACGAGGGCGTAAGGGCCTGCTTGGTTCATATTGTACCAAGTTCCGTTTCGGGTACAATGGTGCTTTTCCGTAAAAAGACTTAAGGGTACTGATAGTCAGTGTAGTTCTTTCCTTGTGCTGTTTATGTGCTCTCTTGATATATTACTGATGATCCCGATTGCCTCGCTTTGTATCATTTGGAGCTTCGGGATACGTTCTTTGCTCGCGACGCTGAGTAGTGTGCTGCAGTAATCCAGTCTTTGCATAATAGCGCTAACAAGGGTTTCACAGTTCCTACAAGTTATCAGGGTTTTGATCTGTCTCAGTGCTCTAAGATTGTAACAGGATTTGTGTACAGCTCCATCCACATGTGCCTGTGCACCAAGGTAGGCCTCCATAAAGACACCTAGCATCTTTATCTGACACAGAAATACATCTGCCTTCCACCTTAAAAGTCTGTACCCAGGTTCCAACTTGGCCCTGGCGTGCCTGGATCCATATACCATAAACTCTGTTTTGGCACTATTTAAGCACATCCAGCTTGTTATCATCCAGCACCTGATGGCCCCATATGTTTTAGTCAATTTACCAGAGTCTTTTACATAGTTCCCACTCACCTATCAACAGCTGAATGTCTATGTATTTCGTAAATGGTATTCCTATGTGTTCTAGATGGTCACAGAGGGGTCTGATATAAACATTACATAGGGCTGGGATAGTCATGTGCCCTGCGGAACCCCACAGTGTATGTCTGCCGATTCTGCAGATGCATCACCCCAGCACACCGTAGACCCATTACCCAATCGATGGCCTCCCTGGCGTTCATGGTCTAATGTCCATGGTCATGGTGCCTTCAGTTCTGTTACCCCGGCGGAGTGGCCAAGGGCATTTGGGGTGGGGCACGCTCTGGGGTGCAGGGGAAACCTGCCCTGCGCCGTTGATGGATAGACTGTAGGCTACACACCTGGTTGACCCCAGTCTCCTCGTGACTCCTTCCTCCACCCGCTCCACAAGAGGGGTATCGGGCAAGCGGCCATCTTTTCTGGCGCGGTGGCCATTTTGTCGAGCTGCGTGCCAAAGTGGTGGTGCCAGGCTCTCTGGACCAGACCCCACCCAAGACGCTTGGTGTTGGAACAAAAGTCCTATCCCACACCTCAGGCTGTGACCCGGAAGGTGCATTTCCCTCGGCAGAGCAGGCGATAGTGCTGCGTGAAGGCGCCCCCTTGAACATGATGCCGGACCTTGCCGGTATCAGGGCGTTGCCCCTCAGGAGTAACCCTGGTAAAAGAACCTTGCGGTCCCTCAGCATTGATACCGGAAGGATCCGGAGACCGCTCGGCCTGGAGGCCGGTAGCTGGACTAGCCTCGGTATGTGTGCTGGTACTAGAAACAAACAGAATCCGGAAAAAAGAACCTTCCGGTCCCTCAGCACTTTCACCGGGAGGATCCACTGGCCCCTCGGCCGGTAGCTGACTTAGCCTCAGTACTCATGCTGGTGAGAGAACCTAGGTGGTTCCTCCCGCGCGAGTCCTTGGAAGGAATCTCTCCTGCGGGGTGTTTTGGAAAAGAGGGGCCCTACCTTGGGCTTGAATGATGTTTGACGAAGTCCTTCAGGTCCTCTGGCGGCGATCTCTGCGACTCCCTCCACCTGGCTAGTTCTTCAGAGACCCTGAGGAAAGCGCATCACACGCAGTACAAGCTTGCCAGCTGTGTTCTGGGCCAAAGCAACACAGACAGAGGGCGTGGGGGTCTGAAGTTGGAAAGAGTCCGTTGCAGGAGGAACCTGCTGAACCCTGTAGAGGTCGATATACGCCAGGGAGGAGCGTGACACCTGAAGAACGGGTAACTGAATGATAAAAAGACAGAAGAGAAGTATCCGCGCGTGGAATTACATGGCCGAAGCCAAACCCAGGAGCGCTGGTGAATTCGGCCGCCCGTTCCCGTCGATGCAGAAAAGTGGACTGAGGAGTGGCGCCGGTGGCCGGAGTCAGGCGAGCGCATGCTCCCCGGGCTGCGCGCCTCTAAATTTAAAGGGGAAGATTTTTTCTGGTGAAAAAGGTTCCGTCTCCCGTCCCCCGCGAGGGACGCCCATACAGTATGGAGGAACGTGGATGGGAAGTAAGAGTACAGAAAGAACCGAAAGAGGGACAGAAAGTATTGTGGACTTAAACACTAAAAGGAATATGGAAAAGCAAAGGGGCAGATACCCCAGTCATTAAAACGTGCATGACTAATGAATATATGACAAGTGAAAACCTAGCTTGGCAGGAGAGTGTACCAGGCTATTACAGACAATTGCAATTCTGGGAACCGCAGCCATAAAAAGTAGAGGGTACCAGAGATTCTGCATAAAAGCAAGATTGGAAACAAGGAACACTAAGTTTGGCAGGAGAGTAAACCAAACAAACTAAAAGGTTCCATTGAGAATCTGGGACCCACACCCAAAGACGAGACCAAGGATAAAAGGGTCTGGAACCCTAGTCAGAAATAATAGGGACTGGAGCACTATACAAGAAACAAAGATCAGATATGAGATAAGTGGGTCTTGCCAGGAAGAGTATACCAGGACCCCTGTCCGAGCTCTCACTCACTCCCCGTCTGGTCACCCTCTCTCCTGGTCAGACCATGCTCTCCTCTCCTCCCACATGGGTCCCTTTGGCCTTCCTACCTCACCCAGAAAAGCCCTGCCAACCTTGTTCTCAAACATTCGCCCAATGAAACGAGTGTCAGCTGCTGCCTTTACCTTCATCCCTGCTAACATCAGACTCAACCTCCAACTCTGATCTCAGCGATCTTCACTCAGCAATCACCAATACCCTTGGCATCCTTGACCCAGTCATAAAACCTGCCTCTATGCATAACAGCTGTTATGACTCCGAACTTGCAGCCTTGAAATGAAGGTGCCAAGCAGCAGAACAGAAGTGGCCAACGTCAGGTTCACCCTCTGACAAACTGGCTTGCCGCCTGCTCCAAAGGCAATGAAGACTTGCCATCCATGCCAAGAAAAGGGCCCACATTCAGGCACAGGTATCTGTGCATCCAATAACACACGAGAACTTTTCAAAATCTGCAGGGGGCTAGCCAGCCCTTCCACAGTCTTGTCCTCCCCTCTTCCTTCCCAGGCCCTCTGCAATGCACTGGCCACACACTATCACCAGAATTCAGGACATCCTGAACAGCCTTGTTACTCACCCACCTAACCCATCCCATACCCCCTTGAACACTCCCCCTCCTTTACCTGTCACACCTGTAGAAGTTATCAAGAGTTGTCCGCTCTATGATGGCTGCTTCCAAACAGGAACCCCCCTGCTTGTCCAGACCTTTCAAGGACAACATTGGCTCTCTTGCCCCTGCACTCACTGATTTCTGCAACCACTCTTTCGCCACCGACTCTTTCCCCTCCTCCCTCAAGCACTCCATTATTGAAAAAGCCTTCAGCAGACCCTACCTGTCCATCCAACTAATGCCCTTTTTCAACCACCCACTTCAATGCCATCAAGACCCTTTCGATTGGGACCCCTGCTCCCTCCTTCCCTTCTCTCTGGCCTCCCTCCCTGGGCTCTCCCTGCTCCCTCTTCTGAAGCCAGAAACCTTGGAGTGATCTTTGACTCCTCTCTATCCTTCCTCCATCACACCCAGGACATTGCCAAGAAGTCCCACTTCCAAATCGTCCTTCTCAAAGAAATTCTCAACTTTCTCACTTTCCCCCAGAAGCTCAAAGTTTTGCGAGCCCCGGTTCTCTAAGCTTCATTATTGCAACAGCCTCAATCTACCTTCTTCCACTCTGCGACCGCTCTTCAGCTAATCCAGAATGGAGCAGCAAGACTTGTCCTTGGCTTTAAGCCCAGGGACAGCATCTCTCCTGCCCTAAAAAGCCTCCACTGGCTCCTGATTACTGCACAGATTATAGCGAAATCCATCTGCATCATCCACAAGGCTGTCTGGGGCCAGGGACCACCCCATCGGCAACTCTCTTACCAAATACTTTCCTTCTAGACCTCTACGCTCCTCTGGCACCAACTCTGTGTGTAGTGTTACGCTAAAAAGAGAGCAGGCGGCCGCTCGCTTTCCTCAGCTGTCTCCCTTCTCTGGAACAGCCTCCCTCTCCTGCGTCTTGAGCCGGACCTTCTGGAGTTCCGATAACACCTCAAGACTCTCCACTTTTCCTCTACCTTTCCTGCTAATCTCACAGTTGCTTTGATTTATGTCTTGGACCCTTAAGCATCTTCTGGGTCCCTGACCATTCACACCCAATCTCCCCAGCATCAGTCTTCCTTCAACACTTGCCTTCGCACATTCTCTGCACTGAAGAGTTGCACTTTCCACCCAACGTGGCTCCTGGCTGCATAGCACTTACCATACCCTGCACATCATCTGTGGCTCACCCTCGCACACGAACACCTCTGCACCTACCCCAATGCCCTCTTCCTTCCTGCACTTGCACGTTCTGAATACTCACATGGTATAGTAGGTTCGGCCGTCCCTTCCGACTATTTTTTGTATTTAATTGTACTGATACCCCATGTACCCTACCAGCTGCCCTTTGGGCGCTTTGAAACAGAATGTATTTCCTGTATAAGCACCAACAAGCAAACAAATAAATAAGTCTAGAAGGTTGGGACTAAAGGAATGTATTGTACTTTTGAAGGCCGACTGGCTGAGAACATCTATGTTGCCTTGATGAACACCACCCTTGCACCATTCTGTTAATTTGTTGTGTGAGGGACAGAGATGCTCGCTTGACGGCTGCAACTGATATATGCCAAGTCACTGCTTTCTCCATCTTGTTTGGGAATGCCCACATTTATTAATGTTGGCCAAAAGCCATGACATCCCGAATTAGATGCTGGTGCAGAGATAAAAACTAGCTATATGGCTCCTAGGCTTCATAATACAATACAACTGAGAATGCTGCTTTACACCGCCTTACTGGCTAGTCAAGGATAACCAGGCATCATGGGATAGGTCTTCCAGGATACCTTACTAATTGTCAACACATTAAGTGCAATGCTGCAGCCAGGCGAGCATGTGATATTAAATTGTAGAACCAATCTGTAGATCCAAAGATATTTGGACTGATCTCATAGCATTAATAACCAATTAAAATAAACAACTGATAACTAAATCAAATACATTATGTACTGCAATATCTATGCATCTCAGGATAGAGACTGTTTTGTCAAGCTTATTCGAAGTGGTTGATATCCCACACCTACGATGATGGTGAATCTTTGTGTACTCTATTGCCGATACCTGTAATAATGCACAACTGGTCCTTAATATTTATTGTAATTGTTGATTGTAATTCTTTCATTAACTGCCTATACACATTTAAATAAGCATTTTTAATAGGAAGGGACAGGTAACTTTGCCTGAATACCATCGGTGGGGGGACCCTCACAAAATGAAAAATCAATCCAAAACAAAGGGGGATGCATTGGAAGTGTGAAGACCAAAACGAACAGTAAAAAAGTTCACACATTCTCGATACTGACAGAACTATTTTCTACTTTGACTGCACAATATTTCCTTGCATTTGAAGGAGGGATCAGAAAGAATGGTTCATAAAGAAGTATGAAGCCACTTTGGCTGGAAATAGGTTGTGAGGATATCCCCACATGCATTCCTGATGCAGAACTAACAGAACGGCATCTGGAGAATCCAGAGTTTTGGATGAGGGTCCACATTTATTCAGGCAACTAAGTTGTAATATCTTCCAAACCCCCTCCAGAGTAATGAAAAGAGCCCTAAATTGTTTTGCTACATCTTGAAAGGATACATTCTGGTGGAAAGGTTTTCCAAGTACAGCATTAATCTGTTTCTTAAATAAGCAGCATCCTTAGGGGAAGAGAAGCAAATATGCTAGATCTAAGAAAACCAGATGGAAAGTAGTAGCAGGGTGCAGAATTTGCTTTCGCCATTAGCTAGTGATATTTGACTCTTGGCGAGTAAGACAAGTCGTGCTTTGTGTATGTATAGAATTGATGTGGCGAGTACATCTTTTATGGCTGGCTTGCAACTTCAATATTTGCAACAAAATCACAACATGATGACTCATCTGTAAAAGTAGTAGTTCATATGTCATTTGTTTTGCGATTTTAGCACTGGTTAACCAAAGCAGGACACAGGGATTAACATTGACACATTCTACCTAAAATACATTCCCATTTCCCCCCAACCCCCAATTTGTAGTTTTCTTCCATTTTCTTGTAGCACAATAGGAGACATATCAAATATTCCTTTATAAAAGGAAACCATTAGGCATCATACTGAACCCTCATGCCTTTGACCAAGAGAACAGGATACTTGAAATTGCCCAGTGTTTCATAGACAATCTAAAATTGTCTCACAATATGAAGTTAGTAGTTTACAATATCACTGTGATTGTAATACGTGAGGCAAGTTCAGCACAAATTAAAATCATGGATTGCTCAGCCAACATATGAGACTACAACAAGCAATGCAGGTAAAACCACCAACATGTCATTCATAGAATATCAAATCCTTGTTTGGTCACAGATTATTTATGCTGCCACCTCATTTGATATTAACTCAATTTTAAACTCTTGCACTATATATTTTCTTGATTTAACAGTTTAATGTAACCACATATACTGCTTGCCCATGACGCAATGTCTTCAGACAATTCTGTTTCCAGTAATTCTAGATCTCAAGCCTTTTATTCCAGAGAATATAATTTGCAATAGAACAAAATAAATAAAGGTGATCAAATATTTCATGGCTTGTACATAGTATTAAACAAGGTCTCTAAACATCAGTGTAAACTGTCACATTGTGAGATAAATTCATTTTTCAATGACAAAAGCTTACCACTGAAACCACTGCCCACCCACAAAAGACAGCAGTTAGCATTAACCTTTCAGTTTTTGCTCACCAAAATATAGCTCTATAGCCTGCAAATGTCATCTATGTATATAGTTTTCTCAAATACTTAATTCTGAGAAGCAGTTAGCAGAATGTAGAGCTGGAATTTTAGCAGGTAAATTAGCCTTTGACTCCTGCATTTCAACGAAAAAATGTGAATTGGTGGTCTTAAACTTTCAAGCTTGCAGGCTTGACCATTTCACTACAGCAAAAGAAAAATACTATTTGATTCCTGTAACAAAACCGCTGGAAACCTTGTCTTTCAATTTCATTACATATCACTAGGATTCAGCACAAGATTTTGTCCTTTCAATTTTAGTAGTGAAACAAAAAAAGCAGCTATTTTATAGTTCAAACAAGATCAAAATGCATATAAACAATCACTTGGTAATTAAAGTGCTCCTTTTTTACTTTTGATGACAAAGCATTAGAGTGATACATATCCAACTATGGGCATCACTGCATTAAGTCAGTAAGGTAATTCATGGCAAAAGAGAACAGAGTGAATATCTTTACAAAAATAGAGCAATGCATTTTGGAGGCCAATACTGTATTTTCATACCCAATATTGAAAAAAGCGTACCCGGTCATAAAAAAAGCACTTGCAGTTCTAATTTACTTAATAGAAAAATGGGGGCGGTGAATAAGATTAGGCTGGATGACAATTCCTGCACAGTAAAATCATGGATAAATCTGTGTAGGGCACTTATTTCATGTCCACGTTGCGACGTTGTTTCACCGAGTGCTCAAACTTCACAATAACAGTTGCAGTCTGGAAGTCAATCATGCAGAAACATCTCTCGGCAGTTCAAATCTTTCCATCTGTTAAACACACGAACACCATGAGTTCCATTTATAATGCAGATTGACCATCCATTTTACTTAAATCCTTTTGTTCACATTTAAAAGGTATCTTGGGAGCTTCATGGATCCATTGTTAGAATAAGTGTAGAGTTCTTCTCGATCAAAGGCTTTAGACTTCTTTTTCAATTTGATCTGAAGTTTTGTTGAGTTCGACCCTCACACCCTTTTCACCTAGAGGAGAGAAAACCATAATTAGTACAAAGTTAGAGGTAATTTCAAAATCTTGCTGGCCTTTCCTCTAGAGATGGACCACTTTCATGGAGGAAAACAAGCTGAACTACACCTTTCAGACAGAAAGCATTGCTCAAATCAGAGAAAAGGAAGATTATGAACCTATAGTAACGAAGACTATCGACTAGTACTTTACCAAAGCTGGGTTCCTAACTGAAGTCCCATCATTGGCAAAGTAAAGGAGACACCCTCCCAACCCCATACCAAACATCTGACTAGCCAAGAGTGCCATTAAACAAGTATGATTAGACTGCTAAAACACCAGCCACAATTGAGAAATAAATGATAAAGTTAGATAACATAACTGGACTCTACTGAATTAGAAAGGGAAGAAAACCCCCAATTGAATAGTGAGTGGGGGTATTTCATTAGCTATTAATTTTATTCGGACTACCCATTTTAATTATTTTTCAGTCTATGTAATGGTCAAATGATTGTTTGCACTATTTGATGACTATATGCATGAATTTTTTGATCATTGTGTAAAGGTGCTTTTGATGGTTTCAGTGGTCAAATGAAATAAAAGTTTAATTTACTGGAATAGTGAGTGTTCCAAGTACGAGATACATACTGAAGTAATAGTACAGTTTTACGAGAAGGTTCTTGTAAATCAATTTCTTTCAACAAGAAGTAAATGTACATGATTAGGCAGCAAACTATTTTCGCTTGTACAACTTCTCTGCCCTTGAATTGCACACCTGCTTGACAACTACCAATATAATAACATTTTGACAAACCACCTTACGACACAGCAGCAAGCACCTTTCTTTGGAAGTGAATGCTGTGCAGGAATAGAACACATTTTGCAGCTATGAACTGCTTTTGTAATGCAAATATTTCATTTGTAAGGGCTAAAATATCCGTTTGAAACTGGAATACTACTCTATGCAAACCACAATTAGCACAGTTTCGAGTAAAGAAAAGATGCAAACCGGTGGATGAACCTACTCATTCACTTGGTTCAAGAAGGTCTGCAAGTGGCTTCCTCGAGGGTAAGGGTGGTTGGGGGAGAGGGGTGTACTTTTTTTAAACCCTTAACAGAGAAAGCACAAGGCGATTTAGTCTTCTAATGCAACCAGCTAGCTTGGGCAAACCATACCAAACCTTTGACAAATTGCTTCTCAGCATCCAAGAAATCAAGGTTATCTAGGGAGTACACTTACCACATACAATACACTCGTAAATTAACCAATATATCAGAAGGCATTACATGTCTAACCTACAATCATGGGTTTGGGTGTACAGGGATACTAAGTGGAGCCCAACACACTTGTAGAGCTTCCAGTTTAAGGAGCATTTTTAGATGGTTGAAATCAATTTTTGCACACTAAACTGGCTGCGGGAATGGTGACAGTTCGAGTGTAGAGGTTTAAAAGGCCGAGTTCATAGGTAATCAGCAGAATCTACCTTTCTGCAATGGAGGCTGCCACATTTTAAAACCTCTCACACAGAACAAAGAGTTCGAACAGGTACTTTTCTTTTCAGTCAGAGGTCTAGATGAGGAAGCTGGGTCATGGCCCAGGGCGGACGTAGCACCTGTGCCTATTTTACCTACACTATCTATTGCCCCAAATAAGATGACCCATCATGTTACTATGGAAGTTTGCATCAAAAGATGTGCATCGTATACCAAGTAGTGTGGTGGAGGAGTTGTTTGAACAGTCTGAAACAAACATAAAACTGCTGGACTCGCCAAAAAAAAAAAAATATATATATATATAGCTACAATAGCTTTTGTGGTAGCTTCACCTTTACTCCGTTTACTATGGGGATCATTTTATTAAATCTGTAAAATGCATGAAGGGAACTACCAATGTTAGCACTTCGGTGCTTGTTGGGTCCCCTGCATGCAATTTGAAAATTTTGTAAGGTGCAGTTCAAAAGTGAAGAGTTAAATTGGGCAAACCCACATTTACGCTTTTGTTTTACGCCCAGTTTTGTAAAATCAATGTAAATGTAGCCTTCAAATTACACTTTGCAGATATCAAAACAATGGATTTTGCATGAAAATATCACCCACGATTAAAACGAAGTGCAGTTTGAAGATGAAATGCAAAAGCAAGACAAATTTCGGCTTCGTGTTTCTTCACCTTCAAAAGGGAAGAATATGTCCCAGAGCAGTAAAGAAAGGCATAACCGTTTTACGCCTTGGTTCACTGCCCCAGCCACTGTAAAATGACCTTCTATAAGATATGACAAATTGGTTAGTCTTGCTAATGTCACAATGCAAGAGTAAGTAAACTTCATTCCACAGAAGACTGTGCCTCTAAGAAAATTGTAAATTCAAGACTTGGATTACCGCACAATTTATTTTACAACGTTTTATGTTTTTTCTGAATTTATCAAATGAAGACTTGTAACTAACTTTCCTTATATGTTCTCTATGTGATTAGTAAGGCTACCTTAATTGACAAATGCAAATCGCATTTGTTGATAGGTTTGAAAAATGGGCGTATGAACCTGTGTAAAACCATGTTTAACAGAGGGGCTGTTCGGTCGATGGGAGCGGGAGAGTGTTAAATGTTAAAAAGGTATTTGTACCGTGCACCGTCACCAACGGAATTGGTCCCCAGGTGCTCTGGCGGATCTGTATATAAGGTGGGTTGGGTTAGTAAGGTGGAGGGAGTAGGATAGTGAGAGGAGTGGTGTTCTGTTGGCACCTTCAACTCCGTATACACCAGATGCTGAGCTTTGGTGCGGGTATCGGGTCTGTGATAGGCCGCGTGTGCCGTTGGTCCGGCTTATGTGTTGTTGCAGTGTTGTGAAGTGCGTGCGGCTTGTTGTGCGAGAGATGGTTGTGTGAGTTCGAGTGAGATAAGTATGCAGAGTTTGAGCTTATATTAGTTAGCGGGTTACCTGACCTTTGGCATGCTAGCATTTGCAGTTCTGTCCCAGTGTGGCACCAGTTGACCCCCACAACTATATCTGGATGCGGCGTGGGCCAATGTCTAGAATTCTATCCGGGTGTGGGCAAGCCAACATTCACAGTCCCGTCCAGATGCAGCGCAAGCCAGCGTCTAGAAATCTGTTCAGGTGTGGGCATGCTATCATTCACAACCCTATCTGGATGCTGCGCAGGCTGGTGTTCACAATTCCAAGTCTGGCACACGCCAATATTCAAGTTTCATCTAGGCACGGGCTTGCTATCCTTCAATGAATCCCATCTAGATGCGACGACAATTCCAGGTGTGGCCTGTGCTAGTCTTCAGGTTTCGCATAGGTGCGAGCATGCTAACGCTCCAAGTCCTATCTAGATGCGGTGCATGCTAATATTTCACAAATCTATCTAGGTGTGGGTATGTTGGCATTCAGCTTTAACCTAGGTGCGGGCATGCCAACACTCATGGTCCTATCTAGATGCGATGCAGGCTGACATTCTCAATTCTGTCCAAATGTAGACATGCTAATATTCACAACTCCATCTAAGGGCGGGCATGCTAGCATTCAAAGTCCCCTCTAGATGCGACGCAGGCCAAAGTCCACAACTCCATCCAAGAGAGTGGAGGTGGTCACTCTTTAAATCCCCTCGAAGCCTTGCACTGCAGGGACCTTTCACCATGTGTGCAAAACCCATTGAGGCCATACAAATGGGGAAATGGCACTATATAAAATGACAACGACAACACAATGTTCATCTGTTCTGTGAAGTGGTACAAGTAAATTCTGCGAGATTAAACCAATATTGTTCCCGTAACAGATGGGTGCTTATGTTAGTAGACCAATGTCTTTCATGAAAGCGCAGGTTGTTGGTGTTATTTGAATGAACCAAATTGCAGAGCTTTTCCATTTATTGAAATAGCAAAACCTAGTTTTTGGTTAGCTTGCCCCTCTTATAGGCTGTTAATTTTCGGCTTGCTGCCAAATTGATGACAGTACTGAGACGTCAGAAACCCAACTGCTAAAGTCAATGTGGATTGGGTAGCACGATTCTTACTTGATAGCGCGGGAGGTGCCTGTTGTGTATGCAATTTGGTGTGCGGTTCTACTGATACACTAGAAGGACAGTGCCACGTTTGTCATGCTCATGGTGGAACGAGCGTCATGTCATGTGTGACTGTAGTGGCAATTTGTAAATCAATGGAATTGGTTGAGAAGCATCAGCAAATGTCACCTACCAACTAATCAGCAGTGCAATGCCCACTAACCCCTGCTGTGGGTGTATGGAAGTAAATATGTGGAATAGGTTTTCTTTTTTGGCAAACAAACCAATTTGTGGAGTTTTGCAAACCTTGAAAATCTGTTTTTACGTTATTGGAGTCTACAATCCCTCCATGTGCGTGTATGAACTCATGACATCTGCAGTGTGATTTTAAGCCAAGGGCAGGGTTCTGCTTCTACAGGGATTTTCCACTAGAAAAAACAGGTCCATCTCCCCAGCCTACTTGGATAGATAGAGTGTACCTACCTGCTTTTTTTTTTTAATGGAGCGCAGCACTGCAGTGGTGTCTGTCCTGAAGAGCAGTTTCTTTTTAATCTTTGGTCCGATAGGATTTCAGTGCCATGTAAACAACTTAACAATTCTAGTACATGTCCAAGTACTACACAACACAAATGTTGATGTTACTTGATTTCTAGCTGCTTCAATCTCGTAGTAACAGACACTTTGCACGCGCGCCACCATTTGGACCCGATCATAAAATGGCAAAAGGTCGGAAAAGGTAAGAACCCAATCATATGATGCCAGTGCCTCAAGTTTGTGTGTGTGTGCGCCATTCTCCAACCTTACTCCCACCTTGCACAGTAGCCTAGGCATTTACAAAATGCCTTTTAGCTCACTCTTTGGGGAGCTGGAAGCTTCTGCTCTGTTGTACATTCCCAGTTTACATTTCTCAGCCGATTAAGTATGAGACAAAGGATGGGCGACGTACCGTTGCTTTTGTGGTCACAAAAGGCACACAGCAGCTGCCCAGATTAGGAGTGGGCGTGGAGTACTTCTGCTCTCTTCCTTCTCTGACATTTCCCCCAAGACGTCTTACCAACTTGTGTAAAAGTTGGAAACGTAAGAGCACAATCCAGCGAGCACCCCACGTACTTCAGAGAGACATCCAAGCAGCCTCCTTCCTCTCTCTTGTAGTGTAAATGGCTGCTAATGGCCGAGGCAGGATTTGGGGGAGGGGGGGTGTGGAGGGGCGCGAGGGTGGGGGGCTGTCTGCTGACAATTGTGCATTTTAGTGCAGGTTTTCAGTGTGCATGCGTTCTGCAGAGCCCTCAACTGTAGACCTCTGTACTAATAGTTGGGGTATTTAGAATACCCATTTCCCCCTATAATACCCATTCCAATTCTACAATACCATTCTATAATCCCCATATGATTCAATAATACCCATTGCCATGCTGTATTCTATGGGTTGCGCATAGAATACAGCCAAATGCCACGAACAATTTGGTCCAGCTGTCACATAGTTACTGACATAGCGGTCATCTGCACCTGAACACAATGATCTGCATGGTTTTGATAATGTTTTAAACTAGTCATCTCTGCTAGTAATTGAAGTCCCCTCATTCTAATTACTATTTGCATGCAATGTAATGCACATTTTATGTTCATGTTTGCAGAGACTATGGTCTTTCGAAGGGTCTTCCAACTCACAGCGCTTCAAAACTATAACAATGGAAGTAGGCACTATACAAATATCAAATAATAAACGTTTTGGGCTGCTGACAATGCTCCTTGATCTGTCTAGTCATGTAGATATGCCCCCTGTCCCTGTAAGAACCCATTCATTATAGTCATCTGGGTAGTTTGGGGTGAGGGGGGGTGAATAGTCGATTCTGTAGATTCCCCCCATTGTAGCCCTCTGGCCATTTTCAGGTTCACAACCACTAGATCTCTGTCATTTACTGCTAAAGACCACTGTACCTTGGCCCATTCCTGTGTAGGCAGATGTAATCTGGCATTTTGCAGTAGTTGAAATCTAGATTCAATCATCCCCATTAATTGCATCGATGGTGGCTTCTAAACAAATTAAAGATGAATAAACAGATTTTTAAAAATTAAAAGGGCCACAAGAGTGCAAAAACGGGGACTACCTGGATTTGCACCCCATGTAATTTTAAGATCACTGTAGTTTAAATAAATAAAACAAAGTATTAGGTTCACTTCATTCAGACACCAGAATAGGTACACACGGGAATAAAACATTGGCTGTGGTACTCAAGGAGCATACACGGGCCCACCACCCCCTCTGACATCACATAAAAAGATTTAAAAAAACAGTTCTGGTCCCCAGCATATAGCTACGGCACGCTCAATCGCTGTCCACCACCTGCAAGCTACAAGGTCCCCGTCTCATGTCTACCGACCCACTCACCTTCCCCGGGACCGGAGACTCCACTCCCTGCCCACCCCCTCCCGAGTGTCGGGCACCCATGTATGCTACCAGAGGGCTCCAAATGTCTTACGGGCTATTCAGTGCTGCATAGAGCATGCCATAATCATGGTCCACCTGGCCAAACCAGGCCCCAGGCCGCAGCGAAGAGCTTGAAACAGGAGCTGCAGAAGTGATCCACTTTACCAGAATACATCGCCTCGCCAGCAACATACCAATAATCAACAGTTTACAATCCCTTTGGCAAACTTGGCAGACAGCAACATACAACATAATAGTTCATACGGGACTTTGTGATGTAATATTGCAGTCAAGCTAATGATGCATAAACAACTGATGGCGAGTTTCCTTAGTAGCTTGAACACATGTTATGGGGCTACACAGATTGCATACTCTTGTTATTGAGGCTGCCCAATAAAATAATGCTAAATAAAGAGTTTACAGGTATCCTGGGCCGTGCGCTCCAGTCAATGTTATTTGTATTTTCCAATTGAACACAATTCTGTGATGCTCTGAGTCAATACATCGGTTTACTTCAGTATCTATGCAACTTTGTAGGTTACAAATGTTTTTCAATGTTGATTCATTGCATGCATTCAATATACAGGTCATCTCATTTGTGAATTCATAAATGAGACGAACCTCCCGCTATGACACCGACCTTCCTCAGTGGGACCAATCCTTTGAAGACGAGGTGGAGTCCAATACAGTCTATGCAGGGTCTTCAACAGAATCTTAAGCCTGGTGTTCACTGCCTCCCCGCCCCCATGCCTGCTCGTGCATGAACTCCACTGCTCTTCGGAAAAAGGAACACCAACATCCCCTTCCCACATTGCAGTCTCGTCCTCTCGGTGTCCCGCTGGATCATACAATTAATGGAAGAAACTACCTATGTTGCTGACGCAGAGTTTGGGAGATATTGCAGGAGCGGTAAGTATACCTGTTGCACCTGAAAACGCTGCCAAGCTCTAAAAAGCAACCCATATATGAAAATACTGGAAACAACGTGAAAATCACCCCCAACCTTTGCATCAAACTGATCCTGTGATACAAAGACCCCTTCCGGATGTAGGTCCGGCATGTGTCCGATACCCAGAGGCCTTCAATCCGAACTATAACACTTTTGCCCGTCGGATGCAGCACCTCTATACCTCGGAGTGAAAGCATTGGCGCGTAAGAGGCAGTCACTTGCAACCGTTTAAGAACTCTCTTCCACGCTGTATCTCACAGACCACAGGATAAAATGTACACAGATCATAGACTTTCATAGAAACCAGCGTACCCTGCAGCAAGAAAGGGTGCACCGAGCATCTCTCAATCTGCACACATGGGGGAAATGGGACAGAGCCCAGCAGAAACACAACATGAAGTTGAGCAGCTGTTAGGCAGAAACCTGTGCAGTTCCCTCTGGGACCACTGCAAAAGATTTAGGACTACAGGTGTTTGGCAGTTAACCCACTTGGTAGCAGTCTGTACCACACAGATTCACTTGGTAGCTGTGGCTGAGCAGTCAGACCTCCCTCAAGAAGAGTTAGGCAGTATACAGAGTATTCACAATAGGTCAAGAGAACACAATAGTACAAGTAAACACTGACCAGGGCTTTGTGTAAAAGAGATGACAATGCATTACTTACCGTAAAAGCATTTCTGATGGTTGTATCTGCTTAGATTCACATGCGGTGCATAGGTCCGACATCCAGTGGTCACTGCGGAGTATTGCATTTTGTTTTTCGTAGTCGAAAAAGGGACGTCGACAAGGCGTGTCTGAAACACTATCCCTATAGTGACGTGCGTTTGTACCCACAATCCCTCACGCGTCGAGGTCCCTCTGTTTGTATTTTTCTGCCCTGACGGAGCCTTCTATACGTGAGTGAGTACAGAAAAGAGAGAGAGAGAGATATAAAGGAAGTCTATGTTCCTTCCATCCGAGCGCGGAGGAAGGGTGGGCGCATGTGAATCTAAGCAGATACAACCATCAGAAATGCTTTTACGGTAAGTAATGCATTGTCTTCTGATGTTTGTTAATCTGCTTAGAATCACATGCTGTGCATAGACTAGCGAGCAGTACCCGGAGTTGGCGGTGGGTTATGAGAAGGAACAGTAGAGAAAAGGTGTCGTAATACTGCCTGTCCCACCTGGGAGTCAGATCTAGAGTGTGCATCTAGACAGTAGTGTTTTGTAAAGGTGTGCACAGAACTCCAGGTAGCCGCTTTGCAGATGGACTCAAGGGGAACATTTGCAATGAATGCTATGGATGCCCCCGTGCCTCGAGTAG
The DNA here is from genome assembly GCF_040938575.1 of Ambystoma mexicanum. NCBI lineage: Eukaryota > Metazoa > Chordata > Amphibia > Caudata > Ambystomatidae > Ambystoma > Ambystoma mexicanum. The sequence goes on along the minus strand of NC_090927.1, from coordinate 1,259,196,514 downwards.
AGTGTGCTCTTGGCCTAAAGGGCAGTTCTCTCTTAGCAAGAGTATAGCAGAGAGTGATGCATTGAACAATCCATCTAGAAATAGTGGACTTTGAAATCGCATCTCCTTCTCTTCCTGCTGCCACCGAGACGAAGAACTGATTAGTCTTCCTCAGTGGTCTGGTTCTTTCCATGTAGAACATGACCGCTCTGCGAACATCTAGTGTGTGCAGAGTCCTTTCTCCCAAATTGGAAAAAATTTTGAAAGAACGTTGGTAGTTCTATAGATTGGTTTACGTGGAATTTAGAAATACATTTCGGGGCAAACCTAGGGTGAGTGCGTAGAACCACCTTATCTCTGTGAACTGTAACGAAGGGGTCTAGAATAGAAAGAGCCTGAAGTTCACTTACTCTCCTGATGGAGGTGATAGCTATTAAAAAAGCAGTCTTAAGAGTGAGGTGTTTAAGAGATGCTTTGTGCATGGGTTCGAATGGAGAGCCCATGAGTCTGGTAAGTACCACATTAAGGTCCCATCCGGGAGCTGGGCCAGCTATCGGGGGGGTGTATTCTCTTTACTCCCTCCATGAAGGCTTTTATAACAGGGATCCTCCACCACGACACCTTGAGTTGGGAAGTGGTGTATGCAGAAAGTGCCGCTAGGTGGACTTTAATGGAGTTAAACACTAGACCTGAATCCAAAGGTGGGTCAAGTATAGGACAACATGTGTGGGAGAGCAGTCAATAGGGTTGATGCTTTTACTCCTGCACCAGATGACAAATCTTTTCCACTTGCTAGAATAGCAGTGGCGAGTGTTAGGTTTTCTGGCTTCCCTGAGGATGTCCATACATCTCTGCGGGAGCTGTAGATGTCCGAACTCTATGATTTCAGGAGCCAAGCTGCTAAGTTCATGTTCTGGGGGCATGGATGCAGAGTCCTGCCCTTGTCCTGAGACAGCATGTTGTACGGGCAGGGGAGTCTCACTGGGGGAGATAGAGACATCTCCATCAAGTGAGCGAACCATGGTTGACGGGCCCACATTGGGGCCACTAGTATCAAGGTTACTTGTTCCTGGTGCATCTTGTGCACCACCCTGTTGAGAAGGGGAGTCGGGGGAAAAGCGTAAACAAATTTCCCTGACCATTGCATCGACAGACCGTTCCCCTTGGATTGGTTCTGGGGGTACCTGGAGGCGTAACTTAGGCATTGTGAGTTTTCCAGGGTTGCGAACAGGTCTATTTCTGGGAATCCCCATTGTGTGAAGACGTCGAAGACAATGTCTTCGTGCAGTTGCCATTCGTACTCTTCGGGCAGGGGGAAATCTCTGCTGAGTCTGTCTGCCAGCAGATGGAGTTCCCCGGGTACATGTAGTGATAGTAGGAACATGCCCACTTCCATATATTCTGGGCCAGCTTGGACAGGCCTGGAGAGTGGGTGCCCCCCTGCTTGTTGATGTAGTACATGGCTGTGGTGCTGTCTGTAAGGACCATTACTGTTTTGCCTTGTAGGTGTTCCTGGAAGGCTCTTAGCGCCTTGAACACAGCTAGTAGCTCCAGTAGATTTATGTGTTTGGATGCTACGTTTGGAGTCCACACTCCGTGAGCAGTCTGATGGGATAGGTGCGCCCCCCATCCTGTGAGGGATGCGTCTGTGGTTAGAGTGGCTTCCGCCACGGGTGTGGCAAAGGGTTTCCCTTTTTCCATGTTTTCTTTTGTCCACCACCGTAGCGAGAGAACCAAGGCTTGCGAGACCACCACTAGATCCTCCCATAGTCCGCTGGCCTGACACCACTGGCTGTTGAGCCACTCTTGCATGCGCAGGCGCGCGTGAGGTACCAAATAAATACACGACGCCATCATTCCTAGCAAGCGCATTGCTTTGCGTACCGTCACCTCTCGACCGGTCACATATTGAGGGATCTGAAACAGCATGTTTTGGACCCTCTCCTTGGAGGGGAAGACGAGGCCGTCCTTTGTTTGAATTAGAGCCCCTAGGAATTGCTTGATTTGACTGGGGTCTAAACTGGACTTCTTTTCGTTGATGGAGAAGCCCAACTGGAACAAAAGGTCTACCGTCTTTTGGGTATTGGAGAAGCATGTTCTGTAAGAATCCCCTGTTATGAGCCAGTCGTCGAGGTAAGGGTAAACTGGGATGGACAACCTGCGCAGGTGGGCCGCTACCACTGCCAGCACCTTCGTGAATACCCTTGGTGCTGATGCTATGCCGAAGGGTAGCACTTTGAACTGGTAGTGTTTGCCCTCTATCATGAACCTGAGGTATTTTCTGTGCGCTGGCAACATTAAAATATGAAAGTATGCATCTTTCATGTCCAATGTTGTCATGTAATCTCCCTGAGAAAGCAGTGGGATCACTTCCTGTAAGGTTACCATACGAAACTTTTGGGGTTTGATAAACTTGTTCGCTGGGCGCAGATCTAATACAGGGCGCATGGCTAGATCCTTTTTGGGTACAAGGAAGTACACTGAATAAATACCTTCCGTTACCTGAGATAGAGGCACGACCTCTATGGCTCCTTTTTCCAGCAGTTGTTGTACTTCTTGGAGAAGGATGGCAAGATGTTCCGGTGTCATGCGACGTCCCCTCGGGGGTCTGTAGGATGGGGAACTGTTGAATTCGATACAGTATCCGTGGGCTATGGTGGAAAGTACCCAACGGTCTGACGTTACCTCCTCCCATGCAGGAAGAAAGGATGTTATCCGGCCCCCGACCGGTGTTGCATGGGAGGGGACGCGAATCTTCGCGTCACTTGGAGTTGTTGGGGGCTTGGGAGCCTCTGGGGGTGGATCCCCGACCTCTCCCTTTACCCCGGCGTTGGCCTCTTTGGCTGTACTGCCCACTATTGGTCTGGTAATTGGTGGCAGGGTATTGTTGATGCTGACTTTGTTGTTGTTGGCGTTGGCCACGAAAAAGGCGTTTGTTGCCATAGCCGCGTCTGGTAGTGGGCTTAGAGATTTGGTCAAGAGTCTTGATAGTATCGAACTCTTTTTTTAGCCATCTCTAGAGCTTCATAAACCGCTTTCCCGAAGAGGTTAGAGTCTTCCACAGGTTTATTTATTAAAGACGCCTGTGTCTCCGGTTTAAACCCTGAGTTGCGCAGCCATACATGGCGTTTTAGGAGTATTCCCTGCACCAGGGAACGTCCCGCTGTTTCTGCCGCGTCCAGAGAGTTTTTTACAATGCTCTGGTTCACCTGGGTTCCTTCGCCAATAGTTGAAAGTAGGCGTGTACGTAAAGGCTCCGGTGCTTCCTCGGCGTCCTTGCGCAGTTTGGCCCACTGCGCGTCTGCATAGCTAGCAAGCAAAGAATTGTTGTTCGCAATTCTTGCTGAGAAGGCAGCCGAGGAAGTTACTCTTTTTGCGAGGGCATATAGCCTTTTGCCCTCCTTGTCAGGGGGTGCCTCACTGGTGGAAAGTGGTACCCCTGCCCGCTTTCTAGTATTAGATACTACTAGGGAATCCGGAATGGAATGTCCCTTAATGTAGAGCGGGTCTGAGGGAGAAGGAGTGAAAAGTTTTTCAATTCTCGAATTGACCCCTCTGATCAATGCGGGAGTGGCCAGCGAAGGGATGATTCTTCTCTTCACTGAAGCTACGAGGGGAATGGTCTGGCTGACCGGGGGTTTCTCTTTAATTACTCTTTCCACAAAGTCTAATTCTGGAGAGAGTTCCCCAGTGTCCAGTTCGAAATGTGCTGCTGCTCTGCGCAACAGTGCATTGAAAGTGGGCTGATCGTCAATTGGAGACGTGTTCCTAACCGGTGAATTGTCAGGAGGATTTAGGTTTAGGACATCAGTGTCGGAATATACTGATGGGGATTGCCAGGGGTGCGAAGGTCCTTCTGTGTTTTCTCCGAAGCCTTTTTCTATAATGTCTGGCCTGTCTTCCAGACATTCCTCCTGGTTCTGTCCTTCATCGTCCATGAAATCATCCTCCTCCTCCAAGTATTGTTCCTCCCCAGTGAGGTCGTATACATTATGGAAGTCTGAGGCTGTGTCCACCTGGGGATCGACTAGCCTCGGATTTTTGGCCCTGGGGTCCTCCTGAGGCCCTTCTCTAGTCCTCTTGGGAGTTTGAGAGGTCTGGGTATTCATAAACCTTTCCATCCTCTCCATACAGCGGTGGAGTCTTTCCATGGTTTCATGGGGTACCCCAGAGCGGTCTGGCGGGGGAAAAATAGAGTCATCTAGCTGGAAACGGCTCAACCTCTCCCAAAGCGTCGAGGAAAGTGTCCCGTCGCCCTCCGAAAAACCTTCAGGTGTGCTGGGTGACCCCCCGACTGAAGGGGGTAGTCCCTGCCTTCCTTCGGGCTTTTTCGGCGTGTCTTTCGACTTGTGCGTAGCGCTCGACGTGACTTTCGGCGTACGCTTCTGGGCGTCGGCTACAACGATCCTCGCCAAGCTCTCGGCGACTTGTTTGTCGGCGACTCGTTTGTCGGCGGAAGCTTGCGTTTTTGACGCTACGGGTGTCGATCGCTCCACGGCGGAATGCGCCTTTTGTTGATGCGCGCCGGCCGAAGGTTTGGGGGTGGCGCCCTTATTTGCCGAAAGCCCAGTCGCTGGTCGCGGCTGCGAGAGGGGCTTCGAACCCGAACGGTCCGAGGAGGCCGCCGGTGGAACCTGCGTCTCCTTGGGCGCTGAAGCTCTCTTCGTCTTAGACGAAGAAGAGCCGTGGGTTGTGTGCTTAAGTGTGTTTTTGTGTGCGTCAATGTCGCCGGGGTGTTCATCCCCATAAGCAGGGCGTGAGCCGAGCCCGTCGGGGCCGGGGACAGACGACGAAGCGTGCGAGCGCTCCTTAGAGGGGTTTTCGACTTCCGTAGCGGAGGTCGTGTTATCGCGTTCCTCGTCACTGTCGGTGGTAGCAGCGGCGGGTGAACCTTCGGCCTTCGACATCGCGTAGGCCGCCCACCTTTTAACCCTACGGTCTTTTAGAGTTTTAGGCTTAAGAAGCCGACAAGCCGCGCAACCTTCCTCCTTGTGATCGAGGGGCAAGCAGCGGTTACACCGTGAATGCTTGTCCTTCCAAGTAAATTTGCCTTTGCAAAGCGGGCAAAATCTAAAGGGAGTCCTCTCCATAGCCGAGGTAATAAATCGTGATAACCACCCCAAGGGAAAGGAAGGGGAAAGGGAAAGGCATTCTCAGAAAAGAACCAGAGATGTCCCACGACCCCACTCTCCCTACTGTATATGGCCTGCGAGGCCAGGCCACGTGTTCGGCAACGCCGAAAGATCTCCTCCGCTCGACCCTCCGTCGAAGATCTTGCTCGGCGGACAACAGCTTCACAACTGCGTCGAGGGAGGGAGTGTGTGTTTAATATTAATGAGAAAACGACCAAAGGTCGAGGAGATGAAATTTGCAATGTCTCTCGAGGAGCTCCGCGTAAAGGCGACCAGTAGCTGGGCGGAAAAAAACAATCTGAGGGACCTCGACGCGTGAGGGATTGTGGGTACAACGCACGTCACTATAGGGATAGTGTTTCAGACACGCCTTGTCGACGTCCCTTTTTCGACTACGAAAAACAAAATGCAATACTCCGCAGTGACCACTGGATGTCGGACCTATGCACAGCATGTGATTCTAAGCAGATTAACAAACATCAGAAAATTATTTATTTAAAACGACTTCTAGAAAAACACACAGGCACTAATAGTAAGCAATTCAAAAACACGGTTACTAAAAGATATACACTCCCTTAAAGGAATATTAGACAAGTCTTAAGTAAAGTCCCACTTATTTTCAGACAGCGGTGAGCGCTTAACGCAGATGGCACTCTAATAATTCGTTTTAAAAAGGGAGAGAAAAGCAGAGAATAAATTGAAACAGATCCCAACACTTTTTCACGAACACAACAAGAGAGGAAGGCAAAGTAAGACCGTGAATTCAGAGTCAGTAGGCCTGATCCGCTTTAAGAGGATCAAAACGAAATGTGTCCAAGGTCACACGGTTGCAGTGCACAAAAGTCTTGTAACGGTTCAAAAAGGAGTTGGACCAAAGAAAGGGACCAGTTAGAGGGTCAAGGCGGCCAGCCCAGTCCAGAAGGTTAAGGGGTTATTATTACCTTGTAGCAATCTTTAAAAAGGGAGGCCTGGCGGACACGGTACCTTAAAGTGGTGAGAACACTAAAGCGGGGGCAGTGGTTCCTGGCAGGGGCTGCAAGTCGGTGCTTCGTCCGGGGGAAGAGAGGATCTTGTCGGGGAGGAAGACAGGAGTCTGTTGCACTGCCAGGGAAGAAACCAGCCGCAGAGTTTCTCAGGTACAAGGAGCGGTCTGTTGATTTGCGGTTCAGTGGTGAGTGGCTATCCGGCTGCCGGGGTGCTTGGCACGGGCAGTTCGACCACAAACCGGTCTGGGGTGCGAAGAAAAGAAGGTAAACTGGTTGTGCCCACCAGTCAGGGGAAGAAGCCTCTTCAACCGGGAGATCTTCTCTGTCGTCGGGAAGTGGTGAGTCGGTTCCGCAGGGCTCCACCGGTGGTGTCGTCGTGGTAGGTCGGCTCAGCTTCTCCCTCGTCGGATTCTCAGGTCCTGTGGCGACTTTCCAGTCCCCTAAGCCCTGCTTTTATGCAGCATACCCCCATTCACTCAGCCTAGCTGTCAATCAACCATGCTAATTGGTAAGGGTGCGACTTGAGTTACCAAGGTAACTCAGTCCAGGGTGCCTAAAACCCTCTCCCACACCCCCTGTGGTACCCAGACAGAGTGGCATCACTTTTGGAGGCTTCTGTGGAGAAGCCTGCCAAAAAATGGAACAAAGGGCTCGACTTGGGTTGGGGTCACAGAAGTGAACACAAACGCCATTTTAGAATAGAGTCCTGGCAAAAAATACCAACCGGCGAATTAATATTAAATAAACCGGCGGTATGTTCGAGGCTATGAGAATTAAATAATTAAAGTTGGTAGCCTCGAACAATGGGAAAATCCCATAGGGAAATATTCGCGGTCGTATATAAAAAGTAGTATCCACTGCCACCAGCCAAAACTCGATCAGGGGGGACGGAGACGTGCCCCCTTTGACTAACAGACCCCGGGGCAATCGAATTGCCCCGACCAGTACGTCCACAATATGATGGTTTGTACTGGTTTCTGTTAATAATTTGGAACTAGTAAAGCCAATGGTGACTTTACATGCCCTGGGAGACCGTAGTCAGTCCCAGGGTATGGAGTCTATGGTGGGGTGTCACTATGACACCCTTGTGTTACTGCACAGAGGGTGCTGTGTAACACACATAGTAAAAACACATGAAACCCTATGGAGTAAAGGACCCCATAGCCCAGAAAACACAGTAACAGTCAAAGGAACACCATAAATCATGTCCAAGAGTGGGAGAAAGAGTCTCACTCTTGGCAGGAGAAAAAAAAATCCAGAAATCCAGCAAAGCTGCTGGGGGACTCACTAGGTTAGGAAATTCAGCCTAAAGAGAGAATTCTCCCTAACAGCCGCCAAGACATAAATTACAGATCCGGAGCTCCTACCCCGCCCCTATTCCATGGCAATACCATAGTGTCCCAGCTAATGCAAGGTGACCTTAGTTATAAAAAAAATAAAACCAAACCGGGACATTTTGGAAATAATTTACCAGTTCGGGAGCCACCACCCAGTATCTTAGTCAGTGAAATCTGACCTAAAAGTAAGCGTGAGAGAGCACACCATCGAACCACCTTGGCGGGTCTGTAGGTACAAATCAAAATATTGAGCTTCCACTTTAAATTTAATATAGCGTGTGGGGGCGCTGCCACGCACGTGGGAACACCCCGCCGAGGCCCTGCCTTCCGGCACCTCACTTGAGTCCCCTTTCAACACATCGGATGCTTAGATACCTGGCTCCTCAGCCATTGGCACACTAGCGGTAGAAGGCGGGTGGAACGTATGGAGGAAAGGAGACTGAGTACTCGAGTCACTACGGTAACTTTAATTACTCATACGGTCCGTCCTTTCCTCCAGCCTTTTAAAAAAAAAAAATTATCTTTAGTATTTGCAATACAAAAACAACAATGTAAATAATTATATACATCAAGTTTGCTTCCCAATGTACCCCTTTTAACTTCCCAACCCCCTTAACTGCCTGTATATAGTTCTAACTTTATTATTACTCTGCTACACTTCCCACGGTTCCTTCTTAAGTAGTGCCATCACTCTCTTTTTGTCTTTTTGGCTAAACAATGTCACTGTTAGGGCAAGCCATTGAAGAGCATATGTTCCAAGTTCCCGTTTTTGTTCTCACACTGCCTTTTCCCACACTCCCATTTCTGCAATTGACCATTTTCTCAGGTCTTCCCACCATCTATCGACACCGGTCACCTTAGTAGCCTTCCACTGCATGGCTATGCTTCGTTTGGCTAGTATATAAATTGGGTCTTTGTACCTGCACCACCCGACATTCCCAACACACATGCAACAGTGCTGCATTCTCTTCTTTGCATTTGGGACATGCCTGCTTACTCGCCCTTTTGAATTTTGCTATTGCAGCTGGTGTTAGATATGCCCTTTGTGTAATGTAGAGTTGGATTAGCTGCAGCCTGGCGTTTCTAGAGACTTTTTTGTGGTATAGGACTATACCTTGCCACTCTGTCCTCAAACGTTCTCCCCAACTCTTCCTCCCATCTTCCCCTGCATTTCAATTGAACTCTCGAGGTGCGATCAATAAATACCTCAAATTCTGGAAATAGCCCTCTTACCTCCATCCTTGCGGGTGATTCCACCGAATAAGAACATAGGGTGGAGCTGCGACAACCTGCCTCATATCAAGGATGAAGCGAAAAAGTTCAGAACCGCCTGACCTACTCTGCATCGCGCCTGGAGCTGGTGTCCAGCTAGTGCTTAGGGAAGGCTGACTGAGTGGCCAAAGTAGCCGCCGTGCTGATGACATCCCAAGAAGCAGGTCTCTGAAATGCAAAGCTGTGGCCTTAGCTTTGACAGCATGGAACAGTTTGCACCCTGGCGCGTATGCCTCTGAAATTGCCTGAACCATCCAACAGCATCATCACCCCCCCCTCTCACTTTTCATAGAGTAGGGGAATCAAGGCCCTGGCGGAGGAGTTGGTGGTACAGGCAGAGGTAGAGGGGTCAGAACAGGAGGAGTACCCAGAGGAGGGGGGCCAGGACGGCACCACCTGCAGAATGACGACCTTCACAATGGCCTTCAGGAGCCCCTTCACCGAGAGGAACCCATTAGGATGAGGAAGCGCTCGAAGAAGCGGTCCTCAAAAGCTGAGGCGCCTGGTGCATGTAGCCATATGGCTGTGATGGGTAGATTTATCCCTTAAGGGAGCAAAAGCCTGCACCATAGGATCCTCAGCTGCCTCCAGAGGGAAGGCGGCTGGGATAATCCTGCAAAGCCTTTCAATGAGCAAAAGCACTGGTGAGTCCTGAGCTGGATCCAAGATGTCCGCCTGCCTGCCGCTCCACCATTTTGAAGCCTTGTGCCATGCCCTGGGCACGAGGATGCGGAGGCCCTGAGCCAAGAGAGGCCTCAGACATGAGGTTACAGCTTGGGTCTTGCACCAGAAGCAGAGACGACGACCTTAGAGATCACTCTTGTAGGCTGTGAGCCCTCAGCCGGACAGCCGGTAGCTGCAACGTCCCAAATCACAAACCCGAACCTTCCTCCACGACAAGAGCCTCTCTTCCTCTGCTGGATACCACGAACTGCAGGAACCACTGCCACCGCAGGAGCCGCATCCACTTTTTCAGGTACATTGTTCCGCCAGGGGTACTGCTAAAGGTGCTTGAAATCCTCTACTTACCTCCTGGGCTGGCCGCCCCTATCGACTAACATTGTCTTTTTACCTTCTGCACCCTCCTTTTCAATTCATTTAACAAAGACTTGACTGCAGCTACTAGAACAGTTTGATCCTGGGCACATTGCCTGTACCATTGACTCTGGCACAGACCTATTGACTTTGGCTATATCTGTTACAACTGCCTTCTTTAGATTGCTTTTCCTCAAGAAATGTGTTGGTGCATCTAAAACTCTTATAACCACCTTTCCTTACAAGTATTGCTGAAGTGCCATTTTGCTCGGTTTTCACCAAAGTATTGTTGATACTAAAGTACTGCCTTGCCTAACTTGTTCACAATCCACTTGGAAAGTGTTGCTGGTGTGTTTTAGTCTAACCCTGTATAACTTGAACTTTCCCTCCCTTTTGAGAAATTGTTAGTGCCATTTCTCCTTGGTTAACCCTGTGCCATTTTGCTCAGTATTCACTCTTGCTCAAACTTGTCTACAATTTAAATAGGGAGTTGTGTATACTTTTCTTTACTGTTTTAACTTGCTTTAATAATATTGATTTGTGTTTGAACTAGAAGTGTAAAATAAATATATATATTTTTAATACAAAGCTTTTGTCAGTGTTTCCTTGTACCATAGTACTATGGTCCTATTGTGTAAACCCTGAATACTGCTCATCTCCCTCTTGAGATGAGTCTGACTGCTCAGCCACAGCTACCAACTAAATCTTTGTGGTACAGACTGATACCAAAGGGGATTTATTGCATATATCTGTAGTCCTAATCTTCTGTAGTGCTCCATAAGGGAACTGCATAGGATTCTGCCTAACAATGGCCAAGATGGCGGAGCGTTAGGACGCGCACCCTCAACTGCCTCCGTCTACCGGCCCGCACTGTCAATTAGGGGCAACAATTGTGCTTTTTTCAGGCTCTGTCCTGCCTGTTGAGCAGGGTGACAGCTACCGGAGCTGGTGCTGAGGGACATTGTGGCGGTGTAACGCTGCGTGCCGCAGCCCGCCAAATCTGATCCTCCTCAGCCACACATCCAGAAGCAGCGTACCGGTGTGCGGCAGCCCCTGAGGTGGAGCTACGGCCCAGCACCTGGGAGACAACGGAGGAGCCGCTGCGGTCCGGCGTTGCAACCGGGAGTGTGTCAGCTGCTGCGGGAGGGCCCTGGCCGGAACCCGCAGCAGAGTTGAAGGTTGGTGGCATAGTGAGGAAGCTGGAGCGGCTTCCTGCAGCCTGGAGATCAGGTACCCAGCAGAGAGGGGGTGGGGGGGGACCACTGGAGAGAGCCGGCCAAGTCTCCCTGGTGCCTCTGTGTTAGGCAGAATCCTGTGCAGTGCCCTTAGGGACCACTACACACAATTAAGACTACAGGTGGCAATACAAGTTTATTACCTTTGGTACAAGCCTGTACTACTAGGTTATAGTGGCAGCAGTAGCGGGGCAGCCAGGCTTATCTCAAGAGTATATGAGCAGTAGCAGAGATTACACAAAGGGACACAATTACTGTTGCTCAAGCAAACACTGACTCAAGGTTTTAGGCAAAAAATATAAGTACATTTATTTTAAAACCATGTGTTATTAACACGACACTTCTATTAAATTAAAAACCACACGTTAAATACACTACAACTGACCAATTCACTTTGTACGGTGTGAATCAAGGTAAGTAGCCTGTGTTTGAGAGAACCGGTCTTGTGAAACAATACACATTACCGTGGATACGATTGCGATCACTTTTTGACAGTTCGGTCTACTAAATAAAACATTTATCTGCGGCAAGAAATGCTACCGGGGCAAAAACACACTTAGCACCCGAGATACCCAGAGAGAGTTGGGGGCAAAAATCATATGTTAGTTAGGCAACCAGAATCGAAGAACACTCAGACAGCAATACAAGAGTCAAGAGGCCAGAGCCAGTGTCAGTTGGAACCGGGTTCCTATGTCGAGGATCACACGTCGGATAGTTCGGGATTCAAAGTTGCCAAAGTACTTTAGATATTGTCAAATGTTCGGAAGCAAAAGTTATAAGGAGAAAAAATAAGGACAAGCCTTATAAGCGAGAAAGGATTTCACCCAAAATTCATCAAGCAGGACACAGTGCTTTTCAAACAAGAAGCTGGTGCCACGGCAGTTGTTCCTGTGGACCCACAATTCATGGCTTCGGCACGAAGAAGGACGATGAAGGGGGTCTACACCACACAGGGATGAGGCCGGCAGCAGCGACGATGAATAAAAGGTGCGCTCCTTAAAAACAGGAGGCGCTCTTCAGGTGGCTAGCCAGACCACTACAGCAGTATGCAGCGATTTCAACCACGAAGGCGACCTCTGGCTGAAGACGAGCTGGTTATCCCCACCAGGCTCGAGGGAAGACGACTCCGGACTGGATCTCCTCTTAGTCGTTGAAGGGTAGATAGCTCAGGACTGCAGCAGGGCTTCACCAGTACGGGGTAGTTGCAGCAGTCGACCTCTCCTCCACTTCTCTTCGGTTCCTTGTAGTTCCAGTTGCGACTGAATTTCAGCCCAAGAGACCTGCCTTTTATGCGAAAATCCCCCATTCACACAGCCTGGCTGTCAATCACACAGCAGGGGGGTTGTCCAGCCCAGACAACCACCTCAGCCAATCATGAAAAAGTGCGACTTGGGTTTCCTACGATACCCTGTGCAGGGGGTGACTACACCCCTCCCTCACATTCAGCCCTCCTAGACACCCAAGTGCCTTGAGGAGGGCTTCTTGGCAGAAGCCTGCCAAAAGACAGTGAACATAGAAGGCAAACCTAAGAAGGATTTTAACAAAAAAAGAAAAAAAAAGGCGAATAAACCGCACCGGAGCCAAAAGAAAAAGCATTTGGTCAAGCAGGTTTAAGTTCGAGGCTAACACAATAGCCTACAATATTACCACGTTTATATAAGATAACCGCGGTAGAATATTAGGGTACATACCACTGCCACCAGTCATGTCTAAATGTTAAAAAGAGCGAAACAATGCTCAACGAGGTACAGATAAAAAGGGCTAAGCGTTAACCCTTCCAGTACTCCATGTAAGATAGGGTGTACTGGATGTGTGGTTAATTTGACTAAGTAAAGTTAATGGTAACTTTACCCTTTTCTGGGGGACAGTAGTCAGCCTCAGAAATGGAGTTAGTGGGAAGTCTGAACGACAACCCTGTGTCACTGCACAGGAGGTGCTGCGTGACACACAAAAGGGGGGCTACTGAAGTGGTGAACTCCAGGGTCCACAATCACAAAAACAGGTAAAAACACATAGCAAAACACAAGTAAGAGTGGTGAAAAGCTCACACTCTTACCAAGTGGAAAGGAAACCACTCCAGAGATCCAGCAAAGCTGCTGAGGGACTCACTAGGTAAGGGAAATTAGCCATGAAATGAGAATTCTCCCTAACACTCTGCACTTAACGGCGGCGGCCTTAAGAGGCCTGGAGGCCTCCTGGGATCATGGAACGATAGGCGATCAGAGGATGGTGGTTGGGCAGAGTAACCCCCCCCTATCGCCGATGGGGGCAGCCCGCAACAACGCCCTGCTGGTCTGGACACCATTAAATGGAGCCCTACATAGCAAAGAAGGTGCCCCCGGTACTAGAGGACGCAGAGTGGATCTACCTTTCTGTTGTAGAGTGTGGAAGATATGCAGTTTTCTCAAAGCCACTAGGGGCACAACCGTCTCGGCAACAGTCCCTTGAGGCGATTGGAGCATTAAGCCATCTGCCACTGCTGTGAGGCGCTTGTTGCGAGTCCAGCCACAGGAAATATTTCAAGCAGCTGACTCCTGCAGTATCTAAAGAGGGTGGAAGGAGCTGCGGCCCCAGAACTTTCAGAGACACCCAGAAGCAAGAGAATATTCCAAAAGGCCACCTCTCGCTCCAGCATGCTGTGTCCTCCCACCCCCGGTTGCTGAGGTAACTGCTCAACTACCACTGGAGCTGGAAGAAGTGGGGACAATGCGCAAGTCAGTCAAGAAGAAAAAGCCGCAGGACATCCAGCAATATTTGGCAAAGATGTCGGTGCAGCAAAGCGACATGGAGGGTGAAGCTAGCATATTGGACAGGCCCAGGCAACCAGCAGCTCACGCCAGGCTTCCTCATCAGCACGTTGGGTGGCTCAGGAAGGATATTTGAGACTCTCTGCACTCCGAGATAGTGTATCTCTAAAGAACTGGCCGACAACTAAAGAGCTACGGAAAAAGATTGGAGTGCTGGGGCGAGTGTGGACCAAGGTGAACAGTTGACCACAGATATGCCCTTAAAGAGGACACAGAGGCACTGTGTTTAAAGTGCAAGGAGTTTGAGAACATAGTGAGGAGGGAGAAACTGCAGATCAAATATCTCGAGGAAGGTGCAGGAGAAGAGGATATCGATGACTGTCCGACAACTCTTCCAGCAGCTCCAGCCCGACGGAACGCAGACTGAACTAAAGATCGACAGAGCCCATAGGATCAAACCAAAGAGATTCCCCCGGAACCCCCCCCCCCCCCGCCCATCAGGGACATGGTATTAAAGTTTCATGATTACAAGACCAAAGAAGCAATCCTGGGGGAGCTGATAAGGGTTAACAATATTCAATTTAGAGACTCCTGGATCCAAATATTCCAGGATGTCACTCAGAACACACTTGAGAGACGGGAGGCTGAAACCCATCACAGAGGAACTTCGGCAACGGGAAACACAGTACAAGCGGACATAACCCCTTCAGCCTACAATTCAAGCTGTGGCCAAGATCCATACAGTGTTCTCGGCAGAAAAGGGAGTGAAGTTACTGAATATTCAACTGACGGAGGTGCATCGATCTGCTGAAAGGGCACCCAGGGGCAGGAGCTCCATCCCGGGAAAATGGAACATGGTCCAGCAGGGAAAGAAGAGAGTAGACCAGGACTAGTTGCGCCGATAATTGTCCCCTGAAGCTCTACAGGAACAGCTGGTGACCCAGTGGGGTGACTGGTGGAGTTCTATGCCTGGTGATTCCCACCTTTACCTATGGTAAATGGTAAAATGTGATCTCGTGGTTGGGTGGAGCATCTTTTCTAGGTGCTGTCCATGGGATGACCAATCAAAATGTTTAGCAGTTTTACAAGGGTTGATTGAGGGGAGCGGGGAGGGAGATAAAACTTCCACTCTGAGAATTAGGCTGAGTGGAAGCATACCAAGGGATAAGGGGGTGGTAATGGGGGAACTCCTGGGAGTGCCCTTAGGGCAGTTTGACAAGGTTGGGGAGACAAGTACTTCTGGGGTACTTGGTAGTGAGGGCAGCACAGGGCAGGAGGTATGGGGGGGCTGATGTTGGTGCGGAATGTGACCTTTGAACAAGCGCCATGGTGATTAATGTAGGCACCTTGAATGTCTGGGGCCTCAATACCCTGATTTTAAACACAGTTGTTTAGAGAACTCTGTCACCTGAAGATGCACATAGCTGCACTTCAGGAAACGCACTTAGTGGCTAGAGACCAATTTAGAACACATAATAGGCTCTATCCGCACCAGTTCCATGCCTCAGCGGAAAGCAAGAGAGCAGTGTTGCGGTCCTGATAAACAAAGACCTGGGATTCGGCTACATTAAGACCAAGAGGGGGGCTGATGGGAGGACTGCTATTGTGGGGGGCACTATACATAGGAAATTGGTGTCCATTGTGGCTTTGTATGCCCCGAACACCACTCGAGTCAATATGTTGCAAGTTATGGACTCATTGGGGGAGTTTGGCCAAGGTGAGTTGCTACTCCTGGGCAATACGAACATGGCTATGGACGGCGAGCTCAACAGGTCTACGCAAACATACCAGTCAACAGGCGTGACCTCATGCAAGCTGAAGGAGTGGCTCCAGAAGCTGGACCAGGTGGATGTTTGGTGCACTAGAAACCCTGCAGCTGGAGCATACTCCTACATCTACACCTCGCAAGTTCACCTATTCGCGTCAAGAATTAATCATTTCTTTTGTCAGCCAAGATCGAACCAATGACGATGACCGACCATAGTGCTGTGGTGGTGAGGCTTGGAGACTGGTCGGGGGAAAGCCTGGGAGCCCAGTGGAGGCTACCCCCAGAGTTCCCGAGGGACGCAGTGTGCCTACAAGAGCTGAAAGATACGGTAAGGAACTACCCTAGTACTAACTTCCCAGCGGACACCTCCTATGGGACCCACTGGGACGCTCTTAAAGCGGTGGCCAGGGGAGATTATATCTAACACAGTAGCACTGAAGCGGCTGCGAGGGCGAGAACAGCGGCTCCTGCAGGAGGTGAGGGAAAAAGAAAAGATATAGTGAGGCCACTACAAGGAGGACCTTTAGAGAAGTCACCCCTCAGTAAAACGTCTCAGAACCCAGAGGGCAGAGCGTGCACTGAATTGTCTGTGGCAACGCTATTTTGAACAGGACGTCCCAGGGAGGCTACTGGCCCAGCTCCTTAGGCAACCGAGTGTCTCTTCATATATTACAATCCTGAGGGACACCCAGAACAGGGAGTGTCGGGAAGAAGTGAGGAAGATTGACACCTTATGAATTCTAGAGCTCGCTATACTCCTCACACGAGCCTAACGCCCAGGAGCAGAGTGCATACCTGGATAGAGTGCAGCTGCTGCAGATCTCCCCTGCAGACAGGGAAAACCTGGAGGCACTGATTGACCTACAGGAAGTCATGCATGCAATCTGATCCCTAAAGGCAAAGATGTCCCAGTGGCCTGATGGGTTCACTGCCCAATTCTACAATGTAATGGCTGATGTCTAACGCTAGAAGGGAGGGGGTAACTCTACCGGTATCCATGACAGAGACACAGGTGGTGCTCATACCCAAGCCGGGGAATACCCTAAACAGTGCTCGTCATACAGACTTATAGCCCTCTTGAACTTAGATAAAAAAATGTTTACGAAAATCTTAACGGGGGAGCTAGAGAAACATATGCCACCCCTAATAAACCCAGACCAATCAGGATATATCTGGAGGAAGGAGCACAACAGACAACATCAGGAAAGTACTCCACCTAGTCGATAAGTCTAGCAGAAACCAGGCACACTCCCTGCTGTTGGCATTAGATGCTGAGAAAGCATTTGACAGGGTAGCGTGGGGGTTCTTGGGGCAAGTTCTTAAAAGGTTTAACAGGCACCAAAATGTGTGATATTAGCCAACTACAATGAACCGTAAGCTCGTTTTTTTGGTTAACTGGAACCTTGCCCCGAAGATGCTCCTAAAAAGGGGGACACAACAGGAAAGCCCCCCCCCCCCTGTCGCCCCTTTTATTTACCATGGTTATAGAGCCCCTAGCGGTGCATACAAGAGCCGAAAGGCAGATTGCAGGTATTACATTTGGGTATTCAACACAAAATTAATCTTTTTGCAGATGATGTTCTACTGTCTCTTACAGACCCGCTTAGCCCCTTGGCCCATGACGAAGAAGAGCTGCAACTTTACAGCAAGGTTTCAGGCTTTAAAGTCGAATAGATCCAAATCTGAAATTCTAGTGCATAACACCCCACACTCTCCCCACCTTTAAGGTCAGAATTGGAGCAAAGCTTTCCATACACCTGGCCCAAAGGCTCACTGAAGTATCTAGGGGTTAACATCCCAGGGAATCTGGCCCATTTATATAGACTTAATACCAGACTCTTTTGCAGGGGGTTCAAAAAGACATGGCCCGATGGCACTCAGCACTTATCCTGGTTTGGGAAAATGGCTTATCAAAATGAATGTGCTGCCGCAATTCCTGTATCTCTTTCAATCGATCCCTGTCCCCAACTTTTGGCGCACTCTGCAAGACTGGTACGCTCTTCAACTGCAATTCTTATGGAATGGGGTCTCCCCTAGTGTGAACAAGCACACACTATATCCCCCAAGCGCACAGGGTGGCCTTTTTCTTTCCCAAGCTTCTCAGTTACTAACTCGCAGCGCAGGTCAGACATGTTCGATTGGGTACAAAAGGACTGCTGGAAGATCTGGGTGGCCATGGAGCAGGTAGTGGTGGGGTGACATTTATAGATGCAACCGTGGGTTCCTAGGAGAGGACGGGCCCAGATTCTATACGCAAACACCATCACCAGGGTGACTTTGGAAGCCTGGGATAATCTGAGTAAATCATCAGGGGCCTGCTCCTTCCCATCGCCCTTTACCCAGTTCATTCACAATGATAGTTTTACCCAGGGTAAATCAGATAAGGGATTTGAGGGGTGGCTGGATGAAGGGATTAGCAAGATGGGAGACCTTTTTGCAGAGGGGGACATTAGAACGTGTGAAGAGTGCAAACATTATGGGGCTAACTGATGGTTACTTGCAAGCCAAGCACTGGGTGCTTCACCCCCTCTGTTAAGAATTGCTCATTTAGAGAGCTAACCCCCTCGAGATAATCTTTAAGGAACCTGCAGAAGCCAAAGGGCTGATATCTAGACTGTAAAAAGCAATCAACTCACTTTCACTTCCCAACAGGAGATCCTACGGCGCTGGCTGGGAGAGAGAGAGCTGGGAAGCGAGCTATCCCTCGATACATGGGGCAGGATACATGCAGGAGACTACTCCACACTATGTCCGCGGTTGGCGGAAACATAAGCCAAGACACTGGCCAGATGTTCTAGAACACCCTCCCACCTACATAAGGTGTGCTCGGCTGTCTCAGGGTTGTGCTGGAGAGGGTGCAGGGCAGAAGGAAATCTATTGCACATCCTGCGGGACTACCCGGCGTTGCAAGACTACTGATTGGAAGTTAGGTCTCAGCTAAAAGATATAGTTGGCACAGAGGTTCCACAAGACACCCTACTATGTATTCTTGGCCTGAATGACTTACTAAAAACTATGCACAGCAGCAGAACTCAAGCTGATATTATCCCTGCTGCTGGCGGCCAAGCTTTCAATTTTGCACCTATGAAAGAGACCTGAACCGCCATCTAATTGGTATGTGGCTTGAAGAGTCTGGAATACTCTTGCCATGGAAAAACCGATATGAGGAACTCTTCTAACTTTCACATCTGTCTGGTCCCATTTTTTTGAACTACGCCCAGAGATTTTAATGCCTTGACGTGCCCAAAAAGGGCGAGAAGGGTGAGAAGATCCAGAACTACTGGCAGCTTGACCGGGGTCGACGACAGACTGAGAAGGTATGAATACCAAATCTGTATAGGCACGGAGTTTATTGATGACTCGTAGCAGGAGATGCAATTAAGGAAACGCATACAGGAACAAGGTCTAGTCACAGGAAGGAGAATACTTCCCCCCCCATGCTCCTCGGTTGGTGGAATCTGCTGGCAAACCTCTGGCATTTGGAGTTCCCCACTGTTGCAAACAGATCGATCTGGGGCCTGCCCTACTTGATGAAGATGCTGTCCACCTGGTCCTGCCGAAGTTCCCACTTGTGGCAGGTGCGCAATTCCCTTCTGAGGGAGTCTGCAATGATGTCCTTAACTCCTGTCCAATGGCCCAGCGCCAGAAGTCCTGCGCGTCGTTGGAGCGCTGGGGATCGCACCCCCCCACCCCAGTTTCCTGATGCAGAACATTGTGCCGGTATTGTCCCTGAAGATCCTCACCACTTTCCCCTTCAGAGACGGAAGGAACGACTTGAGGGCCCAGAACACTGCCTGTGGCTCCAGGATGTTGATATGGAGTTCCTTCTCCTCCAGCAGCCACAGCCTCTGGCGTGCAGACATCTGGTGTGGGCTCCCCAGTCTTCCAGGGAAGCGTGCGTGGTGACAGTCTCCTGGTATGGGGGGGTTTTGAAACCATGTGCTCTGGGTGATGTTGGAGCGGACGCCCCACCACCCTATTGCACAATGCAACTCCTCGTCGAGCGGGATCTTGTCCATGAAGCTTCCTGACATCTGTATCCAGCGAGCATCAAGGAACTCCTGAAGAGGTTGCATCTGTGACCTGCACAGCCGGATGAGGTAGATGCAGGACATCCTACCAAGCAACGACTTGATGGTTCACACCATGGCTGTCTTCATAGACAACAGCTCCTGCACCTTCCCTTGAATGGCCGCTACCCTCGCCTCCGAGGGTGACGTCTGGCTCCTAGGAACAGCACGTTCTGCTATGGTGTCAAGCAGGACTTTGGATAGTTGGAGGATCCCAGGTCCGTTAGTAGCTGGACGGTCGCCTCCGTGTGTCCGATGGCCAACACTCGCGAGTGGGCCCGGATGAGCCAGTTGAGGTATGGGCATACGTGTATACCCCGTGGACATAGGTGGGCCACCACCAATGCCAGGCACTTCGTGAACACTCTGGGGGCTGACTTCAATCTGAAATGTAGGGCCCTTGAACTAGTAGTGCTGGCCCTGCACGACAAAATGCAGGAAACTTTGATGTGCCTAGTGAATGGGGACGTGGAAATGGGCGTCCTCCAGGTCCAGTGACGTCAAGAAGTCTCCGTCCTCCAGTTGGCCGTGCACATGCTGCAACGTGACCATCCTGAACCTTTGGGACTAAATATTTGTTAAAACGTTGCAGGTCTAGGATGGGTCTCTGACCAGAAAGTATCTGGAATAGACTCCATAGCCCAGGAGCCATTGTGAACAAGCTCTATCGCCCATTTCCGCAGCATTGCCTGCATCTCTTCCAGGAGCTGAGGAGTGTGCTGCTCTCGACAGGTAAATGGAGGGATGTGCGGACACCTGCACTGCAACTCCAGGGTGTGTCCCTCGGTGAGAGCGTCCAGCACCCATCTGTCGGTGGTGATCTTCCACTCGCTGACGAACCTAGTCAGCTGGCCGCCCATCAGGGTGCACGTGTGGTGGCCCGACGTCCCAGCCGGTTGTGGCCTGTTTCAGAGCCGGCGTCCCAGCCTGCAGGGGACAGCGACACTGCCCTCCACTACCGTAAGCCTGTAGGCTTCCTGGGTCGTGGATCATGGATCTGGAATGCTGACGGTACAAAGAGGAGAAACCTTTGGAAGACCTGCTCGGCTATCTCCTGGAGGTGCAAAAAGAGCGCTGCTGGGCAGTGCCGAAGGAATGGGCCATCTACGCATCCGCCTTGATGGCACGGAGGGACTCGTCGACTACCTTCTCAACCAAGTTCTCTGTCGAAGGGCATGTCCAACACCTTCGCCTGGACTTCGTGCTGGAAATTTATGGCCTTCATCCAGCCTGGTCGAAGGCAGGCACCGTTCCCCATCTGCCAGAACCCCGTGTTGGCGACACCCAACACCACTGTAATGGCGTGATCAGACAACTTACCCCTCTTGTCAAAGAGCGATTGCCTCCATCCTCTTATCGCCTGGGAGGAACTCCAAAATAGGGCCCAGCTTGTACCACAGCTCCCTGTCGTACCTGGCTAGGATCGCCAGTGAATTGGATGCTTTGATCGTGGGCGCTGCGGTGTAAATCCCTCTCCTTCCCATGGTGTCCAGCTTCTACCCCTCGCTGTCCGGAGGGACTGTAGACAACAAGGACAGGTTAGCCGACCGCATCCTCACAGCCACTGACCCCACCGAATTTGGCGATGGTTGCAACCTCATGCACTTGGGTGCGGAGTCCGGCACCCAATACTTCTTCTCCAGCCTATTCCGTTTGGCTGGAGCCGTGCCAGGTTTCTTCATGAGGGACAAGCCATCATCCCACACGTCTTCCAGAAGGGGCACTGCCATGATGGTCTTCCTCCTGCACTCGAGGCTCTGGTACAAGAAACCCTCCTTCCTGGTTTCTTCAGGCACAAGATGAAAGAGCTTGGAGGCTCTGGCGATCATGGAAAGGAACAACCCCACACCTCCTGGGTGGGACGCCCTAGGTGGAGCATCCAAATGCAGAGACTAGCCGCCCGCTGCAAAAATATTGTCATCCGTGGCTGTGTCCGTTGCTGTGTCTGCTGGGGTAGAGGGGGCCCGAGGCGGATGTGGACGTGGAGGCTGAAATGGGGTCATCGGATGATACTTCCTCTTAGTTGGAGGCTGAACAGGGTCTGGGGGGGCCACAGGAACTGGGCCCGGTAGCATCCTCTTCTGGATCTCTGACACAAAGGTGTGAAGGGTCGACAGACTGTCCAGAGACACATCCCTCGGCAGAGCTGACGGTTATCAGAAAACTAGGCCCCACACCATCGTCTGTCGTCCTCTTCTACGTCCTAGTGGACAGTGTGCAAGGACTCCTGGTACTTGTCTGTGGACCAGACCCCATGGCTTGTCCCACGGCCTGGGAGGGCTGTTTCGGGACCTCCTTTGCCTCCCTCCCCTTACACCCTTCCCCGTGGGGCTTGAACCGGGGCTGAGCCGGTTTCCCCCCTTCAGCCATGCCAGCAGACTTTGCCAAAGTCACTGCAGCGGTGCCGCGCCTAAAAGGTTCAATCGGTGCTGCTGGGGCTACCTCACAGGATCAGCTCCCTTTGCTGTCGTTAGAGCAGCTGCCACCAACTCAATCGTCGACGAATTAGCCTGGGCCGATTGTGCCTGCATGGGCAGTTCGGCCTTCTCCTCCTTCCGTGGCCTCTCGGATATCTCCCGCAGTTTAGTCGGGGTAAATGATTTTCTTTTTGAGGAGGAGCTCGAGTACCAGCTGGCAATGGAGGCAGAGGGTGACGTTGATCGCGCCCTATCCACACTGGGTGACCCCGGTGGACTCAGACTTGCGGTTCTTGCCCTTGTCTTGGGCCCCCACGGATGAGGCACCCTCAAAGGACATAGAACGCTCCTTGGACTAGCCAGTCCTGGTTGAGGAATGACCTTGCTCGGGGAAGAGGCCTTAGCGTTAAGCCATGCCGCCAGTCTACTGTGCCTGTCCATCTTCTTGGAGAACCCCAGGCAATACCCGCACTCCACCTCATTATGGTCCGGGTGCAGGCAGAGGCATTATAGGTGCTCGACTTCCACAAACACATTCCGTAGCACCCAAATGGTGCAAGGCTTGAAGAGGGACCTTCCCAACATCATAGTCTGAGGGCGCAAAGGAGGCCTTCTGGAAACTTTGATGATCTTCGCCCTTGAGGGGTGCTGAAATTCACCGACAACGGATCCCAGCTGTCGACAGATGAAGAAAAGAGCACAGGCTCTTTTGGAAAAAAAATAGAACCCGTTTGTCGAACACACGACGGGAATATTCACAAGCATGTGAATTCATGACAGACCCCATGCTGGAGAAGAACTCAGGTGTGTTCAAGAATTGTATAACAATTAGCATCTTGTAGTAAGAGCCTTGTTCTGGCATGTGTTCAAGAATGGATAGCGCTGTCAGGTATTCCTCGACAGTAGCCACCTGCAGCCCCTGATGGGCTAGATGTAGAAAAACGGAAAGCAATGCAGGTGTATTGCAAGTAAAAGGATACCTCTTTAGCTGTACACCAGCTGAAAACTTGTTGCAAAGACAGCGGTGTAGTGCTTTTGTTGCTGGTCTCCTGGCTGTAACCAACACCAACATCATGTCTTCTAGGATGTCCCAATATCTCTCAGAAACCAGGTGTGAAGGTTCCGATTCCTGGATGAAGACAATAACCTCCCTCTTGCAAGAGTAGGCCAACTCACTAGGGAAGAAAGAATGGAGGGCAGATGAAGATGTTTAGAAGGTCCAGGTACCACATCCTCCTGGCCAAATCCGGGGCAATCAGGTTCATGGACTTCCTGAATTTACTCTGCCTCCTGATGACATGAGGAATGAAAGGGACTGGCGGGAATGCGTACAGGAGTGTAAATTCCCAGTCCACTACAAATGCGTCCCCCACAGCTCCTCTCCGAGGACATTGCCTGAACAGAACAGGTCGCATTTCCTGTGGATACTGGACGCAAACAGTTCCACTTGAGGGGATCCCCAAAGTGTGAAAATAACTTCCAGTACCAACTCCCACTTGTGGGAGATTGTGCTCCAACTGCTCAGTGCGTCTGCCGCCGTATTCTCTTCTCTGGCTAGGTGAGCAGCAAGCGGAGCCATCCTATTTTGATTTTGTAGTGCCCAAAACCAGAGCTGCACTGCCTCCCTGCACAGTGGTAGCGACCCCACACCTCTTTTGTTGAGGTAACGCATGGCCACTGTGTTGTCCGTCACTATAAGGAGGTTTTTCCTCTGTATGGAAGGCAAAAAAGGCCACCACCAACAGTCTGACCAGCCTCAGCTCTAACAGGTTTATGTGTAGTCTTGATTCTGATAAGGACCAACGTCTACTGGTCGTGACATGACTCATGTGAGTTCCCTATCCCGTGAGGGAAGCGTCCGTGACTACAGTCATCTCCGGCCAGGGTTGTCAAAAAGGTTGCCCAATCATCACCTTCTGCTTGCAGGCCCACCAAGGAGATGCTGTGAGACCTTGCTCGTGACCTGAAGATCAGTCATCCTGCCTGAGAGTTCTGACCATTTGGATCTGAGGGCCCAGCAGAGGGACCCAATCGTTACGACTGGCTTCCTGCACCAGCAAAAGGTAGGATGCCACAAGGCCCAGCAACCTCAAAGTCGAATGCCGGAAGATATTGGAAATTCTACAATCTTATCTGCAAGATATGTTGAACCCTCAACTCGGAAGGAAGAATCCAGAACTGCTCCAAAGAACTGCAGCTTCTGAGAAGGTGTCAACTGGGACTTCTTGAAGTTGAAGGAGAAGTCCAGTCTGTGGAGGGCGTGGCAGGTGCCCTTGAGATGTTCAAGAGCCTCTTTAAGAGAACATGCTCTGATCAGCCAATTGTCTAGATCAGGAAAGATGCAAGTACCTCCCCCTTCTTCGATATGCTGCCACCACATCCATCAACTTGGTGAACACCCTCTAGTGGAGGTGAACCTAAAAGTCAGTACTCAAAACTGATAGCAAGGACTGCCAATAGCGAATTGGGATACTGTCTCGTGTTTGGGATCTATAGGCATATGAAAGTAAGCATCCTGCTGATCGAGTGAGACAATCCATTCCTGGAGCTGAAGGATCTGCAAGAGCGTGACCTTCTTGAATCTGTCCTTCCTGAGAAACTTGTTCAAGCGCCTCAGGTCCAAGATGGGTTGCAGTCCCCAGTCTTTCTTGGGAACCAGAAAATAGGTGTAGTATCAACCCTGGTATTGTTCCGCCACAGGTATCCTTTCCACAGCTTTCTCCAACAGGGAAGGAAGCTCCAGTAGAAGGAGTGGATCTGGTTCCTGAAGAGATTGTTTGCTCTGGGACAATCTTGAGGCCTTTCTACAAACAGGAGACAGTACCCATGATCCATTGTCTGACCTGCCCGAGCATCTGTAGTAATGCAATGCTTGCAGATTTTGGGCCAACCTGCCTCCCAATGGGGTCCTGCAAAGCATAAAATAAGCAGTGTTGCATAGCAATTCACTATGTAATTCTGTACGTTTCCTAATTAAATCAAAACTTAGCAAACCTAGCTATTTAAGTTACCCTGTTCCATGAAAACACAGGTCACCCTGCATTCATCTCTTGCCCCCAGGGCTCTCTCCACCCTCTTTTCTCTGTGCAAGTTCAAAAGGCCTAATGGAGGGGGAAGAGTACAACAGTAATCATCTCCTCCAATCCTAAGTGCCAAAGGCCTGTGTGAAGGTGCTAGGCAAGATGTACTTTTCTTTTTCAAATAATTGCAAACCAGATGTAAATTGGGAGGATACTTTTATTAAGCTAACCATATATCTTGTCTGGCAAAAGCAGTAGTTACTAACTTTTTTTTTTTTTTTAAAGAGTTATGCAATTCCATTCCAAAAAATGTAAGGGGCTACATAATGCATTATTACAGTATTGATACTGTAAAACAATACATTGCCTCCATGCTTTACAGTAAAGTTTAGGTTAGTGTATCTAAATCTCAGTGTCAACTATTCTACATTTTTTTTGGGGAAGATGCATCTATTGACTAGAGAACACTTCTGAAAAGAGTACATGATCACACAGCCAAATGCTTTTGATGGCAAACCTAATTCTGTGACCTGCAGCTTGCATACATCTATCCAACTGGTGCTCAACCCATGAGCTGATCCCATACTTCATGACATTCCATCCCACCACTATGTTGCTTTATATCAGCTACCCCAAAAGTGAGACGGCAGTAAAGTAAACAGATTGGATGGCGAAGCAGTGTCATGATGCCTACCTCCAAGGAGCCAGGTCCGACCCAGCAACCCCAGAGGCAGGCATCATTCCCCCCAGGGAAGTTCCAGCGGGCCCAAGCTGGGGCCCTTTGGACGCAGTCCTGGCGCCTTAGGCGCCAGGCTCATGTTGGACCCCAGTCCTGGCGCCTTAGGCGCCAGGCTCAAAAAGCTGGACATGTGTTCAAGTGTTTTAGTGTGCACTTACCTGATGCAGACCATGCTGCTTCATCCAGGCCCTCTTGAGGCCTGAATGGGACTACTTTACCTGTGGGACTACTTTACACCCGGGTGTGTTCGGGGAAGGATACATACCTGATCGGTGGAAGGATACATACCTGGAACTTCTTCCAAAGCTATTTAAACCCCACCCGAACAGCCACACGTGCTTCGCGTTGTTCTGCACCTAGCAGCTGGACGCTCACCGTGTCTGCTCCTGCTTCTGGACATCAGCCACGCCTGTCAGCATCCTGGGACACCTGCTAAGGGTAATAAGAAGAGAATTGGGGAGGAAGAAGGCTTACCTGCTAAACCTGCATCACGGAGACATTTCACCGACGATCCTGAAAAGGAAGACATCATTTTTTCAAGCATTTCGCTCCGATCGCTGCAGCGCTGCATTTCACTCACCTTTCTTGGGCGCCTCCATCTTCAGCAGCGATCATCCGGATCCGCAGCCACTTCCCAGAGCCTAGAGAGAAAAAGACAAGAACACAAGGTGAGAGAAGGAAGGGAATAGGAAAAGCTCAGTTTCCTTCTAAGACTTAACTGTTGGGTCATTCCCATTTCATTTCGGGTCTTGCTGCTTCCAAGCATTTTCCGGACCCCGGCCCCTATGGGGAAAAAAGACAGACATTAGATGAGCGAATGAAAAAACATTACCTGAGCGCTCTAGGACTTACCAGATCTTTACTGGAACTGCACATTTCACTTCGGGTCGGCGCCATATCTCCGGCATTCCGAACCCCGGCCCCTATGGGGAAAAGACATCAACATTAGCGCTTTGTTGCAAGAAGTCTCCAAAGGAATCTTCATTCATCATCTGAAAAAAGACAATGAACATTATTATTTAAAGCTTGAACTTTTGAACTTGCAACAGAACTTTTACAGCGCTTTACCAGTATAATCAAGCTTACCTGAACTCGCATCCAACCTCAATCCAGTGAAGTAACTGGGTTCAACGCGCCCCTGCGTCAGAAGCAGGATGGAGAGCTCGTCCTTTCAGACCCTAAGGTGAGACTTCACGGGGAATCGTGGAAGGGTATCGAGGAGGGTTGGAAGGAAGTGGGAGGCTCGAGCATTATTCCGCCAGATTGTAATACTCCCTTTTCACGTACAGGAGGATATTCCTGCGAGCCAGATTAGCCAGAGTTGAGGGGCCCGTCCTATCCATCTTCAGAGCCCTGCGCTTCACCATTGAAGAGGCATCAGCACTCGAAACCAGGCCAGCGCCCCCGTGGGAATCAGGTGAGCGTGACAAGCAGGCAGAGAACTGGCCAAACTAGTGGAATATTGTTGTTGCTTACTTTCTTTCCTCTTATATAATGAATACACCAAGCTAATTAGATGGTTACACAGAGAAGTGATTGATAGTTCCATCCAGTCTGTAACATATATAGATCTACTGCAATACCATGAGCTCTAGTAAGCCTCCAGAGATCACATTGCTCCATTATTGGATTATATATTAGCACCTGCAGGAGACAGTTGGCCAAACTGTTTTCAGAGCCTTTAACAATATATATTTATTTGTGTATATTCATGCAGCTAACCTTTTACATTTTATAGACACTTACCAGGGTTCGCAAAGTCCTCACCCACTCGCATAGTCTAGTATATTTTTGGAAAGGGTAACATTTGCAGGGGATGTTTGCAACTTCTATGTAACATTTACTTTGCAGTAAACGTCAAATATTTCAGTGTGCATGACTGGCCTCTGGATGGCAGCAGTGTGCCAAAAAGGGGTTTTGTGGGGACATGCAGCATTTTACAGAAAATGCCTTTACAGTTATTGCCATCCTTTGCTACAGGTCGATGACATTTCTCTTAAGTAAAGTAGGTAAACCAAATTACTCGACTTGCAGGTCTAGCAGAATTTTAAAGCATTTGCAACGCCCGACTCGTCTCACAAATGTCTTACTTCAGCGGTACACACAAATGCTGCATTGTTCATTTTATGTCTTGGGTACAAATAACTTCTGGTGACAAAAAATATTAGCACAACGTTGCAAATCAAATGGGTTTGTTTGCTAATCAAGAAAATTGTAATTCGCTATCTCTGCTAATCAATTTTTGAAAACAAATGTATGCCTTGACCCGTGAACGAAGTGCTTGGAGATGTTTTGGGGCTGGGACAGAGGCCAGTGAGGAGGTGGCTGCCTGAGCAAGGTTTCCTCCACAGCCGTTGGGGGCATGTGAGAACCACCTTTGTCCTCTTTGGGTAGCATCTTCCCCTTTGACTAAAAGAAGAGCAAAATCTCTGGGCCGCAGTGTGTTGATTCTTGTCTGCCCTTCTTGATAAGGCCCATGTCTGGACATGAGCATAAGGGGAGTGAAATTACAGCGTACTTGGCCCCTTCTGTTCCTGCTCCCCAAAAGATGCAGACTACTAAGGCGGATGTCCATGCCTCGCAGGGGGCGGACTCTGCGCCAGAACCTTCCATATCCAAGCAATGCTTTGAAGAGATGTTGAAAACCCTCAAGCAAGAGATTACCCAGGAGATAAAATTGGAAATAAAATCCTCTAAAGACTCTTTAGTGCACCCCATTGCCAATCTGGACTCTCACTTATCTGGATTGGAGGCCAGAGTCAATGACTTAGAAAATGTAACATGTGAACAAGCACACGAGAATGAAGAGCTCACTGTGAAAGTCAGGGATATTGAGGGGCGGCTGGAGGCTAAACAAGCAGACTTGGAAAACCGCTCAAGAAGAAATATTTGATTACATGGCATTCCAAGACAAATTCTTGATCAAGATCTCCCCGAATACGTGAAGGCTCTTTTTAAATCTTTACTATCCCTTGGAGATTCGGAGGAATTGACTTTAGACAGGACCCACAGAGTCTACTCGTCACTCCAACAGAGGCGGAATCTCCTTCCAGATATTCTTTCTATGGTCCATTTCTTTCACCAAAAAGAGGCAATAATGGCAGCGGCTAGAAAGGCGGAGCCAGTGAATGTTCATGGGTCTACAATAACTTTATTCCAGGACCTGTCACCATATACATTAGCGAATCGCAAGCGCCTCCAGAAACTCACAGCCTGGCTCCAAGGGAAAAAGGTCAGTTATCGTTGGGGATACCCATGTAAGCTTTTTGAACTGCACAAACTATTGGCTCGGAGGACGAGCAAGGGAGCTGATGACGGGCTCTGATTACGGCATTGACATGGGAAATAGTGATCCGAGAGAGTCGGCTGTTAGCCCCACGCCCAAAGACATGAGGAGGAAACCCAAGGGATGGGCTGTGGAGAAAGGTTCTTCAAGCCGGGGGATGGGAAATGCAGGTTCTACCTGACTTGAGAAGTTGGCCTGGATCTAACGATTCCTGAAGCTTGAATGATTGGTGAACCTGAACTGCTAGATATGGGCAATTATCTCCTATACCAAGCTTAATTCAAGTCTATTGATTTGCTTAGCAAGGCAATACCTGCCTGCTGTGTAGCTGTTGATAGCGAGTCAAGTTGCATGTTGTTATGGTTATATGTTGGGACTTTGTCATGATGCCTGCCCCCCGGACATCAGGATCAAGTCCATCTGCCCAGCAAACAGGCATCCAAGCACCCACTGGGATTCCCACAATCCCAGTTAGGAGCTATATGGGTGCGGTCGGCGCCAGGCTCATATTGTTAAACTTACCTCATGCACCATGCTGCAAGGAATTTAAGCATAGGCCATCGTGAGGCCTGGAAGGGATTACTTTTCTTTAGGGACTATTTTTTGCTTGGGTGTGGTTTTGGGACTTCTTTACCTGGGACTACTTTGAAGGCTATTTAAACCACGCCGATGAACAGCACACGCTTCGCGTTATTCTGCCTTCTGCAGCGTAATGCTCACCGTGCCTGCAAGCCGAGCATCCTGTCTTCAGCCAGGCCCGCCTCAACTCCGGACCAGATCCTAGAAAGAAGGGAAAGAAGAAGGAAAAGTTAGAACAAGGACATTACCTCTTGATCATCAGCAGTTCTCAGAGCTGCCGCAACATCGAATAGAGAAAAAGACTTAAAATTCAAACGCGTCGCATCGCCAGCTGCAGTGCCGCGCCATACTCACCAGTCTTCACAGCATCTCCACGACCCGGCGCAGCCTCCATCGCCTCGTGGCCGAAATCCTGGCATCTGAAAAGACAAAACAAACAACAAGGTGAGCCAATTGCCAACAAGGACAATCTTCTTTCACCGCAAGATACTTACTTGAGTTCATCGCCCGAGGCATTCTTCTGCTCACCATTTCTTCATACGCCGCACCTGTAGGGAGACAGAAGGTAGTCAGTTAAATACATTGGGACCATTATTTTTCGCCGGACAGTTTGGGAAATACAGACTCTTACCTAAGCGCTTCTGCTTCCAATGAGGTGATCATCCCTCGGCTCAAGCTGCAAGAAAAAATGGAGAAAAGAGGGGCAAGAGTGAATAACAGACATTTTGAACTCTAAAGAACTATATGCTACTTACCTCGGAGTCATCAGTTGTCTGGAACACGTCCAACTACTTCAGACCAGTGAAGTAACTGGTTTTCTACGCGCCCCTGCCTTCCACGCAGGATGGAGAGCTCATCTTTTCAAACTATAAGGTGAGACCAGTGAAAGGGAATACAGGAGGTGTTCAGTGGGGAACAAGTGGGTGCGTGAATCCTCTCGCCCACGAGTGGCTAATTCCCTTTTTTTCTACCTTTAGGAGAGTATTCTTACGGGTCAAGCAGACGAAACTAGGAGGGCCAGTCCAGTCAGCCATCACCGCACTAGGAGTCACGCTGGTGGAGTCTGTAGCAGTCCAGTTCTGTTCGACGCCCCTGTGGGGTCCAGGTGAGCGTAACACTTTCTACCCTTTCGGGCTACACTTAAGGCGAGAGAGTGATTTGACCGGGCGCCCGGATATGGATTGCGCCCACTGTTGTCGCCTTTGTGCGATGTATTGCGAGAAGGCTGCTGTGGCCTTTGGTCTTGTTCTCACTGTTTTTATTTTCTTTCTTTGTTGTATATATTAATTTTGCTCATTTTAGGCCTGGATTGCTTTATGATTTATTCTGGCCATTCTATTGTAACTTTTCTTACCACAATGTCGATACCAGTGCTATTTTGACAGCAGGAAGGTGGGGGGAGGGGGCTCATTATTGTCTTTGTGAATGTCGTACTATCCAAAATGCACTCTCTCAATATATGGGTGGATTTTCTGGGATACATGACGGAGGGGATCCTGTGGGGATGGTTATTTGGAGGGATTGTTGTCTTTAGGGCTATGCAGAAGCCGGCGTGAGATCAGAGGGACTGGTCGGAACTTTTAACTGCCTCACCTTGAACGTGCAAGGCCAAAACTCCCCTCTAAAATGGAAAGCTCTATTTCATAGATTAATAACTCTGAATCCTGATCTCTTGTTTCTTCAGGAAACTCACCTTCTGCAATCAGATGAGTTTCGGCTTAATAAGTCTTATCCCATTAGATACTTTGCTTCCTCTGGTCTAAAGAAGCAAGGAGTGGCAAGGGATGCACCCCTGAAGGTGCAGAAAGTGTTGCGACACAGATGGCAGATATATTCTGTTGGCAGCCGAATTATGTGGCGGAAGGTGACTCTGGTCTCGTTGAACGCGCCTAACTCATCAAGATGCGCTCTTTGTCTCCTTGTCAAAGCTGTTTGAGCAGGCAGAGGGGTTACACATGGTGACTGGGGACCAACGCTGTGGCCAATCCATTGGTAGATAAGACTTTGACCCCCTCTACTGCAGATAGAAAGAATTTTTTGGCACTCCCGTCTCTGCTCCACCAACTTTCACTTATTGAGGCCTGACAGTTTTCTCATCAGGAGGAGCAGGATTATACCTTTTGTTCTGCAGCACATGGGGGCTTCGCCAGATTGGATAGGTTTCTCATTTCGGGCAAATGTGTTCCCCAGTTAATAGACGTAGAAATTCTCCCGCAAGCCTTGTCTGCTCACGCTCCAGAATCACTAGCAATGGCCCCTTTCAATGCTGCCCCACTCCCTGCAAGAACGCGGCACATGAATGAACTCTTGGTGGGGGACCCCCAGTTTCGGGATAGTGTCTCAACAGCCATAGCGCACTACTTCTCTGAAGAAGACACAGGGGAGGTAGATTATTTTATGTTATAGGATGCCGGGAAGGCTGGGATTAGGGGACATATTACATCGCAAAGGACGTGCGATTAGCCCGTAAAGCCTTGGAAGCTCACCATACGAGTCAGGCAGCATATGGCATTATGAGAACCAAATACATTTTATTGGAATAAGGCGAATCGGCTGTTGGCAGCCAAATTGAAAAGGCAGACAGGGCGTAGTCATATAGACTCCCTGAGAGATGCTAGCAGGAAACGTATTAACACAGAGGGGAAACTTCTAATTATTGAAAACTTTGTTAGGGAGCACTCGGCCCCTTTTCATACAGATCTGATATTAGCCCAGAAATTCATACAGAGGCACAGTTGCCTCAGGTGGCCCAGGAGTTCTGGGACCACTTCGAGGAACCCATTACGCTCAAGGAAACGGAGCTTGCAATCCGTTCCCTTCCGCTTGTAAAGGCCCTGGGTCCAGATGGCCTTACAAACAGATTTTACAAAACCGTTGGCACTGAGCTGGCCCCTTATTTAAACTATTTAATACCATTTGGGCCACCGGCTCGGTGTCTAAATCCATGGCCGAGTCTGCAACCACCTTTATTTTGAAACCAGGGAAAGACCCGACAGAGTGCATATCTTACCGTCCGATTGCTCTATTAAATACGGATGCAACGTTACTGAGTAGGATTATAGCAGGACGATTGGTCTTTCTCTATCAATGTCGGAAAAATCTCGCCCAAACAGGCATTATCCGCAATCGCTCAACGCAGGATAACATTCGTCGGGCCATAAACTTAATTGCCCTGGCCCCAAGGATCCTGGAGAGATTATCCATCTTATCTTTAGACGCCCATAGGGCGTTTGATAGCATGTCCTGGGAGTATCTGAGACTAGTTTTGGTTCCACATTTTCGAAATTAATACTCAAGTTTCCACTTTACTCCAACTAGGATTCGGGTGAACGCATGCTGGATCCCCCCCCCCCCCCCGATTACCCTAGGCAAAGGGACGAGGCAGGGGTGCCCCTTGTCTCCGTTAGTTTTCACTTTGGCAATAGAGCCCTTGGCTCAGCAAATCAGACTCACCCTGAGATATTGGGCTTTGAGCATGCAGGACAATGTCATAAAATAGCTTTATACGCAGATTATCTGCTTTGCTTCTTGAGGGATATTGGTAGTTCTATCCCACTGTTGATGAACCTTCTGTCTCGTTTTGCTGAGCCATCAGCGTTTCAGGTGAACCCATCCAAGTCTATTGGATTGACCCTGACACAGATCCCCAGTGAGGTGGCAGCTAACAAGGCTAAGTTTTCTATTCCATTTATTTATTTAATTTTAGCATGCATATAGCGCTATGAACCCTCAGGCATCTGAGCGCTGCTTATTGCCCACCGTGTGTGGTTCTCATTTATCGACCTCGGAAGGATGAAAGGCTGAGTTTGGCCCTGCCGGGATTCCATGGTCTACTACTGGGATCCCGTACCTGGGAATAAAATTGACTGTCTTACTTGGGTCTCTTCAAGGCCAACATACCCGCCCTATTGATAGAGGCGAAGGACTGGCTCTTACATTAGGAGTCTCGGGATAGATCTTGGTTGGGCCGGATTAGCACGCTTAAGATGACCTTACTTCCGAGACTTTTATATGTCTTTCAAGCCCTTCCAGTGCAGATTCCAGAGGGGGACCTTATTGAGATGCAGAAGGCATGGAGTCGATTTGTTTGGAAGGGGAGAAAGCCCAGAATACTGCTTAAACTCCTTACTAGGGGAAAGGCTTCGTGAGGCCTGGTGCTACCCTCGATTTGCAGATATAGGGCTGCACAGGTTGCCGCTATGCTGACCTGGGCAAACCCTTTAGAGTCTCCTAAATGGCAGGAAATCAAACAGGCTGTAGCCCCATTCCCATTGGCCCAGCTTCCGTTCCTCCCCAGAGAGGCCCGAACTCGTGAGCATGCTCTCTTGCCTACTATGGCTTTAACGCTCCAGAGTTGGGACATGGCATGCACACAAAGAGGGATCAAATCTGGCCTGGGCCCTCTCTCCCCTATCTCCCAAAACCCGGCCTTCACGCCGGGTTTGGCGGTTGGGGCATTTCAGAACTGGGAACTCGCTGAACCTGTGCGGTTGAGGGACTTGTGTAAGGATCGGGAACCACTGACGTTTGCTGAATTCAAAGAAAAGTGTAATTTGTTGGAATCTGAACGTTTTCGGTACATTCAGCTACGCCATTGGATAACTAATGGGGTCACTCGCAAAGCGGGGGCCAGAGACCAGATTGGGATAGAATGAAAAAAAGTCTATCAGCTACACCTCCTCAGAGGTACTCTACCTTGCTTCACTTTCCCACAGCGGCTTACTATCTCTTGAGCCTTTGTTCCCTTTAGGCTGGACTACTGCAACAGCCTCTTCCTCATCCTCCCTTCTTCGACCCTGCGCCCTCTGCAACTCAACAACCAAACCGCGAGACTCATCCTTGGCCTCAAGCCCAGGGACCGCATCTCTCAGGCACGGAAATCCCTTCACTGGCTCCCTGTAGCTGCAAGTATCAAGTTCAAGACCCTCTGCATTGTCCACAAGGCTTTCTGGGGCCGATGGACCTACCTACTACTGTCCCTCACGAGCCCTCCGCTCATCTACCTCCAACCTTCTGCGAGTGAGCCGGTTTTCCAAGCTGAGATTTGATGGGAGATCCTTATCTTCGGCAGGTGCCTCCCTCTGGAATAGCCTCCCTGCCGCCCTCCGTCTTGAGCTTGACCTTCTTAAGTTACGGAAACTCAAGACATACCTCTTCCTTTGCTCTCCCTCTGCCTGCTAAACCCTAGCTCTCTGCTCCCTCCATCTTTCCCTCCTCTTCCTTACAGCTTGCTAATTGGCCGCCTGGTGTACCTCAGTCTCACAGGTCCTGGGCGCCCTTGCCAGTCCTCTCTCGCACTTGCCTCAGGGCCCTTCACCCACCCACCTTCGAGGCACTTAGAGTGTCTCTCTCTGTACTTACCCCAGTCTCCAACAACTGGGTGCACTTGGACCTCCCTCTCCCCGTTACCCTCTATGCACTTGCACAATCCAAATGCACATGCCTGAAGATAGCCTGTTCTCACCTGTCTTCTCCCTTTAATTGCACTTGTAAAACTGCAGAATTGCTGTCAGGCCTCTTTGCTGTGTCTTAACCGTAAGTTTATTTTAGGCACTTACTCTGCCTATTGCAGACTATTATCGTCTCAGAATTTCAAGGGCTCTGAGCGACTGTTCCCCTGTCCCCCACCCTCCTTGAGCGCTTTGAAACACTGTCCTGTGTGTAGGCGCTATATAAATAAATAATACAAAAGAACGACTTCTCCAAGATTGCGTAGGCGGGTTTTGTTGTGGCTGACGAATGGCTGCAGCAACATATTTTGCAGCAACCTTGGAAGCTTGTAGCTTCTCCAGACAGTCATCTGCCTTTGGTCCAAAATGTTTGGACCATCAAAGGGCATGTCCAGGAGCCTTTAGTAAATGTCGGGGGCAAACCCAGACTTGCGTTACCACACAAACCGCCTCATTTCTGCACTCATGCCCATATAACGAAAAACGCAGTCGGGCGCCTCAAGGCCTGAATAAAGGGACTGACAGGAAGCCTCCTTACCATCATAGATGATATTGGTAAAACCATCACTCATCTGCCCTTCGAGAATGTTTTCTGCCACTTGGGAAATTACATTCCATAGTGTGTACGCAGCCCTCCAGATAAGGTGCATCAGGCCTTTTTTTACGCACAGAAATCTTGGCAATACAGCCCTTTTCAATTCTTCCTTGCCTACCAGTAATACAGGCCATTTATGGCAGCACCCCCATAAATCATGGAGCTCACTTGTGACAGCCTGGCCAGTCAACAATATTACCATTGCCTAATTACACTAGCTTTATTAGGGGGGAGGTTGGTGGGACGTATGGAGGAAAGGAGACTATGGACTAGGAGTATGTTAGTCACTACGGTGAGTAATTTATAATTACTCCTACTTTCCGTCCCCTTTCCTACATACTGTATGGGTGATTACAACTGAATTTAGCTCCAGGGTGGAGAGGTGATCCTCCTAGGAAAACAAGTTACTCAAAACTGCCTGACCAAATGCTGCGTATGACCTGGAGCTGGCATCCAAGCAGTAGAGCTTGCATAAAGACAAAGGCGTAGCCCATGCATATTCACTTGAAGAGGTCTGTGCTGCCCCTCATATGCCTCCCTGATGGCCG
This sequence comes from Ambystoma mexicanum, assembly GCF_040938575.1. NCBI lineage: Eukaryota > Metazoa > Chordata > Amphibia > Caudata > Ambystomatidae > Ambystoma > Ambystoma mexicanum. The sequence continues at coordinate 1,259,160,319 of NC_090927.1, read as the reverse complement.
CAACCATCCATCTCGCTATGGAGGCCTTCAAAGCCTGATAGCCTGGCTTTGACCCACCGAAGGTGACAGAGCATCTGATTTGCAGAAGCTCTTGGTTGTTAGGGCTCGCCTAACACCTAGACAGTGTAGAACCCTCTGAGCATCGTCTTTAGGGTCTGCGAAAAGAGTTGGGAGGACTATCTCTTCATTCAGATGAAAAGAGAAGACCACCTTATGTAAGAAGGCTGGGTGCATTCTAAGCACCACCTTGTCCTTATGGAAAGTAGTATACGGCTCTGAAGCCACCCAAGCCTGAAGTTCACTGACTGCCTGCAGAGGTAAGGCCCACTAGGAGGGCCGTCTTAAATGATAACCAGCCTGATGTTCACGGACACCATTGGCTCAAACGGTTCATGCGCCAGGGTGCCCAGCACCACGTTAAGATCCTACACAGGGTGTGGCTTCTTGATAGGCGGGTAGAGCCTGGTCGGGCCCACCAGATGTCAACCACCGGGTTGGAAGAGGAAAAAACCTCCTCCTCCGAGTTCCGGTAGGCTCCGATAGCCACCAGATAGGTGCAGCATGTGTCTACCTGCACACACGAGGGAGGTGTGCAGAGAAGGAAAGCATGTCGTTTAACGTGCAGGTCAGAGGGTTGATCTCCTTTGAAGCTGCCCAGTGACAAAACCTTCTCCGCTTGCTTTTCTACTGGCTCCTAGTAGCATCATTCCTTGCTCCCTGTATGATGTCCATGTTAGCCTGTGACAGATGCAGATGCCTTAGTGTGACCTTTTCAGGAACCATGTTGTAAGGGTTAACCTCTAGGGGGGGGGGAGGAGGTGGATGACCGTGCCTCCCTGCTGTGATAATAGGTGAGCTGGGCCCAGCAGAAGGTGCATCAGGGTCTGCTCCGACAGGCTGAGTAGTTTTGAGAACCAGGGCCTTGCTGGCCCCCCCAGAACTATGAGGATGATCCGTAGGTACTTGGACTCCCTGTGGACAAGGGGAGTGTGAGGAAAGGCATACGCATGCATGTTCCACTGAATCTGCATCGCACAGTGAGCCCCAGCCCTATCCCTGCCAAGACACGAACTGGGGGCATCTCCTGTTGTGCCAGGTGGCAGAGATCCGCTTGAGGATGACCCCACCTGCTGAAGATCCCCTGAAGGACCTGGTGGCCCAGTTGCCACTCGCAATTGTCTGCACCCAACCTGCTGAGCCTGTCCGCCTCCAGATTGGACTCCCCTGGGAGGTGAATTGCTGTTAAGTGAATGCTGTTTTCCAGGGCGCACTCCCAGAAGCTGACTGCTAGCGTACACAGGGGATGGGACCTGGTGCCCCCCTTTGTTGATATAATACATGCTGGTGGAGCTGTCTGTCTGAATGAGGATTGACTTGCCCCTTACCATCGGGAGGAATGCTTTGAGAGCAAGCCAAATGGCCATCAACTCCAGCCAGTTCATGTGTGCCTTCGTGCTCCTGCCGGGACCATACTCCATGGACACTGTGGCTGTCCAGTGTAGCCCTCCGACCCTCCAGGGATGAGTCTGTGGTGATGGTGACCTGTGGAGCTGGTGGACGAAAGGGCCTGCCCCCCCGCAAGTTTCTGTCCGAGCCCCACCAGACCAGATCCTGGTGGAGATGCTGTGGGATGCCGACTAGTTCCGCCTGCAAACCTCTCTCCTGAATCCAGGAGGCTGCGAAGTGCAGCTGTAATCTCATTTTGCGCTGCGCGTGCGGCACTGCCAGGAGACATGCCGCCATAATGCCCAAGAGGTGTTGGTACCGCCATGTCGAGGTCACTGCTCTGCTGAGAAAACACCCTGTGGCACTCCTGATGGCTGTGATATTGTCAGCTGAGCAGAAAATTCTCTTTGAGCTCGTATCCCAGATGAGGCCCAGGAACGTTAGACTCTGCGTGGGCTCCAGTTGTGACTTCCTGAGATTGATGGATAATCTCAGCTCATGTAGTGTATTCACAAGGGCTGAGGCGGTGTGGAGCACTGACTCCGGAGACTTTGCTCTGACGAGCCAGTCGTCCAGGTAGGGATAGACAAGGTGACCCTGGGCCCTCAGCAGGGCTGCCACCGCGTTCAGTCTTGTAAAGATCCTGGGGTCCGATTTGAGTCCAATGGGTAGAACCTTGTATTGTAAATGAAAGCCTATGATCCTGAACCTCAGAAAGGACCCGTTGGGCTGCCAGATAGGGATGTGCAAGTATGCATCCTTCCAATCCAGGGAGCACATCCAGTCTCCAGTGTACAATGTGCATAAGCGCTGGGGTAATCATCTTGAACTTTTGAAGAGGAAGGGAAAGGTTCGAGGTGGAAGGGTCCAACACAACTCTCAGGCCCGCTTGGTTATTCTTGTCTATGGCGAAAATCTGAATAGAAGCCCTGACCCCCGTTGGGAGGCTAGGACTTCTTCCACCACCTGACTCTGTACGAGCAAGCAAATTTCCGCCAACACAGCTGCTGTCGCAATTTGTGGGAGCGGAGGGAAGGAGAGAGGAGTGGGAGGAACTGTAGGCGGTAGGCCAAGGATACTACAGAGAGGATCCAGGGGAGCATGAACCTGGAGCACCAGCATTGATAGTGAAGGGCAAGCCTGCCCCCAACGGAGACACATGGACCCGGATGGGCGTGTCATGCCTTCTTTCCCTCTGAGGCTGAGGCAAAGGAGGGGGACTGAAAGAATCCCTCATGTGCGGCCTTGTGTTTGCACCGGTGCTGGCTGGGGGAATTGTCCGCTTGCCTGGACCTTCGTTCTTGGAAACCCCAGAACCCCTCCGAAGGACCTCACCTTGTCTGAATGCTGATGCATCTGGCTGTATGCCTTGGGAGTGGCCTTCGTGAGGATGGATAAGGATTTTGCAGTCTGGGAACTGTTTTTCTTATCCATTTCCTCGTGCGTGGTGGAATGGAAGTGGTCGCCCCCCCTTAAAAGGAAGGTCCAGTATGCATTCCTGTACGTTTGGATTGAACTTGGTCACACGAAGCCAGGGAGTCCTTCTTATGTCTGTGGTGATGCAGATGGCACGGCCAGAGCTGTCGATGTGCACCACTGTGGACTCCATTATGTCTTGGATGATAATCTTTGTCTCTGCCAGCCCCGTCTTGAGGCATGCCTGGCTCTGCACCGGAAATCCTGGAAGGAATTCAGCGATTTCCCACCCAAGCCTCCGATTGACAGCTGCCAGCAGTGCGTCTGCATTAGAATGACACAGATGAAGGGAAGTGTTGGAGTAAACCTTATTCCCGTATGCTTCCAGGATTTTCTCCTCCTTTCATAGGAGTGCTGAGGCTGATGCAGCTGAAGAGTACTGTGGCTTGGAGTAGATCGAAGCTGCAGTGATCACCGAGGAGTGAGGGAGTGCCGATAGCAACAGGGGTTTCTCCTCCATCTTCCTAAACTTGGCGTTGAGACGCCTGTTGGTGGCCTGAGCTGAATGGTGTTTAAGCCATCCCTTTTTGGCCAGCGTGACATCGTCCTTTTGCATCGGAATCCACGTTCTAACCGAGGGGTGTAGAATGAGTACCCTCTGCTAGGACCCCGCCTCCGGCTGTACAACCTTGGGTTGGGGAAGGCTCAGATATTCGGTGAGGACGGCAAGCTGCTCGTGGAAGGCCATGACCGACGGCGTGTCCGTCCAGGTAGAGCTTTTCATCTGTGTCAACTAAGGTGTCCTGTTGATCTGGAGCTGCAGTAGGGATGGGTGCCTGTGGCGTGCTGACTGGAGCCTGCGGCTGCAATATTGCGGGAAGTGGCACGGGCAGCTGTGGCAGTGTAGGAGCCGGGGACCTCGGGGCCGAGGGTGGAGTGGCTGTGGGTGCCAGAGGCAGCACCAGAGCAGGTCCTTGATCACATCCCTAAGGACAACACCCATTTGTGGCGACCTCATGAGGGTCATCCACTTTTCAAAAAAACCTGTCCTCGCAAGCCGGTGGAGCACCCGAAGGCGTGGCCGACGGTGCATGGCCTTCTGGGTGTTGAGGTCGGACACACTCTGCCTTACTGTATGCAGGGTGTATATGCCCTGCGACGAAGAAGGGTATGCCGTGGGCCACGTGTCTGGTGACGACAAATCCCGTCTGGAAACTTGTTCTCCTACCTTGTTCAAAGTGGGCCGCTGGGCCCGGCCTCTTCCAAGACTCTTGGCGGTGGATGTTGAGGCCTACCCTGCATCTCAGGATGAGGCCTGGAAGGTGGATTCCCCTTGGCTGTGTCACTGGTAGTGCTGCGTACAGGCCCCCCCCCCCCAGACATTTATCTGGTACTAGGGCGTAGCCCTTCTGGCATGTACACGGTATCAGAACCTGGCATTCCCTCAGTGCCTACACCACGGTAGAGTCTCACGACCCCTCGGCCGATAGCTGTAGCAGCCTCTGTGCTTGCCGTGGTACAATAACCTGAAAGGTCCCTTCTGCTCTCTGGCTTCCTGGGAAAGGAGTCGCCTTTGTGGGTTGCGGTTGAAAACCGTGCCTCTGCCTTGACTTCTGTCTGATGAATTTCTTCAAGTCATCTGGAGGTTATGAAGAGCTCCCTCGACCAAGCTAACCTGTTCTGCAGAGCGCGAGGTGGAAGCGCGTCACACGCGGTACAGCCTTCCCAGCCATGGTCGGGGCCAAGGCAGCAGAGGCAGAGAGCGTGGGGGTCGGACATAGGGAAGAGCCCTTTGCTGGCTGGACACCTGCTGAAGCCTGCTGACGTTGACATGCGCCGGGGAGGAGCATGGCGCCAGAGGACAGAGTATCTATGACAAGACGACGACACAAAAAAAAAAAAAAAAAAAAAAAAAGGACACTTCTCCAGGAAAGAGCGCATGGAATTACTAGGCCGGCATAACCTAGGCACGCTGATGAAAGCGGTCTGTTCCAGTCGACGTGGAAAGGAGGACTGAGGAGTGGCGCCGGTGGGCAGAGTCAGGGGAGCGCATACTCCCAGGGCCGCGTGCATCTATATCTAAAGGGGGAGGATGATTTTTTTATGGTGGAATAGGTTCAGTCTCCAGTCATTAGTGAGGGACGCCCATACAGTATAGTACACTCTTTACTTTAGCAATCAACGCAGTTCTTTGAAATAAGTAACTGGGATGAGTCCTGGTCTGTTGAATATTTTTTTAACTCTCCTCTGTTAATGATTCTTTCAAGATAATACTCTGAGTAATGTAAAAGTGAATTTGTGCGTTGTTCACCTGCCTCCATTTTGTAGGTTACAGTGTTATTAAAGCATCATTAACATGCTTTTCTCTTTGCTTTAGGACACAGGCATTGTGGTGTAAAATGAACATGGTCTTAAACAAGGGCTGCATTTCTGCTTCATTTTCCTCTGTCTTAATCCGTTTTAATGGAGGCAGCGCAGTTGCATTTCATAATTTGTTTTCTTTTCATCACAGAAGCGCATCAATCGCATTCAATGGCTTGGGGTTCTTTATGTATTTTGACATTTATAAAGTGCACTGAACCCGGGGGCATCTGGGCGCTTTATCTCTTGAATTTTTAGGAGAGCCTCCCAGCAAGCAGTTTGGCTTTTGTGAGAAGGAAAACCTTTTTTGGTGTTCTATATGAAGATGTGTTTTTTAAGTCTTAAAATAGCATGTGTTCGCATGCAAGAAAGGGCACTATACATAGTTTTCAGAGCAGGGCTGATTGCATCATGGCCACATTTAGTAGGACTGCTATGTTTTGGGACAGTACCTGAATTTCTTAACAGAGCTGCTCTTAAGAAAGCACAAACATATGCTGGCATTGTCTGCAGCAAGCTAAAGTACTGAGTAAGAACAGTGTCTTAGCTCTTCCCACCAACCTCTGACAGTGTAAGAAGATGACACTGCTGTCATATACTCCAATCCCTTTTGCTCAGTCTTGCACTTTTCAAAATGTCTGCTTCTCCCATGTCCGATTACTGAGTCCCACTGCCAAAAATCTAGTAAATTTCAAAGCCTCATTATGAATCTCCTGACTAATGTAGAATAGTCCAAACAGGCACAGAGCTTTTGAAAAGCCATTTATGTCAGGCAAGCCTCACATGGAACTGCCAGTGCACTAACCCTATATGCCTTTCAGTGTCAACAGCCTGTTGGGAATGGCACTCAGCGGTTCAATAACCCTGCTGCAAAGATTATTGTGCAAACTGTTAGTTCACATCCTGTTGATAGTCGAGTTAATGAGTCTGCATCAGAGATATGCATTTAAGATGCAAGTAACATTCAATTGCAAATGTTGACTTAACTTTCGCCTGCTCAAAAGGACTACTAAATGTTCAGCGATTCATAACGCACACATTTCATCCGGGATGCTCTACTTGTAATGGCTCGGAAAACACAATCATCAGGGCTGCTATACCTGGAATTGCTCAGAACATACAACTCTTCAGGGCTGCTATACTTGTAATGGCTCAGAAGAAGCACCCCCTCCCCCCCATGAGGACTGCTATATTTGTAATGTCTCAGAACAGACATCTCATGTGGGCTGTTATACCTGCAATGGCTCGGAATGCAAAGCTCATATGGGCTCTTATAATTGTAATGGTATACCCTGTTGGTAAAGCCTCTGCATTCAAGGAAGTGCTGCAACTGGTCAGACAAACCTCTAACCCTAGAATTCCCAGCCTAATGGCCAAAAGAATGTTTGCACACATCTAAAAAGGAGCACCTAATGGTAAAGATGCACTAGATTTTTAAATAGAAGAGACATTTTCACCTTTTTGGATATTTATTGGTCCCATGTTAAAGAAAACAAAAACAGGAGAGGAAGAGCAACTCTGAACCTAAGCAATACAGGAGAACAAAGGTGTGGCGGGGGAAGGGGGTGAAGGGACAGATAACATACTAGACAATCCAAATCAGGAATTTCAGCAACAGGAAGAGAGCAATGAGCCATATGATAGGGCAACAAATGAAAGTGAGAAGGGATACAGAGTTAATAATAGGACAAACACACAATAGGAGTGAGGGATAGAAGGAGAGCAAGAGAGACATTTAAAGACCCCAAAATAAAACACAGATAAACAGCAAGAGGGGAGACACAGAAATAGAAAAGCAAGACTAGAGAAGGGCAGGCCAATAGCATAAGAGACAGTGCAAGAAAGATGATCCAAGGGAGTAGCAACCACAACCGAGAAAATGAAAGAACAGATATAGCCAGAGTAATGAGAGGAGAGAGGAAGAGGATTTATATCAACCAATACAGCACAATATAGGAGGGAAACAGCAACAATAGAAGGCAGAGATGGGAGTGGCAGTGTGATAGAGAAGAGAAACAGACCGCAAAACGCGGCATCGCTACATTTAAGGGTGAGAGGCAGAGCGTCAAAGTGAGAGACAGGGGAACTAGAGTAGCAAAGGGAACTAGAAATTGAGTACAGACAGAGTGGCTGTCAAGCAGGTAGTGCCAGGCAGCAACAGTAGGCCCAAGAAGCAGAGAAGGGATGCTGGTAGAGTGAGGGACTTGATTTATGAATCACCCGATGTAACTAGCTGGCATCTGTAGTAGCCCTTAACAGAGTTTGTGCCCACGTATCAAAGATGAAGCTGGGTAGTATGCATCTACAAGGTTCTTGGTTAGGAAAATGGATTCCACAGGTACAATACATTATTTAGAACCATTTTGAAATACAACCGATTTGTTACTAATGTTTTTGAACAAAGATTTAATTTTACTCCCAAACTGGATAGTTGTCAGACACATTTTACTCTCTTGCAAAGGTGGAAATTCATTCTTATTCTCTTGAAATTGGATTTACTCTCCAATTTTAAATATTGGGAGTAGAATACTCACTCCAAAATCCTATCTGGAGCACTGTGTGTATGTGTATTTCACCAGAGTACAAGATGCATTGATGGATTTCATTGCCATTCTTCCCGCAGAGAACGCCATTTTAGCTAGTGCATTGTATTTCTTATCGTCTCTATCTGGTGGGATAGTCAGATAAGCTGCGGCCTTTGAGGTGGAAGTAGCCCCCTGCACCACCAAACTTGGGTGAAGGGTTCCTGGAACAGACGTCATGGTTAACAGAGGAAGGTGTGTACTTTTTTGCCAACTCCTTGTTCAAGGCAGGAGTGACGTTTGGTTTTTGCCAATTTTCTAAAATGGAATTTCTTAGTGGGTTGTGGAAGGGCAGCACAGGCTCTAGATCATCCTGGCTTATGTCCATAGAAGGACGTCCCCAACCCAAAAATTCAATCACCCTATTCATGACCGTTCTAAAGGCCACATCTGGGTGAGTATGTCTGGTGTGTTAGATTGCAACTTAGGAGAAGTATCCAGACCAGTGGCTTCTTTTAGACATGTGGCTAGGACTTGAAGCCGGAGTCCCAAAACGTTCATACCCAAAGAGTAGGTTGTCATCTTCCTCCTCACCTTCACCAAAGATGGATCCAAAGGATCTGAAGAATTCAGATTTGGATCTAAAACTCAAAGGTGTCCCTAAGGTGATGTCAAAGGGCCGTTTGACTTTGACTCCTTCGAGGAGGAAGTCACAGAAGCTTTTTGCTTTGATGAAGTCTGTGTGGTCGACACTATGCGAGATTACATCTCTGAGGTCTTCAGACTCGGACGTATGGGAGCGCGGGTCCAAGCCTTGCTGGATTCCGTGACAGTCTTGGAAGGCACAGTGGGTTCAACAGCCTTTATCGGTTCTTGAGGGACCAGGAGGGACTGCCATCAAAAAGACAATCAGCTTTTCTCTGAACTGTTCCCATTCGGCCGCAGAAGCAATCTTCCTGGGAAAACCATGGCGTTGTTTCTTTGACGAGGAAGAGCGACAGGAATTGCTCATGGATCTTGACCATTTGGAATGGAGAGATTGTTTCTTGGCTCTTTCTGGAGTCTTTGTTAGAGCTTCTACCCCTCGGAAGACTTCCTCTTTGAAGGTGTGGAAGACAGACCTGAAAACCAACCAAGGGTGAGCTTCGATCTTCTCTCATTCAAGGTCTTGCAGGAGCCGCACTCAATGACTTCACGTTCTTCACTGAGGCACCAGAGAATCAGTGATCGGCATCTTTGAATCACAGTCTGCACATCTCTTAAAGCCGGTCTTCAGCGTAGACATTGTGAGGATTTTACTCAAAGTAAAGCCGTTAGTCGAGGGATTCACTGAGGCGAGTCTTACCATTCCGAGAGCGCGCTGTGAATGTGGAAATAAAACCACCAGAACTGAGGCAACAGGCACAGTGTATGCTATTTATACTATCAACGTCACGTCCGGACGGACGCAGGAATGGTAACCGTCGAGGCACAGACTATTCCGCACTGCACCCTATGCTGTCTAAATTTATTCCTAGACTGCAAAGTAGGATATATCTTAGATGAGGAATCGTGGAACACCACAATCCATTAGAACAGGTGATTCATGTTCGGGAATCCTCCTGCATGAGGATAATCTGAAATAATTTTGGAAATCTCATTAGGCTTCAAGAAGCAAAAGTCCTGCATAATTGTTTTTTATCAAGCATGGCTTTGCATTAATACTTGTGTCAACCTGAAACTTGGTGAGAATACACAAGTAGATCAATTAGATCAGTTAGGAATCGGATTCTCAAACATCTTCATGGTTACCCACATTTTCTAAAGCACACTCATTAAGTGAAGTCTTCCTTTAAATTTGAAGACATTTTGGAAGCCCTGCAACTCCCCCAGCCATTGATAGGCAATATAAAGCCCAAGTTAAAACAGCTAACATCTGTGGTGCTGAGATCTGGTGAGAACATGATGAGAATGGCTTTTTGATGCACCTTTTGCATCTGCCTCAGAGCACTCCATCAATATTACATCTAGAGGAATGCTTGTTCTTGATTTAGATACATAGTAATTGGAAATGTCTTTCTGCGCTGTGCCATACAATAAAAATGACTAGTGACATGCCCCAGGGATGTAATGCTAAAAATATCCTTTAGATACTAGTTTTCCAGAGAAATGGGATACAACACCTGTTATCAGCTTGAAAAACATTTTATCTTCACTTTTAGCAAAACTAGGTCAGTTGTAGGTGCGACCACTACTTGTCACATCTGCTAGAAAGTCACTTTAGTGGTGAAGAACATAGCGCTTGCTGGACTGGCAGCATTTCCAGGACAAGGATAACCAGTCTTGTACCTTACTCGTGTTAATGTTTAAAAATTGCAAACTGGGATAGTTGTCATACAGTCTTGTTGCAATGATTACTTTATTGGCCAGTACTGTAGGATCGGAATGTCCCCATTAAACTAAGAATCACACTAAGTGAAGAACTAAAACTATTTCACTATGAAGACTGTGGATCAGGGATCTATACACTCTAATATCTAGGTGGACCCCTTGTAATAAATATATCAGGGATTGCAGCAGAACCTTTATTGCCGTCTCCCTGGGTTTGTCCTGGAAATGCTGTTGCACTACACTAATTGGTAGCAAAGCTGAAAGAATATATATGTGAAAAAACAGAAAAAAAGAGAATACATTTCCTTTTCCTTGATCTAGCCAATATTAAATAAGCGGCACACCAGTGCCAACTAGGGATCATTCAGAGTGAGATAGAACTTCATCATTTTTACCTTCCTGTCCTTGAGTTATTGATCAACATATTTTTCGGCATCTGGTCTCTCACTCCAACACCCATGGTGCTCCATGAGAAACTAGCCAGGACATAACCAGTTTTTCTCTGCTATCGTCCTTTGGTCCAATAGAGACAATTCATAATCTTCAGTGCATTATATATTGTTAGCTGAACTTCCAAATGCATGGTATGTAGCCCCATCCCTCTTTCGTGTTACAAAATAGTGCTAGGGTACTACCCATCTGAACAACTCCTCTAGCAACTCACCCCTTCCTTTATTTTTATATTCAAACGTAATGATAACCAATCACTTGACATCCTATATGGAGCGGGTGGTATGTGCATAGAGAAGGGATAACAAGCTGTAGGAATTAATACTGTATATTGCTAGAATCATGTGTGACAATTTCATTTAAAATGTGCTGTTCTGTCTTGAACTAACCAGTTTGCTCTTTGGCATTCAGGTTTGAATACCGCTACTGACCTGTCAATTTCTTTATTTGTGAAATAAAAAAATAAATCCTGGTTACCCTTGCAAGAGGTGCAACAAACATTTTTCCTTAGAGGATTGTCAATTTCTGGTCTGGCTGACGGTGGGCAGCCCTTCAGTTACAGGATGGTGAAAACAGACCTCAGTAGCGTAAAGCTAGTCAGCCAAACAGGCTCATTTTGACATTTCAATGGCCAGCAAATGATTGAGAAAAAATCCAGAGACACTGGCATTTACTTAGGGAAGATGGAGACTTAAAGCGTAGCACCATTCCAATGATTACATTTAGCAGACTCCCTAATCTCAACGATCTACTGTGTTCAAGTAATAATGCTCCAAGATAACATGCAAAACAAACTGGCTCTCCCTACTCTTATAAGGGTATCTTTGATGTGCCAGATGTAAGGCTTGTGACTTTGTGCCACAGATCAATAGGGGATTGTCTCACCCCTTCTTTAATCGGGTGTATTTGATTAATATATTACCCACGCATCCTCTTATGTCGTTTACCTTGAACTATGTCCATGTGGTAAAAAGGTTGTGGGCTCTACTATTAGGCACCTACAACTCTGGATTTTGGAACAGATACGGCCACAAAGGGGAACATTCAGCTTCCCCTGTAGCAGGAAAGTTAGAAAAATATGGGACAAGTTACTTACCTGTAACTATTTTTCTCCAGCATGGGTCTCGCATGGATTCACATGATCATGAATATTCCCTGTCAGGCTGGGAATCCTTGGTAAAAGAAAAACAGTTTCACTTTCACTTATAAACTGTATTTCTCCTTTAAAGCAATGACTGTTCTCGGGGTCATACTGCCCACATCCAATGACAGCCCTCATCCTAAGCACCTCCTCTGGCAGCCATCTTGAGATTTGGTAAGCATGAAAAGTGGCAGTAGGACCAAGAAGAGCCACAGAGGCGTTGGAGGGAGGGTTTGCATGTGAATCCATGCCAGACCCATTCTGTAGAATAGTTACAGGTGGGGTCTGGCATGGATTCACATGCTCATGAATAACAAATGCATAGCAGTACACATTACACAACCATGGGAGGTGGCAAGGCTCAACAGAAGCAATTAACTCTTACCTTTGGAACAGACTCACCTCAAGCGAACAGGTTGTGCTGCACTGCTTGGCCGACTCTGGACTCCTCCTTGGTATCCCTATCGGCGCAGTAGAACTTTGTGACGGTGTGCTTGGACCTCCACATAGCAGCCCTGCAGATGTCCAGCAGGGGCACACCAGACAGGAGTGCCTTCGTTGCATCTATCACTCTGGTCGAGTAGGCTCTCGGAGAGCCGGGCAGCAGTCGGTTCGCCAACCGACGACAGTGCATGATGCAGCCGGAGAGCCACCTTGAGATGGAAGCCTTAGACAAGGCCTTCCCATGAACCATGAGACCAAAGCTCACAAACAGTTGTGAAGTCTTCCGAAAACTCACTGTGCGTACACGTAGAACTTCAGGGCATCAGCAACATCCAGCGAGTGCAAGGCCTTTTCAGCCGGTGACGAGGGCTTCGGGAAATAAACAGGTAACACCAAAGGCTTGTTGAGGTGGGACAGAACCTTCAACATAAAAGAGGGGTGCGTCTGCAGCACCACCCTCGAATCATCGAATCATGAAAAAGTCAGGTATGGTTGCTTGCAGGATAGAGCCTGGATCTTCCATAGCCTCCTTGCAGAGGTGATGGCCACAAGGAAAACCGTTTTCCATGAGAGGGGACTGATGCATAGGCTCGAAGGGCCCCCCACCCCCACCCCATGAACCTCGTCAGACCCACATTGAGGTCCCACACTGGGGAGGGAGCCTTCACTGGCTGGAAGGATCAAACCAGTCCCTTGAGAAATTCCTTGACGAGTCAGTGGGACAAAAGTGACGATCTTCCTGGAGACCTGGTGTAGCGGGATATCGCCGCCAGATGTACTTTGATAGAGGTGTGCGCCAGTCCAGCCTGGGCCAAGGATAGCAAGTACGGAAGTATCTGCGGGCCGTGACCCTCAGAGGGGTAATCTTCTGAGACCAGTACCACAAAGCGAAACTTTTCCACTTGTGATGGTAGCACGTCAAAGACGACCTGGCCTTGGCAAGGACGTCTCTCCAGTCTGCAGGCAAATTATATCCTCCAAACTCTAGGGCTGCAGCAGCCAAGCCCTTAGGTTCAGCGATTCTGGGTCGTGATACAGCATTGTGCCTGCCTCTCTGGTGAGAAGATCCAGAACCACTGGCAACTTGACCGGAGGAGACGCTGACAGGCTGAGAAGGTTCAGATAACAAATCTGCCTCAGTCATGTCGGCGCGAGGAGTATCATCCTGCCCTGGCACTGTGAGCGTGTTGATGACTTGTAGCAGGAGAGGCAACGGAGGAAACACGTACAGAGACAGCCCTTCCTCTGGGAAGGACAATGCGTCCCCCAGGCTCCTTGGTTGGTGGAATCTGTTGGCAAACCTCTGGCATTTGGAGTTTGCCGCCGTTGCAAATGGATCGATCTGGAGCCTGCTGCACTTGGCGAAGATGCAGTCCACCTGGTCCTACCGAAGTTCCCACTCGCGGCAGGAGCACAATTTCCTGCTAAGGGAATCTGCAATGGGGTTCTTGACCCCCACTAGGTGAGGACGGACGAGGAACATTTCTTGTGCGATGGCCCAGCGCCAAAAGTGCTGCGCCTCATTGGAGAGCGCTGGGCATCGAGTGCTGATGTAGAATATGGTGGAGGTATTGTCTAAAGATCCTCACCATCTTGCCCTTCAGAGCTGGAAGGAATGACTTGAGGGCCCAGAACACAGCCCGTAGCTCTAGGATGTTGATATGGAGATCCTCCTCTGGCAGCCACAGGCCTCTGGCGTGCAGACGTCTGGTGTGGGCTCCCCAGCCATCCAGAGAAGTGTCCATGGTGACTGGCTCCTGGTATGAAGGGTTTTGAAACCCTGTGCGCCATTCGATGTTGGAACGGACACCCCACCACTATCGCCCGACGGAATTCCTCGTTGAGCGTGATCTTGTCTGCAAAGCTTCCGGACACTTGTATCCAGCGAGCGCTCATGATCTCCTGAAGAGGTTGCATCTGCAACCTGCAGAGCAATACGAGGTAGATGCAGGACGACATCATGCCAAGCAACGACTTGATGATCCGCACCATGGCTGTCCTCATGGACAGCCGCCACTGCACCGTCCCTTGAATGGCCGCTACCCTCTCCTCTGAGGGCTATGCCAGACAGGACACTATATTGAGTCTGGCTGCTAGGAATATCACATTCTGCGATGGTGTTAAGCAGGACTTTGGATAGTTGATGGAGAATCCCAAGTCCATGGACGGTCGCCTATGTCTGCCTGACGGCCAACTCCCGTGAGCGGGTGCAAATGAGTTGAGATACGGGTATACATGTATGCCCTGTAGACGTAGGTTGCCCGCCACCACTGCTAGGCATTTTGTGAACACTCTGGGCAGACTTCAATCCGATAGGCAGAGCCTTGAACTGGTAGTGCTGACTTTGTACTACGAAACACAAACTCAATGTTTCTTGTGAATTGGGATGTAGAAATAGGCGTCCTCCAGATCCAGCGACATCAAGAAGTTATCTTCCTCCAGCTGCCCGAGCATGTGCTGCAACGTAACCATCCTGAACATTTGGGACTTTAAGTACTTGAGACGTCGTAGGTCAAGGATGGGCCTCCAGCCCCCTATCTTCTTGATGACCACAAAGTACCTGGAATAGATTCAGGCGCCCCGGAGTCGTTGGGAAACTAGACCCATCGCCCCTTTCGCAGCGTGGGCTGCACCTCCTCCAGGAGATGAGGGATGTGCTGCTCCTGACAGGACACTGGAGGGATCTTGGGACACCTGCGTTAAAACTCCAGAGTGTGCCTTTGGGCGAGAGCATCCAGCACCCATCTATCGGTGGTTATCTTCTTCCACTCGCTGATGAACCTAGTCAGCCGGCCGCCCAATGGGGTGCAAGCGTAGGGGCCCGACGTCCCAGCTGGTACAGGTCTGTTTCAGAGCCAGCGCCCCACCCTGCGGTCGACAGCGACATTACCCTCTGCTACCGTAGGCCTGTGAATTGCCTCTGTAGGCTTCCTGGGTCGTGAATCTGGAAGTCTGATGGTATGAAGAGCAGAAACATTTGGAAGACCCGTTTGACTTTCCCCTGGAGGAGCAAAAAGAGTGCTGCTGGAGAGTGCCCAAGGAAGGACTCGTCAACGACCTTCTCAAACTAGTTATTTCCATTCAAGGGCATGTCCAACATCTTCGCCTGGACTTCCTGCCGGAAATTCGTGGCCTTCATCCAGCATTGTTGACGAAGGCAGACATTCTCCATCTGCCGAAACCCCCCCCCCCGTCGGTGACATCAAACGCCACAGTAATGGAGTCGTCAGACTCAACTCCTCCCCCCCCCTTCCTGGAAAAGAGCGATTGCCTCCACCCTCTTATCTGTGAGGAACTTCAAAATAGGGCCCAGCTTGTACCATAGCTCCCGGTCGTGCCTGGCCAGAATCGCCAGTGTGTTTGCCACCTTGATAGTGGACGCTGCAATGTAAAACAACTTCCTTCCCATGGCGTCCAGCTTCTTCCCCACCATATCTGGAGGGACCGAAGACGAGGGTGGGTTAGTCTACCACTTTCTCACGGCCGCCAATACCAGAGATGGTTACTAGCTCAGGCACTTGGATGCATAGTCCGGCACCCGATGACCCAATACTTCAGCCTATCCTGTTTAGCTGTTTAGCTGGAGCCATCCAAGGGTTTTTAATGAGGGCCAGGCCCTCTTCCCACACGTCGTCTAGAAGGGGAACCGCCATGATTGTCTTCCTCCTGGTTTCGTGCCCATGGTACAAGAAACCATCTTTCTTGGTTTCTTCAGGCACAAGCTGAAAAATCTCAGAGGGTCTGGCAATCAGAGTGGAACGACCCCACCGCATCCAGTGGGGATGCTCTAGGCAAAAGCGGAGACCCACTGCGACAATATTGTCGCCGTCTGTAGTTGTATCCGTCCCCGTCCCCATGTCTGAGTCTACTGCGGGAGATGGGGACAGACGTGGGTGTGGCAGATGAAACGGAGGGGCGTCAGATGACTTGGCTTCTTCTTAGTTGAAGGCTGAACGGAGGCCTGGCAGACCACTGGAACCAGGCCTGGCGACATCCTCTCCTGGATCTCTGACACCAAGGTATGACAGGTCAACAGAAGGTTCAGAGACACATCCCTCGGTTGAGCTAGCGGAATTGAAAACTAGGCCATGCACCATCTCAGTCATCTTCCACATCCTCCTGGACCGTGTGCAAGGACTCCTGGTCCTTGTCGTATGGACGAGACCTCCATGGTTTGAGCCATGTCCTGGGAGGGCTGTTTCAGGGCCTCCTCGCCCCTCCCCCCCCCCCCCCCCCGTGGGGCTGGAACCTGTGTCTGAGCCAGTTTCCTCCTTTCTGGCGTGCCCGCAGACTTTGCCAAAGTCACTGTGGTGGTCTCGTGCCTTGGGGGCAAAGAAACTTTGTGATACGGGGGCCACTTTCCCAGGGTCAGCTCTCTTCGCCATCGAGAGAGCAGCTGCCACCAACTCCATCATCAACTACGTCTTAGCTTGTGCCAATTGGGCCTGCTTGGGCAGTTCGGCCTTCTTCTCCTCTGTCCGTGGCTGCTCAGACTTCTCCCGCAGTGTAGCCGGGATAGATATTTCCTCTGAGGAGGAGCTCGATAGCCAGCTAGCAAAGGGGGAGGAGGGTGATGTCGATCGTGCCCTATCCACTTTGGGACCCGCTTCCATGGCGACCCTGGTGGACTTGCGGTTCTTGGCCTCCTCTAGGGCCCCCAACGATGAGGCACCCGCAAAGGACTTCGAGGACTGCTCCTTGGACCGGCCGGTCCTAGGTGAGGCATGGAACAAGTTACTTACCTGTAACTGTTGTTCTCCAGCATGGGTCTGGCATGGATTCACATGCTCATGAATAAAGAATACATAGCAGTACACACATGCACAACCACGGGAGGTGGCAAAGGCTCAACATTAAGCAGTACATCAAACTCAACATTAAGCAAATCTTACCTCCTCACCAGGCTCACCTTAGGCGAACAGGTTGCGCAGCACTGCTTGGCCGACCCTGGACTCTTCCCTGGAATCCCGATCGACGCAGTAGAATTTCGTGAAGGTGTGCGTCGACCTCCACGTAGCAGCCCTGCATATGTCCAGCAGGGGCACACCAGAAAGGAACGCCGTGGTAGCTGCGATCGCTCTGGTGGAATGGGCTCTCGGACAGCCAGGCAGCGGTCGGTTTGCCAACCGATGACAGTACATGATACAGCCGGAGAGCCATCTGGAAATGGAAGCCTTCGAGAGAGCCTTCCCCTGATTGACAGGTCCAAAGTTCACAAAGAGTTGTGACGTCTTCCGAAAACACTTCGTGCGGTCCACGTAGAACTTCAGCGCTCTAGCCACATCCAGCGAGTGCAAAGTCCTCTCAGCCGGCGACGAAGGCGACGGGAAGAACACAGGCAACACCAAGGGTTCGTTGAGATGGAAGTCCGACGGTACCTTGGGCATGAAGGAGGGGTGCGTCCTGAGCACCACCCTCGTGTCGTGAAAAGTCAAGTACGGGGCCTTGCAGGAAAGGGCCTGGATCTCTCCCACCCGTCGTGCGGAGGTGATGGCCACAAGAAACGCTGTTTTCCACGACAGAAACTTCAACGGGGCCGAGTGCAGAGGCTCGAACGGAGGTCCCATGAGCTTGGTCAGCACCACGTTGAGCTCCCACGCCGGGGCCGGAGCCTTCACCGGCGGGAACGATCTGAACAGTCCCTTCATGAACTCTTTCACCAGACGATGAGACCACAAGGACGTCCGGCCCGTGGTTCTGGTGTATCGGGAGATCGCAGCAAGATGAATCTTGATGGACGCGTGTGCCAGTCCAGCTTTGGCCAGCGTCAGCAGGTACGGCAGTACCTGGGGAGCCTTAATCCGTAGAGGGTTAATCTTCTGTGCGTGGCACCAGACAGAGAACCTCTTCCATTTGTGTCCGTAGCATTTAAGAGTCGAGGACGCCCTGGCCTTTGCAAGAACCTCTCTGCAGTCGGCCGGTATGTCGTATCCTCCAAACTCTAGCGCTGCAGGAGCCAGGCCTGCAAGTTCAGCGATTTCGGGTCGTGGTGGAGGATGGCGCCTCCTTCCCTGGAGCGTAGATCCGCGTCAACCGGCAGCTTGATTGGCGGGGACGCTGACAAGTCCAGAAGGTCCGGGAACCATATCTGCCTCGGCCACGCAGGTGCGACGAGGATCATCCTGCACCGTGACCTCTTGAGCTGGTTGACGAGCCGGATTAGCAGTGGCAAAGGAGGGAACGCGTAGAGGAACAGGCCCTCCCAGGGGAACGAGAAAGCATCGCCCATGCTCCTCACCTGGGGAAACCTGCTGGCGAACCTCCGGCACTTGGAGTTCGTCGCCGTCGCGAACAGGTCGATCTGGGGTGTGCCCCACCGTCGGAAGAGGCGATCCACTAGATCCTGCCGTAGTTCCCACTCGTGGCACGAGTGCAGCTCCCTGCTGAGTGAGTCGGCGATGGTGTTTTTTATCCCTGCCAGATGAAACGGCACCAGAAACATCCTTTGGGCGACGGCCCAATGCCACAGGTCCTGCGCCTCCTTGGACAGTGCTGGGGACCTGGTTCCGCCCTGTTTCCTGATGTAAAACATGGTGGTGGTGTTGTCTGTGAAGATCCTCACCACCTTGCCCTTGAGGGACGGAAGGAAGGACTTGAGGGCCCAGAACACTGCACGGAGCTCCAGGACGTTGATATGGAGGGACTTCTCCGTCGGGAGCCAAAGGCCTCTCGCGTGCAGATTTTCGGTGTGCGCTCCCCACCCTTCCAGGGAGGCATCCGTGGTCACTGTCTCCTGGTGGTCTGGGGTCTGGAAGTCCATGCCCGCCGTCAGATGCGCGCGGTTGCCCCACCACCGGACCGCTCGGCGGAAACTCTCGTCGAGTGTGATCCTCTCCTCGAAGCCGCCCGTCGTTTGGATCCAGCGTGCGTCCAGGAACTCCTGCAACGGGCGCATCCAGAGCCTGTACATGGGAATGAGGTAGATGCAAGAAGACATCATTCCGAGGAGGGACTTGATGGACCTCACCTTGGCCGCGTCGGAAACCAACATCCGCTGTACCTTGCCCAGGATGGACCCGGTCCCTTCCTCCGACGGGGAGGCCAGAAGGGACACTGTGTCGAGCTTCGCTCCCAGAAACAGTGCGTTTTGAGCGGGTACCAGGTGGGACTTGGCGTAGTTCACGGAGAATCCCAGGTCCGTGAGAAGTTGGACGGTCCTTGCCGTGTGCTCCACGGCGAGCTCCCTCGTCTTGGCTCGGATGAGCCAGTCGTCCAGGTAGGGGTAGACGTGGATCCCCTCGCGGCGCAGCTGCGCCGCCACCGGTGCAAGGCACTTGGTGAATACCCTGGGTGCCGACCGTAGTCCGAAGGGGAGGGCTTTGAACTGGTAGTGACGCCCTTGGACCACAAACCGGAGGAATTTTCGGTGCCCCTTTAGGATGGGAATATGGAAGTAGGCATCCTCCAAATCCAACGACGACAGGAAGTCTCCTTCCTCCAGCTGACCCAGGACATGCTGGAGGGTGACCATCCGGAACTTCTGCGCCTTGATGAACTTGTTCAGACGTCGCAGGTCTAGGATGGGGCGCCATCCTCCCATCTTCTTCTTCACGAGGAAGTATCTCGAGCAAACTCCGGAGCCCCGAAGCCTCTTTGGGACGAGTTCGATGGCGCCCTTCCTGAGCATCGCCTTTACCTTCAGGAGAAGCTGAGGGACGTGAAGCTCTTTCCTGGCCACGGGGGGGACGCGCGGGCACCTTCTTTGAAACTCGAGCGCGTGGCCCCGGGCTAAGGCGTCCAGCACCCAACGGTCGGTGGAGATGGACTCCCACACGCTGACGAAGCTCGCCAGCCGGCCTCCCACCGGGGTGCTTCGGCGGGGGCCCGACCCCACGGCCGGTTCAATCCTGTTTCGACGAGGCTTTGCCGCCTTGACCTCCTTGGCGACGACGGCAGGGTCCGCCAGACTTGCCTCGTCCTCTGTAGGCCTCCTGAGACGACGAGCGGGCCGCTTGACGGTAGGTGGAGAAACCGCCGCCGGAACCTTTGGAGGCGCCCTTGCCTCCGCTGCTCCGAAAGGGCGTCCGTCGTTGCTGTAGAACCCCAAGGGCCCGGGCCGTCTCAGTGTCCGCTTTAATGGCCTGAAGGGAATCGTCCACTGTTTTCCCAAACAGGTTGTTCCCATCGAACGGCATGTCCAGGACTCTGGTCTGTACGTCTTGACGGAAGTCCGTAGCCTTGAGCCATCCACGCCGCCTAAGGCACACGCCATTGCCCAACTGGCGAAACCCAGTGTCGGCGATGTCCGTCGCAATAGTGATGGCGTGGTCCGACGCCACCTCACCTTCCTGTAGGATCTCCAGGGCATCCGCCCTCTTGTCGTCCGGTAGGAAGTCCAGCAGGGGAGCCAGTTTGTACCATAGCTCCCTGTCGTAGCGGGCCACGATAGCCAAGGCGTTGGCCGCTTTAATCGTCGTCGCTGCAGACGAGATGACCCTGCGTCCCATAGCGTCCAATTTCTTTCCCTCGCCGTCCGGTGGGGAAGTCGATGTGGAGGCCGCACCCCCCCCCCCCGCTTTCTTCCTGGCCGCCGCGGAGACGACGGAGTCCGGGGTAGGCTGCGCCCGGAGGCACAGGGGGGCCGCGTCCGGGACCCGGTACTTCTTCTCGTACCGGTCTCTTCTAGCTGTCGTCGAGGAAGGGTTCTTGAGGAGGGCGAGGCCCTCATCCCAAATGTCGTCCAGTAGAGGCACCGCGAGGACAGTCTTCCTCTTGGCCTCGCGCCGCTGATAAAGGAATCCTTCCTTTTTCTTCTCCTCAGGGCAGAGTTGGAAAAGCTCGGATGCCCTGGCGATCATGGAGTGGAACGATCCAATCTCGTCGGGCGGAGAAGCCCTGGTGGGAGGAGACGACGGTAGATCCTCGTCGTATACCTCGTCGTCCGTACCCGTCGCTGCCGTGTCAGTCCCCGTATCATCCCCTCGGGTGGACGGGGAGGAGGGCTGGACGGGGCGCGACGGCTGAAAAGGAGGTGGAGGGTGAATCCTTCTTTTCTTGGGCGGGGGAACACCAGAAGGTCCCGGTTCAGGATCCCCCGACGGGAGAGGTTCCTCCGTCGGCAACGGTAGTCTCGTCCTTATCTCTGAACATAAGGACTGTATAGCCAACAAAATGGCCGCCGAGTTGTCTTGCGGCGCTGGCAGAGGGGAATCCGACGGGCGATCAGGGGCCCCGTCGGCACCCTCGACGATGTCGTCAACCGCGTCGGAATCCATCCCGACGGGCCGGTCTTCTTCCACGCCAAGGCCGTGGCTTAAGACCTCAATCAGCTCTTCCTCCGAGGCCGAATCTACGACGACGCCCTGCCCCCCTTTTTCTTCCCCGCCGGGGATTTCACGGGGGTCCTATCGATGGGCACAAAAGAGGACTCCCTCCGAGGTGGCAGGGAGACTCTGAGCCCCGAGGTCGCCACCACTGGTGTAGCCTCCACAGGCTGAGCCAGGGCCGCCGCGACAGTATCGATAGAGGGCTTGGCCGGATGGATTAAGGCCTTCACCTTAGGTGCGCTCACCGCCTTATCCTTGAGGGGGGGACACTGCCTCGCTCTCCCTCCAATGGGGCCTTCGAGCTCGACCGGGGCCTCTCCAGGAGCTTTGCCGGGTGCTCGCCCTTTCTCTTACCCGACCCAGAGCGTTGGCTCGTGGCTGAAGGTGCCGGGGAGGGTGCGCCCTGCCTGGCGCCCGTAGAGCCCGACCGTTCGGCGCTCCCGGAGCCAGCAGATTCGCGGTGCTTGGCCTTGTGTTGGACCCCCGTCGCCGGGGCGTCCTCAAAGGTCTTAGAAGACCGCTCGGATTTCTTCCTCTTCTTCTCGCCTGACGGGCTCTTCCCTTCCAGCCAGTTGGCGAGACGTTGATGGCGGTCCTTCATGGTCCGCTCCGACATATCCTTCTCCACGTGCGTCTTGTCCTCATGTAAGCAGTAGAGACAAAAGGAGTGTTCGTCCTCCTTAAAGACGTTCTGCAGCTGGCATCCAGGGCAGATCCTGAACAGCTTTCCGGGCGTCGAGCTTCCCTTCTCCTGGGCCGTGTCCGGGCCTGAGAAGCTTCTGGAGTCCTCCAAAAGCGTAGCTCGACGAAATCTTCACCCTTGAGGGGCGCAGACGAATCCGACACGGGTCCCCGTTGATCGGATGGAGAGTCGGTGGAGCTTGAGGCTCTTTTGACCGAAAAAACAAAGTTTTTGAGAAAAAACGTGAACAAATAGCACTAACGCTCGAGAGCAATAGCACGAGGATCCCAACACATGAACGTGCGGTAAAAATCTGAAGATGGCTGCCAGAGGCGGTGCTTAGGTAGAGGGCAGTCATTGGCTGGGGTCAGTATGACGCAGAGACCAGTGATTGGTTACTACTACGAAAGACAGATCAGAAACGAAACTGATACTGGTTTTTTCTTTACCGAGGATTCCCAGCCTGACGACGGGGAATATTCATGAGCATGTGAATCCATGCCAGACCCCATGCTGGAGAATAACCTGCTCAGGGCACCGGGCAGAGGCTTTAGCGTTAAGCCACGCCACCAGTCTACTGTGCCTGTCCATCGTCTTCTTGGAAAACCGAGGCATATCTCGCAGACCGCCTTCTTATGGTCCTGATGCAGGCAGTAGAGGCACTGTAAGTGCTTGACTTCCACAAACACATTCTGTAGCCTGTACTTGGTGCAGGACTTAAAGAGGGACCTTCCCTCCTCTGTCATTGTCGGAGGGCGTTAAGTAGGTACGATGGCATTCTGGAAAATTCAACGACCTTCGCCATGGAGTGGCGCCGAAATTCACTGACAACGTATCCCTGGTGTAGGTAGATGGAGAAAAGAGCACACAGGCTCTTTAAGAACAAAAATAGAACCTTTTTCTGTCGAAAACACGAAAGAAAATGCATAAGTAGCTTGCAGAGCCTAACTCGAGGACTCCCAACACTGAATCGTGCAGTAAAAATCATCTGAAGATGGCTGCCAGAGGAGGGGCTTTGGGAGAGGGCTGTCATTGGATGGGGGGCAGTATGACTCAGAGGACAGTGATTGGTTTAAGGGAAAAATACAGTTTAGAAGTGACAGTGAAACTTTCTTTTCCCAAGAATTCCCTGCCTGACCAGGAGGAATATTCATGAGCATGTGAATCCATGCCAGACCCCATGCTGGAGAACATAAGATATCAATCAGTTTTAATTTTCTTTGGTATTAATATTCCCACTTTAGGTAGAACTATGGAACTGAGTTAGCGGCAGGATGAGAGCTGCTGGACAGCAAAATACCTGTGGCAGACTGCAGCCTGGATGGCAGGGGGGCTGCAGTCTCCCTGTTGCTGGAGGTGAAGGCCCCCTTGGCTGAGCTGGAGCTGTCCAAAGATGAGGTATAGCACTGACAGTGGCAGTACAGACTTCCTCACATTTCCCTACCAGTGCGTCTCAAATCTGCTTTCCAAGGACAACCTCCAGTGGTGCTTACCATTGGTCTCAGTGCTGCTGCCGGGTGGACGCGACTACAGTCATCAGCTCGGCTCTTTGCCACTCTCAGGAGTCTTTGCCTGCCTCTTCCGGCCCTGCCTGACCTCTGCAGCCTATTTCCATATTGGTCCTGTATTGCCGGTACCAGGGTCAAGTGAAGAATCACGTGTTTATTGTGGTACTATTTATTCACCTGACTTAGGCACCTCGTCCTTGGGCAACTCATTTAAGGGCGCTGTTACACTCTGTTTGCCCTGTTTACACCAGGTTTCCTGCTCTTATGCTTCCCAATGTGACTGGATTTCCCTTTGATCATGCTATTAGCAATCTCAATGTTACTTAATTGCAACTTTGTAGCACTCCTTTTCTCAATTTCTCACCCCATTCCTGTTCATATTTCTAAGCGCTCTTCTTCACCACACTAATTCTGCCCTCGTCCACCCTCTAATCTTATTTATCCCTCTCCCCAGACTGTCTTCTTACCCATCTCTATTGGTCTCTGCAACGCTAAATTGTGCAGAATAAGTCTCATGTCACTCTTGACCTGTTCCAGCGACTAGGCCTTAATTTTCTGTGTCTTACTGAAACCTGGATTTCTACCTCTATCACTGCGGCTTCTCTCATTTCTTCTTCCTCAAATTTCTCACACCCACGCTCCACTGACCATGGTGGCGTGGTAGGCATTGTTTTGAGCTCTTCCTGGTTACACCAAACCCCACCTTGCCACTCCCCCCCACGGCCTCCATTTTTCGATCCATCACTTTGCCTCCTTCCTTAAACCCCAGACAATCTCCTTCTTAATTGTCTGTTTCCCTCCTGGCCTGCTTCTCTCCGTTCTCTCAGATTTTGATACTTTACTTTCTTCTGTTCTCCCGTATATCTCTCCACTCTTCGTGGTCATCGATTTCAATTTGCATCTTGATTCTACTCATTCTTGGTCTGCTTTTTGTCGTCTGCTGGTCTCCCATCCCCTCTTAGCTCGATTGCCCTCCTTCACATTGCTCTAGTACCTCTCGATCTTTTATTTTCCTCTGTTCCTTTAATGTTTCAGTTTCTGCTTATCCTGTATATTCCACAGATCCCGTTTTGTTGTCCTTTTCTATCCTCCTTCCCCCCCACAGAAATCTTCGATAAAACCTTTTTGCATCATGATCTCAGTTTTGATTCTTCCTCTCAGTTCTACCCCGACTTTTCTTCCTCCCATTCATTCTTTTGCCGCTCTATCTGCTGACTCCGCATTTGATGTTCTCCAAACTACTCTTATATCTACTCTAGATTCTCTCTACCCATCTCATCCGCTTACTCACTCCAGTAAACCTTCTCGTCAATGGCTTGCCCCTGCTCTTCTTGTCCTTCACAATTCGTTCCAGAAACTAGAGCGCCGGTCGAAAAAAATCTTAAACTTCATGACATTGATCGTCTGTCCTCGGCTCACTCTTCGTACGACACCCTTCTATCTAGCAAAAAGCAATATTTTTCCTTCCAAGCATTCTCGTTGGCTCCTTAACTCAATTATTTCTCCTCGTCCACCCGATCCCTCCCCATCCTGAAGTTGAATGAAGAAATGACAGAGGTGTTGTGTTGGTGGCGAGTTGTCCTCCCGATCCTTCACTTTGGGTGTCCTCTTTCTGGCCTTCATCACTTGGTCCCCTTCCTGTCATGGCAGTCAACGTAAAGAATCTAGGAGTGGTTTATCGGCTTCTTTACCCATGGATGCCCAAGTATCCGTGGTCTGCCAAACTGGCCCCTTCCACCTCAAAATTCTGAAAAAGGTGCTACCTATGTTGCCAGCCCCCCTCCGTCCACTGGTGGTTACGGTCATGGTACTCACCCGATTGGACTACTGTAACTCCCTTTATCTGGCTCAGCCTTAGGGTGTGGTTCAACGGCTTCAACGCTTACAAAATCTTGCGGCCCAGGACGCAACAGGGTCACATCTTTCACCTGGTCTTTGCGCTTTGCACTGGCTGCCGGTGTCGCAGCGCATTAGGTTCAAGGTGCTCTGTATTGTTCATCGGGCACTGCTTCGCACCAAGTTCACCCATTACTATCTTAAGCGCTCAGCCTCGGATGGCCTGCTCTGTATGCCTCCTTGCAGCCACGCCCGCCTTGTTGGCCGGGCCTTTTCGGTAGCTGTGGCGTTATTGAACAATCTTCTGTGGGCTGTAAGAAAATTGCCTAATCTGGCCTGTAGAAAGGCCTTTAAAACATTTGTTTTAGACATCTGTGCTGTGTGGGCATGTGGCAAATTTGTACTTCCTCTCCAGTGCCATGATACCCTTGGGTGGCAGCGCGCTTTACAAATCTGCATAACATCCTCATCTCTCTGCTTCTGATCTGGCTTCACTACTAAAGTCTCTAATCTCTGCACATCCTTTTCCCCCCTTCCTCCTCCAGCCCCTGCCTCTCCATTACCTTCTGTTTTCAGCCCTTCCTTTACTGCCTTTTCTACTCTCAGATATTGATACTGCTGACTTTCTCTCTCATGCTCATCCAACTACTTTGCCCTCCGATTGTTTTCCCACCTTACTAATTCTATTAGTTTATCCCAATATTCTTACTTACCTTACTACTTTTTAATCTCTTGCTCTCTTCTATGCTTTTGCCTGAATTTTTTTTTTAAAAAGGCCACTACATTCCAGCCAGATCTCTTCGATCTGAATCCACCCATCGGCTGGTTGTTCGCAATCCGCCCCACTCCCACGCCTCATCCTGTTTCGCTCTGTCTCTTTTGGCTCCTCTTGATTGGAATTCCCTTCCTCTTCTAATTTGCTCCTCTTGTGTATTGGTCTCAAAACATATCTCCTATCCCGCTCCTCTTCTTCATAACTTCTCATTGTCCACTTATGATTATACCACTATTTTAATTGTTGTAATGGCACTTTGGCGAAAGCGCAATATAAATCACAATAAATTAAATGGAATTTAATAATGATGTACAGTTTCTGGGGGTGATTTTTGCAATGATGGGATTGACATTTTTATGCTTTTCCTGGCATTGGATTGGTATAGATAATTTCACCAGTTAATTTTGAGTGCTAAGAACTCATGTGGAGACAGTGTTATGTTCTTATGCTCACCATGTGCAAAAGGGGGCACTGTGATACTGTGATGTCTATTGCAAGTTTCTGAGTCTTGGTCCGGTGGTTAGGGTGCTCAAATGTATGCCCATTTAGGGCTCAATGCTTTAGAACGTGTTTCACAATCTCCAATGTACGTGTGTTTGTCTTTGCATAACACTTTGACTTTCTTTACACCATTTTCAATGCCACGTGTTCTATAGGGTCATCTGAACTGCTGGTGAAAAGATTAATGAAATGCCATTTGAAATTATGAGGTTTTCTAGATTTTTTTTTTTCTACTCGACATACACATTTCGTATTGCATGTAACATTTTTGTGGTTGACAATGAAATGTAAGGTTTATTTTGTTCAGAAGTACTTTTCAGGGATACCCTCATGTCTGACAATACCCAGGCTTAACCTAGTGTTGAAATATATTTTTTCCACATACGTGGAGAGTCCTAGCGAGTCCTTGATTTGGTCTGCAGGCACTACAGGTTACGTGCGGTTGGAAGCCTCATTGGTGGACGTAGTGAAATGTTCAGCAGATTGGAGTACCGCGTCTATCTCGTCCACACTGGCACAATTAGAATCATGGTCAGGCGGTATTGGCATAATTTGTGTACTACTTTGCACAATAGTGATACAAGGGGTTTTTGGAGGGGGTTTTGGGGAGGGCAGTGGAAATGTATGCAAATATCCCAGACCAACTTATCCATAGTGCTTTGCAAAATTACAAGATTTTGGAATTTTGAGTTTTCTGTTGTTGCAAATTGCACAGAGGAGTCAGCCAAAAGTAAAGCGAAGATCTGCGAGTGTATTGATGTTCATTTCCCACTCGCATTTCTGTACCAGGATTCTGCTTAAGCTGTTTGCTAGACAATGGTGTTCCCCTGCAACATGTTCAGATTGTGTAAATGATTCTAATGGAACATCACTGCCAAATAGTCTGACCGAGCCAGCACAACTATTGAGTGTCCCACCTTGTTTGTTGATAAAAAAAAACATGGCAGTGTTGTTGTCTGTGTTGATTACAAGGTAGTTTCCATCAAGATCCTCTGAAGAGATTACAGTGCCATTCTGACAGCTGCAAGCTCCAATATGTTTATGTGTTGAACCTGTTACACCAACGACCTCCCCTGTGTAGTGAGGTGTTGGCATTGTGCACCCAGACAATCATAGATGCATCTGCTGTGATGGTTACCTGTATTTGCGGGTTGACAAAATAGCCCCCTTTTAGCAAGTTCTCTTTCTACCACCACTAAATCATCATACTCACCTGTCACTAGAGGTCACTGCTCTGCTAGCCACTACTGTTTAGGGCACATGCTGAGTCTTGCATGCAGAACTAGGAAGATGCCATCATGCCAAGGAGCTTCATAACTTTCCTGACTGTTATCTGGCGACTGGCCATGTAACAGGGGATATGCGGTAGTAGAGCATGCACTCTCATGAGAAGAGTTCGCCATTGCCATTTTTGCATCTAGCATGGCTCCCAAGAACTGTTTGTTTTGGCTTGGAAGGAGACTGGAATTTTTGGCGTCGGAAAAGCCTGAATTGGACAGGCGATTTATTGTCTCTTACGTGTGCAGGAGGCACTGTTTTTCGCTCTCCCCTGTTATTTACCAGTCATCTAGATTGGGATATAGTGGGATTCTTTTGCTCCCCAGGTGAGCTGCCACAACTGTGGGCATGTTCGGGAACACACAAGGTCCCAAGGCAACCACAAAAAGGACGTCTTTTTGTCTATTTTGAAGCCGTTATATTTGTAATGTCATGGAAACATCGACATTTGAAAATATGCATCTTTTATATCCAGTGTTGCCAGTGCTCCCTTTTTTAGTAGGGAAATTACTTTTTGGAGGGTTGTCATTCTGAATATTTTTGGTCTGTCATAATTGCTTGTAGGCCTTTGTTCTAAAACCGGTTTCTTGGTTTTGTCTTTTTTGGAAACTAGGAAGTATAGTTAACAAATACTGCAGTTTTCCTGGTCTTGAGGCACTTCCTCAAAGGTAACCTTTCGTATAAAGGCTTTCATCTCCTCTTCAAGTATTATCAGATGATCCGGCAGTAGCTTTCTGTATCTTGGCGGTACAGTGTGGATTTTTTAAGAACGCAATAGCCCTCCTTGGCGGCGATTAGAAAGCACTTGTCTAATGTTATCCCATCCCATGTGTTAATGTATGATGTTAGCCTTCCTCCAACTGTGGTAACATAGGCAGGGACCTGCACCCCTGAGTCATTGTTTCATGGTAGAAGCTGACCCTCTGAGGATTTGGCCACTACCATGACTTCAGCCTACTCTGTGGTGACGAGAAGCTGGTGCGCTGTGCACCCACACTGGAGCACTGTGCATTACACGTTGGGTATGTGTGCTGGGCTGCAGACTGAATATTGTTGGGATGAAAAGTCCACCAATTGGAAGCGGATCCTCACCTCGCTGCAGAAAAGGGTCACTTGTTACTTGACCGAGACTCTTGATCGGCTCCTGTTCTTTTTGAGCCTTTTCAAGTGCTTTGTCCACTGCATTCCTGCAAAGCTGCGTTTACTCTACAGGCGTGCCCAATAGAGTAGCCTGTGTCTGAAGTATAAAACCAGAGCTGCCAAGCCATGTATACATCTTTCATTGAAAGTGTCCTCTGCCAAATGTCACCCCACTGTCTCGGCTGAGTCGAAAGCATTTTGATTGTGTTTGCTTCCCCTCATGAATTACTGTGACTGAATTCAAAGGCTTAGGAACTTCTTTTACAAGATCATCCATCCGATTTCATTGTGCCCTATTTTATCTTGCCATTAGTGCTGTGGCATTTGCAATGCGCACCTCATAGGCAGCTGAAGTGAATATCTTGCGTTGATGGCCGTACATCTTTTTGCTCTTTATCTGGGTAATATTGGTTTGTAGATCATGGTGCACCCTCTTCCCCCAGAACTTTGCTTGTTGCAGTGACAACCAGAGAGTCCTTCGTTCTATATCCCTTTGTGTATATCGGGACACTAGTGTAGACATTTTTTCTCAATCCAAGGGCTGATGGCCTTAACAAAAAAAAAAAAAAACACCCTTTCACTGGCCAATCGACTTAAGTCTTGCTGACTGACTTCAATAAGGGGAAATTGTAAATTGAAGTTCTTCTTCATAGAAAATCGGGTTTTCTATCAGAATCATTGGTTTGTACCGAATTTGCTTGCTACCCTTCTCAGAAAGTAGTTTTATAGACACTGATCCTATGTGGGTGAAGATGTTCTGTATGGCTCCAACACATCTAGCGAGGGTAAACTGTAATCCTAGGGCTCAATGTCTTGCCCCTCATCCAGAATGACTTCCATAAAATAACCTTCCTTTTTCCAACATCTTCGTCCTGTTCCAGTTGCTCCACCTGGACTCTAGCTTTTTTTTTTTACAGGATCACTACCCTCAGTAAAGTTGTGTTTGCTTTTATGGGGTGTTTGTCAATGATATCCTTAAAGTAAGAAATTGTGTCAATAGGAGGTAGAAAATACTCATTTGGCAATTTTTTCCTTGGAATTTTAGATGGGCCCTACTCTCGGTCTTCATCTATATCAGAAAAACGTGTAAGGCCTTTTCTTGGCATTGAAGCACACAGTGTACTATCGGCAACAGACACCTCATGAGCAATGTTGCCTGGTGTTTATATATATATATTTTTTTTTTAATCAGTTTTACATGTGTCCTTGGTCGAAGTCTAAATCTTTTGTTTAGTATCCTCGGTTCATTTACATACGCGACGAGTGTTTCGGCTATCAGAAGTTGTTTTCCACAGATGCTGAATGCGCTATGTCGTCTTCGAATGACTGCCCTCCATCTTGGATTCTACTGATGCTCTTGGATACTCTTGATGCTCTTACCCCTAAACCAAGTGCAATTCCTGGTATGAATCCGACCTAGCTACACTTAAACACAGGTGTAGGGCGGCTGAGAGGAAATGGAGGGCTTCTTGTTCATCCACTCTCTGTCCGCATTAAGAAGAGAGCCCACATTAAAGCCTGTGTCTCTGTGGCACCTAACAACTCGGCCGAACTCTTTAAAATCTGCAAGGAGCTTGCCAACCCTGCAGCAGTCTCCACCCCTCCTATTGCCTCCCAGGCTCTCTGCAATGCCCTGCACTTTATCTCAAAAACCCATGACATTCTGTCCACCCTCTCCTCCCCTGCCCCTCCCATTTCCCCGCAGTCTGTGCTTGCAGACCCACCCCCTTTAAACACCCCCTCCCCCACAGTCCTTCTCTTCCTTTCCCATTTTCTACCCTGACGAGGTCGCTAGACAAGTCTGATCTATGAAAGCCTCGTCAAAACAGGTTCATCCCTGTACCTCTAAAACCATCAATGACCACATTGACACCATCGCTCCAGCCCTTGCTGATTTTTGCAACCACTCCTTTGCCTCAGGACCTTTCCCCTCCTCTCTGAAGCACTCCCTTGTGCATCCTCTTCTCAAGAAACCCACAGCTGAAACTTCCTGTCCGGCTAACTATCACACAATTTCCATTACCCCCTTTCTGGGCAAACTCCTGGAAAAGCTGGCCATCTCTCAGCTTAACCTTCATTCAGATTCTGTTGGCTGTTTCCATGACCACCAGTCTGGTTTCAGAGCGGCCAGAAGCACGAAACTGCTCTCCTGAATATCCGTGAAGATCTGCTCTCCAACCTGGACTCTAACATTTCCTCTGTCCTCATCCTTCTTGATCTCTTCTGCCTTCAACACGGTCAACCACACCATCCTGCTCAACCGTCTCTGTGATAACCTGGGCATCACTGATCAGGCTCTGGCCTAGCTGACCTCTTTCCTCTCTGATCGACGCTCCCAGGTCCAACTGGGGTCCTTCCCATCATCCATCTTCCTCTCTACCTGTGGGGTTCGCCAGGGGTCTAACCTCTCACCCTGGCTCTTCAATCAATACCTGGCAACTCTCGCCCACTTCACTGCCATTTTCTGTTCAAATTTCCAGTGCTACGCTGATGTCACAACTCATTTTCTGGCTGCCCTCGGCCACCTCCTCTCCCTCCCTCATCTCGGACTGCCTAACTGCCATTCGAGATTGGTGTGCCGCCAATGATCTTTGTCTGAATGCCAGCAAGACTGAAATCGGCACACCATCTCCATCCTTCTCCCTGACCCTCTGGCCGGCCTTCCCTTGGCCCTCCTCCTACCCCTATCTGCGAGGCTAAGAACCTCTGGGTCATCTTTGACTCCACACTTTCCTTCTCCGCCCATATCTCTGAGGTATATAAAAAGTCAAACTTCCTAGTGCACCTCCTCAGAGGTACTCTGCCTTT
The DNA here is from genome assembly GCF_040938575.1 of Ambystoma mexicanum. Lineage (NCBI taxonomy): Eukaryota > Metazoa > Chordata > Amphibia > Caudata > Ambystomatidae > Ambystoma > Ambystoma mexicanum. Next base: position 1,259,128,375 of record NC_090927.1, on the reverse strand, counting down.
CCTCTTCTTCCCTCAGAAGGAAGCTCACCGTCTCCCAGGTTTATAGTGATAATGTCGAAAAACAATGTTGAAAAAAAAAAAGTGAATGTCTTTTTCTTTGTTTTTTGTCCAAAATGGGGTTCCCCCCCTAACCACCTTTTTAAAAAAAAAAAATCTGTTTGACCTTTTTTTTACTTGCGGAACCCAAAAAAAAACATGTTAATAAAAAAAGAAAGCATGCAAAAAAAAAAGTCGACATTTGACATTTTTGTAATTCGACATTATGTTTTCGACATTATAACTGCACACCTGTCTCCCAAGCTCTGGTTCTCTCTAGGTTGGACTATTGTAACAGCCCCTTTCTAAATCTACCTGCCTCTACTCTCCGCCCTCTGCAACTTATCCAGAACAGGACTGCAAGACTTGTCCTTGGCCTCAAGCCCTGGGATTGCATTTCTCCAGCCCTGAAATCTCTCCATTGGCTCCCAGTGAATGCAAGGATTAAATTCAAAATCCTCTGCATAGTCCACAAGGCTTTCTGGGGCCTGGGTCCAAAATACTTTCCGCTATCCCTCTGTAAATACCTCCCCTCTCGAGCTCTTCGCGCCTCTAACTCCCTCCGGGTCAATCATTTTTCAAAGAAATGAGCTGGGGGTAGATCTCCATCTTCGGCTGGGGCCTCCCTCTGGAACAGTCTCCCTGTCCATCTAAAACTTGAGGAGAACCATCTCTGGATCCGGAAGAACCTCAAGACCTTCCTCTTTGCTTCTGCCTTCGCTCCCCCTGCTGATCTGCTCCCTCTCGGCACTGTGCACCTGACCACCCTCTGTCCCCTGGGCCCAGGTACCTTCTCACCCTGCCACCCTGCTGCACTGCCTCCTGGCCACTCCTTGCACTGGGGACTGCATCTGTACCCATACAGCCCCCCTCCCATTCTTTTTCTGCACTTAGACTTACCCAGTCTACTGCCTTAAACACAGCACTTGCCACTTTCTGGCTGCACTACCACTGTTTGTTGCCTCCATTTTCTATTTATTTTTATTTATTAAATATCTGCTCTCCTCTGCTCTACACTTTCCACTCACCCCTTCCATGCACTTTTTCCCTGTCCCATGCACTTGCGCGTTCTCAATGTCACTGGGCCTAGTAAGATCATTGTGTTGTGTTCTCCGCTGTTCCCCTCCCTTGCCTAGTTGCGCTCTGAAACACTTGTGTATGAGCGCAACACAAATAAAATATTGTATCATATCATACTGCATGCGTTGAGACATCAGTACTGTACCTCAGACCCAACATCGCCCGATTTGGGACTTTAATCTTCAATGGAAGGCCTTCTGGATGCCATGTGCGGTCTTCACAGCAAGACTCGAGACATGCCTTACAGAGCTGGTGGCCCGCTGCGAGGAAACTGATCTTGCCTCCGTTAGCGACTCCACCGTTTCACTTTCGAAACAGGTGCTGGTTTCTCAGACTTGGAGGCCCCTCGCTGTAGTGGCTGACACACCTAGAGAGGTTCTCTGCCTGCATAGCATATGCAGCCCAGAATTTTGTTTAGTGTTCTTTAAGAGTGTTAGAATTTAAGAGCTGGCAAGCTCAACACTTTTCCCATCTAAAACAGCAGCTACACACCCATACGTGTGTATTTCCAGGTGAATTTGGCGTTACAGGAGAGGCAGAAATGAAAAGGGGTATTCTCCATGGTGGCCAAAGGTTACTAGGGAGCCAATATTAACTGAACATGGAGGACAGAGGCATTCTAAAGACTGCTTTTTGTGTATGAAAATATCCTGCCCCGCTTCTCATTGTCATGGCCCTCATTCGTAGTCACTGAGTCACTTTGGTCCGATTGTCTCCAACGAAGTCGGCGTCGAGTCGTGTTCAGTCTTGAACTCTAGCAGATGATCTATTCAGTCTCTGACTCGTGGCTGTTATCAATGTTCAACTTTTTAAGTCACTAGATAAGAACTCGCATGTACAAGAATCCAACTCTATGGCAGAAAATAAAATACCGGAGGACATCATGTGTACCCGTACATGCAGAGTAGGGATAGTTTGTCAGGAATGCCCGTGTCAACACCCCCTTTTCGAAATCAAAAACAAGATGCAACATTCTGCACCAACAACTTCATGCAGGTAATGAAAAGCATGTGAATCCAAGCAGATTCACTAACCTAAAAAAATGATATTCCACACACATCGTAGATTCCCAGCCTGACACCATGGACTATAAATCTCATACTGGAAAACCCGCACTTTCTTCATACCCGTGCCCTATCCATCAGTGTAACAGATAAGACTTTGCTGCCAGTCATCAAATGAAGAAAATGTGTCCAGTTAGGGAGCAAACGTCAATACACCTACTTTAATTGCGCAGTTAACGGGAGAGAACAACGCCTTCACAGTAGTTGTACTGCAATTCAGTAATAGTAAAGTCCAAATACTATACTCTCCTACCTCTAATAAAAACCTCCCTGCAGACACTTACAAATCAAAGACGTCCTGACAAGAAGCCACAACCCCACAGGCCCGCATCCTCCTTTCATTCTCTCCTGTAATGCCATTCGAAAAGGTGTGGGTCTATCTAGACAAGAGTACAGTTGGACCGATTTTCGCAAAGTGCATTTCTAGGCAAACTTGCTGCATTTGCAAAGCGTAATGAACTAGAGGATATTCAGAACTGTAAATGTGGTAAATCGTAAGAAGGGCACAAGCAAATTACAAACTTTTAGGTTTATATTCAGTCCTGTGCTTTTTGCCCAAATGTTGCATTTTTCTACCCAAATCGCACATTCCCAAAATGGCTATCCGTGGAGTACCCATCATAGCACCACTGCATTGGATCACCTCGCTACCTGAATAAAAAAACTGATATTTAATTGCAACATAAACCATTTTCATAACGTATTGACGCATTTCTCTGGTTGAATGGTATTTTTTCATCAATTAACTTAATTGCTTGACCATATAATAACTTCTAAAACGTAGATGCCGAATAAGGTTACCTGCTGTTACATATTTTTCTTTAGCTCGTGCCCTTTCATCTGCATCAAAATACCATACGGTGATTGCGTACCTAGAAAACAAAATGTTGTTTAGTTCCACCTTTACATGCCTTAGTTGTGGGTTTGGTGAACAGTAATTCTTTGCATGGAGGTCATACAATATGCGCTAGCCACTGGTATTCTGTAAAAAATATTGCACGCCTTGTTCAAGTGGATTAACTGCCATTTATGCAAGAGCGTAAGGGACTTGTCCGGCCAGTGGCTTCTTGCAACTTGACATTGTCACACAGCTTTACATATTACAGTGTCCAAACAGTTACCAATTCCTTTAGCACCAACACAATTTGGCTGACAGTAGAAGGCTTATACAACAGTTATAAGTTGCAAATTAAGCCTCACTGCAAAATCTAAAGTAAACAACCATTGGCAGTGCCAGCAGTTTGGGCTTTTGTATTGGCATGGTAAAGGCACTTGCCAGGCACAGCTGTAGGGGTATTAACTGACTAATGATGGTATCAAGTGCAAAATGGTGCGAGTACCTGGGCATCTAATAGCAATGCCTGGCAAATGCCCAATAAGTATACACAAGCCTAAGCTGTTGGCTTTGCCAATGTTTTCTGTTAACAGGACTTCAGTGAAGGACACGCAGAATATTAATACATCTAGCAGCTGAAGGGAGACCTAGTAGAGACATTTTTATTACACCAGTAGCAGGTTTACAACTCCAATTAAGTCATTACCTCTCAAAAGACTGCTTGAAAAAAAAGAAAACACTGGCAGGCATTTAATTGCAAAGTTCAATAGTAAGGCTTGAATAAAGCAATCTCAAAGAGTTGCCATGAGGCAGTGTTTTGGGCAAGGAGGGGCAGTAACTGGGCGGGAATGGCAAGAGGGATTGGTCCAACCCAGCCCTCAGTACCTGCACTTGTTATTTTTTTTTTTTTGTTTAACATTTGTTTATTTATAACTCAGCACATCGGAGAACATGTACATTAACATCAACTTTCGATTAAGACCCCTTAAAATGTGTTGAAGCATCTCCGCTCGTCTCCCCACCAGGGCGCTGTTCGAGGGACCCGAGGCCCCCCCCCCCCCCCCGACACCCCCGGAGCAAGACACCGACACCCCCCCCCCAGTACGAAGGTGCCGGGCACCCCTGGCCCAAATCTGAGACCCGGGAGTGGAGCAGAGCCGGAGCTGCGAGCCAGCGGATCCTGAGGGCGCGGAACCCCTCCCTCCTGCGGCCCTGCGGCTCCGCGAAAAACAACAGCGAGCCCGGGCCCAGAGAGGCCTCGCAAAGGCCCAGGCGCCCGAGGCCGAGGGATCCTGACGAGAACCGACGGCAGTTCGCGGCAACGGGACGGCCCAGGAGGTGGACCGAGGAGCGGGAGGAGGAGGCGCCGCAACAGGACGAGGAACCCCCCCCAGCGGAGTGCCAGCGAGGGAGAGGCTCCCCAGGAGGGCGCAGAGTCTTGCGAAGCCCGCGAGGGGCGAACACGAGTGGCGTGGGAGAGCCCCCCCCCCCCGAGGTTAGGAGACCCACCCCGGGGCTGGGCACCCACAGGGGGCAATAAAACTCACGGCCCCCAACACAACGGTGGGAAAAAAAAAAAAATAAAGAAAAACGGAGAGAACCTGTGAAAGTGAATCCACCGCCCACGACAAGTGAACTGCCTGGGGCTCCAGCCCCCCCACAACCTCCTCCCCGCCCCTGGCCGCAGAGCTACCAAGGGCCCCCGCCCCCCCTAGGACGCAAAGGAGACAAGCAGGCCCCGGTGGCCACAATCATTTGGGGGCAGACACCGGGGAGCAAGAGTGCCCAGGGAAGGCCTATGACCTGGAGGGAAACTCTGCAGAGGTTTCGGCGCCCGTCCCTTGAGCCCCAAACAACCCCTGAAATGGCCGCCCAAACGCAGCAAGAAGCGGCAGACGCAATCTCGGTCTCCAGGGGAATGGCGGCCCTGTTGGATGAAATTAGAGGATTCCGCGCAGACATCACCCTTAGGCTGGACACCCTAGACAAAAAGGTTGAAAACATAGAAGACAGGGTGCAGTCACTGGAGAACATCACCCCTTCGAGTGACATTCTCGAATCGCATTTTGACATGCGCCTGTCTGAACTAGAGAGAAGAGAAGAAAAATGCTCATTGAAAATGGATGACTTGGAAAACAGACAAAGGCGCTGCAACCTACGTTTTCTGGGCTTCCCGGAACAGGACGGGGAAACCCAGGCAGACATTGTCAAGGCAGTCAACGCGGTGGTGAGAGTGCTTTTCGACGGATCTAACACCAACGAACCCATCATCGACAGGGCCCACAGAGCAGGGGCAGCCTCCAGAGGCCCCAGATCCGTCTTAGTTCGCTTCCACTACTTCTCTGAGAAAAGCAGGATCCTCGAACTAGCTCGCAAGAAGGGCCCGGTGGAATGTGATGGGGCCCAGATCTCAGTATACCAAGATTTGTCGGCCTTCACTTTGGCGAGACGCCGTCTGTGTTCCCCTCTGACGAAAATGCTCCAAGCCAAGGGAGTCCGATACAGATGGGGGTATCCTTTTTCACTTTCTTTCGAGTTCGAGGGATACAAGTATACCCTGATCACCGAAGACGACATCCAACGAGTGACAGGCGAACTCCTAGATAACTCGGATTTTGAACCGGGAGACCGCGATCGCGAGCGCTCCCCGAAGGGCCCAAAAAAGATCAACGCTCCGAAGGAGAGGCGCAGAGTACGAGGCCAAAGGAAATTCAGGAGAGTGGCACCAGCGTCGCCGGACCCTCAGAATAGCTGAAACAAACTACTAGAATCGGATGTAAACTTTCTCCACTCGACGTTGCACAGGGGGGATGTTGTTACATTTCAAATCCTTGCACCAAGCCTGAAGGGGCAGGGGGGGCTCGAATGGGTGTTTATAATGAGGTAACGAGCCCGGAGGGGGGAGACATGGTTGGCCGGTTGTGTGACTTTGGGACGATGCCTCAACACAACCAGGCGATCTGGGGGGAGGGGGGTGGGGGGAGTGAAGAGGGGATGTTGGAATGTTGGGGAATTTGTTATAATACGCCAAAGTTTGGGGTCTTGATCGCACCCTGGGGGCAGTTCCTAACCCTCAGCGAGGTGCTGAAACATAGAGGGAGTAACGACGCTTGCATCCTTGAAATTGGAGTTAGGTGCTTCATAACGCATCCTAATGGATGATTCACTCCAATCCTTGTCAGTGGGGTCTCTGAATGTTCGGGGGCTCAACTCACCCACCAAGAGGTCACTACTCATGCGGGAATTTACGAGGACGAAACTACAGTTTCTCTTTGTGCAAGAGACCCACTGGGTTCGGGGGAAGGAACCCAAGCTCAAAGCTAAAAATATAGACCAGGTATTCTCAGCCTCTACCCAGTCCAAGAAGAGGGGAGTAGCTCTGCTGGTGTCCCCCGGGGCTCACTTTGGGTTTAAGGTGGCACAGGCCGACCCCGAGGGTCGGTATCTCATGGTAAAAGGGGATGTGCGGGGACGCCTGTTCACCTTGGTTTGCATATACGCCCCAAACGAATCACAGGACGTTTTCTGGGAAAGCATGAAGAGGACAATAATGTCATTTGCGGAGGGGACCCTCCTGGTGGGAGGGGACTTTAATATGGTACTCTGCCCCGAAAGGGACAGAAAATCTGTGAACCCTTGCCCCAACATCCGCCTCCACAAAAAATTGGCATCAACCTTCCAGGCAGTGAATGGGGAATTGGGGTTGTGTGACACGAGTACACCCAAGAAAGGTCTGAATCCCGACTACACTTTTTACTCTAAGCCTCACGATGCCTTCTCGCGTATAGACTACATTTTGATAGATTCAGCAATGCAGGGTGAGATCACCAGCGCTGGGGTGGAAACCGTCCCCTGGACGGACCATGACATGGTGAAGATTAGGATCGGCCTCCCCCCTACTCCTGTAGCCAGCTCCCGATGGAGTTGTAACGACCTCCTACTACATGACAGGGAGACGCGCCAAACCCTTCTTACAGCCATAGAAGATTATTTCTCCCTGAACGACAACGGGGAGGTAGGCACTATGGGAGTATGGGAGGCTTTTAAGGCAACCATCAGGGGCACCCTAATTGGCATAGGGGCGGGGAAAAAAAGAGAGAGGGACCGGGAAGAGAAAGACCTGAAAACCAAGATAGAGGCCATACAACCGGGTGGTAAACTGAAAACACAGATGTTCCCTGGGCAGTGGGAGGAATTGCAGAAGCTGCGCACTAGATTGGCTCACCTCCAGGTAGGGCAAACGGAAAGGAAGCTCTCGTTTCTGAAACAAAAATATATGGAAAAAGGGGAAAAGGCCGACAAGATACTGGCCTGGAGACTCCGCGAACTTAGGAACAGCAGGAGAGTGAACTCAATCCGCTCTGTGGACGGTAACTCGACCGCAAGGGACTCCAAAATAGCGGAACAATTCAGGCTATACTATGAAAAATTATACTGCTCAGAATACAAGGGGGACGGGATAGAAGTTGATAGGTTCCTGGATTCCCTCCCTGTCCCGGGCCTGCTACCAGACAAGGCCGACACTCTGGAAATCCCCATTTCCCTGGAAGAGGTAATTGACACTATCTCCTCCTTAAAAAGTGGCACGGCCCCGGGGGACGACGGCTTCTCAGTCAAATTTTATAAGACCTATAGATCTACACTCGCCCCCTTCCTGGCCAAGTTATTTAACTGTGCACTAAGCCATGGGTCCCTCCCTCCCACAATGATGTCAGCCTTAATAGTGGTCCTACCGAAAGACGGCAAAGACCCAGCCCTATGCCAGTCATATCGCCCCATATCGCTCCTAAACACTGACGTCAAAATACTGGCGAAACTCCTGGCGAACAGACTGGCAAAATTCCTCCCCACCCTGGTACATGGTGATCAAGTGGGCTTTATCCCGGGGCGCCAGGGGTCAGATAACATTAGAAAAACCCTCGACCTTATGCATGAGGCTACCGAACAGGGAGTGGAGGGGTACCTCCTTTCACTCGACTCTGAAAAAGCCTTCGACCGGGTCGAATGGCCCTATATGATCAAGGTTCTTAGGAAAATGGGATAGGGAGATAATTTCTGTAGGTGGGTCGCAGCTCTATATAACTCGCCCTCGGCGAGAGTATCAGTTAATGGGGGCACATCCGAACCCTTTTCCCTTTCCCGAGGCACCCGGCAAGGCTGTCCCCCGTCACCTCTCCTATATGCCCTGGCCATGGAGCCCCTGGCTATAGCGGTTAGGAACGACCCGGAGATTAGGGGTATACGATGTGGGGAGTGCGAGTTTAAGCTCTCTCTGTTCGCTGACGACATACTGGGCTATCTGACCAGCATTCACACTTCCCTACCGAGGCTGTTTGATCTCATAAATCTTTTCGGCTCCTTTTCGGGGCTGAGAATAAACGCATCCAAATCAAGTATTATGCCAATGGGCCCAGGGGAACAAGATATTGAGAACAAAACCGACATTCAAGGGGTTAGAATCGAGCGAACATCCACAAGGTATCTGGGCATCATCATCCCCAGAGATCTGTCTCATCTATACCAAGGGAATTTCCCTGGAATCCTCGCCCAGGTCAGTAGCGATCACAAAAGATGGGCCCCCCTCACGCTCTCCTGGCTTGGACGCATGGTCTCGGTTAAGATGAACATCTTACCTCGCCTTCTCTATCTCTTCTCAGCTCTCCCTGTCGTGATACCTGAGGCCTTTTTCGAGGTGCTCCAGTCTCGTGTCCTTCACTTCATTTGGGACGGCAAAAGGCCCAGGGTTAAAACTTCTACTCTGACCCTCCCAAAGCCTCATGGTGGCTTCGGACTCCCCGATTTTAGGCTCTATTATAAAGCAGCTCAGCTCAGGGTGATGTTGGAGCACATGCGGGACGACATGCGTACATTCTGGACGTATGTCGAAGACATCCACGCACATCCGAAGAAGGTCAGGGACTATCTATGGGCCTCTCCCAGGTCACTCCCCCCACAACTCAAGGCACATCCTACCTTAGCAGTCCTTTGGTCACTGTGGAAACCCAGCAAAGCTAATAATTTGATATCTACATGGCCTTCGCCTCTGTCATCTCTATGGGGCCCGCCCATCGATCTGGACGTGAGGGGCTTTCGGGACACCCAGGCATGGTCTGACAAGGGACTGGAAAGAGTCTCCCAGCTTACACGAGAAGAGGGCTTCATTGAATACGACAGCTTGGCAGAGGCTCTGGTGGACAGGCCCCCCACGGTTTTTGAATTCCTGCGGCTGAAAGGGATACTTACCCAACCGCGGTGGTCCGACCAGCTTAGTCGCCCCCTCACCCCATTCGAACTAATTCTGGCCAAAAGTAAATCCCACAAAGGTTCGCTATCTAAGTTTTATAGTGTGCTGATTACAGCCGACCTAGAAGGCAGACAACCCTTCAAGCGCATATGGGAAGAGGGGATGGGGATGCCAATAGAGGACCACACCTGGAGGGCTGTTTTCAAGTGCATTTTCACAGGCTCCCTATACACAGCAGCTATGGAACATAACTTTAAAATCCTCCATTCATGGCATCGCCCCCCGGCGCTATTGTCTAGAATGTTCCGGGATGTTTCCCCCCTTTGCCCCAGGGGATGCCATCAACGGGGAACCTGGTTTCATATGTGGTGGAGTTTCCCGTCTATACAGGTATACTGGACGGAGCTTCTAAGCTGGATCAAAGATATCGAGGGTTACGGCCCATCTTTGCACCCGCTGGAAATCCTACTGGGCTCCCCCATGCCGGATTCGGAGGTGAATGCCTTCCCCAAGGTCATATGCGCCATGTTGCGGGCAGGGAGACTGGCGCTTGCGCAAAAATGGAAAAGTGTCCGGGCCCCCTCTAAAGAGGAATGGCTCTGCAAGCTCAGAGCGATATTCAGCTACGAAAAACTCTCGGCGATAGCAAACAATACTATGTCTGATTTTGTCCAAGAATGGACGGCAGTGCTGCTGCACGATGATTGTATTACTATGCGATTGTAGAGGGGCGATTGAACAAATGTTTAAACCAATGGTTGCTATGCGCTGGTCCCCGTGCCCCTCAAGAGGGTTGGTCTTGCCCTGGCCTAAGCACCACATGGTCTTACCCCACTGTTTCAAGGATCACATTTCTCTATCGCCGCGCTATGCAAGTGTTCTTCCCTATGCTTAATATAGTTGCATTTTCCCTAAAGTTGGCGTAACAATTGTTTTGGGGGAGGGTTCGGGAGGGGGGAAGGGGGGTTGGGAGTTAACCAGAAAATGTTTCTGACAATGTGTCTTTCTTTTTTTTTTTTTTTGCATCTATTGCGGGTGGAAAAGGCCAGTAGGCCCACCCTGTCGTGTATGTTGTCAATAAAAATAAATTTTAAAATGCGCCCCAGGATGACCCTCCCCTGGTCCCACCCCCTTTGTCCATGTCCCTGGCTGGGACTGGTCTTTCAGCCCCATTGAGTCGAGCCCGATTCTGCGTCTTCGCCGGATGAGTGAAGGGCTCTCGCGATCAGGCGTGGCTTGGGGTTCAGGGCCGGATAGTTCTGGTCATAGTCTAGCAGCGGTGTCCAGATGTTCATAAAGCGGTGGAGTAAGACCGCTTTTGCTGCAGTGACCTTTTCAGCTATGAGAATGTCGCAGATTTTGATCCACCACAGGGTCGTCAGGGGGCCCTTCTCGGTTTTCCAGGTATGTGCCATTGTGATTTTGGCCGCTAGCAGGAGTTGAGTGATCAGTGCTGCCCTCCAACCTGTTCTTGGGTAAGCGTCTGGGATCGGGATCCCTAGTAGGACCTGTTCACGGGCCAATGGTAGTATTGTTTGGGTGATGTCCTTTATTGTAGCGAGGCATTGAGACCAGAACTCTATCTTGGGGTAAGTTCACAACATATGGAAATAGGTTCCTGGCTGGCCGCAACGGCGCCAGCATAATGGGTCCAACGCTTGCTGAAAGTGAGGAAGGCGGAGAGGAGGTAAGTACCAGAGCAGCAGCAGTTTATGGGCACATTCCCGATTAGTGACGCACAGGGATGCCGTGCATGTCCTGGACCAGATGTCCATCCAGGTATGGTCCGCTATGTCGTGACCCAGGTCCGCCTCCCATTGTGCCATATATGAGGGCCTGGCGCGGAGGGGGTAATCCTGAAGTAGTCTGTAGAGGGCTGTGATCTTCCCTCGGGTTGGCAGGTTGTTTGTCAATTCCAGCGGGGCGGGGGTCGGTAGTTGCCACTCGGGTTAGCTGGTGGGAGCACCAGTGCCTCAGCTGGGCATAGGTGAACCCGTCTGTTTCTGCCAATTGGAAGGTTTGTTTGCATTGTTCGAAGGTGACGGGGAGGCCTCCCTCAAAGAACTGTCCCACTGACTCAAGGCCAACCGCCACCCAGTTTTGAACGTTTCTTGGAATAATGTCCGGGGAGAACGCTGGGTTAAGAAAGATGGGGGAAAGAGGGCTCAGGTTCCCTGGAATACTTTTATGCCTGCGGGCCCAGTCCCAGGCCTTGATAGAATGTTTGGTGGAGGACAGCAGATCCGGCCAGGCCCGGCGTAGGGCAGGGGGAATGAACGGTAGAAAGCGGAGGGGAAGAGGGAGGTGGGATTGTTCAATTTCTACCCATTTTGGGCATCCCTGGGCAATTCCCCACGCCTGGAGGTGGACCAGCTGTGCTGCGATTTGGTATTTGCGAAGGTCCGGCACCCCCAGACCGCCCAGTTTCATACTGCTCATCATTGTCCTTCGCGGGATGCTTGCTTTCTTGCCCTTCCAAACAAAGTCAGTTATCTTCCGTTGCAGCCGCTGTAGTGGGGCGAGCGGGATCGCGACAGAAGAGCTGAGCATGCATAGAGGAATCGTGGGAGAAGGTTCATCTTGCATGCCGTGATACGGCCCACGAGAGAGATTTCCTGCACCTGCCAGCGATTGAGGTCCTTTTCCATTTCTACAAAAGGGGAATTGGGGGGCGGGGAGGGGGACTTCGTTTGGAACGTTTTTGCTGGGTGGGCAGGGATCTGAATCCCCAGATATGGGATAGATTGTCTTCCATTGAAGTGGGCTTCGTTGCTTTAGGGTCTCCCTTTGCTCTGGGCTCGGTCCTACTCCCAGCGCCACCGATTTCCCAAAGTTAATCTCGAACCCTGCCACTCTCTCAAAGTTCTGGATCTCAGTGAGGGCCCCCTGCATGGAAGCTGCGATATCAGTGACCGTCAGTAGCATGTCATCTATGTAGAGCGCAATTTTATGTTGGTTGGGGCCCATCTGTAGGCCTCAAGTCTGGGGACTTTAGCGGATCCGCTGGGCCAACGGCTCCATGGCTAAGGCAAAGAGCAGAGGAGACAGCCCCGTCTTGTTCCACATGTGAGCGGGATCGGGTCTGATAGGAGGCCATTGACTCTCAACCAGGTCCTAGGTGTTTGGTAATTTACTAGAACCATTCTATGAAAGGTTGGACCAAAGCTGAAGGCTTAAAGGGTGATGCGTAGGTAACTCCAGTCCACCTTGTCAAAGGCTTTGGTTGCGTCTAGAGCCAGCAAGGCGAGTGGTAGCTTTTCTTGATTGGCAATCTCTATCAAGTCCAAGGCCCTCCGGATGTTATCTTTGTCGCTCTATGCGATATAAATCCTGTTTGTTCTGGGTCTATGATGTTAGGTAGGATGGGCGTTAGGTAGGATAGGAGCTAGGCGGTTGGCCAGGACCTTGGAGTATATATTAGTGTCTAGATTTAATAGAGAGACGGGTCTATATGAGCTAGTGTCCTAAGGATCTTTCCCAGGCTTGAGAATGAGGACTGTGGTGGACTCCTGCATGGTCGGAGTGTTGGTCCCGCTTGCGGCAAATGAGTTAAATAGTTGCGTTAATGGCGTCAAAAGCGGGTGGAAAATCCATCTGGGCCCGGGGCCCTGGGTCTCAGGCATTTGATGGCTTTGTCGACTTCCTCGCCTGTGATGGGGACTTCAAGTCCTTCACTAGTTGTGGGTGCGAGGAATGGGAGGGCTGCCTCGTTGATGTAGGCCTGTTCGCCTAAATCCCTTGAGGTCGCCGTCATTATTTCCGATTGGTGGGCGACTGCAAGGCGCAATTTCTCGCGTTACGCAAATTGGGTCACCCCTTGTGAGTCGCGGAGGCCCAAGATGGTATTTCGTCTCTTGACTTTGGCCAGTTTGCTAACCAACAGCTTGTTGGCCTTGTTGTTGATGTAGTACCATTGTTTTGTCCTGGTCAATAAGTTTGCCGCAGTGTCAGCATTGTGCGCTTCCAATCTCTTCCTTGCCACCTGTAGGGCCCTGTATGTTCTGGCTTCTGCCTCTTGAACTTCTGCCTCCAGAGTGGCACGGGTCGCCGGTTTTGTCTATGGAAGGCTGCCCCTTGAGCGATCAATTCTCCCCGGAGCACCGCCTTTATGGCGTCCCAGTTAGTAGTCGTGAGGTGTCCTCTTCCCGGTTTTCCCTGAAGAAGTTTTGAATCGATTTGGCAATGGAGTCTCTTACCACCATATCATTCAGGATGGGGTCGTAGAGGTTCCATTGGCGACATACTCAGTGAGACTGGGGCGTGGTCCGAGATGATCCAGGAGCCGATGGAGACTTCGTCCGTAAAGGTTAGGAGCTGGGGGAAAGCCAGTAGTAAGTCAATCCTAGAGAAAGTGCGGTGCACATATGAATAGAAAGAGAAGTCCTTCTCTTCCGGGTGTAGTACCCTCGAGGTATCGACAATATTTAGCGTGCGAAATAGATGAAGCAATCCGGTTGCTAGTGTTAAGTCCTGGTGGGGGGGGGTGATTATCTTTGAGAGGGTCTGGTGCTCCGTTAAATTCTCCCTCAATGACGATTCGTCCCTCAATGAATGGAAGGAGGGCCTCCTCTAAATCCTGGTAGAATCCATCCTGATGGTTGTTCGTAGCATAGGCTGAGATGAGAGTGTAAAGCTGGCCAGAAATGATGCACTTGATTGCGATAAAACGACCCTCCTGACATTGTAGCGTTTCTAGGATCTGCAGATTCGGGTCCTTCGCAAAGAGAATGGCCGTACCACCCTTCTTAGTACCATTAGATGCTAGGAATTGTAAGGGGAAGAGTCTGCTGTGTAGGTGGGTGAAGTCGGCTGGTATCAGGTGGGTCTCTTGCAAAAACACCACAGAGTATCCCTCGTCCTTCAACATTTGTAGGATAGATTTCCTCTTCGGGGGGGGGGGAATTAAGGCCACTGACATTCAGAGTGGTAAACTTCAACTTCCAATGTGGAGGTAGGTTCCCCGTGCTGTCCATCCGTGAGGGGTGGCTGGGGGGCTTGTCAGCCATGATCATGGGGGGTGTGGTGCGTTGGATTCTCCTGAGGCTGAGGGTTTTTAAGTGGCCTCCAACGGGAGGAGCGAACTTCTAACTCGGGCCCCCAACAAGGGGCCAATATTGTGGCGAGGGGGACTGATTTTGAACTATTGGTGAGGCCCCACGCCACCCGGCTAACAATAGCCAATCCAGTTGGCATTCTCTCCAAGGGTAACATGAGGACTTCCACCTTGGAGGGTGTGGACCGCATGGGGTCCGCGGCAGGCTTCAGAAAGCTTCAATGAATTCGTCACCATACAGGCTTCAAGGGCATCGTTTTAGGGGGTCATTTCGGTTTGCGGTTTCTCTACACCCTCGTCCGGGGGGTGGGGGGGTGTTTTGGCTTGGGGGAAGTTGCACCCGGGTCGGAATTTGTTCTGCCAGGGCCGGACGACCCCACATCCCCAGAGGGGCCTGGGCGCAAAATTGATGCTGCATCATCCAGGTGGCTGATGATGCGTGGGGTGCCTTTATGCGAGAATTGTAGCGCCGTGTGGAACCGATAGCGGATTTGCTGATCTCGGAGGAAGAGTGTGAGCGGCTGCAGCATTCTGCGTTTCTGCAAGGTTAGAGGGGAGAGATCCCGAAAAATTTGAAGTGGGGAGCCCTGAAAGGATAGTTCGTCGCATGAGCCACCAATCGCGGAGGTAGCTTCCTTGGTAGTGTAAAAATGTACTCTTGTGATTACGTCTGGTGGGGAGTCGGAATCGGTCCCTCGACGGGGGCAAAGCCTATGAGTGCGATCCAGTTGGAGCTGTGAGCCGTCCAGATTCGGCAACAATGATTGGAAGAAATTGCCCACGTACTCGGGTAGTTCCTTGTCGGAGATCGATGTAGGCACCCCTCGGATGCCTAGGTTATTGCGCCGGAAACGATTTTCCATGTCCTCCTGTTTCAATTCTAGGATCTCGGTTCTGTCCATTAGAGTCTGGATGGTGTGTTGGACCGCTGCTAAGGATCCTGTGTTTGATGTTGCTAACTCTTTGCTCTGTTTGCTCCAGTTTCGCAGCGAGTTCCGTCATGCAGGATCTAAATTCCGACTTGATGTCGGACATGAAAGCCAGAAGATCATCTTTGGTTGCGAGGGTCCCTCCGTCTTCTATAGCCTTGTGTGGTGTGAGTTTTGAGGGTTCTGGTTTCTTTCCCTTTTCCGTTGCCAGCAACATGGAGATATCCGCGGATTTTGGCGGCTTCAGTGCTTTGGCCATGGTTCCAGGTTTTGGGGGGGTGGGGGGGGGCTTGCAATGAGTCAGCCCGAGGTTGACGTATAGGTTGACAGGTGAGGTGCTGGTTGATCTGCTGGTAACCTCAGGGTGTCCGTGAGGCCATGGGACCCAAGGGGAGTGGCAGCCGAGGGGGGGGGGGGGGATGGGCGTGTGCACCCCCGAGACAAGCAGGCAATGGGGACTCCCCAGCCACAGAGGGATAGTGGCATCACCAATAAGCTGGGGTGAGAGGCTGACACAGGGTTCGGAATGGTGCAGTGATTGTACGCTTTCAACTCACCTCCTGCCGCAAGAGTCCAGGTGGAAGATGGGGGAATTTAGGTCTCCCCAACAGCTGTAAGCAGGAGGTGGGCAGGGGCGCCCCAGGAAGCCGATTGAGGCATCAGTGCAGGGCAAAAGCAAACCTTGGCAGAGGGTCCGTGAGGTGTGGGACCCCTGGAGGGGCTGCTAGAGTTCTGGTAGGTGAGGGGCCGTTGTTGTGGGCTCCCGGGAGGCCGCTGCATCCCTCTCCACTGGTGCGTCGGTAGGGCCGTAGAAAGTAATTGGGCTGCAGCCACTGAGGCGGGTCCAGGGCTTAAAGTGGGGTATAGGTGGTAGGCCTTCAACTCACCCCCCCCCCCCCCCCCCCCGACGCTGGAGTCCGGGTGAAAGATGGAGGGGTTTGGGTCCTCCCCTCCCCAGCCCCCAAACAGCTGCGGGCCAGAGGTGGGCAGGGGCACCCCTGGAAGTCAAAGGAGGAATCAGTGCAAGATGGCAATGAGCAGTGGTGGAAGGTCCGGGAGGACCGTGGCCCCCAGAAGGGCTGCTGAAGATCAGGCGGATGCGCAGGCGTAGCCCCACAGGCAACCCCAATATGGGTCCAGTAGAGGGTGTCTGAGCCGATGGGGCCCGAGGTCAGCAGCCACAAATGGAGCGTCCTGCTCCCGGAGGTTAGCCTTATGCGTCCTCCGTGCTAGATGCCAGTGTTGGAGGACTCACCCCAGCATCGTTCTCCCCTGCCGGTGGTTGGGGGGCCCCCTTCCAGGAGCAGGAGGACACCCCGCAATCGCAGGTATGCTGCATATGCTACCCAGGGAGTACGCGGCGGCACCACGCCGGCAGGTCCCGTCCGAGCGTGGGCGGAGGCAGTTGGGGCTCAAATCCAGGTCCCTGGAGCCACCACCATCCGGAGTCATGACAGAGGGGCCGGAGCGCTCCGGTGCTGGCGTGGGGCAACTCACGAAGGCAGGTCCGGGGGGGGGGGCTAGCTGGGGATGACGGCGCCGGAGCGCTGCTTCAGAGGGACCCCCCACACCTGGCCACAGTGCAGGCGGGGCCCCCAGGGCGCATCTGCCACCGCCGGCGGGCAATGCCGATCAGGCTCCATGAGCAGGCTCTGGGGAGGGGGCACCCCGCCACCCAAAGCGGCTTGGTAGCTAGTAGGGGCCGCCCGCTGTCAGCTGAAGGGCCGTAGAAATGCCGTCGCCATTTCAGGCCGAAGTTACGGACGTGAGCGGCAATCTTCATCGCTGCGTTTTGGCTGTTCGAGAGCGTTTAGCTCTCAAAATGCTGTCCTCAGCACCCCATGTCCTCCGGGGCCGATACCCCACCGATGCATCCGAGGAGCCTGACTGGAATCAGAGATATTATGACTTAGCCGCGGGCCCATGCGGAGGCCATCAAAGGAGCTGCCTCATCGCCGGCGCTCCAGGCGACGCCCACTTGTTGTTTATTTTTATAGAAAAGGAGCACCTGCACTTCTCAAATCAAAAAAGACAGTACGTGGTGAGATAAAACTGAAAGCATTTCATTAAACTGGATGGCAATAAAAGACAATGCTCCTGCCGCCTTTGCAGTTGCAAGAAGTGCTTGCTCGCTCCTCCACTCTGCCCCTACCCGCAGTGTCCATAATGTCTCCTTCGGGGCCCACCCTCTAAAACAAAAAGAGAACCATTCAGCACCAGAGCTTCCAGCGGAACAACATATCCCTAATTACTTTCTAAACCCTTTACTTTGGTATTAGCAGTGACATTTCTATTATGTAAATGTTTAATTGGACTTTTGTGATAAACGCTTCGGACTAAAAAAACGCACATCACTATTTCCTACCAAATTCCTTAAAGATATTAAACAATGAAAGCGAGCAATAAAAAAACTCCTCCTTTAAAGGTTAATTTACATTCAAGAAGTTTGCTACTTTGACACACAAACCAGAAAGTCCTATTTTATATGGCCATTCAAAATAATTGTAACACCATGCACAACAATCCCAGATTCACTGCTTAACCGAAGTGTGCGCGCCTTGGCAAATTTAATTTCACTGTGCATTGCCTGCACAAATTGGGAGTTCTCAAAGCCTGCCACCATTTGTACATCATAAAACTGGTGTAAAAACAGGACAAAAATCATTATTTTTGATTGATGAGTATCTTTGAGAGATTGTTGCATTAGGCTGACCAAATCAAATTTAAAGTTAATGCCTTAATAGTAATCCATTATACTGAGATTTTGATTGGAATCACTGATCTGTTTTAGCGCAGCATGCTCTAAAGGCCAGGCTGAGAAAAAAGGCAGACTTTCACAGAGTTGAAGATTCTGAGACAGCATGACTGAAATGGGAATGGGACTGGCTCTTGGAATGGAAGAACATCCTGGTTAGTGGCACAGAAGACATGCACGTACCCGCTGCCTGCTGTATACCTACTTAAGTGTCTGCCGATCCAGAAACTAGTGACAGTGTTATCGGATGACCCCACCGTCTTCACGCACTCCCCTAGCGCCCCCAACAGAGGGATGTAATTGTACATCAGTGTGAAATGTAATTTGACCCAGTCTACCCAAAGAGAGGGGCAACGAACGCATGAGGTGTGAGGGGTCAGAAACGTGAGATGGTCAACTTGATAAAGGTTTTCCACAAGTAGCCATTTTATTACTAGTGTGAAAGCCTGTATATATGGGCCACAGTGTGTGAAGAGAGAGCTTCTCAGAGTGCCTATATGTTATGTGGTATATTTGGCAGTACTTCTAAGGCAACAGCTCCCTCTTGCGGTGACAACAGGTGGAGCATGTAGTCTCTACGGAGCATGACTGCATCAGACAAACCTACATCAGGCTTTTTATTATATTGTACGATATAGGTGTGATAAACGCCTTGCTTTCTCTAACCTAACGAGAATTTACCTGCCTATTAAACTAAGACTAAAGGAAAGCACCAACATCAAACGGTATCTGTCCCTCACACTTTTACAAACAACAAAATCATATAGGTATCATATGGCCGTTCAAACTCACAAAATAATAGTTATATTTCCACATTAAGTGTAATCATATATCCTTGTAACTTGGGTCGGTTCCTACTTTCCCATGATTAAAGCAGGAGTTTCCAACTAAAAGTTCTAGTCCAAAAAGTTATTTGCAATAATCCAGTTCCGCTTCAAAGGTAATACAAAGTTCCTTTCAATAGCCATGTTTGTATTTCCAATACCAAGTTTCTTCATTCCATTCTGTTTTCACTTGTCACTTGGATTGGTCCACTGTCAAACAAGATTCATCACTTCCAAAATAAAGTTTTTTCCACAAGCTCTTATTTCTCAAAACCAAAAAGTATTTGTCTTCACACTTCTAGTGAATATTTCAATATCACTTATACTCTTTAAACTTCTTCACCTTATTTCTTTATACACAATGTTTTCGTCAGGATGATTTTATCACAGTTCATCAAACACATTAGTGGCCTGCCACTCTTTTCACAACCACCTTCCACCACAACGCATTACTTTGAAGTCTTATTCCTGGTCCACTAACCTGCCAGGACTATCACTACCAATACCTTTTTTTCTGATATACTTGCCTGCCAGGAGAAAAACTACCACCACTAACAAGTACTCTGCGATGTGGTTTGCTTCAAACTTTAATTTCCAACTCTAAACAACTTCTTTGACTTTCACCAACACTGCAATTCACAACTTCTTTCACAAGCATACAATTCACATCGATGCTGTTTTATTAGATTTCTCTCTTCCTTAAGGCTTTCTACAGGGAGGGCTTGTTTCCTGCAAGTGGCCACCTTAGTTTTTTTTACTATCACACCAGTTCACTGTTAGTAATGTTTTTTTATTTACATTTCTCTCCTTAGAAAATGATTTGCCCTTCTTATAATTGCCCTCTTTTGGCTTAGGCAATACTGGTTGTTACTGTGTTGACATATTGTCTCATTTACTTGGGCAATGCTGGTTGCAAACCTGATTGAATATTGGACCACGTTTTACTTTGCCAATGGTTGTAATCTAGATAAAAATAGCCCCTTCTATATTTTGGTAAATGTAACAATTGTGTTCCTTCAGTGAGGGGGATAGCTCAGGGGAAATGCTTTTGTCTTGGAAGGAAGACAACAGTGCAACACAGGTTCAAAATCGCGATCCTGCATTTAGAAACCAATCTCTGGTATTAAGCACATTATAAAAAGAACAATTATAATAATTATAATGTGTATTTCAGGCCACATACTTTAATTCATTAGTTTGGTACTCAAAATGACCGCCAGCAGCCAGCGGTCTAGTGTGGAACACCCCGGGTTCACCTAATGAAGACCAACTCACTGGTCTTCCCTTGCAGTTCTGTTCGACCCACTGCCGTTTCAATCTTCTCTTCTCGCGTCAGGCCCAGGGTGTTTGACAGCTCCAGTCATACTCATGCAGTCCATGCTTACTGCAAAAGGAGCTCGTCACTTTCCTGGCATGCTCCAGTGAACGACAACCAACGTAGTAAGACGCAGGGACAGCTCCTCTCACCCACGGAACAGCCGGTTACTGCAACGCTTCCCTCTGCAAGACAAATTCTCAGCTTCTATGACTCTTGCAGCACTGCATTCAGCTGAAATCACAGCTGTGCTCCCGGTGTCTTCTCTCTGCTTCTTCTATTGCTGGAGTATACTTCTGCTCCTAACGGCCTTCACCTGGAGGGGCTTTAAATATTCAAAAGTCCCACTCCGTTGTGGGTAATGAGAACCACTAGTCTGCATATCACGGTCCTGTACCTCTGAGCTTCTCTTCCTTGTGTAATAGTATATGGAGCATGTTCTTAAGCTTATTTTCAATAAAGGTTTTATTCTGTTAAAACGACTTTTGAAATCTATTTTTAGGGGTAGTTTGTAAATGAGTAAATGGTCGATTCTGGGTTTTATAGCGCCCTTCCAAGGGGGAATCATTCTCATTAAATTTGGTGACACGGATTCTTTGTCTCTTACATACATCATTCCCGTTTGATAAGGGTTTTCCCTGCTGACAATTTGGGTAGTTTTGGGAAGGAAAGCCCCGCTCTGTCAACAAGCGATTAGATATTCTGGCATCATAGAAATGTCACCCTCCAAAGAAGATGAATACTGCATCCCTCCCAGCGGAGCCGTCCTATTCCCTTGGGGGCCTTCTCCTCCCAGGTGATCCACCAGTCTAATACCACCCCCAGGGTTAGGCTCAGGTAGCAGCTGCCTTCTCTTGGCCACGAGAGGAGACTTTAGGCTGTAATTCTGTGAGGACTCTAAGATTCATCACAGGTGCCATACCTGTCGGCCTTACCCCTCATCTTGAAGCAAACCAGGCCTGAAAGTTTCTAATGAAAGACAATGGTTTCTAAATTCTTGCTGCACGTATAGGATTTACCCAACCAAGTGTCTAGTGAGACAAGTACTAAAGCGCCTTGCATAGATAGGTAAACACTGAAAGTGCTAGACTTTGATAAAGTACTTTATAGCTTTGCAACAAAAAAAAACAAGTTTTTTTGAGAAATGTTCGTCATTTAAGTGCCATTTTGCGCTGCAACATTAAAGCTTGCACCATGCAGTCAGTAACTGGAAAACAATTCATTTAATCCTTCTAAAAAGGGATCTTCACAGTGTCTCAAAGGATAACCTTGTCCTTGTGCCTCGTTACACACAAAAAGAAAAGAAAATGAGTGGGGAAGTCATAACGTGTGCCACCTAAAATCGCCCATAGAAATCTCTTCTGGGACTTCATAATGCACATTCCCCGTTGACGTCACTCACTGTTCTGCAGACAGGTTTTGCATTAGCCAAGATGACACCAGCAAGAGAGAAACAGGCAACACACCTATAAATTGTGTGAACAAAATACAGGGATTAGGGTCGTGACGATTAAACATAGCAGGGTGTCAGAACCTTTGCAACGACAGGTATCCATTTATGATGTGCGTCTATTAGGTAGGGGTTTTCCAGTCTTTCTGTATATATTAGATACAGATCTCCTTTCAGAAGCCTGACAAGCAAGCTGATCAGAAGAGGACTGTCTTGATGGGGGCAGAAGCAGTCTGCAGCTGAAGAGTAATTTGCTTGCCAGAACCTCATCTTTTTGACAGGGGGTGT